>NW_024467060.1:0-687952 GCF_017591425.1 Ochotona curzoniae
GCCTAAACTGGCCTACCCTGGCCCTCATGTGAACTGGTGGGTGCTGTGGTCCAATCTGGCCTGTCCTGTACCCTGTCCTGGCTTTTCACTCATTCCTTTGTGTACTGTTGACTAGCTCTGCCCAATGTACCTCCAGATGCAGCTTACACATATGCCAGCAGGTGCTGCAGCCAAACCTGGTCTAGCCTGCTCCTAGCCCCAGTTCTCCTGCTTACCAGGGGGAACTGCAGCCAAGCAAGGTAGTTCCTCAAGTTACCCTACCTGCTCATCTTCCAGCAATGGATGTCATGTGTGCGGGCAGATGCTGCTACCCTCAGTGACATGGCAACCAGTCTTGACACTAACCAGTGGTTGCTGCATGCTGAGCCTCCTGGCCTGCACTCATTCTGCCTCTTACTGATAGGTGCAACCCCAGGCACATGCCATGACCTAGTCTTGCCTGTTTACTAACTGTTTTTTTTGTTTATTTGTTTTCTGTAAGATATATTTTATTGGAAAAGCAGAGTTACATAGAAGGAAGGACAGAGAAATCATCCATCTGCTGGTTCACTTCCCACATGGCCGCAATAGCCAATGATGGGCCAGTCCGAAGCTGGGAGCCAGTTAGCTTCTGGATTTCCCATGTAGATGCAGAGGCTCAAGCACTTGGGCAATCTGCTACTGCTTTTCCAGGATATAAGTACGGAGCTGGATTGAAAGCAGGACTCAAATTGCTGCTCAAACTGATGCTGGCACTGTTTGTGAAGAAATAACATTCTGTGCCACTGCACTGGTCCTGTTTGTTAAATGTATATTAACATTCTGTTTGCTATGTATTTTAATAATGTGTTTTTATTTTGTTTTGTTTTAGTCTTATTTGTTTTTTTTTTTTTGGAAAGGCAGTTTTACAGAGAGGAGAGGCAGAGAGAAAGATCATCCATTTGCTGGTTCACTCCCCAAGTGGCTACAATGGCCGGAGCTGAGCCGATCTGAAGCCAGGAGCCAGGAGCTTTTTCTGGGTCTCCCACAAGGGTGCAGGGTCCCAAGGGTTTGAGCTTTCCCATATGGGATCCTGGTGTGTGCAAGGCAAGGATTTAGCTAGTTTTTGGTTTGTTTTTGTTGTTTGTTTTGTTATCTGTAAAGATGAAGCTGTTTGGAAGTGTTAATTTTGAAGGTCAGTGTGGTCTCAGTGTTTAGACTGCTCTCATATAATATTGTACCAGTGCTACCATGTGTCTGATTCCTATATGCCTATTATTTGAAACTACTGTTATTAAAGTAGTGAGTTCCAAATATATGTCCCTGGAGGTGGCCTTGTGGAACAGCAATTTAAATCACATGGGCCACAGTTGGAAACCCAAAGAAAGCTCCTGGTTGCAGCCATTTGCACTCACTGTCTGTATAACTGCCTTTTTGTTTTTTAAAGACTTATTTATTTTTATTGGAAAGTCAGATATACAGAGAGAAGGAGAGACAGAGAGGAAGATCTTCCGTCTGATAGTTCACTCCCCAAGTGACCACAATGGCTGGAGCTGATCCAAACCAAAGCCAGGGGCCAGGAGGTTTTTCTGGATCTCCCATGCAGGTACAGGATCCCAAAGCTTTGGGCTGTCTTCTACTGCTTTCCCAGGCCACAAGCAGGGAGCTGGATGGGAAGCGGGGCCACCAGGTTTAGAACTGGCACCTATATGGGATCCTGGGTGTGTGCAAGGCAAGGACTTTAACTACTACACTATTGAGCTGGACCCTCTAACTGCCTTTAAAAAAAAAAAAGATTTATTTTATTTTTATTGGAAAGTCAGATACACAGAGAGGAGGAGAGACAGAAAGATCTTCCATCTGATGATTCACTCCCCAAGTGACCGCCAACGGCCGGTGCTACACTGATCTGGAGCTAGGAGCCAGGAACTTTCTCTAGGTCTCCCACATGGGTGCAGAGTCTCAAGGCTTTGGGCCATCCTCAACTGCTTTCCCAGGCTACAAGCAGGGAGCTGGATGAGAATCAGGGCTGCTGGGATTAGAACCGGGACCCACATGGGATCCTGGCGTGTTCAAGGTGAGGACTTTGGCTGCTAGGCCATCCCACCGGGCTCTATAACTGCCTTTTAAAAGAAATTAGTCTTGGGGGTGAGGGAAAATAACTACCCTGACTTCTTTCATTAATTTCACCTTAAAACAAACAAAATTTTTTCAAACTCAGAAAGGGCAAAAGAAAAAACAACTTTTTTTGTCCCTGAAGTCCATCTCTGTTTTCTGTGGCTTTTTCTAGGACTTACTTGTCAATTTCAATAACAGGAATACTTCCCAGTCACCCAGACTAGAATGTTCTAAGTGATCTTTGACATTTATTTCTCACTGCTCACATCTAGCTTATCACAAATGCTTCTGGAGAGTCTGTCTTCATACACCTCTTGTTAATCCTCCTCGTTTTTTATTTTTTAAAGACTTATTTATTTATTGGAAAGTCAGATTTACAGGGAAGAGAGACAGAAAGATCTTCCATTTACTGGTTCACTCCCCAAGTGGCCACAATGACCATAGCTGAGCTGATCCAAAGCCAGGAGCCAGGAACTTCTTCTGGGTTTGCCATGCAGTGCAGGGTTCCAAGTCTTTGGGCTGTTCTCTACTGCTTTCCCAGGCCACAAGCAGGGAGCTGGAAGGGAAGTGTAGCAATATGGATCCAAACCAGTGCCCATATGGGATCCCAGTGCATGCAAGGTGAGGGCTTTAGCCATTAGGCTACCATGCTTAGCCTTATTCCTCCTCTTCTTGAAGCTTGTTACTCTTTTCATGATTCTGACCCTCATTATATTTTACCTGAACCAAATTTTATTCTTTTCTCCTTTGTTTCCCACTTGCTGTGAAGATTTAGCTTAAGTGTTAATTCTTCTTTGTAGTATATTCTTGTTAACCAATTCCTTTGTCTTCCAAATGAAATTAAGCGTTTATATTACTGTTTTGAACAAATTCAATGTGATATGCAGGTTAGTAGCACAAAACTTAGAATCCAAATGATTTGAACCCTGGCTGTTTGTAGCTCTGTGACCTTAAGCATGTTGCTCAGGTTTTGTGAGCCTTACTTTCCTCATCTGTAAACTAAACCTAGTAACTATTTCATGGAAGTGAAGATTAAATACAGTTTTGAGGCTAATAATTATAATAATCATGGCCAAAATATATTGAGCTTATATAATTTGCCAAGTACTAGGCTAATTATAGCATTTGATGTATTACTTATGAAATACAGAAGTGGTTGGCTTAGTGCCCAATGCATGGCATTCAGTAAACGAAATTCCTGTTTGTCCATCTTTTTCTTTCTTTCCTTCTTTCTTTTCTTTGTTTCTTTCTTTTTATTATTTTTATTTTTTAAGATAGATTTATCTGAGAGGCTGAGTTTCAGAGAAGGGGGGGAAAAAGCAAGAGAAAGATTTCCATCTGCTGGTTCACTCTCTAAATGACCACAGCAGGTGAGGCTAGACCAACATCCCCGAACTTTATCCTGGTCTCTCTCATGGGGACAGGGCCTAAGTGTCTGGGTCATGTATCTTCCACTGCTTATGCAGACTCATTACCAGGGAGCCGGATTAGGAACGGAGAATCAGGGATCTGGCCAGTGCTCATATGGAATGCTGACTTTGTAGGTGGCAGCTTAATCCCCTGCTCCAAATTCCAGTTCCCAAAGCATCTATTTTGAACATGGTATTCATCTACTAGCATATGTTAGGGACAAGAACCATGTTTTCAAGGATGGTCCTGGGTGTGGTGAGTAAAGCCAGTCCCCACAAAGGTGCACATTTGAGTCTCAGCTGCTCTACTTTCTACCCAGTTTCCTGCTTATGTGCCTGGGAAAACTGAGGATGACTCAAGTGCTTGGGCCCCTGTACCAACCAGGGAGCCTGGCTGAGTTTCCTGGTTTCTGTCCAGCCCAGCTCTGGCTGTTGATCTCTCTTTTCTTTCTGTACCTCTGCCTTTCAAATAAATTTTGTGTTGGGTAGGGGGTGAGGGAGCATGTTTGAATCTTGATCAACAATATAATAGATCATCAGCAAGAAAATTGCTCAACTGGCCATCTTTATTTTCAAGTGCCAGACCCATATGGGTGCCAGTTTATGTCTAAGCTGTTCCACTCTATGTATATCTCCCTGCATGTGGCCTGGGAAAGCACTGGAGGATGATCCTAAGCTGTAGGACCCTGCATCTACATGGGAGACCCAGAAGAAGCTCCTGGCTCCTGGCTTCGGATTGGCTCAGTTTCAGCCATTGTGGCCACTTGGGGAGTGAACCAGCGATTGAAGATCTTTTTCTCTGTCTTTTCTTCTCCCTATACACCTGCCTTTCCAATAAACAAAATTGGACCTGGCTCAATAGCTTAGTGGCTAAATCCTTGCTGTGCATGCCCAGGATCCCATATGGGTGCTTATTCATATCTTATCTGCTCTACTTCTCATGCAGCTCCTTGTTTGTGGCCTGGGAAGGCAGAGGATGGCCCAAAGCCTTTAGACCCCAAAGCCTTGAGACCCCACACCCACATGGGAGACCCAAAAGAAGCTCCTGGCTCCTGGTTTCTGATTAGCTCAGTTCCAGCCATTGTGACGACTTGTGGCGTGAACAGCCAGATGGAAGATCTTTCTCTTTATCTCTCCTTCTCTTTGTAGGACTGCATTTCCAAAGATAAATAAATTAATTAAAAGAATTCTTAAATTAAGCAGATATTTATTTAAGTTTGGAATTATTTAGTGTGAGTTTTTTTAAAGACAGAGGCAAAAGAAAGAATTTCTTATCACTGGTTTATTCCCCAAATGGCTGCAGCAGGCTGAGTTAGTCAAAAACCATGAGCCTGGGCCCGGCATGGTGGCCTAGCGGCCAAAGTCCTCGCCTTGAACGCGCCAGGATCCTATATGGTCCCTGGTTCTAATCCTGGCAGCTCCACTTCCTATCCAGCTCCATGTTTGTGGCCTGGGAAAGCAGTTGAGGATGGCCCAAAACTTTGGGACCCTGCATCCACATGGGAGACCTCGAAGAAGTTCCTGGCTCCTAGCTCCAGATTGGCGCAGCACCTACTGCTCACTTGGGGAGTGAATCATCAGACGAAAGATCTTCCTCTCTGTCTCTTCTCCTCTCTGTATATCTGACTTTTCAATAAATAAATCTTCAAAAAAAAAAAAAAAACAACTATGAGCCAGGATCTTCATTTGTGTCTTCTACATGGGTGCATGGGCTCAGCGGCTTGGGTTATATGGGATGCTCTCATTATAGTTGAGTATTTAACCCATCACACCACCACACCAACCCTATTTAGTGTGATTTCAGGAAATGTGAGTGGTGTTCCTCAAAACAATTATTTCTTGCTGCTAACTTGGTTACAATTCATTTGGGATTTGAAGGTTTTGAGTTTCCTATTAAAGTCTACATAACCCTGGAGAGTGCTAACACTTTGATCTATTATCAGCATCCATCTTATGGGAATTAGTTGTTTGTCAACTGCTTTTTGTCTGAGAAATACCTTGCAAGAGATTTAGATCAGAAAGAAGGGGGAGGAAAAGAGACATAAGCACACAATATCATTGGAAACAAAATTGCTTTTTCCCATTTGCCTCAAAATTATGGATTAAAAAAATTAATTTGTTAAGTATACTGCTCCACTTGTCATACGTGGGCTGCTCTGTTGTGGAACATAGGATTAGATCGTGCAGAAGTGAATACTTTTCATTACTTTAAGGTCTGATTTTGTTTTGTTATTCAGCACTTTGTGATATAATCATGGTGATAGATTTGCTGCCTGTATAGATCAGAGCTTTATGTTGAATACTTATTTCACTAGTTTTGGCTACTAGCAGCATGGCCAATCTTACATCCTTTTCAAGGGTTTATTCAAATGCCATTGAAATTACAACTAAAAACTACCTCTGCATTGCCTTTATCCCCGCTTAAGGCACTCATCTTCTGTTTGTTCAATGTGCAGTTTGTTATGCTTATTGTTTGTTGTCTGACTCACGTCTGGATTGTAGCCTACCAGAGCAGAGAGTTTATTTGTGCCCAATGTAGTACCTTGTCCAGTAAATATTTATTAAACATGTAGGTGAACTGTGCGGTGTTCTAGGTGCTCATTTCATTTCAGCTCATAAGTGCCACAGTTGGCTCATTTATGAAATACCAGCTCTAATCTCTCTCTCTCTCTTTTTAAAGATTTATTTTATTTATTTGAAAGGCAGTGTTAGAGAGAGGGTGAGAGAGAGAAAGAAATCTTACATGCATTGGTTCACTCCCCAGATGGCTACAATGGTGGAGGGAGGTGGCAAGGGAAAGGCCAAAGTCAGGTCAGGAAATCTGCCCTTGTCTTCTGTGTGATTGCAGGGTCCCTAGTCCTTGAGCTGTCCTTTGCTGTTTTCCCAGGCACGATAGCAGGGATAGGGTTTGAAGTGGAGGGGTTGGGGCACGGAACAGTGTGCATATGGGATGTTGGCATTATAGACAGCAGTTTAGCTCAGTACCCCAAAATGCCAGTCCTTGGTCTCTTTTATGTTAGAGGCTGCCAAATGTGGCAACAGCCTGGACTAGGATGAGTGGGAGGGCACTGAGCACTTGGGCCACCATTTGCTACCTCCAGGATGCTTTTAGCAGGAAGCCAGAACTGAATTAGAAGGGCTGGGTGAAACAAGAACTCTAGTATGGGATGTGGGCCTTCTAGATGTGGCTTAATGTGCTGTACCACAGCACCTGCTGTACCATTTTACATTCCTACCAGTAATGCAATTACTAGGTGTCCTTGCCAGTATTTAATGTTACTGTGGAGTTTTTTTTTTTTTAAAGCCATTCTGATATGTGTGTGGTCGTAGCTTTCTGTCTGTGAGGCAGAGACGAGAGAGATTCCATCTGCTGGTTACTTCCCAAAGGCCTGGAATGACTGAGGCTGGGGCTAAGCACTGGCCAGAGCTATGGTGAAAAAATGCAGTTCCAGTTTCCTTCAAGTATGGCACGAACCCCATTACTTGGGCCATACTGCTGCCTTCTAGGAGCTGTGTTCTAGGGAAGCTGGAAGTGGGGACTGGGGCCAGCAGTCAATCTGCGTCATATATGGGACCAAGCATCCTTACCAGTAGACTGAGTTCCCACTGCAGCCTTTCTTTTTTTTTTAAAGATTTATTTTTATTATTATTTTTTTTTATTGGAAAGGCGGATATACAGAGAGGAGAGACAGAGAGGAAGATCTTCCGTCCGATGATTCACTCCCCAAGTGAGCGCAACGGGCCGATACTATGCCGATCCGAAGCCAGGAGCCTCTTCCGGGTCTCCCATGCGGGTGCAGGTTCTCGCCTTTCTTTTTTTTAAATTTCTGCATATCATACCTAATTTTAATAGGGCCTCTTCTCATGAGATTATAAAAATATTAACTTGTGGGGCCCAGTGTGGTGGCGCAAGTGGTTAAGGTCCTCACCTTGCACACCCGGGATCCCATATGGGCGCCGGTTCTAATCCCAGCAGCCCCGCTTCCCTTCCAGCTCCCTGCCTGTGGCCTGGGAAAGCAGTCGAGGACGGCCCAAAGCCTGGGGACCCTGCACCCACATGGGAGACCCGAAAGAGGCTCCTGGCTTCAGATTGGCATAGTATCGGCCGTTGTGCTCACTTGGGGAGTGATTCATTGGATGGAAGATCTTCCTCTCTGTCTCTCCTCTCTGTATATCCGCCTTTCCAATAAAAAAATGATAAAAATAAATGTTTAAAAAAATATTATCTTGTGATGTCTTTCTTTATTTTAAATTTCTTAATTTTACATTTAGTTATTTAAACCATCTGGAATTTATGTTGGTGTACTAGAGAAATCAATCACCTTTTTCAACAAACAGAATCTAGTGTGATCACTTCTCTTATCATTTACTGAATGTTCTCAAACTTTTTTTTATTGATTTGAGATACCATCTTTATCAAATTTTAAAATCTCATATTTGGATAATTTGGGGCCCTTTTTTTTCAGTTAATTCACCTATTACATCATACCACAGATTTTAATGATGTTATGGCCCTGTGAGACATTGTAATTAATGTCTAGGAGATAGACAGCATAGATCGTTAAGAGCTTAACTTTGGGTCAGATTGTTTTGTTCCCAGAATTTGCTGGGCAGGTGATTTTTAGTGCAAGTTATTTAAATTCTCCAAACCTCTGATCTGAAAAATGAGGATTAAACTACTGTATATGTATATGAATATATAATAAATTATTGTAAAGATTAAATTCATTAATATATGTAAAACTCTTCTAAGTCTGGAACAAAGAAAGTACTATGTTAAAATTAGGCTATTGGAGCCCAGTACAGTGGCCTAACAGCTAAAGTCCTTGCCTTGAACACGTCGTGATCCCACATGGGCACCAGTTCTAATCCCGGCTGCTCCACTTCCCATTCAGCTCCCTGCTTGTGGCCTGGGAAAGTAGTCGAGGACGGCCCAAAGCCTTGGGATCCTGCACCCGTGTGGAGACCTGGAGGAAGTTCTTGGCTCCTGACTTCAGATTGGTGCAGCACCGGCCGTTGCAGTCACTTGGGGAGTGAATCATCAGACGGAAGATGTTCCTCTCTATCTCCTCTCCTCTGACTTTGCAATAAAAATAAAATAAATTTTTTAGAAAAATTAGGCTATTTTAAGAAGGCAAAGTTGTCTTCATGTTTCCTAGAAAAATGAACTTTTTAAAAAATTTATTTTTTTTAATATTCCTTCCCAAATTCAGCTAAGTTGTTGTTGGAAATTATATTGATTCTATAAGTTTAATTTGAGCGAGATATGTTCTTTTAGTATATGCAGTAACTATTAATATTGGTTTACCACCTAAGAACATAGTTCTCTTTATTTACCCAAGTCTAAGGTCTTGTTTAGACATTCTAGGCTTAACACATTAAAAAGTTGTTTTCTGTTCCCTTCCAATTCCAATACACAAATGGAGAGAGTTAGTGGGACTTCTGAGTGTGATGACATTGGCTTGTCTAAAATAGCATAGGAAGGCATAATTCAACAGACTACATCATTAAGTGCCATATAGGTCTTTTGTACTCTCTTGTGGCTTAAGCAGGTCTTCTCAGAGCTGTCTCACATTTCCGAACTCCAAAATACAAGAAGCATTTGAAGGAATAAAGCAGAGAAACTCAGTGAGTGGTCATCTTTGCAGGTGGGCGTTTTGGCATAGCTCGTTTAGCCATTGCTTAGCTCTCCCATGTTTCATGTTGGAGTGCTAGGTTCAAGTCCCTAGTTGTTGTGCTTCTGATCCAGCTTCCTGTTAATGCACCTGGGAAGCAGTAGATGATGGCTGACGTACTTTTCCTGCCACTCTCATAGGAGACCTGGGTAGAGTTCCTGTCTCCTGGCTTTGACCTGGCCCAGCCCAAACCCCACCTGTTAATCCCATATGAGGAGTGAACCAATGGGTGAAAACTTTGTCTCTGCCCCCCTCCTCTTAAGTAAATAAATAAATAAGTAAATAAGTAAGTAGATGAATACATGTTTTCAAAATGACAACCTTTGGAAAGTTAGTAATAAAGCTCAGAATATTGCTAGAGTGAATATATGGAAATCAAATGTGAAAATGCAGTTAGTTCTTTTGTATATGGCCACTGGTATTTTCCTAAGGGAGAGCCTTCCAAGATATCCCCTGCTGTAGAAGGAAATGCTGGTTTTTCTAAGACAGTATGCTCAGCTTGTTTTTCCATCATTGTCTTCTTTTATCTCCTCAGGTTTTTTATGATTTGCCTGAGAATTCTAGGTAGATTTTTTTTTTTTAAAGCTTGTCCAGGTTTGTATTTTTTTTAAATTTTTATTACAAAGTGAGATATACACAGAGGAGGAGAGATAGATCTTCCATCCAGTGATTCACTCCCCAAGTGAGCGCAATGGCCGGTGCTGCGCCTATCCGAAGCCGGGAACCAGGAACCTCTTGCGGGTCTCCCACATGGGTGCAGGGTCCCAAAGCTTTGGGCTGTCCTCCACTGCTTTCCCAGGCCACAAGCAGGGAGCTGGATGGGAAGTGGAGCAGCTGGGATTAGAACTTGCGCCCATATGGGATCCAGGGCGTTCAAGGTGAGGACTTAAGCCGCTAGGCCACGCCTCCAGGCCATCTAGGTAGATTTTTTATTTTAATTTATTTTTATTGGAAGGCAGACTTACAGAGAAGGACAGAGAGAAAGATCTGTCTGCTGGTTCACTCTCCAAGTGACCGCATTGGCCAGAGCTGAGCTGATTTGAAGCCAGTTCAAGGAGCTTCTTCTGGGTGTCCCACATTGGTACAGGATCCCAAGGCTTTGGGCTGTCTTCTACTGCCTTTCCAGGCCACAAGCAGGGAGCTGGATGGGAAGTGGACTAGCCAGGACACAAACTGGTGCCCATATGGGATCCTGGTGCATGCAACATGAGAACTTTAGCCATTAGGCTACTGCGTCAGTCCCCTCTGCGTAGATTTTGAAGCGTATTTTATATTACTCATTAATAAAGGAAAAATTAGTGTGATTGTATTCAGATGAGCTACTTAAAATCCATCACATACTCAGCCTGCGTACATCAAATGACTGTTTCAAGAAAATAGCAAATACAGGTACAGATTCTTTGATTCCAGTTAAAGATACAGGAGTTGTCATTTGCCCATACTTTTAAACCATACTTGTTCCTGATTTCTGAATATTTTCCCCCATGAATTGTTTGGTTTCATAGGTGAAAATGTTCACCCTAGGAAGGAAGGTAGATTAAGAGTCTAAAAAGGAAAAGTATAAATTATGAAGTATTATTGAGCTGAAAAAGCAGTGGGCATAGTCAAAGCATTAAATGTATTTTACATTTATATTTTTGTATGTATTTGAAGATTTTATTAGCATTGTGGGAATGTAGTAATATGAATGAATGGGGCTGATCATTGTAAATTTTATAGAGTACATGCTTCCAGAAATGTCTAAGTAATCATGCAGGCAGTACGTAGTTGTAAGTGTATAGCTAACAAATTTGAACTCACCTTTGTCACTCAAGTCAAGAAACAGAAGATTTCTAGTCCCTGGAAGCTTTCATGTCCCCTCTTCCAGTCAGTGTCCAGACTTAGTTTTGTGTGTGTTTTATAGTAATAGTATTTTATATTTTATCTGAGCATATGAGAGTCATACATACAGTTGTAAGTAATTGTACTTTCTTCACTCTCATTGTGAGAGTATACCACAATTTATTTAGCCATTCTGCTGTTAGCAAATTTTCTTTTTTTAAAGATTTATTTTGTATTGGAAGGACAGATTTACAGAGGGAAGGAGACACAGAGAAAGATCTTTAGTTTGCTGATTCATTCCCCAAGTGGCTGCAACAGCTAGAGCTAAGCTGATTCAAAGCTTCCTCTGTGTCTTCTGGTGGATTCAGATCGCAATGCTTTGGGCCATCCTCTACTCACCCAGGCCACAAACAGGAGCTCGATGGGAAGTGGAGCTTCTAGAACACAAACCAGTACCCGGGCCCAGCACAGTAGCCTAGTGGCTAAACTGCATGTACTGGGATTCCATTAAAAAAAAAAAAAACACCACAGTGCCCATATGAGATCCTGATGTGTGCATGATGAAGATTTAACAAACAAGCTTGCCCCTATTAGCAAATTTTTGAGCATTAATACATTTCAAAATATACCTTACCTTTAAATAAAAATGCAGATGCTAAGAACATTTTCCAAAATGTGTTCTTGAGAAAATCTTTTTTTTTTTTAAGATTTATGTTATTATTTTTTTTTATTGGAAAGTCAGATATACAGAGAAGAAGAGAGACAGAGGAAGATCTTTCATCCATTGAGTCACTCCCCAAGTGACCGCAGTGGCTGGTGCTGTGTCGATCTGAAGCCAGGAGCCTAGAGCTTCTTTGGGGTCTCCCACTCAGGTACAGGGTCCCAAGGCTTTGGGTCATCCTCTACTACTTTCCCAGGCCACAAGCAAGGAGCTGGATGGGGAGTGAGCTGCTGGGATTAGAACTGATATCCATATGGGATCCTGGTGCGTGCAAGGTGAGGACTTCAGCCGCTAGGCCACCGTGCTGGGCCCTTGATAAAATCTTAAAATTCTTATTTATAAGTTCTCTGTGGGTAATTGACTTTTTTTTTTTTAAATAGAAACTTGCTTCTTTGCAAATGTGCCACACCACAGTTGGCTTTTCTGTGTAGTAAAGCATGCTGCTTATGTCTTGTAATGTTATTTATTTATCTTATGATTTTAAAGGTCAGCAATTCAGGCTGGGCAAAACTACTTGGTTCTGCGGATATGTACCATACTTGACGTACCCTGGTTGACAACTGGTCTGCCATCCTTTGGCAGGCTATCTCAGAGTTACTGACCTGCTCATTTCCCCTTCTAAGACAAAGTATTGGAGGTATTAAGGCATTCCAAATCAAAGCAAAGCATGAACTTAACTTTGTGTTACTTTCTGTTGACCAAAGCCAAGTCAGATGAGTATCACAGACTCTAGAAGTAGAATTACATTTCTTGGTGAGATGATTCCAAGTGTGAGGATCCAGAAATGGGAAAATATTATGACTTTTTTCTCATATATAAATTGTGCCACATAAGTATTTTGTATTTGCTTCGAAAAATAAAATAAGCCCAGTGGATCCAACTTGTTTGGAATTTCCTTTTGTACTTGGTATGTACTTGTGTATTTTTACCCTTATTTTTTTTAAAGATTTATTTATTTATTGGAAAGTCAGATATACAGAGAGGAGGAGAAACGGAGAGGAAGATCTTCCATCCGATGATTCACTCCCCAAGTGAGCGCAATGGGTCGATACTATGCCGATCCGAAGCCAGGAGCCTCTTCCGGGTCTCCCACGCGGGTGCAGGGTCCCAAAGCTTTGGGCCGTCCTCGACTGCTTTCCCGGGCCACAGGCAGGGAGCTGGAAGGGAAGCGGGGCTGCCGGGATTAGAACCGGCGCCCATATGGGATCCCGGGCGTGCAAGGCGAGGACCTTTAACCACTTGCCCCACTGCGCCGGGCCCTTCACGCCTATTTTTAAACAATGTTTTGGATGATAGAACCAGTGCTCTCTTTTAATAAAGTGACACTATAATTTGGTTTTTGGCCTGTTTAATTTGTCATTGTGGAAGCTTAAAAGGAGAGGCTCAGAAGATATAGCTTTGAATGCCTGAATAGGGTATGGCTGTACTTTGAGTCCACCCTTAGAAGGCCTTGGTGATGTCTCAAGTAATTGGGTCCACATGGGTGTCATGGATTGAGTTCTCAGGTTCTGGTTTATACCAGACCCTTTCTGTTTGTTTGTTTGTTTGTTTGTTTAATATTTATTTATTTTTCTCAGAAAGCCAGTTAGAAACTAGAGGACAGATGCTTTCTCTGGGTCTCCCAGGTGTGTGCTGGGTCCTAAGGTCCGAAGGTCCTGGGCCATCTTTCACTGCTTTCCCAAGCTACAGGATGGAGCTGGATGGGAAGTAGAACAGCTGGGACACAAACGGCTGTGCATATGCGATCCCAGTGCTTGCAAGGTGAGGATTTAGCCACTGAGCTATTGCGCTGGGCCCCAGGCTCTGTCTTAACTATTGAGGGCACTGGGAAAGTGATTCAGCATATAGGAGCTATCTCTCTGTCTCTCTTTCTCTCTCTCTCTCTCTCAAATGTATTTAAAATATAAGTTAAAAAAACTTTTCTAGGGCCCGGCGCGGTGGCGCAAGTGGTTAAAGGTCCTCGCCTTGCACGCCCGGGATCCCATATGGGCGCCGGTTCTAATCCCGGCAGCCCTGCTTCCCTTCCAGCTCCCTGCCTGTGGCCTGGGAAAGCAGTCGAGGACAGCCCAAAGCCTGGGGACCCTGCACCCGTGTGGGAGACCCGGAAGAGGCTCCTGGCTTCAGATCGGCATAGCATCGGCCCGTTGCGCTCACTTGGGGAGTGAATCATCGGACGGAAGATCTTCCTCTCTGTCTCTCCTCTCTGTATATCCGCCTTTCCAATGAAAAAATAATAAAAATAAATCTTAAAAAAAAAAAACAAAACTTTTCTAACTTTATATCTTTCCATCTCAGCAACCCACTGTATTCCCACCCTGGAGTCTTTTCTTTGAATCCCAGTGGGAGCATTTCGTTAACTGTAATGTTTCATTGTGTTCAGTTTCTTTTATACCTACTTTTGTTACTAGATTCTAAGGTTCTGTGTATATCTTCAGTGTCTGATGAGGGTATCTTTTCAAATGGTAAATGAAACTTGTATGAAAGCAGCTTTCCTTTTCTTTTTAAATGTTTATTGAAACTACTCATGCCTCCCATGTACTTTAACAGGAAGATGGGTATGAAGTACAGAATTCTAGTAGGGAGTGCTGGTGTTGGAATCTGTGTGCTGATCTACTGTGCCAGTTGGGCCCACCTGTGTTGTTTGATTAAATGGGATTTTTCAATTCTCCTAGGATCTTGTTATTTTAGTTGTAGTGTAGCATTTTACATAGATGTATCTTGAATGTTTTTGAAAATGAAATGATTGAATACAAGTAATTAACATACATCTTTTTTTCTTCCTCTATTTCCTTCTTCCAATGACCTGCCCTCTCTGCCCTTTGTGGGAATTCCACACCACAAAAAATCTAAGTACCAGCTGCTTCCTTTCCCATCTTTGCCAAATTCACCACCTTTATCATCCCTGACACTGAGTCAATCCCTGATGCCTTGGACAGTGGAGCATTGTTTATAGTGGTGGCAGGGACACTGTCATCCAATCTCGGCAGTTCAGCAGTGGAGGCATCAGTATCTTCAGCAGACTGATTGTATGACATGGTTTTTGAGAAGCTTCTGACTTGTTTTTTCTTGTTTCTGAGACTTTCTGATAATCCTGTGAATCACCTACTAGCATAATTCAGCCAGGGTTGATTTCTGTAAGCACCTTGGCAGCCTGAATGATTATGTTTCTGAATTTTGAAAATAGGAACCAAAGTGTTATTTAAGCAGTTATCTTTAATAACCACTGTTATCTTGGAGACTAGGCTCATGAAATAATAGAACCGTTACACAGAAATGGAATAGCTTATACAGCACAGATTGTAAATGATATAAAGAAAAAGGAAATCAGCAGCTACAGTATTTAGAATCAGTTTATAGAAAAAAGATTTATATAATTTGGTTAGAAGGAGTAGTGTTTCCAGGTCCTGGTATTGTGACACAGCGATTTAAGCCACTGCTGGTGACAGTGTCCTGTATGAGTGGCAGTTTGAGTCCTGACTTCTCTGCTTCTCATCCAGCTCCCTGCTAATGCAAATTGAAAAAGATAAAAATTACCCAAGTTCTTGGGCAACTGCCACACTCATGGGAGTCCCACATGGAGTTCCAGGTTCCTGGCTGTTGTGGCTGTTGGGGGAATGAAATACCAGGTGGAAGATTTTCTCTCTCTCTCTCTCTCTCTCTCTCTCTCTCCCCCCCCGCCCCTTTTCTCTCTCTCTGTCAGTCCATCTCTCTGTAATCTATCTGCCTTTCATATAAATAAATAATCCTCTTTAAAAGAATTAAAAAATATTATTTGGGGACCTGGCATGGTGGCCTAGTGACTAAATCCTTGCGTTGAGCGAGCCGGGATCCCATATGGGCGCTGGTTCTAATCATTCCCCACTTCCCATCCAGCTCCCTGCTTGTGTCCTGGGAGAGCAGTCAAGGTCGGCCTGAAGCCTAGGGTTTCTGTACCCACGTGGGAGACCTGGAGGAAGTTCCTGGCTCCTAGCTTCGGATTGGCACAACTCCAGCTGTTGCAGTTGTTGGGGAAGTAAATCAATGAACGGAAGATCTTCCTCTCTGTCTCTCCTCCTCTGTATATCTGACTGTGCAATAAAAAAATAAAATAAATCTTTTAAAACTATATATATGTATTATTTGGAAATCAGTTGCAAAGAGAGAAAAGGACAGAAACATCTTCATTTACTAGTTTATTCTACAAATGGATACAACTTCTGAGGCTGGGCAGGCTAAAGCCGGGCGCTTCACCCAGGTGTCCTACGTGAGTGCAGGAACCCAAGCACTTGGCCATCTTCTGCTAATTTTCCTGTCATATTATCAGGGATGCCAACGCTGTAGGCAGCTGCTTACCTTGCTGTGCTACAGCACTGGTGCCTAAGTAAGCCTTTAAAAAAACTGCAAGAAGGATGTTTCTATATTGTGTGAGACCTTTTGGCAGAACACAAACTGTAGTAATAATTTTATTTTTGACCTTTTATTGGAAATGCATGTTCTAGGATAGTGTTCTAGTTAGGTTGTTTTTGCATTGCATTTTTTTTTTCAAATGGGCTGGATTTCCTTTAGAAATGTCTCTAGTGGTGACATATTCAAACAGTACATTGAGACTGTGTTATCTGTAAGTCAGATATTTACAGTTACTATCCTGGCATTTTGAGAAATCAAAAGTAGTTCTTTACTTGAATGTTAGAGGCTTTGCTTTAGTTCATAGATTGGTTCAGTATATAGTATATTAGTAAATTTGACTCATCATATACTGTTTTAACAAATATCTTATAGGCAGTGGCCGAAGAGTATAATTTTTCCAATTGTGTTTTTAGTGAGGATTTTTCATTGCCAGATGGATTATGATGTTACCTTTCTACATTATGTTCTATATCTCATAATATATTAAGAGTGAGTTTTCTTCTTTCCATTTCCTCCCTCATCTTTTTTCCCCCAAACCATATATTCTTGCAGGGAGAAACAAAAACAAAAACAAGTAGGTAAAACGTTGTGAAGGTTCGGGGCCCGGCACAGTAGTGTAGTGGTTAAGGTCCTTGTCTTGAATGCGCCAGGATGCCATGTGGGCGCCAGTTCTAATCCTGGCAGCTCCACTTCCCATCCATCTCCCTGCTTGTGGCCTGGGAAAGCAGTCGAGGTCGGCCCAGAGCATTGGGACCCTGCATTCATATGGGAGACCTGGAAGGAAGTTCCTGGCTCCTGGCTTCGGATCAGCACAGCACCGTCTGTTGCGGTCACTTGGGGAGTGAATCATTGGATGGAGGATCTTCCTCTCTGTCTCTTCTCTCTGTACATCTACCTTTCCAATAAACATAAATACTTCTTTAAAAAAAAAAAGTTGTAAAGGTTTGAAAGTAGAGGAGAGAAAAGAGGCTGGTCAAACAGGAGACCCAGTGTCTGAAGCTGTGGTTTAGCTTCAGTTGCCTACTTGATACCAGCCAGCATCCCACATCAGAGTGTTGGTTGGAGTCAGATAATCCATGCTTGCAATCCAGCTTCCTGTGACTACACCTGGGAGGCAACAGTACTCAGGTTCCTGCCATCCAGTTGAGACACCTGAGTGACATTCCTGGTTACTGGGACTTCCTCCTGGGCCAGCCAAGCCACTGCCCAGGATGCACCTTAGCGGGAAGCTGAAGTTGGAGATGGAATTAAACGCAAGCATTATAGCATGAGATATAGGCACCCTAAGCTGTGACTTAACAAGAGATGACTTGAGTGGATAGGCTGCTGCACTCATGTGGGAGACTCAGATGAACTGCCTGGCTCCTGGCTTCAGCGCCAGCACAGCCCCAGCCATTGCAGCCATCTGGAAAGTGAAGCAGTGGATGAGAAATCTCGCCTGTCTCCCTCTCTCTTTGTAAGATAGAAGGATAGATAGATTGGTTCATAACCACCAATCAACCAAATGAAGTCCATTTTAGCCCTGTTCCTCTTCCATACCAAATAGACTACATGGAAAAGCAGAAAAGAGTTTACGTTTCCCTGAAAGAATGTCCAACTGATTGAAATATTTGTAAATGAATTGTGCTCGGGCTATGTAACTGACAATAGAAAAATAATTTTTATCCAGGTGAAATACCTTCTCTTGCTCTGTCTTATGGGTCTTGCTATTTATTTAACTGAAAATTTTCTTCTGGGGCTCTTTTCTTTTTTAAAAATAGAACCCAGAACTTGCTTCCCAGTATATTTTTCTGTGCTTAGAGAGGTGTAGGACATAATTTAAAACCAATCTTTTTCAAGCTTTGTATCTTTATTACAATATTTATGATCCACGTGGGCAAAACTAAAAACACAATTTTGGCTGAATTGGTTTGGATTGTTTTTAAACTAACCACATTATTATTATTATTATTAATGCAAAGTTACAGAGAGGATGGTGGGAGAGTTTTCCATCTGCTGGTTCACTCCCTCTAAATAACAACGAAGTCTGAAACCAGGCCAGGGCAAAGCCAGAAGCCAAGAGTTTTAACCAGGTCTCCCAGGTGGATGTAGGGGCCCAAGTGCCATGCTATGCTGCTCTCCCAGGCACATGAACAGGGAGCGGGATCAGGAGCAGAGCAGCTGAGATTTGAACCAGTGCCCATATGGAATGTTGGCATTGCAGACAGTGGTTTAACCCATTATGCCACAGTGCCAGCCCCTGGATTTATTTCATAGGTAGTTACTTAATGGGTAGGAAATAGAAAAGAACCTCTTCAGATCTAGATGCTTTTTTTCAGACTTCTTTCTGATGTTATCTTTCTGTTATTTTCTCTCATTAAGAAATGGAGCTTTTGCTCTGGGATCAGGATTGTCAACTTGCATATGTAAAACAGTTCATATCTTTTTTGCCTGTACCTGATTGTCTTGGTATTTCATATCTTGGTAATGTTGAGTGCACTATCCACACCAGTTTTCATGGATCCAGAAATCAAAAGACCTGTGGATGAAGATTCCTCTTTTATCTTCTAGGAGGTCCGGGGACAACATTTGGCCTCACAGTAAGATGCTTGGTTTCAGATGCCTGCAACCTCTAATGAGGCTCTGCTCCTAATTCCGGAGTCAAGCTCTTGTGAATCCTGGGTGGTAGATTATAATGCATCCAGCTCTGGCTGCAGGTAGCAAAGATCGTGAAAGGACTTTGGGGCCTGTTGTAATAGAGTTTCATGTGCTTTATATGTGACCAGTTTTTCAGTAACTAAATTCATGCTGAATATGGTGAAGGTAGTTTTTTGGCTCTAAGTGTCAGTGAGAAAAATTATGCTTAGGTGGGTTCTTCTCAATCTGTGTTTTCTTTTGCATTGAAATCGCAAGTAGCATTCTTTTTAGCTTATAATGAAAACCTGATTTCTCCTTTAGCCTCATCTGAAATCCCTTTCCAAGACTAGAGGTCACTGTCAGACTTTGTTCAGAATTCTTTTAACAGCAAAATCAGGACTAATCCCTTCTTCTAAATCCTCTAAGCTGTTAGCAAACAAACCTGTTCTTACCAGTCTGGCATAAAAGCCACGAGTTGGGAATACAAGGCAGGTGCTTTGGCTGTTAAAGGGCATTTGGTCTCTGGATGGTTAGTTAGTGCTTTTCTCCTGCGCTATCAGTCCATCAAGTTGTACATATTCTGTGTATTTTAAGGTGGCTCATAAAGGTGGAACAATTACAGAAAACTCTGGTGCTGGACATTCTTATTAGCAGGTGAAAGAGATTAAGACTGGCCACTTACTAAGATTAAATGAGACTAGAAATATTCCTGTTTTGGTGTCTCTCCTAGTTGTACCTTCAGCCCTTTACTCCTCTGGTCTTGATAAAAGATAGTGAAAATAAGTTTATTTTCGTTTAAAAAAAATAATTTTATTTTCGTGTAGAAAAAGGTGGCTCTTTTAATATGAGGGGTTCTTCAAAAAGTTCACAGAAAATATCATTTTAAAACTGTGCATGTGCATGAAATTTTAAAATTTTGTGCCCGAGTTACATTTTTAAAAATTGCTTTGGAGACAGAGTACTTGTTAAAAGATTATTTATTTGAAAGCAAATATACTGAGAAAGACCTCTTCCATCTACTAGTTTACCTCTTGAATGGCTACAACAGCCCTGGCTGGGCTGATTTGGTTGAAGTCTGGAGCCTGCAGTTACATCTGGGTCACCTATACTGATGGCAGGGATCCAAGCACTTGCACCTGGACCTTTCTCTTGTCTTCCAAGGCACATTAGTAAGGAGCTGAAACCCAAGTGGAGCAACTAGAACTCAAGTTAGCATCCAAATGGGATACTGATGTCGCAAGTGGTGTCTTAATCTGTACAATACCAGCCTCAGAGACCAAGTACTTTTGTCTGCTAGCTCACTTCTGCAATGCACCCGTTGGTCCGAGCCAAACCATCTCTGCTGCTTGCCTGAGTGTGCATTGGCAGCAAGTTAGGACGTCCATGCATTCCAATGCAGGATATTCGCATTTTATGTAGCAACCTAACCACTGAGACATATATCTTTAATATTAATGTAATAATTAATTTAATATCTAATATTTTTCCCCAAAGCAGAAATAGAGAGCTTTTATCTCCTGACTGACCCACCATTTGGCACAGAGTTCAGGATTGGTCCTGGGTGGAAACCCAGGGATGGGAACTCTCTCTGGGTCTCTAATGTGAGTGCAAGGAACCCAGTTACTTGAATCATCATTGCTTCCTCCCATTGGCTGTATTGGCAGGTAGCTGGAGTCTCGGGCTGGAATTCGGTATTGAGCCTAGGTGCTCCAGAATAGGATACTGATTTAAACCAGTACCTTAACCACTAAACCAAATATCTGCTGCCTTTAAATTCCATCTTCCATGAACCTTTTGAAGAGTTCATGGAGTTCATAAGAGTTTTAAAACATCCATTTATTGCATATATATCCATTTAATGAAGTTATAAAAAATTTTTAACGAGAAATATAAAGGACAACAGAGTTGGACAGAACCACCGTCCACTGGTTGACTCCCACAGAGGCCCTTGTAATGGCCTGGACTTGGGCTAGGGCCAGGAATCCAGCACAGACACTCAGGCACAGGTTGTCATAGCACCATGCTGAATACCTTCCCCCCGTCCCCCCAGCATTCACAGAGTTTAAGTACACTGACTAATGACTTGACAAATGGATGTAACCTGTTTAGCCACCACTTGAACCAAGACGCAGAATATTTTAATTTCCCCAGAAAGTTTTTTGTGTCCCTTTGCAGTCAGCCTTCTGCCCATCCCCATTGTAATCAGCCACTAATCTGAGCCAGCAGATGAAAGATTTTTTCCTCTGTAAATCTGCCTTTCCAATAATAAATAGATCTTTAAAAAAATCATAGTGTATACTTTGTGTCTAGCTTCTTCTCAGTATAACATCCTTGAAAATGGTCCATGTTACTGCATATAACGGTTTTCTTTTTATTGCTCTGCATGTTTCATTGTGTAGTTGTTTATAGATGGATAGAAAGTGTAATTATTTTGAGTGTTGAGCTTTTACAAGTGAAGATTAATTGATTGGTTAGAAAGGCAGAGTGGCAGACATTTTCTGCTTGCCTGTTCACTCCCCAGATGGTTTACAGGTCTCAGCCAGTCAGAAGACAGGAGACAAGAACCTTCGTCCTGGTCTCTCACACTGATGGCTGAGGCCCAAGTACTTGGGCCATTTTCACTGCCCTCCCAGATGCATTGCCAGGAAGTTGGATCAGATGTGGAGTAGCAAGAACTTCAGCCTGTACTGTAATATGGGATACAGGGTAGCTTAATCTACTACACCACAATGGTGACTGCAAGTCCTAGCCAACGTGTGTTATATATGTTATTTTGTTATATATGTTATTTTGTTCTAGTTATGAAGTGGAATCTCATTGTGGTTTTAATTTTCCATATTTTTAATGCTGCTTTAAATGTTATTTAAAAATTATAATTTATTCGCACCTAGTATATATGGAAATATGGTTTATTTTATGTGTGTGTAGTTGTGTAAGTGTGCTTCAAAAGCTCACGGAAAATTTTCATCAAAAGGAAATTTTCCATCCTCTGACTTAATCC
The DNA here is from genome assembly GCF_017591425.1 of Ochotona curzoniae. Lineage (NCBI taxonomy): Eukaryota > Metazoa > Chordata > Mammalia > Lagomorpha > Ochotonidae > Ochotona > Ochotona curzoniae. Next base: position 21,706 of record NW_024467060.1, read on the forward strand.
CAAAATGGCCGTAATGGCATGGACCTGAGACTGTGTCTGGGCCTACCATGTAGGTGGCATAGTATTGATACTGCACTTAGGCGGTGATGATAGGGTTCACATAACCTAGATATTTGAGACTTGTTTGGTTTTTCTAGATATTTGAAAAAATTTTTGCATACATACAATGACATAATTGAAGTGAAATCAATGTGTATGAAATGGATGACTATATTTATATTAGTCACATGAAGAAGTGATAAGGTAGATGGTAAACATGGCTGTTTTGTCCTAGGCTTTTGATAGTTTAGAATGTGTGTCCTCTGTTCTAAAGAATTATAAAATTGGGCTATCAGTCAGAAGTAGTTGGGTTCCTGCTACCCATGTTTATGTATTTTGATTTATTTTATAAACAAATACAGAGAAAAGTCCCTGTGCTGATTCACTTTCCAAAAACTGCAACAGCCAGTACTGGGCAGGGCTAAAACTGAGAGCAGGGAGCTCGATCTAGTTCCGCATGTGCTGGTAGAAGCCCAATTACTTGAACCATCACCCGCTGCCTTCCAGGATTTGCATTAGCATGAAGCTAGAATTGGGAGTCAGAGCCTAGAATAAAATATTTAAACAGTCTCAACTACTAATGCTGTTTTGCTTTTGTTTAGGAATTTATTTATTTGAAAGGCAGAGTTACAGAGAGGGGAGGAGAGAGACAGAGAAAGAACTCCCATCTGCTGGCTCATTCACCAAATGGCCGCAATGGCCACAACTGGGCCAGATTGCAACCAGGAGCAAGAGCTCTATCTAAGTCTTTCATGTGATTCATGAATGGAAGGGGCCCAAGTACTTGGGATCTGCATTGGAAGTAGAACAGCCAGGACTCAAATTGGTTCCCACATGGGATGCTGACTCTCAAGCAAAGGCTTAATCTGATAAACCACAATGCTGGCCCCAACGTTTGCTTGCTTGCTTTTCTTTCTTTATTTTTAAAAATTTTTATTTATTGTTATTGGAAAGTCACATATACAGAGTAAAGGCAAGACAGAGAGAAAAGTCTTCCATCTTCTGGCTCACTCCCCAAGTGGCTGCAACAGTCAATGCAGAGCCAATCAGAAGCCAGGAGCCAGAAGCTTCTTCCAGGTCTCCCACGCAGCTGCAGGGTCCCAAGGCCTTGGGCTGTCCTCATCTGTTTTCCCTGGCTACAAGCAGGGAGCTGGATGAGAAGTGGAGTACCAGGACATGAATTGGTGCCCATATGTGATCCTGGGCATGCAAGGTGAGGACTGTAGTGCCACTAGGCTACCGTGCCAGGCCCCCCAATGTTTTATTTACTTTATATGAGAGACAGAGTGACAGTTGGCACAAAGAGACAGTGTGCTGTCATCTGATAGTTCACTCCTCAAGTGCCTATGACAGCCCACACAGTCACAAATAAAGTTTATGTTTGTGGGTGTTGGGAACTCAATTATGCACTGTTCACATAGTTGCAGGAACCCCGGGCACTTGGGCCACCACCAGTGCAGGAAGTTGGAGTCAGAGATGTAAATGAAACACATTTACTTTTGTGGGATACCTGGGCATTAACCAGAATCTTTTTTTGGGGGGTGGGAGAGGCTGTGATTTTTGTTGTTTGAAAGACGTAGCAACAGAGGCAGAAACTGAAATCTTTCATCTGGTGGCTTATTCCCAAAATGTCAACAACAGCCAGACATGAATGATGCTGACCAAGAGCCTGGAATTACTTCCAAGTATTAACCAGAAACTGAATCAGAAGCAGAAACAGGGCTCAAACTAGGTTCATATATGGGTATCCCTTTGGGCCTGGTGCAGTAGCCAGGCAGCTAAAGCCGTCACTTTGCATGCGCCGGAATCCCGTATGGGTGCCGGTTTTAACTCTGGCAGCCCTGCTTCCCATCCAGTTCCCTGCTTCTGGCCTGGGGAAGCAGTGGAGGGCAGCCCAAAGCCTTGAGTCTCAGCTCCTGGCTCCTGGCTCCTGGCTTTGGATCGGTCATTGGAAGATCTTCCTGGGTCCGGCGCCGTAGCCTAGCGGCTAAAGTACTCACCTTGAACACGCCGGGATCCCATGTGGGCGCCAGTTCTAATCCCGGCAGCTCTGCTTCCCATTCAGCTTCCTGCTTGTGGCCCGGGAAAGCAGTCAAGGATGGCCCAGTGCTTTGGGACCCTGCACCTGTGTGTGGAAGAACTGGAAGAGATTCCTGGTTCCCAGTTTCGGATCCGCGCAGCTCCAGCCGTTGTGGTCACTTGGGGAGTGAATCATCCAATGGAAGATCTTCCTCCCTGTTTCTCCTCCTCTCTGTATATCTGACTTTGTAATAAAAAAAAAATTCTTAAAATAGAAAAAAAATCTTCCTTTCTGTCTCTCCTCCTGTGTATCTGATTTTCCAATAAAAATAAAATAAATCTTTAAAAAAAATGATTTCTAAATGTGGCTTAACCTGCTGTATGACAATGCCTGCTCCCTTAGACAGCATTTCTACTGTTAGGCTGAATGCTTGCCTGCTTTCCCAGAGCTTTGTGCCTGTATTTCTCTATTTATTATGCCGTTGCTTATTCTTCCTTTACCATCTCTTCCCATCTCCCCTCCTCACTCTTGATTAAGGGAGGCCTCTAAATGCCTAATTATAAATCCTGGCTGTTGCCCCTTCTTAGCTGTGTGACTTTAGCAATCTCTCAATACTTCAGTTTTCTGTATAATGTGATGATAATAGTTCCTGCTTTATATGGTGCTTAGGAGAATTAATTTTTCAGTATATGGAACACTTGTAAACTGATGATTAAAAAAGCTTTGTATATCTATATAGATATATTTATATATGTATGTGGAGAGATAAATATCTATGTTGGTTCACTTCCCAAGTGGCCGCAACAGCTGGAGCTGAGCCAATCAGGAACCAGGAGCTTTTTCTGGGTCTCCCACGCAAGTGCAGGGGCCAAATGCTTTGGGCCATCTTTCAGTGCTTTGCAAGCCACAAGCAAGGAGCTAGAAGGGAAATAGAGCAACTGGGATATGAACTGGCACCCATGGGGGACCCCAACACATGCAAGGCAAGGACTTCAGCCACTAGGCTACCAAGCCAGGCCCCTGAGAAGTCTTTTCTAACCAAAGCTGAGTTAGATATTCTTTTGTGTCCCCATAGACTCCTATACTTCTCTTACCATCTTGTAATATCATTGCCTAGTTGTTTGCCTGGCATTTACTTAATCAATAAATATTTGTTGTCTAACATACAATTTAAAAAGACTTAAATTGATATTTGCTTTTTGATACAGATTATCAATATTTATTTCAAAGGATTTAATTTTGCTGTTTTCTTTGTATAACTTTGCAACTCTAAAATCTGCACTTTTTTCTAACCTGTCATTTACTCAGCAAGCCTTTCATCTGGAGCTTGACCCAATAAGTCATGATTTTACTGATTATTGTACTGTCCATCCCCTGCTCTGAAATTGAGCTCTCACATTAAGTGACCTATTTAGCGTGTGGATCCCTTCTGCCCCCACATTTGCTGCTAAATTCACCACTTTAGCCTTGGCTATAATATGAAGAAATAGCCAGAGAAGATAGACGATTCTCAGGTCATTCTCTAACATTGTGAACCATTTGAACACGAGGCCTCAAATTTGTAAATTTTTCCTTTTAGATGAAAGAGATGCTTATTCTGCTTTAATTGCAATTATCAAGGAGATAAAGAGGGGAGAAGAAGTTTGTCAAAGGCTGACTGTCTTGGTTAGAAAACAAGAGATGTGATGGGGGAAAACCTGAACAATTAAAAGTAGCTGTTGGAAGCTGCTCAAAGAAGGGGTGAAGATGAAGTTAGTAAGAAAAAAAAAGAGGCCTCTGGTGAGTCTGGACCTGAGAAGCCTTTTGTATGACATCTTCACAGTGCTGACAGTTATTTATCACCCGCCGTGTGCCAGGTCATGTCATTTTTGTTTGAGGGAACTAAAAAGTGATGTGACTTCCTAGAGACTCTCAGTGCTTGGTAGGAAAGCTGTGCACATAATAGTTATGTTAATATTATAGTAATGACTTGGACTACATCTAAAGATGGAAGCTCTCTGGTCCTATAAACCATGTCTGTTTTGTGTAACATATATATGAGAATAATTCAGAATTCTTATAGGAGGCTGGCATCGTGGTGCAGTAGATTGGGTTTCTGCTCATGATGCTGGCAGTTCATAGCTTGGCTGCTCCTCTTTCAATCTAGCTTCCACTAAAGCTTCTGGGTAGGGAGGAGATGGTAGTCTGGGTAACCAGACCCTCCTGCCCATGTGGGTTTATATGGAGTTCTTGGCTTCTGGCTTCAGCCTGGCCCAATCCTGGCTGGAACAGCTGTTTAGTAGAATGGAAAATCTCTCATTTTTTCTCTCTTTCTCTTGCTCTTTCAAGTAAATGAAACTTAAAAAGACAATGGGGGTGGGGGAAAACCTTTGCAAGGAAATGTAGATTTTGAAGAAAAGCTGTTATGGATTTCAAAATCTTTTTCACCAAAATAAGCTTAGTTTTTAATTCCATTTCCACAGACTTTTTGAAATACCCAACAAATATTCAACAAATAAATTTGTCTAACCATTTCCAATTTAGTCTATATACATTTACATATAACTCATATGTTTATGCTAACCCCCTTTGGGATATAAGCAAAATGAATGATATTTATAGTATGATATAACACAAAACAAAATAAACTGAGTTAAAGTTCAAACAACAAATAAAGGAGCCAGGCATTGTGGTATACCAGTTTAAACCACCACTTGGAATGCCCATATCCCCCATCAGAGTGTGTTGCAGCTACTCAGTTTCCAGTCCAGCTCCCTGCTAATGTTCCTGGGAGGCAGCAGAGGATAGCCTAAGGGCTTGAATTCCTGCTACCCACATGGGAGGCCCAGAAAGAGAATAGAAGATAGAGCTGTGGTAGCCACATTTTGCACTAAATGAATGTCCTAGATCTGGAATAACGACATACTTTTGTTCACTTGTTGTTGTCTCCCTGGTGTTTTTTGGGAGAGATGGGGTGATTTGAACAGAGGTTTCTTTGGCATGTTACAATACATCAAGTATTGTACAGTTCATTTCTTGTTCATATTCATCTCTTATGAAAGGAATTCCTTATTTTCTATTCCTGAAAATGGAATACTCTCTCGTGCTCATTATTTAGCTTTTAACATAGAAAGCCCAAGCACCTCTCTTTCAACAGGGTTGTCTCTTAAGTTTTCTGCCCATCTGTGTACATTCATTTATATGAGCTTGTTTTTTGGCAGAGATGCAGAAAAAGAGCAGAGATTTAAAAAAAAAATTTCCTGTAAGTCGGATATTTGGCAAAAGCAATATATGGATGACAGTTGTGAACAGGAACTTGGCAGAACTTCCCATCTGACTAGGGCAACAAAAACTACAGAAATAGGTTGGAGATAACTGAAGTCCATAGGGTATGTTTATGTTTATATTTTTTACTTGAAATTACTTGTTGAATTTTTTTAAGATTATTGATTTTTTTTTACCTGAGAGAGAAGGAGAGACAGCAAGAGAGATTTGTCTACTGGATAACCCGCCTCCCCAAAAATGGCCATAAGGTCAGAGCTGAGCTGGTCCAAAGTTGGAATTGGGTGTTTCCTTTGGATCTCCAATGTGGGTGCCTGGACCCAAGGCTTTGGGCCATCCTGTGTTTCATTTCCAGGCTATTAGCAAGGAGTTGGATCAGAAGTGAAACAGGACTCATACATGCATCTATATGAGATTCCAGTGCCGCAGTGGAGGATTAGCTTGCTACACTACCATGCCATCCCCAGGTATCTATTTTAAGTGCAAAATTTCCTGTATACATTTTCATGGACTCTGAAAGATTTTTTGACATTGTATGGTCTTTGGCAGGGAAACATCATTTTTAGATTTTGAGCAAGCTCAGTGTCTAATTCTGCCTATGTGTCTTCTCAAGTCTCACTAAATTAAAATAGAGTCTCAATTCTCCCATCCAAGTACTAACCAGGCCCGACCCTGTTTAGCCTCTGAGATCAGACGAGATCGGGTGCATTCAGGGTGGTATGGCTGTAAAGTCTCAGTTCTTCACCAAGGACCCAAAGTTACCTCCTATTTGATATCACAGCTTTGTCTCAAAATTTTTGCACTTGCTGATTCTTCACCTTAATTGTTCTGCTCTAGTACCTGGCAGCTTTAGCTATCACTTTTTTCGGACTTATTTCTTTTTAATTTTTTTTTAAATTGTTTATTGGAAAGGCAGATTTATAGAGAGAAGGAGAGACAGAAAGAGAAAGGTCTTCCATCCACTGATCCATTCCCCAACTTACCTCAGCCTCCGGAGCTGAGCTGATCTGAGGCCAGAGATTTTTCCAGGTCTCACAACAGGTACAGGATCCCAAGGCTTTGGGCCATCCTCCACTGCTTTCCCAGGCCACAATCAGGGAGCTGGATGGGAAGTGGAGCAGTTAGGACAAAAACCAACGATTACATGAGACGCCAGCACCCACAGCCAAAGGATTACCCAATTGAGCCATCACCCCAGTCCCTGTTTAATTTTTTGAAAGATTTATTGTTCGTTTGTTTGAAGGGTAGAGTGAGGCAGGTAGGGGAAGTGGAGAGAGAAAATTTTCCATCTACTGGTTCACTCCCAAAGTTAGGCCTAAATGGCTGAAACGGAGGCAAGCCAACGGCAGGAGCCTGGAACTTCAGGTCTCCCACATTGGTGGCAGGGACCACTTAGTTTATCTGTCATTGTCTTCTCAGATACAGTAGCAGGGAGCTCAGTAGGAAATAGAATATCTGGAACTGTAGCCAGTGCTTGATGTGGGTTGCTGGCATTGTAGGTGGTGAAACACTGTATCACCTGTTATACCACATGGCCAGCTCCTTGACTTGTTTATCGGAAAGGATACTCCCAGTGACTTGTAATCTAACTTGTTACTTTGTTTTGTTTTTATAATAGGATTTACTACTTCCTGAAAACATCTCCCTCTTCTTTCTCTTTTAGAGAAAAGTCTTTGCGAGGCCATATTCCTGGCTCTTCCCTGATTGTTCTTCATTAATTTAAGTTTCATTGCCCAGTTATCTACTGTGTCATTTAAAAAAAAAAAAAACGTTTATCTCAAGATAGAGTTCCCTTATACTCTACATCCAGTCTCCCCTGTTGTATCATAGGCTTTTTTTTTAAAGATTTATTACACTTGATCTTAGCCAAAAGGCCGAGAAGCGATTTATTTATTTTTATCGGAAAGGCAGACATACACAGAGGAGGAGAGACGGAGAGGAAGATCTTCCGTCATATGATTCACTCACCAAGTGACCACAATGGCTGGTGCTGTACTGATCTAAAGCAAGGAGCCAGGAACTTCCTCCAGGTCTCCCACATGGGTGCAGGATCCCAAGGGCTTGAGCACAAGCAGAGAGCTTCAGGAAAGTGGAGCCACTGGGATTAGAACCGGCACCCATGTGGGACCCTGGCGCCTTCGAGGCTAGGACTTTAGCCATTAGGCCTTCGCGCTGGGCTGTATTATAGGCTGATATCTTCCACAATAGGTTGACACAATAGGTTAAGCTGCTACTTGCAATGTCAGCATCCCGTATGTATCTAAATGCCAGTTCCAGTCCTGGCTGTGCTTCTAATCCAGTTGCTTACTAATGCATCTCCAAAGGCAACAAAAGATGGATCAAGCACTTGGGCTCCTGCCACCTGTTCAAAAACCTATTCTAGACAACAGAACAAGTGTTAACACTGTTTCCTGTTCTCTGAGAACCTGGAATGAAATATTGTTGTGTTTGGGTATTGTGAGGATGAAAGTGATTTCAGTTATTTTTCAGAACAGGCTTAATACATGCAACTTTGTTAAACTACCTTGAGAGCTGCAGTTTTTATTCCTTTTAGTGAGATAAGAGTAGACCCAATGCCTGTATTAATTTAATACTGTGTTTTATAATATATTGTCTCAAATCCAAAGTACATTTTAAAATATACATTGATTGGTTGATTAATTTGAGGAGTAAAATCAGTATTCCACTAGTTTTTCCAGTGTCTTCAACAGCTAGGGCTAGGCCAGATCAGGCTAATGGCAGGAGTCCCCAAGGACTTGGACCATCCTCCATTGTCTTAGCATTACCATGGAGCTGTATTTTAAGCACGGATTAACCAGATACTAATAGATGATGCAGGCATCCCAAGCAGCAGCTTAACTTGCTATGCAGCAATCCCACCCCCCTAAATTATCTTTGAATTTACAAATCTCCAAACTAGTAGATCTTAATATAAAGCCTACTATTTTCAGCTGCATCCTTTTATTCCTCTAGGCCTACTTTTTATTTTGTTAAATAGCCTGTTTCTCAGTTTGGCATAGTATCAGGGATATTGAGGAATAGGTCTCTAAATAAATGGCAAAATTTTGGTTCTTTTAAAGGTATTGTAATTAGTGACTACAGTTACCATTTAAGTACCATCAGAAGTACGTGGGAAAAGTCTCATTTTACATTTGAAACAACTTTGGCTTAGAAATTTAGCATCCCCAAGAGCACACTAAAACAGGACAAAAGTTGATTTATCACTTGGTTCTGGCTACCTGTATCATTTCGTGTGACAGAGAAACTAATAGGGCACCCATACTGAGTTCCTATGTTACTCATCTTTCTATATCCAGCTGGCACGAATGCTTTTGAGTTTCTGCTTGAGATAAGTGTGTATAATTATATTAAACTTCTGAATTCTAACTAATTGTGCTAGACAAATGGGAAGGAAATTTTGCAGTCTTTGTTTATTTGCAATAATTTCATGATTGTCATAATTAAACTGTACTGGAGTATAAAATTCAAAAGCAGGAGCCAGCAGATTTTTTAATCATTAAAAACAGCTTCGTGTGTGTGTGTGTGTGTGTGTGTGTGTGTGTGTAGAGAGACAGAGAACACTATGCAAAATAAGTGATGAGGTCACTGCTGAAGTCTTAAAAAAAAGAAGATGGGTATCTATACTTACATAAAAATATAAGAAGATAACTAACTATACAAAACAGTGTAACAGTCAGACAAATGATACGGTAATTATTCCAGTAGCTCAGAGAAATGAGAATCATTGCAGTCAGAAAGGCTGTTCTTGCAATATAATTCACATTATCACAGAATAATCAAACAGGAACTCTGTATGTACTGGATGTGATACTGTTTTCTGATCTTGTTTAAGTTGGGTGAGCCTTCCAAAGTGGAGTTTAAGATTTGGAGATTGAGAGGAAACAGAATTTATTTTGACTTCATTATACCACTTGAAATAAAAACCAGATTACTTTGTTTTGAAATTGAGTCCCCATGGATATTTTTGCGCGGATAGGGTCATACACACAAGAGAAACTATGGTCTGTGTTTCTCTCAGGAAGGTGAAGAAAAAGAACCCATTTTGATGTGGCTTCACTTTGTATGATGTAGGGTTAATTAAATTGACTATGTATAAGAGCATATCAAACTAAAGCTTCCTCCTTTTAATCACTTAGAATACAATAAGTAACAATAACACCATGGATCCATTGGTAGACATATTGTTCATTAATGTTATTTTGCTTGTCTTCAGTGCTTATTCCTTTACTGTGATAAAGTTAGTACATGATAATTACAAATTTAAAATGTTTAAATTTAAAAATTTTTTAATCTTCATTTTATTTGAAAGTAATAAAGATCCTTGATCTGCTGGTTCACCAGCAGATGAAACTTAAATATGGACTCTCCAGGCCTGGATACCAGTGTTACAGGTGACTGCTGAACCCCCTGTGCCAGCAATACCCACCCCAGTTAAGGTGTTCTGAATGTGCCTCCTGTAGAAGCCATGGAAAAAGGACTCAGGATGATTAGTCAGTGGCTGTATTTGAACTGAAAGGATGACAGACTTGATTTTATAGGAACTTTTTTTAAAAAAGATTTACTTTTATTGGAAAGGCAAATTTACAGAGAGAAGGAGAGACAGAAAAAGATCTTCCATCTGCTGGTTCACTCTACAAGTGGCTGTAATAGCCAGAACTAAACCAATATGAAGCCAGAAGCCAGGAGATTCCTCTGGGTTTCCCAGTGTGGGGTCCCAAGGTCTTGGACACTTTAATGCTTTCCCAGGCCACATGCAGGGAGCTGGATGGGAAGTGGAGCACTGGGACACAAACCAGGGCCTATATGGGATGCTGGTGCTTACAAGGCAGCCACGAGGCTACAGTGTAGGTGGATAACCTTAAAATATGTGTAAAAGAACTATGTTTCAGAAGAGGTGAATATGGTATAGTTTAAAGAAATTGCAAGAGACAGAAATTCTAATAATTTTTCTTTTTTAAAATGGGCAGTTTTTCCTCTTTAAATATTATTTTGTTTTTAAAGATTTGTTTGTTTATTTATTTAAAATGAGAGATAAAAGAGAGGAGGAAGAAGAAAGAGAGAAAGATAGAGAGCTCTTCTATCCATTGCTTCCTTCTCCAAAATACCAAAATAGTCAGAGCTTGGGCAGACTGAAGCTGGGGACTAGGAATTCTGTCTGAGTCTCTCAAATGAATGACAGGGGCCAATACACATGAACCATCATCTGCTGCTTTCCAAGGCACATTAACAGGGAGCTGAATCAGAAGTAAAGTAGCCGGGACCAGAGCCATTCTCTTCATATGGGATACCAGCATTAAAAAGAAGAGTGTTGGGCCTGGCATGATAGCCTAGCGGCTAAAGTCCTCGCCTTGAATGCACTGGGATCCCATATGGGCGCCAGTTCTAATCCCGGCAGCCCCACTTCCCATCCAGCTCCCTGCTTGTGGCCTGGGAAAGCAGTCAAGGATGGCCCAATGCCTTGGAACCCTGCACCCATGTGGGAGACCTGGAGGAAGTTCCTGGCTCCTGGCTTCGGATTGACATAGCACCAGCTGTTGGTGGTCACTTGGGGAGTGAATCATCGGATGGAAGATCTTCCCCTCTCTGTAAAATAAAATAAAATAAATAAAATAAAAATAAATGTTTAAAAAAAGAAAAAGAGTGTTTCACTGGCCCTGTGTTTCATTTTGTTTCATTCAGAGGTAGAGAATGAGAGAGAGAGAAAGAGTTAAATGGGAAACAGTTCACCCATATTCTGGTTTGTTATCCAAATGACCACAAAGTCCAGGGCTGAAGCCTGACACTTAGGTTTCCCACATGTGTTGGAGGAACCCAGTCACTGGGTTCATCATCACTGCTCCCAGGATCTACAGAGCTAGTGGAAACCTGGTGTAAGGAACTAGAGATAAGCATCTGTCCTAGGCACACTTAAGTGGGGTTGGGGGAGGTTTATGTCTGGAGGATGCTCAGCAGCAAACAGAGGGAGTGATGAGACAGTGTCATGTACTTCCCAGTTCACCTTGGGTTGACCTAATCACAGCTCACTGGTTCTGAGCTCTCCTGAGAATAATGGACTAATGGAGAGAAATTTTACTGCATCTTAGCTTGTAACTCTGTTCTGCTGGGCCACCTTTGCCGTCCAGGTCATGGCTGCTGTCTCTCAGAGCACTAAGAGGTGAGGCCTGCTTCACGGCAGTCAGCCTTCAACTGCTAATAGCACAGAAGCCTGCGCTGGTAAACTGGCAGAAATCTGAGCTCCCAGAAGGAGTGAAATGTCAGAAACTCTGTGGAGCATGTGTGTGTTTCACCTATCCAGGAACTAAAGAGCTGAAAAGGGACTGGCTGTAGAGTTGAGAGAAAATATTTATAAGCAGACTTCAAATATCTTAGCAGCAGGATTTCATTTTATACACTTTCATGGGACTAGTAAGAGCTGGTATCTCCTGAAAGAGCCTGGAATTTCATCTCAAAAAATAAATCAAGAAGACAGTTTTGTAAGCATGGTGAATTGATTATATTGTGGCCGGATAATTTCCTCTTCCTAATCTTTTATTATGAACTGTCTTAAAATTTTTTAATTATGTAACATGCATGGGGAAAGAGAACTCTTCCATTGTTCACTCCCACCGTAGACAGGAATGGCTTGGCTGAAGCCAGAAGTTGGATAGTGAATCCCAGTCTCCTATGTAGGAAGCAAGAACTCAGTTGTTTGAGTCAGCGCCGTTACCTCCAAAGCTCTGTGTTAGCAGGAAGCTGGAGTCGGAGTGAGAACGAGCTATCAAGCCCAGTTACTCTGATATGGGACACAGCGTTTTAACCTTTATGTCAAGTTCTCACTCCTATGAGCAATTTAAAAGAAAAACTTCATGTCTTTTAAAAATGTATTATGTGTTTATGTATGTTTATTTATGTTTGCAAGAACAAGAGAGAAGAAGAAATCTTCCATCTGTTGGTTCACCCCCAAAATACCCACAAGAATCAGGGTCGGGCCAGATCCAGGCCAGGAACCCCAAACTTAATCTGAATCTCCCATGTGAGTGCCAGTGACATAGATCTGGTGCTTTCCAGGATACAGATTAGCAGGAGCTAGACCTTCTGAACAATTTTGAAGTAAAATGATTACCCACTTTAGCTGCTAGGCCATGGTGCTGGGCCCCCTTTCTTTCTCTTGTATACTTTTCTTTTCATGTCACATTAGCATTTCTTCCAAATCATATTTCTTCCCTCTTAGACCATTTAAAACTTCTTTCTTTAGATCTAACTAACATTTTGTTTCCACTTTTCATGTTCTTCTGTGATGGGTTGAAAAATGGTGTGTCAAAAGATAATTATGTTTCAATCACTGGAACCTATGAATTCTATGCTGTATGTGAAAAGCATCTTTGTAGATGTGATTCAGTTAGGATTCTTGAACTGGAGATTATTTTCTATTATCTAAGTCGGCTCTAAATACTATCAAATACATTATCACAACAAAAAGTCAGGAGTTTTAAATATACATTGGAGAAAAATGATGTAAAGATAGAGAGGTTTGAAGACACTGGACTCAAATGATTAGAGTGAAATAGCCACAACTCAAGAAATGCTTGTGGCCACCAAAAGCAGGAAGAACCAAGGAATTGATCCTCTCCTAAAAACACCAGAGTAAGCATGACCCTTTTGACAGTTGATCTTCAGCTCAGTAAATCTGATTTTAGCATTCTTTCTTTCCATAGCTATGAGAATAAATTTCTGTTTGTATCCACCCAGTTTGTGGGAATTTATTACAGCAGTCACACTGTCTTATTTGTGTTTTGTTGCTATACACGAAAGAAATGTATTTAGCTCACAGTTCTTGAAGTTGAAGTCCAAGTTTGGGTCCAAGTATCTGGTAATGGTATCATGCTATGTAACCTGGCAGGAACACATGCAGAAACATGTATGACCAACAGTCATTAGCATAAGAGGAGAGTAATGCTTTACAGCACAATTCTAGGTCTCTAATCCTGTTCCATGGGAGCCAGAACTTTTCTCTAAAGAAGCAGTAATCTGCATATGAGAGCTGTGTCTGTGACCCGTATGTTCACCCCAGTAGACCCTACCTCCCAATACTGCCACATTGAGGAATTAGAAACCTCAGTGTGAGGTTTGGTGGGGACAAATCTTATTGAGACCATAGCCTGCATCTTTAAGTTAGTCAGCATTTCTGTGTACAGTATGTTGAACTGATTTTTTGGTGCTGAAGGTGTAAGAGGTACATTTACCTCTAAGCAAAGTTCTCTTTTGTTAGACTGCCTACCTGCAGGAGATAAGGAGAAAATATAACTGAACTAGTTATTCACCCATTCATATACATTCAGTGTCTTTTAAAATAATTTTATTGGTATATTTGAAGGAAAGAGAGAGATTGAGAGACTGAGATTTTCTCTTTGCTGATTCATTTCTCAAATGACCACAGCAGCCAAACCTGGGCCAGGCACAAGCCAGGAACTAGAAACTTCATCTGGGTTTCCTGTGTAGGTACAGGAGCACAAATATTGGGCCCCTTTCCCTTCTTTTTTGAGAGCATTAACAGGAAGCTGGATTAGAAGTGCAGCAGCTAGGACTCAACAGGGTGCAGTTATGGGATGTTGGCATAGCAGGCAACAGCTTACCACACTATGCCACAACACTAGTGCCTCAATAAATTTGTGAGACTTTAATATTCAAGAAGTACCAAGCATTGTTTTCATGATTAAATAGCTCTCAAACAAGGCATCCAATGATACGTTAATTGTTATGTTTATTAGTTATAATTCATTAATGTTTAGGCAAAGTAATTTGTAATTCAAGCTATTTCCTTCCCCTCTCTTTTCATCCTTATTTGAAAATAGAAGCAAACTAAATGTCTTAGTTCCGTTTTTCATCTTAGCTCACTTTTGCTATAACTGTCTACTGCAGGACTGGGTGATTTCTAAAAAAGAAAAGCTTATCCAGCTCATGCTTTTAAAGAGTGGGAAGTCCAGGCTTGAGGGGCTGTATTGGAGAAGGCCTTCTTGCTGGTAGGGACCTCCTGCAGGGTTAGATGTTCAGGACATCACCCGAGACAGACAAAGTGTGCTAGAAAGGGCTCACTTCTATGACAAAGCCATTGTCGTAGTAATTCAGCGAACCGTTCATGGGACTATACCAATCATTTACCACAGGTCCCACCTCAGCAATGAGGCCAAGTTTCCAACTTGCGTATTTTGAGCGATATAATCAAACCATCTGATGGACCTTGTTAGAGACACAGATTAAGAACACTGTTGCTGATCCTAAAATGATAGATTATTCTGTTCTGTGCTTGGCCTCAAATCCTAGATTATTAATATTGAAAAAGATCTTAGACATTATTAGCCTAACTCCCATTTTCCAGATGTGGGAAGGAACCAAGGAATCACATTCTCAAGAGGAAAAGTGATTTTTCTGATACCTAGAAACAATGGCAGAACTAAAATTTAATTCTTCTTTATTTCTCAGTCCATGGGCAGAATCAATACTAAAAGTTGGCCTTAAAAATTCATACCTAATTGGCCCAACATGGTAGCCTAGTGGCTAAAGCCCTTGCCTTGCATGTGCTGGGATTCCGTGTGGGGCCAGTTCATGTCCCAGCTGCCCCAATTCCAGTCCAGCTCCCTGCTTGTGGCCTGGGAAGGCTAATGAGGATGACCCAAATTCTTGGAGTCTTGTACCCATGTGGGAGACCCAGAGGAAGCTCCTGGCTCCTGTTTTCGGTTCAGCTCAGCTTCAGCTTTGGATTGGCTCCAGCTGTTGCAGCCACTTAGGGAGTGAACCAGTAGCCAGGAAACTGGCCCCTATGTTTAAATTTTATGATTTTTCACCAGTGAACCTTCCTCCTAAATGGAGAACTTATTTCTGTGCAATTTTATAGTATCAGCTACTGTACAAATTAAAATTTTACTTATTTATTTGATGGAGAGACAGAGATATCTTCCTCAAGTGGCTGCGTTGGCCAGAGCTGCTACAGTCCATATCCAGGAGCCTAGAGCTGCATGTAGGTCTCCGACAGGAGATAGGGGACCAAGCACATCTTTCACTGCTTTCCAAGGTGCATTAGCAGAGAGCTGGATGAGAAGCAGAGGAGCAGAAAGTATTCCAACATGCACTGAAACAAGATGCCTGTATTGCACTGTACCACTATGCAAATACTTAACTCCTCTGAAATAAACCCCATTGCTTTTCTTTAAAAAAAAAGTTCATTTTTACGTAAAAGTCAGATTGTAGAAGGAAAAAGAGATTTTTCATCCTCTGGTTTACTTCCCAAATGGCTGCAACAGCTGGAGCCAGGAGCTTCTTAGCTTCCCATGCCTGTGAAGGGGCCCATGGACTTGGGCCATCCTTCACTGTTTTCCCAGGCCATAAACAGAGAACTGAATTGTAAATGAAACAGCTGGAACACAAATAGTACCCATATGGGATGCCAGTGATAGCAGGTGGAGGATTAGCCCGCTGCCCCACTGGATTGCTTTTCAAATTTAAATCTGCTTAGCATTCCTATGACTTTCCAAATTGTAAGTTTGTTTTGGACTGTATCTCTTTCTTCCCCCTCCGTCCCTCTTCCCCCCCTTTCTAGAACTAGGATGTTAGACTGGGGAGAGACCTCCATGCTGAATTAATTCATTTTCTTTATTTTGCAATGACCACTTGGAACAGCTAGTTCTGTGGAGTAATGGGAAAAGCATACGGTTGGGAGATGGGAAATTCTGGTTCCAGATCTGTAATGATTGAACTATGTATGGAAAGTTGATACATAACTCCCTCTCTCTGAACCTCATTTTTATACTTTGTAAAATAAGACTGACCTGAATAACCTGTGCCTTCTGTGAGTCACTGAATCCAGGGCATTTGGAATCTCAGTGCCATACTGCTTTACTGAATTACTTGCCCTTCAGTGACCTTTCTGCGTGAGATTCGTAAGGGCTGTCGTGTCTTATTCAAAGTCCATGCTAATGCCAGGAATGGGAGATGACTGCTCGGAGTGCTAATGTTGATACATAAATTCCTTCTGCATAGGGTTTATTCTATAAGAGCAAACAAGGAAGTTTTCAATACACATCTTCAGTGGGACAGAAAGGCAAAGAGGGTGTAGAGATCTCAAAATAACTGATGGTAAGAATGACAGGAAACATTTACTAAGTGCTGAAGACAGTTCTTAGGGTTTTAAATGACTGGATTTAATGGGTTAAAACATGTAGAACATATAAATAATGCCTGGTATGTGGTATGAGCTATATAAAAAGCAAATGCTATCATCATTTTTGCTATTACATATTATTGGGGTAGTTGTAATTAATCTTCAGGGCAGCCCTGTAAGTTAGGGTTGCTTTCCAAAGGGCTGCGGCTCCACATCTGGCCATGCAGTTTAGCTAGCAGAGCATGACCTGGATTGCAGCCTGCTCTTGCCTCCTTAGCCAATTATACAAGACATAATTGAGCAACCATTACGTGGCAACCCCAGCTGCATCCAGAGTACCTAGTACTGTGCCAACATGTAGCAGGCACTGAATAAATATTTGTTGAATGATGAAATAAATTCAAATGAGAGGCAATAGCAGCTATGAGATGACAAGCTAGGCAAAACTAGGTCTGGTAAAGATTGCTGAGGAGTTTGATTTTTTCTTTTTCCTCAGTCGCAGTCAGCTGTGAAGTCCCACGGATTGTTTTTCATTGAACCATGGTTTCTTTGCATATTTTAGTAAGTTATAGAAATAATTCTGTTGTAGAATGAGTCATAGACCAAGTTGTTTAACTTTCAAGAAATTTTTTTTGGACTTGAATTTGGAGATCTACATCCTGCTTATTGCTTCATCATTGTCTATTTGGCTTTTCATTTTGCTTGCATATGTTGGTTCGCTATGTTTTTGTTTTTTGTTTTTTGTTTTTTCTATGTGAGGCATGGTTTAAAAAAAGAATATTTAAAAAAATTTTTTTTTATTTTAACAATCGTTACATGGTTAATTTGGGCAAAGGGTCAAGGGCTACAGGAAAGTGGGTAAGACTATTATTTCCAAATTGTTTCCTTCATATATCTGAGGTAGAGGGGGATATTGAGGGAGAAGCCCCACCTGATTTCCCACCCACCCCAAGTCCCGCATGTGGGGCATACTCCGAGATACTCGTTGAAGTGGTTTCAATAGGTCACCAGTTTTGAAATTGCTGCCAATCTTGCCTCTCCAAACACGATGAGGTTGTTGAAAAATCCATTAATTGACATTGTCCGTCATAGCGTCTCTATTTGCTCGGTATTTTGTTGCCAACCTATAGCTGAGGTGGTTGATTAACTTGTTCCATCTTCTGTCCCTTCATGTTTGGGTTCTGGGTCTGGCATTTCAATTGGGGAGATCACCAAAGAAACTTCGCCTGAGGTGTTCCCAGGCCAGATACTTGCATGCACCAGCAAGCACAGGGCCCAGCACAGTCCATCATCCGGTCAACTGGTAGTTGCAATTGCTGGGTTGGTTCTGTTTTCAGCCCCGCCTTCTACTGGAACCAATGGGTGTTGCAGTCCAGCCTGGTTCTGCACAGCACATACTCGGTCTTCACCGAAACCAGTGGGAGCTGCATCCTGATGAGAGCGACCCACAATAACCCCCACCAGGCCAACCCCCTACCCTGGTTTGCCAATATGTGTGGCAGACCAGTCCAATCTGACCCACATCCCCCCTGGTTCTCGTACATGGCAAATGGCATTGAAGCTTGGATCCATCTAACCAGCTCAACAGTCAAGCCTTCATGGGTGTGGTTGAGTGCCTCTCTGTCTAGCTACCCCAGCCCCCATCCTAGTTCTCGTGCCCTCCCGTGGCAGTGGTAACCCAAGAGGGGGGAACACACTATTTCCCTCCCAGGTCTCTCACTCCCGGATTGTGCACTTTCCAGGTGGTTCTGCAGTTTAACTTGACAGGATTAGCCCCCAGTGCCAGTTTCTGCCAGCTGATGCTACGGCTATGCCCAAACAGCCCTCTCCCATTCTAATTGTAGGTTGCACCCATAGGAACAATCAACCCATCCTGGCTTTTCCCTGGTCTAGTCCACATGAGGCACACAGGTGTTGTAGCCCTGCTTAGTCTGGTCTGCCCCCATCCCAGTTCATGCTCTCCAGTGGGAGTAGCTGTCCAGCAGGGGAACCACCCCTTATTCCCCTGCTGGCTCTGCCCCCTCCCTTCCTGTTTCTCACGTGTGCTGGATGGGCACTGCAGTCACATCCAGCACAGTCAACCTCATCCTGGCATTCTGTAGTGTGGACTGGTTTTTATCGCAACCAAACCTGGCTCGACCCACGCTCTGTTCTGGTGCTCGGATTTGCCAGTGTTGATGTTAACTGATTAGCCTGGTCTGTCCCCAATCCATGCCTAATGTATGCCAGTGGGAAACTTCTTGTGGCCTGCTCTGGGCTGTTTCCATTCATGCTTCTTGCGCTTACCAGTGGGGTCTGTGTCCTGCCAGAGGAGTTGCCCAGGCTCCTCCATCAGAACCTCTCCCAGTGCCGGATTTTGCGCATGCCAGTGGGTCCATGAGCCAGCCCTAGCCCAGTTCCTGACTAGCTTTCGACCCAAGCTGGTTCTTGTTGTTGGATATTTCAGCCCAGCCATGGCTCGTCTAGTCCATTCCCACATACGGCTTACACATGGTTCAGTAGGGGTTGCGACCTAGCCTAATCCGTCCCACTTCTATCCTGGTCCTCCAGACAGTGCTGGGGTCTGGTCCAGCCTGGTGCGTCCAGTCCCTGTCCACACTTGTGCCAAGGGGGATTTCACTGTTACCTGATCAGAACGCAGCCCCCATTCCAGCCCACGTGCTCCTTGGCGGTAGCCTTAATCCAGTTAGTGTGTCTACTGGACAAGACCCGTGCCAAAGCTTTAGCAGGAACTGGTATTTGGTGGTCAGCATTGCTAAGTGGTAATGCATTCTTTAAAGGAAGAGGAACTGTCATTGGGAAACTTTAGGATGTATTCACCTCGCAGAAACACATCGGGTTCAACGTGGAGCCACATAAGCAGCAATTCAAACCACCAAAATCCCAGAGCTCCCCTGCCGGGCGGCCAGCAAACAAAGCCTGGCACCAAATGGTGCCCTGGCCGCCCAAGCCCGGCTCACCATGTGCCCATGATGGTGGGCGTATGGGATCCGGGCATGAGACGCCCTGTCCCGGGACCCACCCGCTGCTGAGAGGCGACGGGGACGGTTTGCTATGTTTTAGAAAGCAAGCAATGTGTGGGTTGCTTTGAGATGAACTTTGTATTAATTGATCATATATTTTTTCAGTCCCAAATCCAGATTCAGTAGGGGTGGACTTTTTTTTTTTCTTTTTAAAGGATTTAAACAATTTATCTGATCCAGAGCCCATTGTGACTTGTGAAAATTTCCCAGCCTTTGTTTTTCATCACCTTGAAACTTTTGAAAGTAATAATCAGGTACTTTACAGAATGATCCTCAATGGGTATTTCTCTGATACTTTTTTCTTTCCTTCTTCTTCATCTTTTTTTTTTTTTAAGATCTATTTGTTTTTCTTGGAAAGTCAGATTCCCAGAAAGAAGGAGAGAGAAAGATCTTCCATCCTCTGGTTCGTTCCTCACATGGTTGCAATGACCTGAGCTGAGCCAGTCCAAAACCAGGAGCCAGGAGCTTGGAAAGTCAGATTTACAGAGAAAAGGAGATACAAAGAGAAAGATCTGTCTGCTGATTCACTCCCTAAGTGATTGCAACAGCTGGAGCTGACCAGTCCAAAGCCAGAAGCCAGGAGCTTGTTCTAGGTCTCCAATGCAGGTTCAGTGTCCCAAGGCTTTGGGCCATCCTCGACTGCTTTCCCAGGCCACAATCAGGGAGCTGGATGGAAAGTGGAGCAACCAGGACACGAACCAGCACCCATATGGGATCCCAGTGCATGCAAGGCAAGGACTTTAGTCATTATGCCATCCCAGGGGTAGGGTTTTTATCAGCATTATTAAAGAAATCTAGTAGCTTAGGTCTTTGTGACTGAATGGTGAATTTAGGGGAAAATAAAAGCACTGAAACATTATTCTGTTTAAGAATTTCCTGTATGAATTAGTCACGATCATCTCATTTTTCACTTACTGGTACTCTCCCCTCTCTCCCGAAAGGAAACAGCAACCTTCTCTGATAATTGTGATTTAGGGTTCCTTTTCACCAAGGAGATGACAGCTGGACTCTTGGCAATAAATTTTTGTTTGAGCTTTTGTTTCTCTTTCATGCTGATGTTTTCTTGGCACCCACGGCCACATTTGAGAATTCACTTTCTCTCAAAGAGGTTTTTGTTGGCAGTTTTCATCTGATTGCCTTTCTCTTGCATGATAGGATAAGGATACTGTTTGAAAAAGGAGGAACCTGCAGGGCTCCATTGATGGAGTTCTGTCCCCCCATGCCCTTGGCCTGGTTCATGCAGGCCTCTGATGAATCACTGCTGTTACTGCTTGCTGTTTACTGATGCTCATAGCCCAGGATTGGGCAAAGCACAGAATCTGCCCGAGGGACTTAATAGCTAAATCACTCACTTACTCAGTTGGCTTTTCCCCCTCCCTCACCTTCATTGTTGGCTACAGGAAAGAATATAGTGTATATAACATTGTAAGCACAAGGAAATTTAGAGTATGCAGCTTTGTTGCTGCCTGAAGTGGCCTGGGAGTTCAGATGCAAGGATCTGATGCTTTGTGCAGCTGCCATAAATAACTTGCTCTCTTTGGAGTGAAGATGAAGCATTTCCACATGATTGCTCAAGTCCCTTTCTGCAGTGCCCTGATGCTCCCTCCCTCTTTCTTTCATTAATTGCTTAGCAGTTGCTGATGCAATTAAAATGAGATGTGTCTGCAGCCTCTGTGGTTTGCTGTCAGGGTCCTCTCTCTAAGGTCTTCATCTTGCTGCTAGGGATGGGTGAACATCTGATTTTGAAGCAAGAGGAAAGGGGGACCTGTGGCTGTAGTTACATTTTTCTAAAAGCAGCAGCTTGTAGAGTTGAATTTCTCCTGACACTCTAATCATTTTACCAAGCCAAGATTTGGTCCCTTGTGCTGTTCATTAATAGGGCTTGTATTTGGCAAAGCAGTATGTAGAAATGAAACCTCCTGAATTGCTTTTGTTAGTGATAAGAAAAGTATCTTTTTGTTTTTTAAGTAAGAAAGGATAAGAAGGAAATTGCAATTTTGAAACTCAGGAGCATCAAATCCAAACCCAGCAATTTCTATGGAAATGATCTGATTGATAGCAGGCTGGACTGAAGCATGCAAATCCTGAGTGAGTGCTAAGGTGGCCAGGCCCAGGACTCCACTCTGAAGAGTTCTGGCCGAGGGATAATGCCAACCAACCAGGACTCACCATACTTGGTGCCTTAATTTCTGATGGATAGTCTTAGGACGTGACAGACTTCAAAGATTTTTTTTCTTGGTTTTTAATTAGTTTAAAGCGAAGCTAGACTAGTAGAATTAACCTGAAATTTTCTTTAAGGATTTATTTTTATCAAAAAGGCAGATCGAGTTACTGAGAGGAGAGAGAGAAAGATCTTTCATACACTGGTTTATTCCCCACATGGCCTCAACAGCTGGGGATAAGGAGCCAGGAGCTTCTGCTGGATCTCCCATCCAGGTGCAGGGTCCCAAGTCTTTGGGCCATCCTCCTCTGCTTTCTCAGGCCACAATCAGGGAACTGGTTTGGAAGTAGAACATCTGAGACACAAACCAGCACCTATATGAGATCCCAGTACTTCCAACTTAGCCAACTGAGCCATCATGCCAAATCCAAATCTAAATATTTACATTGAACTATCCCACAATTCTTTTGTCAGATTATGTTAGGATACTTGATTCTGATACACAAATGTATACTTACTTTGAAATAAATGACTTTACTTTTATGATCAGGCAGTTGATGTTCGTTTGGGCTCCAAATTTTTTTATTTAAGTAGGAGGAAGTGTGCAGTACTACCCTGTTTTGCTGAAACCCCATTCTGATCTGGGGCTGGGGTTTATTATCTTTTGTTTGTTTCTTTAAGGTAGACTTTGCTTTTAGATTTACAAGAAAGTTGAGAAGATAGTGTGGTTCTATGTGTATCTATGTATATCTCACACCCAATTTTCTCTGTTGTTAGCATTACCTATTGGTATAATTTGTTACAATCAGTGAACGAGTATTTATGTGTTAAGAATTCCATAGCTCATTTATATTAACCCAATTTCCCTTTTCTACACACCCTTAATGTACATTGCCAGTGTGTACATGTATGCTAATGTTGTTGTTTGGATACTTGCTTAATCCCTAGCGGTATAAGGTGCTGGAGACTCATCTGATACAGTTCCTGTCCTGGTCCTGTTATCAGCCATTTCTCTGCTTGGAGCCCTGGTTCCTTGTATTACAGAAAGGTATTGAAAAATATGATCTTGGAGGCTGGTATCAGGTTAAACTGCTGCTTGCAACACCTGCTTCCCATATCAGAGTGCCAATGTCAGTCCCAGCAGCTCTGCTTCTGATACAGAAGTTAACGCATCCTAAGAGGCAGTGGATGATGACTCATGTGCGTAGGCTTCTAACTTTATCACGGCCCAACCTTGGTTATTGTGATCATTTAAGTAATGAACCAGTAGATGAAAGATCTTTCTTGTCTCCCCTCCAGCCTCTCCATCACCCTGCCTTTCAAGTCACTTAAATACGTAAATAAGATCTGGGTACTAAGCGTACTCCTTACTACTGTGGTGTGGTTATTATTTATAAAATAGAAGTATCTTTCTATTGTCTTATATTTTTAGTAGTATTTAGTAAATTGATTTGCTGTTGGTATTAATCCGAAAAAATTGTAGTTATTACAGATATGGAGGCCATGTTGTATATTGATCCTTCAAGTGCTTGTTAATATTTTAGATATCTTTATGTAGTTATGTAAAATTAAAGCAGATTTTCCTGAGCCGTTTTTTTAAATCCCTGCTCTGATCCCTTTTCTTCCCATCCAAGTACTAACCAGGCCCAGCCCTGCTTAGCTTCCAAGATCAGATGAGATCAGGCGCGTTCAGGGTGGTATGGCCGTAGACTGATCCCTTTTCCTAATACTGAGGTTTGACAATTCTGTTTGAGAATGCCAAATTATGGCCTGGCGCGATAGCGTAGTGGTTCATGTCCTCACCTCAAACACACAGGGATCCCATGTGGGCAACATTTCTAATCCCAGCCACTCAGCTTCCCATCCAGCTCCCTGCTTGTGGGTTAGGAAAAGCAGTCGAGGACAGCCTAAAGCTTTAGGATCCTGCACCCGCGTGTGAGACCTGGAAGAGTTCCTGACTTCAGATTGGCTCAGCTCCAGCCATTGCGGCCGCCTGGGGAGTGAATCATCGGATGGAAGCTCTTCCTCTCTGTCTCTTCTCCTCTCTGTATATCTGCCTTGCCAATAAAGATAAATAAATCTTTTAAAAAAAGAAAGAGAGAGAGAATGCTAAATTAAGGTAATGCTGAGCAATAAGACTTCAGGAAACTAAAAAGAAAATTAGACTGTTCCCTATCAACTGATTTTTATTGCAAGGAAAGAAGAGATTTTACCTTTGAACAGCAGTGTATTGAATATTGACTCCCACAAATTGGATGTAGAAAATGGAAGAGAACAAAGATTACCTGTGAGAGAAAGCATTTTGGGCCGGGTGCAGTAGACTAGTGGCTAAAGTCCTCACCTTGCCAGGATCCCATATGGGTACCAGTTCTATTCCCAGCAGCCCTGCTTCCACTCCAGCTCCCTGCTTGTGGCCTGGGAAGGCAGAGGAAGATGGCCCAAAGCCTTGGGACACTGCACCCACATGGGAGACGTGGAAGAGGCTCCTGGCTCCTGGCTTCACATCGACTCAGCTCTAGCTGTTACAGCCACTTGGGGGATGAATGATGGGATGAAAACTCTTTCTGTCTCTCCTCCTCTCTGTATATCTGAATTTGGAAGAAAAATAAATAAATAAGAAAGAAAGAAAGGAAAGCAAGCAAGCAAGCATTTTGCATCTAAGATTTTAGGCAATGCCAATACTTTGGGTACAGATTGGGAATAATGGTCATACAGAACTTTTGTTTTTTTCAGAGAGGTTAACATCTTTGTTTTTCTTTTGATACTATATTTCCTTATTCAGTGTTCTTCTCTGGTGCTGATTAAATAAACTAAGAAAATCATAGGAAGTACAGATGTATGTGTTTATAATATGCATATGTATTTACAAAAAGAAAATTCTGAAATTTTAGCAAGGTAAAATTTGAGGTATAGAAAGGTGACTTTTTAGGGACTGGCACCATGGCTAAGTGAAGGCTAAGCCTCCAGCTACAGCATTAGCATCCCACATGTGTGTCATTTAGAGTCCTGGCTGCTCCTGTTCCGATCCTGATTCCTGCTAATGTACCTAGGAAAGCAGTGGAGGATGACCCAAGTGCTTGGGCCCTTGTACCCATGTACAGGAAGAAGCGCCTGGCTTCAGACTATCCTAGCTGCAGCCACTGCAACCATCTAGGTAGTAAACCAGCATAAAAAAAGTTTTTTTTATAACAATCCTTACAACTGCTGAGCTACCAAAGAGAACTGTCAGGATATGTGGAGCAGTAACAATATCTCCAAGTACAGTATGTGATGAAGGACAAAGTTTCAGATAATTCTGTTTCTGGATTTCAGGAGGGCAGAATAAAGTAATGGAAATGTGTTAGGAAGTGATGCACACTTCCAGAAATGAAAGATTTTCCCTCTACTGAGGATCACATCATTAAGAACCATTCAATAAGTAATCTTTCTAGGTCCCTGCCAATCCTTTTCCACTGATTGAAATATTTTTACAGAACTTCTTTTTTTAAGATTTATTTATTTTTATTACAAAGTCAGATATACAAAGAGGAGGAGAGACAGAGAGGAATATCTTCCGTCCAATGATTCACTCCCCAAGTGACCACAACGGCTGGTGCTGTGCTGATCTGGAGCCAGGAGCCAGGAACCTCCTTCAGGTCTCCCGCACAGGTGCAGGATTCCAAAGCATTGGGCTGTCCTCCACTGTTTTCCAAGGCCACAAGCAGGGAGCTGGATGGGAAGTGGGGCTGCCAGGATTAGAACCGGCGCCTATATGGGATCCTGGCGCGTTCAAGGTGAGGACTTTAGCTGCTAGGCCACACTGCCTGGCCCTTTACAAAACTTCTAATATCATCCACTCATTGGAAGCCTATAGATGAAGTGATGTAGCATCCCTCAAAACTGATCACTCTGAACAGAAAAAAAAAAATTGCAATGGCAAAGGTTAGGGTCCTTGCCACTTGAGGTTTCCCTTGCCTCACTGTGATGCACTGGAGAGTATGGATAGCAAAGCACTGTTTCGAGTTAATTCCATTTCACAAAGCATACTCCTTCCTTTGGCATCAATAGTTTTGTTAGAAAGGAAACAGGATCTGTACTCTTGTGAACTAGCAGATAAAGCTCTGGCTGTGAAGCTAAGACCCAGTATTGGTGCTGCAGTTCTAATCCAGCTCCCTGCTAATGCACCTGAGGTAGCAGCACCTTAAGTACTTGGATCTTATACCTGAGTGGGAAATGTAGAAGAAGCTCCAGATCCCTGGTTATGGCCTGGGCCAGCTCTAGTCACTATAGCCATTTAGGGACTGAACCGATGGATGAAAGATACCTCATTCTCTCTCTGTGTCTGTCTCTGCCTCTCTCTCTCTCTCCCCCGGCTTTCCTCTTCTTCTCTTCCCTCTCCCCTTCTCCTTGTCCTTTTTCTGTCTCCTCCTCTCCCTCCATCTCTCTCTTTCTTTTCTTCTAACTGTATATCAAATAAAAATGTAATGTTAAGAAATGACTTGCCAAGGTTTGGGACTTAAATTCCAACTAGGCAAGCTGTTTTAAGCCAACTGAGGAAATAATAAATATAAAAAAATTATCCAAGGAGCTGGTTTAGCGTAAGACAGTAGCCCTTGCTTAGGGTTTGGATTTGTTTTGATGACTTCTGATAAAGATTTTTTTACTTATTTGAAAGAACTAGAGAGAGAAAGGTCTTTCTTTCTTTGGTTTACTCCCCAAATGGCTGCCATGGACAGTGCTGATCCAAAGCCAGGATACAGGAAGTTCTCTTGGGTCTCTCAGTGGGTGGCAGGGCCAAAGTACATTAGGCTATCTTCCACTCCTTTCCCAGATACATTAGCAGGAAACAGGATCTGAAGTGGAGCAGCCAGAACTTGAACCTGCTCCCATATTGGGTTCTAACATTCCAGGAAGTGACTTTACCTTGCCACCCCACCACCACCCCAAGGGTGTTCTTTAAACACTAATATTGACTCTAGACTTATATAAATATATTGTAAAATCTGATAAACTCTCTAGTTGTGTGCCTTCAGCTGCTACATCAATTCAGAATTCATTGTCAGATTTTGTTCTAGAGATTAAAAAGAAAGTACAAGTCAGTGTTAGAAGGTGTTTCATAGAATGAAGCTACAAAAAAATGTGGCAGTGGCTCAAAGAATTTACCTCCCACATAGCATTCTAGGAAACTACTGGAAAATATTCCCTACAAAATGAGGATATGAACCAGGAACGAGTAACACTTTGGGAGAGGAAACAAGAAATCCAATAGATAAGAATGACTAAGGGAGTCCTCAAACACTGAGTGGAGATTTCAAGAAAACAACTGGTAGTCAGTATGGGTTGGAAAAGGTCAAAAATCTCCAAGGTAGACTTTACAAAAGTGAAAGAATACTGGATGCATCTGAATCTTTTCATCTAAAAACTTTGGGGAGGAAACTGTTGGTAAAATGTAGAAACCTAAGCAAGTGAGTAGGAACAGTAATACAACTTTACAGGAAAAATAGTTGTTGTAAGGAAGGAAAAGGAAATACAGTTTACTACATGACTCAGATGAGAACAGGCTTACACGGGCTTGTAATAATGAACTGTTCAAAATTACAATGTCATTATAAAGTGTGTGAGCAGAGGTAGAAAGGATCAGGTGTATTACAGTATAATAGGAGAAAAAGAGATCTAAATCATCATCTTCCAAAGTGGAAAATCAATAAATAATTCCCCAAACTAGAAAATCAAGAGCTAATAACACTAGCATATAATTTAGAAACCTAGAGATCAATTCTAGCATAATCAGATGGGCAAACGTTCTGCCTCTGTGGAATACAAGTGGGGTGGCGACAGAGGTGAGAGCTTTCATTTTTCTTAATAAACTTTGTAGAAGTCTTACTCTTCAAACTGTATATGTGTTTGACTGTTAAGTAATAATTGTGGGCATGAGAGGAAAATGCTACCAAAAAAGGGCTCAATTTAAAATATTGTCAGTTTTATGTTCTAAGATGCACTTAGGATGCACATTCCACAGCATCCAGTATGAAGTGCCTGATTTGTGTCCTGATTCCTCCACTTCTGATCTAGCTTCCTGCTGATATTCTATTTTACATTCCCACCAGCAGTGTACAAGAATTCCAGTTTTTCCAAGTCCATAACAACATTTATTGTCCATTTTTATGGCTTTGAGGTGGCAATTGGATTTGCATTTTCTTAACAACTAATGGTTAGTATCATCTTTTCAAGTGCTTATTGGCTATTTGTATGCCTTTGGGAAAATACCTGCTCAGAACCTTTGTCTATTTTTAAATAGGTTGGTTTGTTTTTCACTGTTGGATTTGGAATGTAAATCCTTTATCAGATGTGTGATTCTCCCACATTTTCCCCAATTGTCTCTTTCACTTCTTTAGTAGTTCTCAGTTCTGTTTATTTGGTCTTTCAGCAAATTTTATTACTGTTTCCACTATATATTTTCTTCACTTCTGGAATTCCACATTCTCCTGATTTTTTTCCCTGCACCTTTCAATTCCACCTCCTTGGCTGCCTGCCTGCCTGCCTTTTTTCTTTCCTTCCTTTTTTCTTTCTCTCCTTCCTTCTTATCTTCCTTCCTTCCTTTCTCTTGAATTTATGTATCAGATTTGAGTTAGCTCACAGTTCAAGGGGATGGAAGGTCTTAAGAACATTGCAATGGCATCTGTTAAGGGTCTTCTTGCTGCATCATAATGAGGTGAAGGGTTTTCCATGGCAAGACAGAGCATCTGTGTTCTCCCGTGCTCCCGCCACCAAACACTGAAACGCCCTAGGGCTCAGTTCTCACACTACTTATTCTGTCATAACCATCTTTGTTATCTTTTCTGCTCTCATTTATATGCTGACAACTTCAAATTTACTGTCTAATATATTCATCTGCCTACTTGACATTTCCACTTAGGTATCTGGTAAGCATTGCAAACTTATTATGTCCAAAACCAGACTGCTGACCTTCCCTCCCCCACCAAACCTAATCCTCCTTCAATCCATTTTTCTAATTGTTTGAGTCAGGAGTCATCCTTGAGTCCTCATTCTCTCTCTTTCCATATCCAGTTTACCATCAAATCCTACTGGCTTTGTGTTTAACATATTTTCTGTGCAACATCTTCTCAGCATCTCCACTGCTATCAGCATTTCTAAACCATTATTTAGCCTCTTGGATTATTCTAATAGCTCCTTATTGGTCTCCCTGTCGTTAGTCCCCTGTAGCCTTTTCTCAGTACAGCAGCCAGAGTGATCTTTTTAAAGCATGTCAGATTATTTTACCACTCTGCTTAAAACTGTTGTGGCTTCCGGTGTCATTCAGAAAAATTCAAAGTCCTTCCAGTCACATCATCTAGTGCCTATTTGCATTCTGTCCTCATTTACTCTCTTCTCAACCTCTCTCAGTCTTATCCTGTCACACTAGTTTCCTTAAAGAGTTCTAAAACACTCAAGACATTCTTATCTGGAAGCCTTTGTGAATATTCTTCTTCCTGCCTTCTGTGCCTGCTCATCATTCATCCCCATGCCTTCCAAATAGTGCCATGCAGAATCACACTGAAAATAATATTGCTTATTGTAGATTTATTTCTGCATTAATTTTGTTAAAAAAAATCGTACATGGAGATATTATTTATAATGATTACTGAATTTTTTGGTGTCTGCTTAAATTTTACACCAAGGTAAGTGTGCCTTACTTGTCCCATTTGCTCAGCCTGCTGAGAAAACTGGAGAGGAAGGGAAGCCCTGTCTGATAAATGTTAATCTATCATGAAATCATGTCCAGTGGTGAAAAAGGCAAAGCTTTTGTCATAACATACGATCAAAATAAGGATCTCCTCTCTCACCATTTCTATTCATCATTGCACTGAAGGTGCATTGGTTTGTTATTAGCTTCTCCTAATTTTTGATTTCGGTAACTCTGGAGTGCATTCGAAGATCACACAGTGTAAGCCTCCCAGCTTTGTTCTTTTTGTTCAAGATTGCTTTTCCTATTTGAGATCTTTTGGGGTTCCCTGTGAATTTTGGAATTTTATTTTGTATGTGTGGAAAATTTCATTGTGATTGTGATAGGGCTTACACTGAATATATTGATTACTTCTGTCAATGTAGACATGTTTACACTGTCATTTCTTTCATCAGTGTTTCACAGTATTTTCTTTATTTGTTGTTATTTTATGAAAATGCTATTGTTTACAAAAAAGATTTATATATTTATTTATTAGAAGGAGAGAGAGACTGAAATCTTCCCTCTATTGGTGTGCTCCCCAAATAGCCAAAACAATTGGGGCCGGTCCTGGCCAAAGACAGAATGTTGACATTCTGTTCAGGTCTCCCACATGGGTACCTGGGGCCCAAGTAGTGAGTGATACTATACTGTCTTCCCAGGCTCATAAACAGAGAGCAGAATTGGAAGAGGAACAGCCAGGATTCAAACTGGCAGTTCAGTATGGAATGCTGGAGGAACAGGTGGCAGTTTAGCTCACTGCACCATAATGACAGCCCACGGGAGGCAAATGCCCACAATTGCTCCATGACTGGATTCTACTGGAGCTAGGAATCAGGAATATAGGACAGGTCTTCCACGTGGGTGACGGGAACCCAATTAGTTCAGACACCAGTGCTGCTTTCTCAGGCCAGGCATGGGCAGGAAGGTGGAGTCAGACGCTGAAGCTGGGAGTCACAGCCAGGCATGCCAATGTGGGATGCAGACATTTTAATCACTACTTGAAATGCTGCTCCAGTTGGTCTTTAGGAGTTTCTGTGTATAACATCATGATTCAGGGATGGCACAGTAGGTTAAGTTACCGCTTGAAATGCCCAAATCCCATATTAGAATGCCAGTTTGAGTTTCAGTTCAAACTTCTGATCAAGCTTCCTGCTAATGCGCCATGGAAATGGAGATCCAAATGGAGTTCCAGGTCTTTGCTTTAACTTAGCCTCTCCGTGGGGGTTGCTGGCATTTGAGGAGTGAGCAAGCATATGGAAGGCTCTCTTACTCTCCTTAATGCTCTTCTGTTCAAGTATTGAAATAAATATTAAGAAAAGAAAAAAGATTGTCTTCTACAAATAGAAACAATTTAACCTTTTTATTTATTATTTGGGTAGTAATTTATTTTTCTAAGAAAACAATTTGGAATAGAATACTGAAGTTCCAGAAATCAGCTTAATCACATTCATTTTATTTTGGTTTTATTAGTCATATTGTATTTACTTAGGGGAAAACTATACTCATTAAACTTACAAGTTGCTCATATTAATTTAATTAGATTTAGTGATGGGATATCTGAATGTTTAGTTTTAAAGTCATTTATTTAGATGACTTTCCAAAGGGTTTTACATACTGTTGAGAAAGGGTTTTACATGCAGATTACATTTTGAAAATATGTTTAATTTAGCATTCTGTCTCAGACTACTTATTAAAGTATCTGAATATACTTTGACAAGTTAAAATTGCAAATTGAGTCCAATGCCCTATTCCTCCTCACTCTAGCTTCTTGCTTTGCAGAGACACTTTCAAATCTTTCAGTGGTTTCTTCTGCTATTTTACAATTTTATTTACTTTACATGAAAGGCAGAATTAGAGAGAGAGAGAGAATAAATGAATCTTCTATCTGCTAATTCACTTCCCAGATGGGTCATCGTTGCAGTCTCACAGGGTCTGCTGAAGTCAGGAGCTAGGTTCAGTAAATCCAGGCACTCTGATACCAGGAACACAGGTATCGTAACCAGCATCTTAACTTTTTTTTTTAATATTTATTTTTATTGGAAAATGAGGTATACAGAGGAGAGACAGAGGAAGATCTGTGTTTTTTTTAAGATTTATTTATTTTTATTACAAAATCAGATATACACAGAAAAGGAGAGACAGAGATGAAGATCTTCTGTCCGATGATTCATTCTCCAAGTGACCACAATGGCCAGTGCTGTGCTGATCCGAAGCCAAGAGCCAAGAACTTCCTCCAGGTCTCCCACACGGATGCAGGGTCCCAAGGCTTTGGGCCGTCCTTGACTGCTTTTCCAGGCCACAAGCAGGGAGGGAGCTGGCTGGGAAGTGGGGTCACTGGGATTAGAACCGGTGCCCATATGGAATCCTGGTGTATTCAAAACGAGGACTTCAGCCGCCAGGCCATGGCACCGGGCCCAAGAGGAAGATCTTCCGTTGTATGATTCACTCCCCAAGTGAGCGCAACAGCCAGTGCTGCACCAATCCGAAGCCAGGAACCAGGAAATTCTTCTAGGTCTCCCATGCGGGTGCAGAGTCCCAAGGCTTTGGGCCGTCCTTGATTGCTTTCCCAGGCCACAAGCAGGGAGCTGGATGGGAAGTGGAGCTGCCGAGACACAAACTGGTGCCCATATGGGATCCAGGCATGTGCAAGGCAAGAACTTTAGGCAGTAGGTTATCATGCTGCACCCAAATCTTTTTTTTTTTTTAAGAATTCCTTAAATTTACTTTATTTTGCCAAAAACCATTGTTTATTAGATAAGACATTAGCATTTAGAATGATGAAGTAATTCAGTCATACTTGAATTTACTGAGTAAGATTGGCAAAGGTTTCAATGAGGCCGAAAGTAAAGAAACACCAATTAAGGTTACTGAATACTCCACTGGGTGTGAGGTAACTATGATGGGAAACTAGCTGCAAAGATTTAAAAACAAAACTAATTTATGTACTCAGTGGAGGATGTGTGGGAATTTTAGCCTCAAAAGTGGGTAGTTTAACCAATTAGAAACCATTCATCACTTGCTACAGAATTCAGAAGAATAAGAATCGAATCAGAATGATCAGAATGTCAGATTCAAGATACTACCTAATGAAAATAGTTATAAATATATTCTGGGCCTCTGACTACTACCAGAATAAGGCCTGCCTCCAGACTAATCGTGCTGAAGGTTTTGTGAGCCAACCTCAGGTTGGATTTCAAGCCTTCACTTCAAATTTCCTCAGCAGGTTACTCCCCTTTAAGTGGGGTACAATTGAAGGTGATTTGTTCTACTTACACCTTTCCCTCCTGTCTTCCAAAATGTCATCAAAATAAAATTGAATGAAGAGAAAAATAAGCATAGTTCTGTAGGGTAAAGAGAGTAAAAGATGTAACAACAGCAGACAGGAGATATAAAGAAAACATTTTTGTAGGTGGAACGGAGAGAAACGGATTGACCAGCAGACCAAGACCAGCTGAAACATAAGTCTATAAGAGATTGGTAGAGGTGCAGGAACTGTAAACTTTCCAATCCAAAAGATCTCAGCAGTTAATGACAGCAGAAACTTTAAAAGAATGTAGGCTCAAAGCAGGAAAATTCAGAGCACTAAATCATCTCTACTACCCAATGAAACCTGCCACTGCCATCCTAGCCACCCTTACCCCATGATCCTGGCATCTGAATATGTTGCACAGACAGGCTCTGTATTCAGAGGATATACAGCGAGGAGCAGGGATGAAGTGCAGCACTGACAGCAACAAACTCCAAGAAAGCAGACAAAAACAAAACAAACAGAAGATTGATTCTTCTGAGGAAAAAATGACTTGCCCAAGACAAAAGACCTACAGATTCTGACAGGTGGGTGACCTAAATAGTCACTCATCCCTACAGTTACTGCTACCAGTTGACAAGCTGCACCGATGAGAAGAGCTTTTAAGAAGAGACTGCAGAGTCACACCTTTAATATAAGTGGACAGTCAAGGATGACAAGATAAGTTTTCTAATGTAAGTCTACTAAACAAAGAGACAGTAAACAGAGATCATGCAAGAAGCAGGAATAAAACCGAAATTAGATGATGTACCTACAAACATGGACAAAAGATTATTTTTAAAAATCACAGTATCAGGGAGCCCAGGACATTAACCTAGCACCTAAAGTCCTCGCCTTGAACATGCTGGGATCCCATACGGGCACCAGTTCGAATCCTGGCAATCCTGCCTCCCATCCAGCTCCCTGCATGTTGGCCTGAGAAAGCAGCTGAGAACAGCCCAAGGCTTTGGGACCCTGCGCCCTGAAGGGAGACCCAGAAGAAGCTCCTAGCTTTGGATTGGCACAGCTCTTTCTGATGTGGCCACTTGGGAAGTGAACCAGTGGATGGAAGATCTTCCTCTCTGTCTCTCCTTCTCTGTATATCTGCCTTCCCAATAAAAATAGACAAATATTTTTTTTAAAAAAAATCACAGTATCAGAAGGGAATTGTTGGAATTTGAAATATTGCTGCAAGAAATTAGAAACAAAGTCCGTTAGGAAATCTGAGGATAGAGATATAAAAAAAGACAATCAAGAAAAAGGAGCAAGCAAGTGTTTAGCAAAGAAGTTAAGATCCTGCTGGTCCCAAGACATTGGGCCATCCTTGACTGATTTCCCAGACCACAGGCAGGGAGCTAGGTGGGAAGCGGGGCTGCCAGGATTAGAACCAGCATGCATATGGGATCCTGGGGCTTGGGTACTTTAGCCACTAGGTTGTCATGCCAAGGCTCCAGGAATTCTTAAAGGTATATTTTTAACTGAGATAATACACAAAAGGAAATATGCCCTATGAATACAAATTGCCAGTAATTTAAATTTCCAAGAAGTTAAAAAAAAATTCTAAGAAGTAAGTTAGTTTCATAGAAAGATGACTGATGAAGAATTCATGTTGAAGGATGCTAATCGTTTTCTTCATATCCTACCTAATTCAACCACAACCACAACTGTCTTTGTTTTTTTTTTTTTTAATTTTTAGGTTGGTTTAAGGGAGGGAAAGGAGAGAGAACTAAATGTGTATTTATTATGAGCTGATAAAAGGTGTTAGCAGTATTTTCTACTGCAAGCTTAAAACGAATACTTTAGAGTAATCATAGTTACCTCATTATCATGAATGGACAGTGTTGGGACAGAATGAAAGACAACAGGAGTCTTTAGGGAAGCAAAGTAGTTCTGAAGGTTATAAGACTTGATGTTTATGCTATTCACTAGTTATCTGTAGTTTTAACCTTTCTCATATTATAGATGGAGAGATAGCTATGATGTGGTAAAATGTGGCTCTTGCTTCTCCAGAATAGTGATTTTTGTTGATGCAGCTCTTTTTCCTCTGACTGATTTCTGCTGTTGCTTTCTACAGAAAAATCCAAAAGAAAACTACTTTGCTATTCAATATTTTAGGAGAGACTATTCTACAGAACAAGAAATGATAAAATTTAACCTGCTTGGATGCCAAAGACTAAAATAATTACTTCTTCCTTCAGAGCTGGTTGAAGGACTAAGTTAATCTTCCTGCTTGCCATTTGATATAATTTCAATTTGGGGTATAATGTGGGGTGTCCTATCTTATCTTCTCCCTTTGTACATGGAGTGCCTACCCTGTGGATAACTAAAAGCTGTTTCAGCTTAGATTTTTCAAAACATATTCTTTTATTCATTTAAATATATTTGTTGTTTGCTTAACATGATCATGTGCTAGATCATTGGGTGGAGTATTAAAAGTGACATGACAGTTCTAGTTTATTGTAGAATGGAGACATAACAAATAGCTATTTTCCATTAGATATATGCTTCAGAGGAAACTGAGTCGCTGTGAGTTTGTGGATGTGGTCCCTAATTTAATTTTCTGTAAACTAATATGAATGGTAAAATCCCTAAAGAGATTGTCAGAAAATTTAGCATGTTTTTGATCATGGTAGCCATGTGTTAGCAGTAGACATTAAAGAATATTGTGCCTCGGGCCCGGCGCGGTGGCGCAAGTGGTTAAAGGTCCTCGCCTTGCACGCCCGGGATCCCGTATGGGCGCCAGTTCTAATCCCATCAGCCCCGCTTCCCTTCCAGCTCCCTGCCTGTGGCCCGGGAAAGCAGTGGAGGACGGCCCAAAGCTTTGGGACCCTGCACCCATGTGGGAGACCCGGAAGAGGCTCCTGGCTTCGGATCGGCATAGTATCGGCCCGTTGCGCTCACTTGGGGAGTGAATCATTGGACGGAAGATCTTCCTCTCTGTCTCTCCTCTCTGTATATCCGCCTTTCCAATAAACAAAATAATAAAAATCAAAATCAAAAAAAAAAAAAAAGAATATTGTGCCTCAAAGTATATTTGTCTTTCTCTTGGTTTTCTTTTCTTTCTTTCTTCCATCCTTCCTTTTTTCTTTTTCTTTTCTTTTCTTTTCTTTTAGATTTTTATTTATTTTTATTACAAAGTCAGATATACAGAGAGGAGGAAAAAAGACAGAGAGGAAGATCTTCCATCCGATGATTCACTCCCCAAGTGAGCACAACAGCCGATGCTATGCCGATCCGAAGCCAGGAGCCAGGAACCTCTTCCAGGTCTCCCACACAGGTGCAGGGTCCCAAAGCCTTGGGCCATCCTCGACTGCTTTCCCAGGCCACTGGCAGGGAGCTGGATGGGAAGTGGAGCTGCCGGGATTAGAACCGGCACCCATATGGGATCCCGGGGCGTTCAAGGCGAGGACTTTAGCCACCAGGCCACACTACCAAGTCCATTTTTTCTTTTTCTTTTTGTGGATTTATTTTTGTTGCAAAGACAGTTCAGAGTTATGGAGAGCAGAGGCAGAAAGATCTTCCACCCACTGGTTAACTCCCCAAATGGCCACAACGGTCAGAGCTGAGCTGATCTAGAGCCAGGAGCCAGGAACTTCCAGGTCTCCCTTGCTGGTGCAGGGACCCAAGACTTTATGCTGTCCTCTACTGCTTTCCCAGGCCATAAGCAGGGAGCAGGGTGGGAAGTGGAGCAGCTGGGATAAGAACCAGTGCCCTTAGGGGATCCTGTCACTTGCAGTGTGAGGATTGGGCTGTTGAGCCATTGCGCTGACCACTTTCCATTCTTTCTCTTTCCTTCCTCCTTAACTCACAACCTTCCTTTCACTGATGTTTTATATTAATCATTCATTTCATCTGTCCACATTTTTCTATTTGTCTACATTTCTATTTTTCTTATTTTTGTCTGATTTTTATCTTTATTTAAATAGTCTCAATACCATGTCTTTTTGTAGGGGGATATGATTGTTTTATGTTCTTTTTTTTTTTTTTAGAGAGATTTATTTCATTTTTTTATTGCAAAGTCAGATATACAGAGAGGAGGAGAGACAGAGATGAAGGTCTTCTGTCTGATGGTTCACTCCCCAAGTGACTGCCAACAGCCGGTGCTGTGCCAATCCGAATCCAACAGCCAGGAACTTCGTCCAGGTCTCCCACAATGGTGCAGAGTCCCAAGGCTTTGGGCTGTCGTCGACTGCTTTTCCAGGCCATAGGCAGGGAGCTGAATGGGAAGTGGAACTGCTGGGATTAGAACTGGCGCCCCATGGGATCCTGGGTCGTTCAAGGCTAGGACTTTAGCCGCTAGGCCACTGTGCCGGACCCCGTGTTTTACTTTTCATATTGATATGTATTGTATAGTTCATTTATTTTCACAGTTCTTAGTGTTCCACTCTTCAAGTATATGGAATTATGTTTTGGTCAATCTGTTGATGGACATTTTGTTTCTTTTTAGAGATATTAATGATGTGAATATTGCTCTTATGTCTCCTGGTACACATGTGTAATATTTTTGTACAGTGCAAACCTGGAGCAGAGTTGCTAGAGTGAAGGGCGTGCATGTGTTTTCCTTTGCTGCATGCATTTGTGAAAGTGCTTATCCCAGTTTAAGCTTCCTCTACCAACTTTGCTTCAACAGTACGTGTTATTATCAACTTTCAAAAGTTTGCCAGTATGATGGCTGCATAATGCTATCTTACATATGACCAAAAATTTGATTAAGGACAGTATGTTCATCTGTCAGTCTATCTTTGCTTTCTCTTACTCTCATTCTTCAAGAAACTAATCCAAAAAAGGAATACAAATATGAGAGTATGGACATTCCTAGGTTTTCTGTTAATGTTTCTAAGACACAAAGTATAACTTCTGAGGGCTGTGCATGAAGGACAGGGTACTTATGAGAATATCCCTCATGAATGTCTATGTACAGGCTTTCTCTCTGAATGGAGAATCTGATCTTGTTAGGATGATAATAAAATAACTTGATATTTTGCTGCCTGGCTTGCAATACTATATATATTGAAATGAGATCTTGGAATATAAATTCTTTTTTTTTCTTGCTTTTCTGTGGGAGATTAAAAATTCTTTGATTTATAGTTAGGAAAAACATCAACTTGAAAGAATAAAATATATCTGTATTAGGTCCGTTATTATCATAGTGAAAATTTACTAGGAGTTTGCCTTTACAGTGGGTAGAATTAAAAACAATGACATTTAAAAGCATGTGTTTATGTCACCTAAACTGGTAGAAATTTATAAGTAATATCTGTTTTATATTAGTTTCTCCACTCCCCACCCCCGCCCTGTCGTTGTAGTTGTGACCATTCATTTTCTTCTGATTTGTGCATATGTCTGCTCGCTTTTTCACTCTTTTACTCACCCAGACCAATGCAGCTTTGTAGCTAGAAATCCATAGAATCTCTTGCAGCAAGGTTAACAAAACCCATGAAGTAGGAGGGAGAAAAACAAATCCAGAATGAGGAAATGTGAAAATCATACTAAAACGGGCCAGTTTAATATTACATGGACTGAAAGAAGATACCTCATTGCCTGAGGGATAAATGCAACTGAACTATCTCAGCAATACACATACCTCTGTAGAGCTCAACGATTGTGATTCTTCAAACTCGTCATGCTAAGTCCAGAGCTGTTGGCTTTAGCTCCTGCTGTCATCTCATTCGTATTATTTTTAAGGGGCTCCTGATTAGCAATGTATTATTTTTGTGCTGAAGATGTTTGTTTGAGTGTGGAGATTTTCTCCTTGATGAATACACTTGTAAGAGAGTTAAAGATAACAGTGATATTGAAGATAGCTGCCCCAGACAGTCAGACCATTTGAATTTACACCAGGTTAGAGAATACAGGCCTACATTTTCACTAATCTTGTAAGGCATTGAAGCCAAGAGGTTTCAGTGGCCACAGTTAATGTTACAGATCTTGAGAATGCTAGGGGGAAGAAGGGGAACTGTTTAACGGAAGCCAGGAAAGCTTCCTTTATAGAATTAAAGTCTGCTGGTTGTAGAGTTGGGAAGGGACAGATTGAGAGAGATCTCCTATATCTTTTTTCTATTATTATTATTTTTTTAATATGAAAGGCAGATATACAAAGAGGAGGAGAGACAGGAAGATCTTCTGTCTTATGGTTCATTTCCCAAGCGGCCGCAAAGGCTGGAGCTGAGCCAAATCTGATGCCAGGAGCCAGGAGCTTCTGGGTCTCCCATGCAGTGCAGGGTCTCAAAGCTTTGGGCCGTTCTCAGCTGCATTCGCAGGCCACACGAAGCTGTCCCACTGATTTGTTTTTCCAGAGATTCCTTCTCAGACAAGTGATTAGGAAAATGCCTCATTACAGTGAAGATTGTTTTCTTTCTAACTCTTTAGATAATTACAAGATTAGTACCAACTTGTCACCTACTGGCCAGTCTTATCTGTAACAAAGACAATGTTTCAGCTACCTCAGTGCATAGCAGAATGTTAACTTGGGGCTTTGTCCTGGATCTGTTCTCAGTCTGCTCAGATGAACATTGACAAGCACTATTTTAGCTCTTCGGGTAGAACCCAAAGTAGAGTAGAACAAATATGTTGCAAGCTCATCCTGTTTCTGTTGCTCACATACCGTCTCCACCAAACAAGGTCGTGAAAAGCCAGAAAAAAAGGAAAACTCTAATTTCATTTTTACAACTAATACTGTAGTATCAAGTTGTTGACCTATGATTTTTTCAAAAGGGCTTTCTGTTAGGATGCAGGACTTTTTTTGAACTGACCCTCATATGCTTTTGTCACAGTCAGTGGCTTAACGCACTGCACTATAACACCAGCCCCAGAATCCAGAACCTTCTGATCTTTGAGATACAGGTTAGTGTGTGCAGCCTCTCTGGAGGCCCATGTAAATAATCAAGCCTGTTGCAGCAGCATTTAACATCTATTAGACCATATGACAGCAACAATACTAAATGCTTTTTACATATTTCATTTAATTCTTGGACCAGCTCTATGAAATATATACTTGTGCAATTTTCATTTTACTAATGAGAAAGCTGTAGCTTAATGCAGTTAAATAACTTCCCTGAAGTTATGCAAGCAGTTGTAAGACCTGTCTGAACTAAAGTTGGCTTTGTCCTTGCAGTGTTCTTTCTGATTGTCTCCTCCTACTCATCTTCTACTTTTACTTCTTTTAGAAGAGATCTTTTCCCCATCATCTCATCGATTCCTAAACCAAAACCCTTCTCTATTCCTTCCTGTAACAGTCCACCTCTATGGAGCTTTATCCCTCCACAGGGTTTAATGAAGTTAAAATTACATGAACCAAATAAATTATGGTTTATTTAAAAGAATTCTATTCAAACATTTATGTTATGTTTACATATTATGGCTAGTGTGGGATAGGAATGGCACAGTGTCTTAAGTTGTCCGCTTGGGATACCTGCATCCAATTTGGAATGCCAGTTTCTGTCCCAGCCACTCCAACTTGTGATCCATCTTGCTGTAATGCATCTTCAAGGGCAGCAGATGATGGCCCAGGACTTGCGTTCCTGCCACCCATGTGGGAAGCCTCCTTTGCGTTCTAGGCCACTGGGTTTGAGCTGGCCAACCTCTGGCTATTGTGTACATTTAAAGAGTGAACCAGCTGATGGGAAATCTGTGTCTGTCTGTCTTTCCCTCTTTCTGTGTTACTTTTCATTTTCAAACAAATAATAGCTAGGTAGCACAAAAATATTCAATGAAATTCTGATAATTTGACCTATTGTAATCTGAAAACCAGTTATTCTTGAGGAAAATGTTAATACTTTTATAGTAGAATTCCTTAACTATCATTCAAATATTATGTTTGAAGAAGATGCAGAAATGCAATACTTTGATGAATAGGGAACATTTGAAGAGTTGTATATCATGAACACTCAGCAAAGCTCTGCTCTCAAAAAATTAATGTCTTGTTTTAGAATAATCAGGAGGAATAAGTCTGATGCAGAACCCCCATTCCTAGCTGAAAAGGCTGTGTTTACTGTGCATGTCACTAGGAATCCATGGACTGGAACTGCAGTTCTCTACATAAAAGAATAAACATGGGCAGACAAAACCAAAACTTAATACTGTGCTTGGCTGGTTGGTTACTTGAGGGACAGAGGCAGAGTTCCCATCTGCTAGTTCACTCCCTAGCAGGGGCTGAGGCTAAGAACCAAGAATGCAATCCAGGGACACTGATTGGAGATTGTAGGCTTCTTACCCGCTAGCTAACACCCAGCCATGCACTGTAGGTTTTTTCAATTAAAACCTGAAACAGGTTCCTGGCCTGATAGCCTAGTGGGTAAAGTCCTCTAGGATCCCATTGTGGGCACCAGTTCATGTTCTGGCTGCTCCACTTTCCTTTCAGCTCCCTGCTTGTGGCCTGGGAAAGCAGTTGAAGACAGCCCAAAGCCTTGGGACCCTGCACCTGCATTGGAGACCTGGAAGAAACTCCTAGCTTATGATTGGCTCTGCTCCAGCCATTGGACCCACTTGGGATAGTGAACCAGCAAATGGGAGATCTTTCTCTGTGTTTCCTCTCTCTATTTCTGCCTTTCCAGTAAGAATAAATAAATCTTATTTAAAAAAAAAAAAAAGCCTGAAATGGGGCCCGGCGGCATGGCCTAGCAGCCTAAGTCCTCGCCTTGAAGGCGCCCGGATCTCATATGGGCACCGGTTCTAATCCCGGCAGCTCCACTTCCCATCCAGCTCCCTGCTTGTGGCCTGGGAAAGCAGTCGAGGACGGCCCAAGGCCTTGGGACCCTGCACCCATGTGGGAGACCTGGAAGAAGTTCCTGGCTCCTGGCTTCGGATCAGCATAGCATCGGCTGTTGTGCTCACTTGGGGAGTGAATCATGGGACGAAAGATCTTCCTCTCTGTCTCTCCTCCTCTCTGTATATCTGACTTTCCAATAAATAAATAAATCTTTAAAAAAAAAAAAAAGGCCCGAAATGGCTGTTTGTGGCTACATGGTGCGATATTTTAATTGCAGCTTAGGATTCCCACATCCCATTTGGACTCTTTCAATTCACAGCTACTGAACTTCTCACCCTGCATTCCTGCTAATGTGCACCCAAGTTGGCAGCTGTTGCTTGGGTCTTTGTCAGTCAGGTGGATTACTCTGTTGAAGTTGTGGGCTGTTGGCTCCCAGCTGGGCTAGCCCCAGCTTTTCAGGATATCTAGGAAGTAAACCACAAAGTGCAAGATCTTTATCCATCTTTGTCTCTCTGTGTCTCTGCCTTTCAAATAAGAGAGAAAGGTTAAAAAACAGTAGAAGATTAAAAAGAAAAAATGGGGCCAGTACTGGGGCATAACGGATAAATTACTCCCCTACTGATATGCCTTGGAAAGCACCTGGAAATGCTCTTAGGACCCGGCACAATGGCCTACTGGCTTAAGTCCTTGCCTTGTACTCACCAGGATCCTAAATGGGCGCCGGTTCTAATCCCGGCAGCTCTGCTTCCCATCCAGCTCCCTACTTGTGGCCTGGGAAAGCAGTCGAGGACAGCCCAAAGCCTTGGGACCCTGCACCTGTGAGGGAGACCTGGAGGAGGTTCCTGGCTGTTGGCTTTGGACCAGCGCAGCACCGGCTGTTGGCGGTCACTTGGCGAGTGAATCATGGGACGAAAGATCTTCCTCTCTGTCTCTCCTCCTCTATGTCTGACTTTGCAATAAAAAAAAAATAATAATAATAATAGTAAAACTTTTTTTAAAAAAAGAAAATGCTTCAAGGTCTTGGGTCCCTTTACCCATGTGGAATACCCAGAAGAATCCCCTGACTTCAGCTTGACCGAGCTCCAGCTGTTGCAGCCATTGTGGAGTGAACCAGCAAATGAAGAATCTTTTTTTGTCTCACTCTGTTTCCTTGTTTCTCCCTTTCTCACTCTGTAACTTTATAATATATAAAGATTTTTAGGAGCATTGGCTTTTAATCTCCAAATTGCTC
Source organism: Ochotona curzoniae (assembly GCF_017591425.1). Taxonomy (NCBI): domain Eukaryota; kingdom Metazoa; phylum Chordata; class Mammalia; order Lagomorpha; family Ochotonidae; genus Ochotona; species Ochotona curzoniae. The sequence goes on from NW_024467060.1 coordinate 64,294, forward strand.
CAGTCAGAATAAATTTAAGGAATTTATTAGTGGGGGAGTTGTATCAGAAGCGGGGCAGCTGGATCACAAAAGCTGTGTTCGCTTTGGCAGCACATATACTAAAATCACCAAAGCTAGCACCTAAATGGGGGATGCTGGCACCTCAGGCAGGGGATTATCCTGGTACACTACTGTACTGGGCCCCAAGTTAATTTCTTTTTCTTTATCTATTAATAGTTTTGTAGATACAGGAATTTTTCCTTTCCTATTTTCCCCTCCTATCATTCCCCCCTCCTCAATCCCACTATTATAACAGTAGTTTAATCCTTTTTTTTTTTTGGAAGATTTAGTTATTTTTATTGGAAAGGCAGATAAACTCAGAGGAGGAGAGACAGAGAGGATGATCTTCTGTCCAATGGTTCACTCCCCAAGTGGCTGAAACGGCTGGAGCTGACCCAATCCGAAGCCAGGAGCCAGGAGCTCTTCTGGGTCTCCCACACAGGTGCAGGCTCCCAAGGCCTTGTGCCATCCTTGACTGCTTTCTCAGGCCACAAGCAGGGTGGGAAGTGGAACTGTTGAGATTAGAACTGGCACTCGTATGGGATCCTGGAGTGTTCAGGACGAGGACTTTAACCACTAGGCTATCGCGCTGGGTCCACAGTAATTAAATCTGTTAGTAACAGTTACATGTTTCACTTTCTGCTATTTAAGTGTTTCTTGGCATTGTAGGCATATAAGCCAAGGTAGAACATATAGTATCATACTGCCAAGGTATGTTTAAGTGTTTCTTTGGGAGTCCTACTTCTGTTTGAGAGTACAGATAAATGCGTCCTGCAACGTCCTTACTTCCCAGTATACTAGTCGCTGTTACACAGTTCATCCATGAGAGTTTATGTATGTGTTTACCTGTATGTCTGTTTGCTTTGTACTTTGCGTGAAAGCTGTCTTGTATCAGAGGGAACGTATATATTTGTCCTTTTGGGACCAAGTTCTTTGGAGAAGTAACCTGCCTAAGGTTTTGTAACTAAATGTTGGGCATCTGGGGCTGACCTGCCTCTGCCAGCTGCTCTATAAGCTCAGTACTGCAGTATAAATCATTTTAAGTGGGTTTGGGATAAAGTCTGTGTGTGGAGGTTTGCGGATGCCTGCTAATGGAAGTCAGCCCTACTCCTCTGTGAAGTGTCTTTTTGGAGTAGAAGTGAGCTATTTGCAGAGCACAGCAGCTTCCTGATTGATTCCATAGCTCAGTCATTGAACTCTGGAGATATTGGCTAGATGTTTTAATGTTTCCCATTCCCTGGCCCTCCTAAATTTTTAGAATCAGCAGACTTATTTTCCATGAGGTGTGTCTAGTAATATGAAATGAAATACAGATCCCAAATATATGCCGGGCTTTCTCCTGCCTTAGGGGTATGCCTACGCTATTCCATACTCTGAGTGCAAACACCCTGTCCCTTTATGTAAATGGCTCCTTCTCATCTGCTGGGTCTCAGTGTAAATCCAACCTCCTCAGCATTGCCATCCCTGAAGACCCCAGGTAGGGATGTAGGTGTGTAATGCAGAACTTGAAAAACAAAATGCAGGAGCTACATGTAGAGGGTATATAATAATTGGCTAAATGATTGCGAAATGGTTGAATTTAATGTGTCCAGGGCCTGAAAAACAGTAAAAAGCTGTTAGCTGTTTGGCCCTTCCCCCAACCCTCTTCCAACAAGTACCTTAATTGCCCTCACACCTCTATGTGCCACAGAAAGAGGAAACCAAATCTGTGCGTAACAGCAATGCTGAGAGCCGTGTCAGGCAGTTTAATATTTTATTATCTCTATTCCTCAGCTTGTCATGCCTTGTTGTTGTTTTCTTTTCTCTGTGACTTCTCACCTGCCCACTTGACTGTGACTCAGATTGTGCCTGCTGAAAGGGTGTGTCTGAGAAGTGAGATGGCCCTGAGAGCAGGGGAGGAAGGGTGGTGTGACAAGGGCTGGCAGAAATCTCTTTCAGGACTCTAATCACGCTGAGGTCACAGTTGGAGAGTCAAGAATGAGAGGAGCTTGGAGTGCCTCTTTTTCTTGCTCAGGGCCCTGAGCTTGAGTGCTTAGCTGGCAGGCAGGCACCTTCTCCTCCTCAGTTACTGTCAGAGCAACATGAAGGTCAGGCAGAAAGAGACAAATGAGAGCAGCTCAGGGAAAGGAGGTTACCACGGTAACAAGCAGGCGGGACTGCTATTTGGAAACAGGCCTAATCTTCCTCCTCCTTCTCCCTCCTTCTCTGCACAGGAAGATGGGTATTGTTTAGCTGACCTGCATCCTTGGGGTGGGAGCCATAATCCCTTTCTGACAGTTCCCAGTGACACTGGAGTGAGCTGCTTTGCATTTTAATTTGATAAGCAGCAGCCACAGTTTTCTCAGAAGTGCAGGAAACATGGCTTTTTCTGGCCCTGTTCCAGGTAGAATTCTGGTTGCCACAGAGAGGGATTTGAGATTATTGTGATTTTTTTTCCAACAAAGATGCTTCTTATTTGCATATGCGTGAAAGATACCCTTTGGTTCTAGATGCTAGAATTGAATGAATACAAGCTGTTCTTGGGCTATGAATGTATGCTGTTTGAAGGTCACTGATATTGCCCAAGCACCAGCTCTTAGGAACCACCCAGCTGTCTGAGGCAGTCTTGTCCAGCTGACCCCTGCAGAGGAGGTTCTGACGTCACGTCCTTACTCCCCTGCCTCCTGCCTACTGCTGTATACACTATGCGTTCTTCCTCTGCCTGACCATTTCCTATCAATGTTGGTTCCTTCTTGTAATAAACTTTTTTCTTGAAAAATAAAAATAGCTTTTTAACTAGAATAATTACAGTTGCAATCTAATGAAAAACCAAATGCCAAAAATGTGAGAGACTAAAATCATCGTGAATCTCACTAACAAGAAGTAACTGCTAGAACATCTTTTTGGATATTAACCTCTAATTTTATATTTCAAGCTGCACATTGTGTAAGATACTTACGTATAAATCAGTTTGACAGGCTAACATAACACATGCTGTGTTTCTTTTCTTTAGCTATTAAGAACAGTATTGAAGCAAACTGTATACGATGAGTGTGTACTTATCCTATTGTCGTCTTGGAATAAATCTGAGAAATTGAACTTTAAGACAAAAGAACATGTACGTTTTGTATTGTAATACTTACTGCCAAACTGTCCTCTCTAGAGAGCACCACGAAATACTTGAGAATGCCTGCTTTTTTTTTTTTGTATACTCTAACCCTAACCCTTTCGTCTTTGCCAGTAAAATAAAAGGAAAATTCTATTTTATGCTTATTTATACATTTTTCTCTAGTTCTTTAAAATACTCAGATGCCTCTTCACATTATTTATCAGGAAACTATTTACTTCTTTACCTAATGTATTTCTACCTAGCTTTTCCTATGATGATGACAACTGGATAACTAAAAAATGACAACTAAAAGAATTGATTTTATTTTTAAAGATTTATTTATTGAGAAGTCAAGAGTGAGTGAAAGAGACTCTTTACCTGCTGGTACATTCTCCAGGTGGCTGCAGTAGCCAGTGGCTGTGCAAGGCCAAAGCCAGGAGCCTCATCCGAGTCTGCGACGTGAGTAGCAGGAGCCTAAACACTTGGGATAGCTTTCCCAGGCTATTACAAGAGAACTGAGTCAGGAGCAGAACAGCTGGAACATGAAGCAGCCCCTACGTAGGATACCCCGGCAGCCTGGCCTGCTACGCCATAATCTTGATCCTTAAAAGATTTTTAAGGCACCTAATCACAACCATGTTTTCTCTGTAGCCTCCCTTCCCCAAACCAAATCTAAAGCCTACTTTAATCTTTTTATTCCATTAATGAAACACCATTCACTCAAATTTATGCTTCAGACACCGTGGCTGGCATTTTTAAAAAAGATTATTGATTTTTATTGGAAATGCAGATGTGCTGAAAGAAGGCAATGCAGAGAGAAAGATCTGTCTGTTGATTCATTCCCCAAGTAGCTGCAAAGGCTAGAGCTGAATCGACCAGAAGCCAGGAGCCAGGAGCTTCTTCTGGGCATCCCTTGCAGGTGCAGAATCCCAAGGCTTTGAACCATCTTCTGTTGCTTTCCCAGGCCACAAGCAGGGAGCTGGATGGCAAATGGAGCAGCTGAAACACGAGCCTGTGCCCACATGGGATCCCAGTGCATGCAAGGCGGGCTCCTTAGCCACTAGGCCATCACACTGGGTCCTGGGGCTGACATTTTTAAGATACATTTGTTTGAAGCCGATATATATGTTCCATCTGCTGATTTACACTCCAGATACCTGTAACAGCCAAGACTGGGTCAGGTCAAAACTAGGAGCCTAGAAGTACAACTGGATCTCCCAGGTAGGTGTCAGGAACTCAAGAACTTGGGCCATTATCCACTGTCTTTCCAAGTTCATTAGCAAGAAACGGTATGGGAAGCAGAGTAGCTGGGACTCAGCCGGCACTCCAGTTTGGAATATAGATATCATAAGAAATAGTTTAAACCAGAGTGCCACAACACTCCCATTGTGGACTTTTTGTTTTGATTCGGTTTTTGTGGGGTTTTGTTTGTTTGTTTTGTCCGTAGCTGTATCTTCAGTAGCTATCACCATGCCTGCCATGTATTAGGTGCTCAGTAAATACTTATGGAGTGAGTCTGCTCCTGGTGATCTGATTCCTTTAGTGATTATTTCCTTTTACCTTTATTGATGTCTCACAAAACAAAATTGCTGCATAGGTCTTAAATCCTCTTGAGTGGGGCTAGTGCTGTAGCATAGGGGGAGAGACAGATTTCTTCCAAGTCTCCCACGCGGATGCAGGGTCCCAAGGCTTTGGGTCATCTTCTATTGTTTTCCCAGGCCACAAGCAGGGAGCTGGAAGGGAAATGGAACAGCTGGAACATAAACCAGCACTCATATGGGATCCTGGCGCGTGCAAGGCAAGGACTTTAGCCACTAGACTACCACGCCAGGCCTGCCGCTGTTTTTTTATATCTCCTGTCTGAGATAATGACACCAGAAACCGGAGTCAACTGAGGCTTTTCTTACCTTCTTGACATTGGGTCCAGCATTGAGTACTATAAATGCTTCCCCTAAATCATTTCTTTCCTTCCTTTACAACTATATCTTACTGCAATCAAGGCATCATCGTATCTTACATGGGTTAATCTCTCTCAAACCTAAAGTGAAAGTTGGAAAAGCCTGCTGGATCATGTCACCATCCTGCTTACAACTCCACAGTGACTTCTTTCCCATGACATGTCACCTCCTGTCACTCTCCAGCCCCCCATACCAAACTGTTGTGACTCCTTTGACCATATATTTGGTATTAACTCTGGACCAAAAGAAAAAAAATTTTCCCCTTATCCTGTTAGTTGTAGTCTCTGAGGTTCAGCTGACATGTCACTTGTCTCCAAAATAGACATAAATGATTCTTCCCCTTTTACTTCCTTTATTATATTCATCACGTACAGTCTAGTGTCAAGACCGAAATAGGCATTTAACTTTGCTGAATGAAGAAATGAATGAATGCTTATTAGGAACCAAATGAAGTTCTAAAGCAAGGCATGCTAAATGACTTTCTCGCCTTCCTCTTTCTCCTCCCGATAGAGTTGTTAGGTGGGTGAATGAGAGTGCCTTGATTTCATCAGGGTTATTTTAAAAAGTCTTTTCTGATATCCTTGGTGACATGTTGATGAAATGTGGACTGGGTGGTGACACAGTTGGCTGGTTTTTATAGCTGGCTGAAGAGCCATATTTAAAGAGAATAGATTACTAGATGTTTCTTAGCTGGGATGAAGGTGATGTAACTACAAGATACTCAGCCTTTGGTTCAGTCTTGTTCAACATTTTTATTACAGCCTCATATGAAAGGTATGCATTTAAATTTGTTGGCTACATAGTGGTTAGGATTTTACCAGTTATAAGAGAAATCTAGCTTGAGGTAGTTTAAGCAAATAAAAACTGTGTGGATTCCCAGGATTGGAGTTTATTAGAGGCAGGCCATGGAATCACATCGTATTGCTAGAATTCTTTCCACTCATCTTTCTGTTCTGCTTTTCCTTGAATTGGCTTTGTTCTTAGGCAGACCTTCTTCCTGTATAAGACAAAGTAGTCCCTGGCAGCTCCAGATAAAATTAGTCTTCTAGCTTAACATACCACGGGAAGAGAATCTCTTTAACCTCTGGAGAACCTATTCGGTTAAGTTATGGGCTATCTGGGCGCACTCCTGAAGTGCAGTGAGGTCAGGGGGTTCAGCTTCCCACAGGAAATTGATTGTTCTACAAGAAGATTGTACTGCCGTGAACCACTAGAAAGGAACTGCTGAACCACTGAATGAATGGAGGTGGAAAATATCACAAGATAATGGAAAGATGGAATTAAATTAACTAGATATTATTTCTATTATTGGCTAATATTTATTGAGCTTTTACTGAGTGTAAGAGGGCATTGTATACTGAACACTTTATATTCAGTTAATTGCCACAATGTATCTTATAAAATGAAAGTACTTTTTAAAAAATATTTATTTTCATTTGAAAGGAAGACTTTTTTTAATTGAAAGGCAGATTTACAGTGAGACAAAGATAAATCTCCTGTCTACTGGTACACTCCCCAAAGGGCCATGCTGACCAGCACTGAACTGAAGCAAGGAGCTTCCTTCAGGTCTCCCACATGGGCACAGGGACATAGAACTTGAGGAACTTTGGGCCATCTTCTGCTGCTTTCTCAGGCCATAAGCAGGGAACTGGAACCTAAGTATAACAGCTGGGACACGAGTGCCCACATGAGATCCTGGCACTGCAGAGGGAGGATTAGCCGATATGCCACAATGCCAGCCCCAAAACCTAAGTACTTTTGATGTTTTCATTTTATATAGCAACAAACCGAAACTCAGAAAGCTTGCATAATATATCTTTGGTCCCATAGCAATTAAATAATATACTTGGGATTTCAACCAAGCTGTCTTTAGAAAGATGAACATTTTAAGTTTAAAATGATTGCTTTTATTTTTGTCACTTGAACAAATGAGGTGTGGAACAGTGTAAATTGTATATTGTCATTCATATAAAATAATAAAGGGAAACTATATTTCAGCAAACAAATATTTATGTTACGATTTTTCTCCCTAACAAAAGATGGCAGAGACTCCTGTCACTGCATATAGTTTGCTACTATATTAGTTAAAAGTCATAAACTATACATGTACAGAAATTTCATTGATTAAAAATTTGGATAGAAAGCAATGGGGCCAGCACTGCGTTCTGATGTAGCATCCAACTAGGCACTGGTTTGTGTTCCAGCTACGTCATTTTCTATCCAGCTTTCTGCAAATAGCCTGAGAACGCAATAAAGAATGATGACTCAAGTTCTTGGGTCTCTGTACCCACTTGGGAGACCCAGAAGAAGCTACTGGCTCTCAACTTTGTATTAGCTCAGCTCTTGCTGTTGAGTCCTTTAAAGGAGTGAACCTGTGGATGGAAGACCTCTCTCTCTTTCTGTCGTTCCTTCTCTCTATATAAAATCAAATTTTGAAAATCAAATAAAAAACCTTTTTTAAAAGAGAGGGGAGAAAAAAATCTTGGACAATGTAATCAATATAAAAGCTCATATGTACTTTCAAGAGTGGCCATCATGTAAAATTGCTAGAATATTGCAGACACGCTGTTAGGCACTCGAAATATGTTGCAGAATTTAATTTTTTTTCAGTCACACAAATAAAATAATTTTCTCTACCTACACAGGTAGATGCTGGTGTAGTTCAAATAGATGTAACATGAGACTTACCTATTGTATGACTAATCCTTGAGCTTGGTTAGATGACCTTTAAGGTCCTTCTACACTGTGACACTATGCTACTGCTTGATCAGACTTTTTTTTTAATGAAGTGCTCAGGGAACTTTTTAAAAGATTTACTTTTTTTTTTAAAGATTTATGTATTTTTATTGGAAAGGCAGATATACATAGAGGAGGAGAGATAGAGAGGAAGATCTTCCATCCGTTGATTCACTCCCCAAGTGAGCGCAACAGCTGGAGCGGAGTCATTCCGAAGCCAGGAGCAAGGAGCTTCTTCCAGATCTCCCACGAGGGTTCAGGGTCCCAAGGCCTTGGGCAATCCTCATCTGCATTCCCAGGCCACAAGCAGAAAGCTGGAAGGGGAAATGGAGCAGCCAGAATTTGAACTAACATCCATATCAGATCTCAGCACTTGCAGGGAGAGGATTAGCCAGTTGAGCTATCGTGCCAGGCTCTTGAGAGTATTCTATTAGAAACAAATATGCTCTTTAAAAAACACAAATGGGGCCCGGCGCGGTGGCACAGTGGCTAGGGTCCTCACCTTGCACGCCCGGGATCCCATATGGGCTCTGGTTCTAATCCCGGCAGCCCCGCTTCCCTCCCAGCTCCCTGCCTGTGGCCCGGGAAAGCAGTCGAGGACGGCCCAAAGCTTTGGGACCCTGCACCCACGTGGGAGACCCGGAAGAGGCTCCTGGCTCCAGATTGGCTCAGCACCAGCCGTTAGCATCACTTGGGGAGTGAACCATTGTATGAAAGATCTTCCTCTGTGTATATCTACCTTTAATAAAAATAAATGAATCTTTAAAAAGGAAAAAAAGAAGTGCAGCGTTAAGCATCCCATTTTGAGTTTGAATTTGGGAGGAATGTGCGAGCCCACCCATTGGAAGCTTGTATGGCATCTCAACTTGGACTTTTTATTAAACTATCAATGTGACTGGGGTTCAGATTCTTCAGTTCCATTTGGTCCAGACATGGTATCAATTAAGTAAGCCTGTTTTGCCTTATTTATTCCCTTATTTATTTGAAAGGCAAAGTAGAATGAGATAAAGATAGATCACTTCCACTTGTGGGTCACTTCCTAAATGGTGGCAACAGCCAGGTCTGGGCTAGGCCAAAGCCAAGAGCCAGGAACTCCATCCTAGTCTCACAAATGAGTGGCAGGGGCCCAAGTACAAGGGCAGTTGTCCACTACCTTCCTGGGCACGTTAGCCAGGAAGGAGGATAGGAAATGGAGCAGGTAGGACTCTTAACATTATAATATGGAATACCAGCATCTCAAGCAGTGACTTAAGCTAACATGGATTAATAAGAGAAAAATGACACACTCCCACTCTGACATATTAGAAGATGAGTATGTGAAAGGAGGTTAAAGTGGTATGTTTAGGAGAGGAAGTAATAGCAGCCAAAGAATGAAGTTTTCTCAAATTCCTTGTTCTTGGGAAGCAAATCTTAGTACTTCCCTTGGAATGGAAGAGATCATGAGCTTCTGTGATAAAAGCGGTCGGCTTCAGAGGTAGCACTTAGGTCCTTGTCATCACTTGTCAGCTGCAAGGCTAAATTGCTTTTCTGACCAAAAAAATGTGAATTTCAAGCAGACAGAGGGTAGTAGACTGGGAAAACTTAAAAGAGAAGCTTTATTCAGCAAACACTTATCACAAATGCCAGATGATCCATGTTATGCATTGCTTTTGCTTCTGATATTTTTTTCCCTTTTGTTAAGTTGCAGTTGTAATTTAGCCATTCCACACACTGGACAATCTTGGATATTAGGATTTTCTTTTTCCTTATCTTTACCAGAAGAGATCAAGGGTATGGGCTTCAGATTATATAGAGATCGCTGCAAGAGAATTCCCCATGGCAAGTCTGTGGTCTCAATTATGTGTTTGCTGCACTTGGATTTCCCAGTGCAATGGCCTTCACTGCTGGCCTCGATCGGGTGCTGGTGATTTAAAACTAAACACCTAAGAAAGTCTTAAATGTGAATAATGGAAGAGTAACTTATAATAGTTACTTATGTGCGATTATAGTACCAGCTGCTAGGGTTTTGTTTGTTTTTTCCTTTTTCAATCTTGCCTTCTGGAATTAGACATATTGGAAGTTAATCAGTTACAATTGAATTGTTTTTCAAAATAACCCAAATGAAGTCTGGAAGTTCAACAGACCAGAAACCTCTGTATTTGTTCTTTCTTTTAAAAAGATAGAGTCCAAAAAGGGTTTGTAAACGAAGGTTTGCATAGCACATAAAGCCACTAACAGGGACAGTGTTATGTCCTGAATGGGCACCAGTTTGTGTCCCAGCTGCTCCACTTTGATCCAGCTCCATGCTGCTAATGGCCTGGGAAAAGCAGCAAAAGATGATGCAAGTGTTTGGGTCCCCCCTGCCCACTGCAGACTTGGGTGAAGCTTCTAGCTTCTGCCTGGCCCAACCATTGGAACCAACTGAGGAATGAAAGAGCAGATGTAAGATCTCTCTCTTCCTTTCAAATAAATAAATCTTTTTTTAAAAAAAAAAAAAGAGTAAAGTAAAAGCTGAATTTCCTTTTCTAATAGTTCTTGGTTTTGCTTTTGGGATTTATCTAAGATACTGTGTTCCATTCTGACGAGCTTTAGAATCTTCTCTTCATTCTGTCTTTATATGATTTTTACCTGTTAGCTTCTCATAACAAGCAGCTGCTGACTTTTTCAGACTTAAGTAAAACTAATTTTCGATTATGAAAACAAGTAAGTAAGTTGCTTTTGTTCAAAATTCTAGTAGATATAAAGTGGTTGAAGTAATTCAGGGCTTTTTTCTACATATCTTAGTTTGAGAGACCAAAATAAAGAACATGATAAGCAAGTTGAATTTTTACATTATTCTTTTTTAAAAAACAGAAGATATATTTATTTTTATTGCAAAGTCAGATATATGGAGAGGAGGGGAGACAGAGAGAAAGATCTTCCGTCCGTTGATTCAATCCCCCAAGTGGCCACAATGGAAGGAGCTGTGCCAATCAGAAGCCAGAAGCTTCTTCTGGATCTCCCACGAGGGTGCAGGGTCCCAAGGCTTTGGGCCTTCCTCTACTGCTTTCCCAAGCCACAAGCGGCGAGTTGGTTGGGGAGCCAGGCTGCCAGGGTTAGAACTGGTGCCAATATGGGATCCCGGCATGTGTAAGGTGAGAACTTTAGCCACTAGGCTACTGCACCGGGCCTGAGATTATACCTTTTTTTTTTCCTTAAGCAACAAAATAATGTGAGCAAATTAATGTTGTCCAGGGAAAGTTTTCATATGTTTGTCCATTAATGAGTAAGTATGTGTTTTAATCATTCTCTACTTTTCTTCTGTGTAACTTTTTGTACTACCAATACTAAATCCTGCAGGCACTATGGATTACTTAAGAAAGATGCCATTTAAAAATAATTAATTAATTAATTAATTAAAAAGAAAGATGCCTTTTTAAAATTTAAATGTTTTTAGTACTTGATGACACTCAGCTTTCTGCACAATCATCTGATAATTCTGGGCATTCCTTCAACCATGATTCCTGGTTATCTTCTCATTCTTGCATTAAAATCTTTCTTATTTATTTACTTATTTATTTAGTGAAAGAGCTTCTGAGAGCAATTGTAGTTATCAGTAAAACTAACTTTTTGCTTTCTGACAATGAAGTAAAGCTATCAGACTTGTTGTGAAAGGGAGAACAAAGAATTTGTCCCAAATATTTCCTCAGGGTCTGGTGTGATGGCTCTGTGGCTAAATCTTCATCTTGTATGCCCGGGATCCCATATGGGCACCAGTCCGTGTCCTGGCTGTTCTACTCCCCATCTAGCTCCTTGCTTGTGGCCTGGGAAAGCAGTAGAGAATGACTTGAAAGCTTGGGACCCTATGCCCACATGGGAGACCTAGAAGAAGCTCCTGGCATGTGGTTTCAGAACAGCTCAGCTCCGGGCATTGCGGCCACTTGGGGAGTGAACCCACAGAGGGAAGATCTTTCTGTCTCTCTTTTCTGTAAATTTGCCTTTCCAATAAAAATAAATAGATATTAAAAAGAAAATCAAATATTTCCTCAATGAATTTTCTACCTCAGAAATTATGTCACAGCCTTGAACCCTTTTCTCAATGGTTGCCTGTCCTTTGTGGAAGGCATTAAAGTCAGTATGTGATTGTTTCTGGCCCCTCGTTTTTCTTCCCTCCTCTTCACGTTGTTTCCCCTGTCTGTATGCACTCAGATCCTTAATGAGTGTTATTACACTGATATCTAAAAGTGAATTGAAAAGATATGAACTGTTAGAAGCTTCAGAGATTTCCTTTTGTAATTCTCTTAAGTCTTTTTTTGAGGCTTCTGTTATTTGTTTGGCTCTCAGTATGGAGGAGTAAAATAGCAACTGAAACTTGGCCCAACTTGATGTTTTTAAAGATTGATTTATTTTCATTGGAAAGGCAGATTTCATAGAGAGGAGAAACAGAAAGATCTTCCATCCTCTGTTTGACTCCCCAAATGGCCACAAAGACCAGAACTAAGCTGATCCAAAACCAGGAGCCTGAAGCCAGGTGCCAGGAGTTTCTTCTGGGTCTCCCACACAGGCACAGTGCCTCAAGGCTTTTGGCCATCATCCACTGCCTTCTCAGGCCATAAGCAGGGAGCTGAATGGAAAGTGGAGAAGCAGTGAAACAATATAAGATGCCACTGCTTATAGGTAGAAGATTAGACAGTTGAGCCATTGTGTGCTTGCTCCCTCCTCCCCCCTTTTTAAAAGGATTTAATTTGATTGAAATCTCTCATTCACTAGTTCATTCCCCAAAGTCATGTAGCAACTGGGGTTGGGCCAGGCCAAATTTGGAAGCCAAGAACTTAATCTGAGTCTCGCAGGTGTGGGGCAGGGACACAAGTACTTGCCATCACACACTTCTTTCCAGTGTGCCCATTAGCAGGAAGCTGGAATTGGAAACAATCAAGCACTCTGATTTAGGATGCAGGAGGTCTTAGCAGCCTCTTGACGACTCATGCAAACACCTACCCCCAACATTAGCTTTTCTCTATTCCTGTTCCTTAGTTTCCCCATTGGCAACGGTCTTCTGACAGTCCATGCCACTGTGAGCTTGTTCTATGAGAAAGAGGGCAAAATGCGTCCTGTCCTGATGTTTATTCTCTCCTGGCATGTTTATCCCAGTGAATACTAGAATATGAAAATCCTATAAAGCCAACTAGGTTATTAGCTCGATATCACAGAACTGCTTATTATGCACTATGACTTAATGTAGATTATAGATGAGACCAAATGATAATTAGTAGAGCTGGTGCTGTAATTAAACATTCTTGTCCTGCTCTTTGATCCCTCCCTAGATTTCTTTTGCAAAGTGGAAGGAAACTGAATACTTCCAAACCAAAGGTGGATTTCTTCACTTCTCTCTGTCTCCAAACACCTCTTTTAATTAACTAAGTAATGAGATAAAGTTATCCTCAAACCAACAGAAATTCTGGCCTCTACTTAGTATTCCTCTGGTCTATAAGGGTAGTTTGATGAATATACATTTATCATTAAATTCCTCATGTAATCAGTCATTTCTGTTATTCGTGCTCAATTTGGCTGATGTTTCTTCCTTTCTACCTTTATGGGTACCAGTTCAAGTCCCAGCTGCTCCACTTCTGATTCTGTTCCCTGCTAATGACTGGGAAAGCAGCGGAGATTGGCCCAAGTGTTTGGGCCGTTACACCCTAGCCCCTGGCTTCAGCCTGACCCAGTCTCAGCCATAGCAGCCATTTGGGGAGTGAACCAGCAAATGGAAGATCTCTTTTTTTCTGTGTCTTTCTGATTTTCAAATAAAAATGGATAAATTTTAAAAAGGGTTTATTTACATGAAAGGAAGAGTGACAAAAAAGAGAGTCAGATCTTTCTGCTGGTTCATTCTACAAAAGCCTGCAAGAGCTAGGGTTGAGTCAGGTGACATCCAAGAACACAGAACTTAATATGGTATCCATATGTGTGGCACAAACTCTGGTCTTTGACCTGTCACCTTTGCTTCCCAGAGTGCACACTAGCAGGAAACTGGAGTCAGGAATAGAACCCAGACTGTGGGTATCCCAAGCAGCCTTCTAACCATTGCACAAACATCTGCCCTCTTATATAACATTCCTGAAGAGCCTGAGGATTAGAGCGAGATTCTAGCACTACAGAGTAGTAGGAGTAAGGTTCCAGTTTACTTTCTCTGTATTGTTTCTTACCTTTAGATCCAGTTATAGACATTTTAAAGGGCCTTTCCAGGACCTACCTCACTGCAAGGATTAATTGTTGAATTGAATTGTAAATGCCTAATTTTCATAACACCAAAACATTTTCTTTGTCATTAACCATAAATGTAGAAGTCCCAGTACACAAATTTCCATTTCATTTGATGAAAAAATTATTAGGGAAGTGCAGAGTGAATGAGTGAGGATGTTTTACCTACTCTTAATCAACCCAGTGTGTGAGTATCCTGTGATCTGTGACAGTGATGATCTGCAAATAGCGGTGTCTTTCTAAGCCAAGAAGTCAGAGCCAACTGCAGAGATGCACTATCCAGACTTTGGCTTCTGGACTACTTTTCAAGGCCAGAATGACTGAGAGTGTGTGTGTGTGTGTGTGTGTGTGTGTGTGTGTGCGTGTTTGTCTTTTGGAGGGAGGAAGATGGATTGTAGATAGAGTTGTGGTCATGCAGTAAATTATCCCAAAACCACAGTTGTATTGCAGAACTGTCCAGCAGCTTAGAGTAGGAAGGTATGATTGTCTTTCTGAATGTCTCTATTCAAGGACTATTTTTCAGCTGGGCTGAAAAGTCTTTTACAAGGAGAAACAGCTACTAATTCATGACTCTCATTTCTGTATCTGCTAATCAGTGTCATAATCTTTTGAGGAAATTGGTTAGTGTGTATCTTAACTGCCTTTGTATATGCTCAATTAGGATTTGGGCACTATAAGTTTGTTCAATAGTTGGCACTTTGTCAACTTGATAAATCCTAATTTAATGAGTTGCTATCATAAGTCTATATTATGAGTTTTATATTACCTCTAGGTTCTTCTTGGAATTTAAGTAGTTACACTGTTCACAGGAGCTAAGTTAGAGGTAGATGACTGGTGTTTGACTTTCTGTATATGTGTGCATAATCTTAAATCTTCAGAATATTGTGGGTTGTTGCGAATTGGCTTTTCTGTTATAGATAACTTGATATTAGGGTCATACTAACATTCTGTTTTTGTTAAGTCTGTCCTACTCACTTTTAAAATCTGAATGTTAGAAACCCCCGACAAGCTATTTCCAGATGATGTTTAACTAGCTTTTAAGTAAATTTCTTTCTAGCTAAAGAGTTATTGAAGCTCCTAGGGATGAGTCTTTGGAATTGTGGTATTTCTAAACCTAAATATTTCTCCCTCTGTATCCCACATATTTTCATGGATTTTTATCCTGACTAATGTACCATTCCTTGAATGTTAAATTGGTAAGAAACACGGTGGTGGTCGTAGGACATGCCTTAGAAGCTAAGCCTTTTTGTTAGTAATAATTAGGGGAGAAAAAAAAAAGATTTATTTGGGACCCTACTGTGAATGGGTTGAGCTAGTGCCTGCAATGTCAGGTGAGGAAAGATCTTCCACATCGGTGTTCCCACCTTTTTTAAAAAAAAAAATATTTTTATTGCAAAATCAGGTATACAGAGAAGAGGAGAAACAGAGAGGAAGTTCCGTACGATGGTTCACTCCCCAAGTGACCGCAACGGCTGGTGCTGAGCCAATCCGAAGCCAGGAGCCAGGAAATTCTTCCAGGCCTCCCGTGCGGGTGCAGGGTCCCTAGCCTTGGGCCGTCCTCAACTGCTTTCCCAGGCCACAAGGAGGGAGCTGATGGGAAGTGGGGCTGTCGGGATTAGAACCGGCGCCCATATGGCATTCCGGTGCATTCAAGGCAAGGACTTTAGCCAATAGGCCACTGTGCTGGGCCCATGTATTCCCATCTTAAATGTCTTGTCAGTCTATGTTCTATTACTAATGAAATCTGGCTCTGATTTGCAACTTCTCCTATCATAGGGTGCTCTCAATGAAACCACTAGATCTGTAGCAGGATCATGAGCTAGAACTTGAAAGACAAAGGTCTTATATTTAGATTTCTTGGTACTCCGACAGGAAGGAATATAAAATTTAAATACGGAAAAAGTATTTCCTCTAAATGTTCTTCCTGCAACTTAGCTACTTCTTTCCGTTCCCTCACAGATGGAGTCCCCTGTCTCCACACCAGCGGTGCTACCACTCCACCTTTTGGTGCCAGTTGTCAATAATGACATATCATCTCCCTGTGAGCAGATCATGGTTCGTACCCGATCAGTTGGAGTCAATACATGTGATGTGGCTCTAGCCACAGAGCCCGAGTGCTTGGGCCCCTGCGAACCTGGAACCAGTGTCAACCTTGAAGGCATAGTGTGGCAAGAAACGGAAGATGGTAAGTACTTTGTATGGCTTTCCATTCCTTTTCAACCTGCTTGTGCTGAGTAACTGAAAGGAGCTTACTGTTGTAAATACTGCCAAGTATTTGTGAAGCATCTCAGGGATTTACAAGCTGATGGGGATACCCACACAGCAGACAACAGCAAAACCTTCTAGAGGTTACCAATGCCAGGGTTTTTTTAGGTTCATTTTCTCCCATTTATAATTATTTAACATTGTTGCTTCTAATTTGAGTCATTTAATAGGCACTATCCAGATTAATTCCAACTGTGTCCACATTCTCCATATTTCTGCTCTCATTTTTTAATGGGAAACTTAGACTATAGATAAAATGTGGGTACATGGTCAAAAAATTTAAAAAAAGGTAGCTAAGGGAACCGAGGAAATGGAGAACAGAAACCTTTTTTTTTTAGTTTGGAAAGGAATAATAGTTTTCGGATGAGTGTCAGCTATTGCCATTTTACTGTTTTGTTTTTTTTTAAGATTGATTTTATTTTTATTGGGAAATCAAATATACAGAGAGGAGCAGAGACAGAGAGGAAGTTCTTCCACCCGTTGATTCACTCCACTAGCAGCTGCAACGGCCAAAGCTGAGCCTATCAGAAGCCAGGAGCCAGGAGCTTCTTCCAGGTCTCCCATGTGGGTGCAGGATCTCAAGGCCTTAGGTCATCCTCAGCTGCTTTCTCAGGCCACAAGGAGGGAGCTGGATGGGAAGCGGGGCTGCCAGGATAAGAACTGGTACCCATATGGGATCCTGGTGCGTGCAAGGCAAGGACTTTAACCGCTAGGCTACTGAGCCGGGCCTGAGAACACTCTTAAATTGACTTCATGTTGGCTCATTATGCTGCTCTTGCCTTTTCTAACACCTGGAAGGGTAGCCTGCTCCTTCCTCCCACTGCTTGCCGCATTGCCCAGCCACCTACACCACTTCATGCATCTGTCACTTGGTACAGATTTTATAGGCCTAGTCAACACGGAAATGTTTGCATGGTCTTGTTTTCAGGCATCCACTGAGCAGCTGGCTCACTGTAGGCTGCTGCTGCCCAAGGCTAACATCCAAACTTCTTGCATATTCTGTTTGCCTCTAAAAGCAGAATCTCTTCTGTTTTAAAAATTAATAAACATGGAGAGGGGGAAAAAAAGGCACAGAATTTAAGTACAGAGATTCTTTACCAGATATTTCAGATCCCTTGGTGATATCTGGCAATAATGTGATTTTAACCATTCAGTCCAGGTTGGGTGTTTAGCCTGGCAGTGAAGGTGCCTGTGTCTCACATCAGAGTGCTTGGGTTTTTTTTTTTAAAGATTTATTTTTATTATTTTTTCATTGGAAAGGCAGATATATAGAGAGGAGAGACAAAGAAAAAGATCTTCCGTCCGATGATTCACTCCCCAAGTGAGCGCAACGGGCCGATACTATGCCGATCCGAAGCCAGGAGCCAGGGTGCAGGTTCCCAAAGCTTTGGGCCGTCCTCGACCACTTTCCCAGGCCACAGGCAGGGAGCTGGAAGGGAAGCGGGGCTGCCGGGATTAGAACCGGCGCCCATATGGGATCCCGGGCGTGCAAGGCGAGGACCTTTAACCACTTGCGCCACTGCACTGGGCCTGAGTGCTTGGGTTTTATACCCAGTTCTGGCTCCTGGCTCCTTCTTCCTAGGACTGCAGACTGTAAGAGGCAGCATTGAGGTCTCAAATAGACCTGTCACTACCACCCACTGGAAGGCCTGGCTTAGTTCCCAGCTTTAGCTCTGCCCATTGTAGGCATCCAAGGACTAAGCCAACAATAGGAAACCTCTTTTTCTTTCTCTCTCTCAAAAGACAGGTTTTTAAAAAGGAATCATCCAAGTTCTTATCATATGCATAGATTATGTTATGGTTAGAAAGGCTGAGCCTCAGTCTCTTCGTGTGTCTTTATCATAATCAGACTGTTAAAGCATGCTCAGCCAGGATTTTAGAGGTCTAGAGGGGCACAGCTAATCATCTCTGACATCACAAAGCTGTGTTGTCAGTTGGCCTGTGGACAATGAGGCATTTCATCCTTGTACCCTAATACAAGTCTGTTTCCCTATGTGTACGTATATGTATATCTCTATATAGGTAATAGTTATGTTCATGATTTAAATTCCACCATGCAGTAGGTGCTGATATGTGACAAGTTAAGAACCCTGTGTTCTTGGCTGTCACATTGGGAAGATAGTAACTCTTCACCTTTTGAAGTGATGCTGCTGAGAAGATTTTATTGTATACCTGAGACCATAATACAGGCAAAGAAATTATGTTAGAAACTGATGTCACTAACGTAGCAAGAAATTTTGATTCAAACGGTTGAGTCAAGGACAGTGTAGTGTTGCATCAAGTTGAACCACCTCTCACCACTCTGGACACGTGTTCATGTCTCAGCTGCTCCATTTCCAATCCTAACTTCTTGGAAGGCAGCAGATGATTCTCTATGTAGGAGAATCAACTGGATCTCCTGCCTTCTGGCTTTGACCTAGACTACCCTTGACTGTTGTAGCCATTTGAGGAATAAAGCAACAGATAGAAGATTTCTTGCTCCCTGTTTCTCCTTTCTCTGTCACTCTGCATTTTAAATAAATGAATGAATAAATCTGTTTTAAAAAGAAATTTAGTGGGTATGTAATATGAGAGTGCTTCAAAAAGTTCAAGGAGGGCCCAGCACAGTAGCCTTGTGGCTTGCTTAGGGCCTGGGAAAGCATTGACGTGGGACACCTGGAAGAGGCTCCTGGCTTCTGGCTTTGGATTGGATCTGCCCTGCTCATTGCGGCCACTTAGGGAGTGAATCAGCAGACAGAAGATCTTTCTGTCTTTCCTCCTCTCTGTATATCTGATTTTCCAATTAAAATTTTTTTCAAGGAAAATGGCATTAAAAGATGTTTATTTTTCTATAAGAAATTTTTAAATCCATGTAGTTTTTTCCCTCTTAATATTTGTGTGCCATAAACATTTTGAAGATCTCTTGTGCAATACGAAAATCACAGAATGGTTATCTGAGTTTTAAAATCTCAGGGCAGGGGCCTGGCATGATAGCCTAGTGGCTAAAATCCTTGCCTTACATGCGCCAGTATCCCATATGGGTGCCAGCTCATATCCCAGTTGCTCCACTTCCCTTCCAGCTCCATGCTTGTGGCTTGGGAAAGCAGTTGAGGATGGCCCAAAACCTGGGACCCCACACCTGCATGGGAGATCTAGAAGAGGCTCCTGGCTCCTGGCTTCAGATTGACACAGCTGTGCCATTGTGGCCGCTTAGGAAGTAAACCTGCAGATGGAAGGTCTTTCTCTTTGTTTCTCTTCTCTCTGTAAATGTGACTTCAAAAAAATCAATAAATCTTTAAAAATATATATCAGGGCAAGTGTTTGTCACATGGTTAAAACATCACTTTGGATGGCCATATTCCATATTAAAGTAGATTAGCTTCCCAGTTCTATTCCCTATTCCAGGGTCGGATTAATGTATTCTCTAGAACATTGGAGGTGATGATTCAAATTTGCTTCCTGCCACTCACATGAGATACCTGAGTAGCATTCCCTGCTCCTTGGTTCGGCCTCCCCCAAATTCAGCTATTACGGGCTCTTGAGGAATAAAGCAGCAGATGGGAGTCTCTTTCTCTGTCCTCCTCCTTGCCTACCTACCTATAAAATGTAGATTAATTCTTTGTATGTTGAGGCAGAAGTTTGATGTAACAATTGAGATGCCACTTGAGATGCCTGCATCCCATGTTAGAGTGTGTGGTTTCAAGTCCATCTCTGCTTTCAATTCCAGCTTCTTGCTAATGCATGCCTGGGAGGCAGCAGGTGATGTGTGATACACTTGGGCCCCTGCTTCCTACCTAAGAGACCCACATTAAACTTCAGGTTTTTGGCTTCAGCCGAACCCAGCCTCAATTGTGCTGGAATATAGGAATAGAATCAACAGGTGGAAGATTTTTCTGTGTCGCTGTTTCTGTCTCTCTGACTTTCAAATAAAATCAAAGTTAGTAAAGAAATAAAAAATATTTTTAAATGTCATCTGCCTATGGCCAAGCATTTAAACAGCTACAGATTTTGCAAGAATGACAAAATATCTGGGCCCCATTTCTACCACCAAGCAATCCTCGGGGCCCTTGGTGTCACCATACTGAAGACAGAGTGCACCAGTTTCCTGTCAGTCCATTCTGTTCATCTTGGCAATGCTGACTTTTCTCCCAAAACGAGTTTCAATTATATGAACCTGACAAAAACGTCTCAGCAGTGAGGCTCACCCTTAAGTTTCCGAAGGACAGCGAATACCTAATTTCCTTTCCTGCCAAGAGCATGTTAACACAAATTCATTTTACTTATTTGTTTATTTTGGCAAATCATTTGTTTGAAAGGCTCTTTGGTCCTCGGTTTGTCATTGGCAGTCCAATACCAATTTCCCATATTATGCACTCTTCACATACACTATTTCACAGCATTTACTATAGATTGTAATTTTGTTTATGATTGTATGATTTTTTTCTTATTGATATCTTTCTCTTCCACTGTTCTAAGAAGCCCTATAAACTAGGAACTGTTTTGTTCACTATTATATCTTTAGCGTTTATCACCTAGCCCCTATGGTAGGTTCTCAGAAAGAATGTTTATTTGTTTATTTTTATTGGAAAGGATGATCAGATTTACAGAGAGAAGCAGAGACAGAGAGAATGATGTTCATCCACTGTTTCACTCCCCACATGGCCACAATGGCTGGAACTGAACTGAGCCAATCCAAAGCCAGGAGCCAGGAGCTTCTTCCAGGTCTCCCACACTGATGCAGGGTCCCAAGGCTTTGGGCTGCCCTCTGCCACTTTCTCAGGCCGTAAGCAGGGAGCTGAATGGAAGGTGGATTGGCCGGGACATGAACTTGTACCCATATGGGATCCTGGTGCTTGCAAGGTGAAGATTTTGCCAAGATTTTGCACCAGGCCAAAATATGTTTAAATAAATGAATACTCATATCCACACCATTGTCATTTCTAAGTCTCTCTTAATGTGAGCCTGTCTATCAGATACCGAAGTGCTGCTTTGAAGTTAGGAATCATGTCAAAATATTTGCCAAAAACTACTCAAACTTACACTGCTTTCATCAAGTCTGAGATCATTCTGATCTATCTGTAAGATTTTTAGTTCTACTTTTGATCACAAATTTTCTCACGATGTTTTAAGATTTAATACCTCTTCATTTCCTTCTTCTGCCTCTTTCTTTGTTTCTTCTTTCAGGCCACCCCCTTCACCTGAGCTATCATTTGGCAAAGATCTGAATTAGAATCAGAGTTGGTTCACATTCTTTTTCATCTGAGGCAATGAAATTTCTTTTAAAAATCATTCTAGATCTATAGGATATAAAGTATTGAATCTTTCCTCAAGTTAATAATCCATAAGTACAGTGCACATACTTAAATATTCTTCCAAGTCTCTAGGCTTTTTATACTTCTATCTCTTTGCCCAGAAAACTACTATGTTCAAATAGAAAAGCTCCCAGATTGGAAAGAAGCCATGAATGCCTGGTATCTGATAGGATTGGAAGATTCACAGTCCCTGTAGAGGGACTCAGAAACAGCTATGTGAGGGTCATGGAGTCAATTATTCTTGGTTTCTTTGCCTTTCCGTCCTAACGTATTGCTGCTTTCCTCCTTTCTCCCTATCTCTCATCACTTTAAAGCTTGCTTGGAGGCATTTTGAAATTCTATAGATTCCATCTTGTTTTAGGCTACTTATAATTCAGCCGGCACTGCAAAGATCCTTCTTGACTAGGTTTCTCCTTGGGACTGTTAAGACTCAAGTACAACTTGGAATGTTTTCCTTGTGGGATTTTGTTTGTTTTGTTTTTTAGGGGGGATTTATTCTCAGTGTTTATACAAGAGTCTCATTTTACCTGATTTCATTATCTGACTTCATTTCAAATCCAAATAGCTCTAGCAAAGTCTGTTCGAGATTTAGAAGGCTTCAGCTTAACCCAGGGTTGCAACCCCATGTGTAAGAAGCCTTAAAGCAGGCCACATGCTTTTACTGAGGGAAAATGACTTACTGGTATCCATGTTATTTTTAAGAAAAGCAAGGAACTCCAAAAGATGCTGTAGTTTCTCTTTTGGACAGCAGTACTAAGCCAAAGGCCAACAACAGTAATATAGTTTACTTTGGCAAATGTGCTTTATGGAGGAAATTGTGGTATACTGAAAGGAGCAATAAAAAGAAATTCAGAAGATTTCTGTGTTTCTGCCACTGTCATTGTGGTCTTGGCCAAATCCCTTAATTCCTCTGGGCCTTAGTTACTTCCTCTCTTAAGTAGAGTTGAACTAAGTGACCAGTTAGCATATCCACTCTTACATTATAAAGATCCATGACTTAAACCATGGAGTCAACATGAATGTAGTAGTAATTGACTATGGCAACTTGAAAATGAATAAGTTCGGGTCTAGCACAATAGCGTAGTGGTTAAAGTCCTCGCCTTGCATGCACTGGGATCCCATATGGGTGCCGGTTCTAATCCCGGTGGCCCTGATTCCCATCCAGCTCCCTGCTTGTGGCCTGAGAAAGCAGTCCAGGACGGCCCAAATCCTTGGGATCCTGCACCCACATGGGAGACCCGGAAGAGCTCCTGGCTTCTAGCTTTGGATTGGCTCAGCTCCAGCCATTGCAGCCACTTGGGGAGTGAACCAGTGGACGGAAAATCTTCCTCTCTGCCTTTCCTCCTCTCTGTATATCTGCCTTTCCAATAAAAATAAATAAATATGGCTCTTGTGCACACCTGTCGGTACTGTGGCTAGCTCAGCCTGTCCCATGCCCAGACCTGGCTCTCAAGTTATGCTGACAGATGCCACCTCCTTGTCCAGGCTGGCCCTCCCCAGCTGTAGTTCTTGGATTCATCAGAGTACGTCCTAGCAAGAGAGCGCCCACAGTTTTCCTGCCAGTTATAATCCTAGCCCCATATCCTATGCTTTCTGAGTGTACTGCAGTCCAGCTGGACATTCACACAGTCCTGACATTTACCAGCTGGTGCTGTGGGCTAACTCAGTTGGTCTACTTCAGCCTGGCCTGCCCCCAGTCCCAGCTCTCATACTCACCCGTGGAATTCTTGGCCCAGCAGGGGAGTCCCAGACCTTTCCCTACTAGGCCTATTCCCAGCACTATGTTTTGTGTGTGTCAGCCTCTGCTGTAGCGCAGTCTGAGAAGGCCCATCACTAGTCTCATTTACTAGCAGGTGCTATCGTCTGAGTCAGCTTGGCCTGCCCCCAATCCAGCACTCATAGTAAATACAACAACTTAGCCTCAGTCACTCCCAGCACCAGCCCTCACTTGAATTGGTGGGTGTTACAGTCCAACCTGAGCTGGCCGGCATACCTTCATGGCTCTTTGTCATGCCAGTGTGTCCTGTAGCCCAGCCCAGCCCAGCCCAAACCTCCCCCAGACCTGGCCTACATGTGTGCTAATGGATGCTGCAACCTAGCCTGACCTTGTCTGCCTCCAGCTCTGGCTCTTGTGCTCACCAGTGGCACATATGGCCTAGCAGAGGAGTTCCCCAAATTGTCCCATCAGGCCCACTCAAAGAAATGTA
This sequence comes from Ochotona curzoniae, assembly GCF_017591425.1. Lineage (NCBI taxonomy): Eukaryota > Metazoa > Chordata > Mammalia > Lagomorpha > Ochotonidae > Ochotona > Ochotona curzoniae. Next base: position 88,094 of record NW_024467060.1, read on the forward strand.
TCTCATGTGTGCCAGTGAGTGCTGCTGCCCAGACTGACATGGCTGGGCCCCAGTCCTCATGCTCATCTGTGGGTACTACGGCCAGCCCAACTGACTTGCACTCATTTTGGTTCTCACCAACGGGTGCTCAGCCTAACCCAGTCTAGCCCACCCCAAAACCCAGCTTCTGTGTGACCTGGCAGGTGCCACAGCCTAGCCTGGCCTGTCTAACACCCATTCTGAGTCTCACAAGCACCAGCAAGTACTAGAACCCAGCCCAGTTTGGCCCACTCTAAGACCCAGCCCACATGCAAGCCACTGGCTGGTGCAGCCTTGTCCAGCCATGTCCAACCACAGCTCCAGCTTTCACATTCACCAGTGGGGGTTGTAGCCCAGCAGGAGAATCCCTGCATTCCCCTCCCAGCCCTAGGTCTTGCGCTTGCTGGTAGGTTTTGCAGCCTACACCAACTGTGCATTGCCAAAACCCTGTCCTGGCTCTGATGCATGCCAGCCAGTGTTGTGACCTATCCCTCTCCCAACCCAGTCTCTTGTGCTCCCCAGTGGAAGCTGTGGCCTAGTATGGGAGTTTCTCAAGTCCACCTACCAGGCTTTCTCCCAGTCCCAGATCCTACACATACTGATGGGTACAGTGGCCCTGCTTGTTGCAGTCTGCTCTCAGTCCCAACCTTGCATGTGCTAGTGGGTGCTGCAGTTTGACCCCGCCTAGCCTCCTCCCAGCCCCAGTTCCCTCAAGTATCAGATGGATTCCTGTCAGGTAAGTTCTGTGGTCCAGCCTGGCTTTGGCCCATCACCACCCCCTCTCCACACAACCTACCAGCGCTGCAGTCACACAGACGTGAACCAACAAGTCCCTCCAAATCTAGTTATTTCACATTCTAGTGGATGCTGCAGACCAGTCTGCTGTGGCCCAACAGCTGTCTGACACTTGCAGCTGGATACTGTGGCCTAGCCCAGCCAGGCATGCTTTCCAGCTCCACATGTGCCCGCAGGCTGTGGGCAATGCCCAGCTCAGCCCAGGTCTCCCACATGGTCAGATGCCTTGGCCTGACCCTGATGTGCCCTGCAGTTTTCCCTCTCTAAACCACACCATCTCAGCTCCCTCACCTACCTGCAAGTGCAATGGCCCAGTCCACAGAATTCCCCAAAGTCACTCCTCCCTGTGAAATGCCCTCAGTGGCCTTCACTCTAAACCTTCCCAGATTGTCTTTCCTGAGGAGTCTGCAGGCCTCAGCCTAGAGGCTGGGGTGGTGTGTTCCAGACTGGCATGTCTTACCTTCTGCACTTAGCAACCATGCTGGTTGCTGGTATAGTTAAGACAAGTTTGATGTTAGCCATGTTCAGAATGCCTGCCAGCTACTGACTCCTTTTCTCCTAGCACTGTAACAGTTAAACTAGGTACAAGGCAACCTACAGCTAGGGGTAATTCTGCTTTTCATATTAACAAACCTTTTTTTTTTTCTTAAAGATTTGTTTTATTTTTATTGCAAAGTCAGATATATAAAAAGAGGAGGAGAGACAGAGAGGAAGATCTTCCATCCGATGGTTCACTCCCCAAGTGACCACAATGGCCGGTGCTGCGCCGATCTGAAGCCAGGATCCAGGAACTTCTTCCAGGTCTCCCACATGGGTACAGGGTCCCAAAGCTTTGGGCCATCCTCAATTTCATTCCCAGGCTACAAGCAGGAAGCTGGTTGGGAAGTGGAGCTGCCTGAACTAGAACCAGTGCCCATATGAGTTTTGGCACATTCAAGACAAGGACTTTAGCCGCTAGGCCACGCCGCTGGGCCGAACATTGAATTTAGAATAGCATTTGGGGCTGGTTTTGTGGCATAGCTGGTAAAACTGCTGCCCCCGATGTCAGCATCCCATTTGGGCACGGTTCAAGTTTTAGCTGCTCCCCTTTCCATCTAGCCTTGTGTTTATGACCTAGGAAAAGCTGAAGCAAAAGATAGCCCAAGTGTTTGGGCTCCTTCTACCTACCTAGGGGACCCAGCGGAAGCACCAAATCCCTGGCTTCAGCCTGGATCAGCCCTAGTTATTACAGCCATCTACGGAGTGAATCGGCAGATGAAAGATCTCTCTGTGTGTCTCTACCCCTCTCTGTTTCTCATTCAAGTAAATAAACCAAAATTGAAACTTAAAAAAAAATTAATTACAGTAATGATTTAATATAAGAAACTCTGGGGAGAAATAAGTACTTTATGGTTGATATGATGGTTTCGGTGTACTAGGCTTCTGGGACCGACACTATGGCAAAGCGCATGAAGCTGCCCCATTTAGCAGGCATCCCATCTGGGCACTGGTTAGAGTTCCAGCTCTCCTAGGTGAAACACTTGGGAAAGCAGTGGAAGCTCTTATCCTGTACCCACAAGGCAGATCCAGACAACACTCCTGGTTTGGGCCCAGCTCTGGCTGTTGTGAACATTTCAGGAATGAACCAGCAGATGTAAGGTCTTTCTCTTTTTCCCTCTCTCTCTATGCAACTCTGTTTTTCAAATATATACTGCTCTCCTTAAAGTTACTTCTTTATTACAAAACAGCTACTTAGTTTGCAGCCATTATGTTCACTTTCTCGACTTGAAAAAAGAATGATGGAAAAAGGAAACGAAGCATCTGTCACTCTTCTTTTCTTTTCTTTTCTTTTTTTTTTTTAAGATTTATTTTTGGGCCCGGCATGATAGCTTCAGATTGGCCCAGCTCCGGCCGTTGCTTGGCGAGTGAACCATCAGATGGAAGATCTTCCTCTCTGTCTATCCTCCTATCCATCCTTTCGGATATTCAGAAAGGAGAAGAGACAGAGACAGGGAGCTGGATGGGAATCAGGGCCCTGGGATTAAAACTGGCGCCTGTATGGGATCCTGACTCACACGAGGCAAGGACTTCAAGCACAGGTTAAAGTGCTGAGCTTTTTTTTTTTTTTTAAGGCAGGATTAGAAAGGGAAATACAGAGATAAAGAGATCTTTTATCTGCTGGCTCACTGTTGAAATGGTCACAGCAATCACAACGCGGCTGTGTCTCTTTCATTTAAGATTTATTTCATTTATTTAAAAGGCAAAGTTAGAGAGCAAAGGAGAAAGCGCTTCCTTGTGTGTGGTCACTCTCCCAAATAGCCTCAATAGCCAGAGCTGGGCCAAAGCCAGGAGCCAAGAGCTTTATCTGGTCTCCCATTTGAGTGGCAGTGGCCCAAGCTCTGGGACTGTCTTCCACTGCTTTCCCAGATGCATCAGCAGAGAACAGGCTCAGAAATGGAAAAGCCAGGACTTAAATCGATGCACATATAGAAAGCCAGTGTCACAGACTACGATTTAAGGTGCTACTACTTAACAGCAGCTTCCTCTCCCAGCCCCCTCCCTTTTTTTTTTCTAATAAGTTTATTTATTTGAAAGACAGAATTACAGAGAAAGAGGATAGAGGTTTTCTCTTTTGTTCATTTTTTAAAAGATTTATTTGTTTTTATTGCAAAGTCAGATATATACAGAGAGGAGAGACAGAGAAATATCTTCTGCCCGATAATTCACTCCCCAAAGTGACTGCAATGGCCAGTGCTGTGCCAATCCAAAACCAGGAGCCAGGAACTTCTTCCAGGTCTCCCACACATAGGTGCAGGGTCCCAAGGCCTTGGGCCATCCTCGACTGCTTTCCCAGGCCACAAGCAGGGAGCTGGATGAGAAGCGGGACTGCCAGGATTAGAACCGGCACCCATATGGGATCCTGGCAAGTTCAAGGTAATGACTTTAGGTGCTAGGCCACTGTGCTGGGTCCAAGGCTTTCTCTTTTTTTTTTTTAGATTTATTTTTATTATTTTTTCATTGGAAAGGCGGATATACAGAGAGGAGAGACAGAGAGGAAGATCTTCCATCCGATGATTCACTCCCCAAGTGAGCGCAACGGGCCGATACCATGCCGATCCGAAGCCAGGAGCCTCTTCCGGGTCTCCCACGCGGGTGCAGGTTCCCAAAGCCTTGGGCCGTCCTCGACTGCTTTCCCAGGCCACAGGCAGGGAGCTGGAAGGGAAGCAGGGCTGCCGGGATTAGAACCGGCGCCCATATGGGATCCCGGGTGTGCAAGGCGAGGACCTTTAACCACTTGCGCCACCGCGCCGGGCCCAAGGCTTTCTCTTTTGAAGAGCTTTTTCTTACATTTCACTTGTTACCCCATCTGCAAGAAAGGCAAGGTAATTTAGCTTTTTAATTGGTCACATTGCTTCCCCTACAAAATAAGGGCTCTTACTGAGGATAAAGAAGCAGTGAGCAGAGTCTTCTGTTCTGTATTGCCTTCATGTATCATAACTCCAAAAGCTGTTCCCTTCAGCAGCCTCCTTTTTAAATTGCTCTCTATATATGTTTATGACTTCAGCTGTCTCCTTTGTTTGAACAATATCTAAAACTTCATCTATCATATGACCCTTTGCGTAACACCATTCTAAACGGCTAATTTGAACATCACCAGAGGCTAAGCTGATTTCTGAAATTCAAATTGGCTAAGAAAGAAAAGCCATCTTTTTCCTGAAAAATCTGTTCCTCTTTCCTTCTTATTTCTCTTCAATGTATTGTCATCCTACCTGTTTAAGGTATTCAAAACTTCCCTAGTTATCACTCACCCTTCATCTTCTGTATAGTTTTTAAAGCAGTTTCTCATGGGATTAAGTTGACTTAAAATTAGCAGTGGGGGAAGTGAGGTGGCACCATGGCATAGTGGACTAAGCTTCCCTTAAATCAAGTGGTGCCTACATCCAATATGGACACTGGTTTAAATTCTAATTGCTCCACTTGTGGTTCAACTACCCTGTTTTCTTGGTTTTTGTTTTTTGTTTTTTAATGGCCTGGGAAATCAGTGGAGAATGGCTAAGGTCTTTGGGCCCCTGCACACATATGGGAGACATGGAGGAAGCTCCTGGCTTCTGTCTTTAGACAAGCCCAGCTTTGCTGTGGCAGCCATCTGTGAACCAGCGGGCAAACATCTCTGTCTCTTCTCTCCCTCAGTGATTCTGACTAAACCAAAATAAATACATCTTTAAAAATAGTAATGATTGTAGTAGTTGAACAAATGAAAACAAAAATATTTGTGAGGCATGAAAATTATTTAGAATTCAAATTTCACTACTCCTGAGTAAAGTTTCCTTGGAACACAGCCACACTTGTTTTGTGTATTTCAGCCACTTTTGTGCTTTAGTAGCATAGATGAGTAGTTGTAAAAGAGACCATGTGGCCTATAAGCAAAAAACGTTTATCCATCTAGTCTACTAAAAACAATTTGCTAATAATTGGCCTTGTATATTTTATCCAATACTTTGAAAACTCCAGCACAAAAATAATTTTTTTTTAAGTTTTTATTTATTTGCAATACAAAGAGAGTCTCTCCAGATGGTGACAGGAAAGCAATTGCTGAACCATTGCCACTGCCTCTCGGGGTACACATTAACAAAAAGGTAAACACAGGAGCTGGAACCCAGCAGTGAATGCAGGCATTCCAGTTGCAGACAGAGTGACACAGGTGTCTCAATTGGTATCTCTATTACTAGACTAAATGCCTGGACGACTATACCTGCTCCCATCAGGAAAAAATGTTGATTAACCCTTTCAACTGTCAGATTTATGTAAAGACTTTAAGGGACTACTTCATTACATTTACCCAAGATATTGTTTTTTTAAGATTTATTAATTTTTATTGCAAAGTCAGATACACAGAGAGAAGGAGAGACAGAGAGACAGAGAGAAAGATCTTCCATCGATGATTCACTCCCCAAGTGAGCGCATCGGCCAATACTGCGCCAATCCAAAGCCAGGAGCCAGGAGCTCTTCCAGGTCTCTCACTTGACTGTAGGGTCCCAAGGTTTTCGGCCGTCATAGACTGCCCCGCTAGGCCACAAGCAGGGAGCTGAATGGGAAGTGGGGCCACTGGAATTAGAACCAGGGACCATATGGGATCCCAACGTGTTCAAGGTGAGGACTTTAGTGGCTAGGCCACCATGCTGGACCCATCCCAGATATTTAACTTTTGTATTGCTTTTCCTTTGTGATGCTCCAAAAGTCCATCTGTTGTTTCCCTCAAGTGCATCCTTTATTTATTTATAAGGTAGAGAGAGACAGGGACAGAGTGCTTCCATCCACTGACTTTCTCCCCAAGTAACTGAATATCCAGATCTGGGGCCAGGCTGAAGTCAGGAACAAGGGACTTCATTCTGGTTTCCCATGTCAGTGGCAGGAACACAGGGACTTGGGTCATTCTCTGCTGCCTTCCCAGGTACATTAGCAGGAACTAGACTGGAAATAGAGTAACACAATCCAGCATTCTGATGTGGAATACTGGTATCACAAGCAGCAACCTAATGTGCTATACCACCAAGCCCACCCCTATAAAGAAAACCTTCATTCCTAAAGGATATTTTTTCTGGTTATTAAATTTTGGGTGTGTGTTTCTTTCAACACCTTCAAAATGCTTTTTGCTTTAGTTTCTGGTTTCTAGTGAGAACAGTCGCTTGAATCATTGTTCCAATGCAGAACACCATTTTTCCTTTGGTTGCTATCAAAATTTTTGCTGTTTTCAGCAGTTTGATTATAATGTATAATACATCTAGCATAGGTTTCTTTGGATTTCTTCTGTTTAACTTCCGGAAATCTGATAACCCTTTTTCAAATTCCAGACATCTTCAGCTATTACATATTCATACTTTTTTTTTTCTTGCTCCCTTTAGGACTACAGTTTCATAATCTTTTTAGTTTAGTTTTTTTTTTTTTAAGTTTTATTTATTTTTGTTGGAAAGGTAGATATGCACTGAGGAGAGGCAGAGACAACGATCTTCTGTCCACTGATTCACTCCCCAGGTGGCCACAACGGCCAGAGCTGAGCCAATCTGAAGCCAGGAGCTCCTTCCAGGTCTCCCACACAGTGCAGGGTCCCAAGGATTTGAGTCATGCTTAACTGCTTTCCCAGGCCACAAACAGGAAGTAGGATAGAAAGTGGAGCAACTGGGACATCAGCCGACACCGTAATGGGATTCTGGCACTTGCAAGGTGAGAACTTTAACCACTAGGCTTACCACACCAGGCCCCAGTTTCATAACTTTTAAGCCTGTACTTACTTGTTTCCACATAGGAATTCTCTGTCTTTTCTTCTTTATTAGACTAATCCTGAGAAATTGTATTTTACACATCATCTTATTTTTCTAAGAACAAGTTCCAATTTTTACATGAAAAAAATCAGTAAATATTTGATTAATGAAATTGTGCCTTGAACCCAAGGCTCAAGACATATAAGTAAAAATGATAATTTTATAACCTGTGTGCTTTGCTATATGTATTGATTATAAGTAGTATGAGATTTTGCATTCATACTTTCTTTAAAAATTAAAAAACAAAACACATCTTTTGAGATTATTTTTTTTAAAAAAAAAAGAACCTTCAGGTGTTTTTAGAGTTAGTAGGGGTTTTTGTAGGGTTGGAGAGGAGGTATGGCTGTGGTATCTCAGACTCGACTCTGGCTCAATCTTCTTGATACGTGGCCCTTAAGTTTATACCCAGCTTCATGTTCTGCACAGGTGCAGTTGGTTCTTTTGCATGTAAACTGCTCAAAACTTGGTGCTGCTGGCTCCTGGTTCTCCAGGAGAGTCCTGTATCTGTGGAACTAGGCTATTCTGGGCATCTGTCTGCATGTGTTTGTCTCTAAGTGACCGTAGGGGATCTTTTGTGGCTAGGGTGTGGATGTTCTCTACTCCTCCTTGGTTTGGAGCCCGCTGGAACAATTTGTGGAGGGAGAGTAATATAGACTTGGGTGTGTACATGGTCTGGTTGGGAAAGGCTCTTGTTTCCATCCTGAGTGAGAGCAAACATAGGAGTGCTGTACAGCCCTGTCTCTACCTTGGAGTATGCATTTCTGTTCTACCATCTAGGAATATCTGCGATTGTTTGAAAAATAGCTGTTTCAAAGAATAAAACCACCATACATATGTAGTAGCATGATACAAATATCTGAACTAGAGTTGGGTTCCAGAAAACATTGTATCTTTAGCTCCACTTGATGCTGAATAACTTTTAATGCCTCCTGTCCTTAGATTTCTGATTTATAAAAAGAAGGGCTTGCATTAGATCTGTACTCCTCTTTAGAACCTTTTGTGATGGAGGTGCTTTCTTCAAAATGGTAGCCTGCCAAAATGCCAAAATGGTAGTGTGTATTATTGAGCACCTGAGATGTGACGAATAGAACTGAGGAACTGACTTTTTTTTAACTTGATTTAATTTACATACCCATCTGTGATGACTTGAGTAGTGTGTATGTGTGCCTACTTGGAGGTGGAAAGAAGGGTGATTCTGTGGGAGGATGAAGAGGGAGGGGGGTAAGTAACTGACATCTGTACAGACCCAGGGTGATGGCTGTGTACTTTAGCCGCTGTTACCCTGGAGAACATTTGGCCCTGCTTCAAACGCTGTGGTTGAACACTGTGCTTTGGTCTGTGGGTTGCAGTTTTCTCATTATCAGAGTAATAGGCAGTGGTTTTGCTTAGCAGGAAGTTAGTTTGCCTGTGGTAGCTTCGCTGAGAACCTGCCCCAGTGATTCTTCATCCTCATCTGATTGCAGATGCCGACTGTGGGTCTTTATCCTTCTCTCTAAAGGGAAGGGACTGTCCATTAATCTTCTTTCATGGAAATGGTAACCTTGGCAGTTACCCTTGTTTTATTCTGTGTGATTCTGATGTAGGGATAATATGTGTGTGAACCACGAAATGTATAATTTTAGATTTTGCACTGGAGCAGTAAGGTGTTACTTAGCTACTAGTTTTTCTTTCTCATGGTCTATAATTAATGCCCTTTCACCTCAGTCTGCCCCAGGCAGCACTCACCTGGAGAGAGAGGGTGCACAGTGACCAAGCACTCTCTGCTGCTTGGCCAATTACATACTAGCCCGACTCCCACAGAAATAGCTCTGCCAATAGCACAGTCCTAAAGAGCCTAGCAGCCATTGTCTGGCACCACAAATCGTAGCAACAGACCACCACATGGCAACAGCAGCCACACAAAGGAAACATTAGGGAAATCAATACTTACTTTCTCCCAGCCTCCCCCCACTGAAAACAAGCTAACACACTATTGCCACCTAGCAGCTTACTCCCCGGGGATGCTTTAGGGCAGTGAAGTGTTTATATGCCCTTGTGGAATGTATTATCTGTCCACTGTCACATATTTAAATCCTGTAGCCCTAAGGAAAAAAATTCAGTCCCAGGCATGTGTGAGTTTGGTTTTTGTAAATTGCAAAGTGGACTAATCTCCAGGAGAGAAGTCCCCTTTTTTGTGCACTCTCCCCTTCTCTCCCCTCCCTTCCCTCCCCCACCAGGAAAGGCAGTGCAGACTGAAGTGCTGGGAGCTTGCCAGATAGGTAAAGGTTGTTTCAAAAGGAGAGTCTGAATACTTAAGTAGCAAAATCCTCTTGAATGGTCTCAAACACAGGCCCATTTGCTATTAATACCAGCCTTTAGTTCTTGATACTTAAGTATAAAACACAAATGAGTGATACTCAGAAAATAGATGTAGTTCTGACATAACCCAGAACTAATCATTACTCGAACTTAATTAGTTTTGAAGTATGATTCCAAGAGGAAAAGACTGAGTTTGAAAGCCTTGGTATTTTCATGCCCTGTGAAGATCATTTAAACTGGTCTGGCTTTCGTTTCCCCATTTGCAAATCATTCTGTGATCATTGTATGGGACCAAAGAGGAGATTGTTTTTGTTAGTTGGTGATAAGATCTACTGGAAGATGTGATTGAACCCTATGGTCTCAGTGCTTACACTGCTAAAAACAGGTCCTGGCCCTGCCCTGGTTGATAAAGCCGCTGTAACAGTGATGGGCAGAAGCTATTAACAGACTTGGCATCTAGCCTTTTCTTTCACAGCAGTACTTTCAGGCCAGTTCAAGGCAGAACTTTGCTCCCAGGTGGCCAACACTAGAGTTGCTGCCGCCTCCTAATGCTGTCAGTGAAAACTAACTGTCTGTTTCTCTCTCTCTCTTTTTTTCTCACTCTCGCTGACTACTACCAAAGGAAGCAAGGGGCTGGTCTCTACCTCTTTTGAGATGCCATTATCCCATCTCCCTCAGGCCTTACAGAACAAAGAAATCTTAGGACATCAACTTTATAATTCCAGTAGCTAGAGATCATTTCCCCAGAATAGGGATGGGTAGGGAGCTAATTCCTCCTGGTGTGCGGCAGCATTGCTGAAGCGCCTGGTGTTTTGTCGGGCAGACATCGGCTTTGTTAGACCCATTCAAGCTTCTCTGTATTTGAGGTAAATTATAGTGGCAAACCAAACCCATGTACTTTCAGGGGGGTAGGGGTTAGAAACAACACAGAAAGTGTGTCATTTATAGGCCTTGCGACTTGCTAATTGCTCAAGAAATTTTTGTTTAATCCACCATCCTTAGGCTTACTCCTGCCAGATCCTTTATTTCCCTTAGTTGCTGCCTTCACAGCCTTCTCCATAGCAACAAGCTATATGACAAAAGAGCTGCAGTGAGAAACTGAGTGGCGCCCCCTCCCCCAAGTTGTACTCTGTTTTCCCTTTAGGATTTCTTTTAAAAAAAGCCAAGAAGACTACTGTCATTAATTTCCTACCTACCTCCATTGAACTCATAATCAAATGAAACATTTAACCCTGGACTAATTCATTGAAGATCTTGCCTTCTCTGTAGTTCCACATTTTGAAAAATTTCCCAGATCATTCCATTTATTTGAAACTCTCTCTATATTACCATTTACCAGCCTTTAACTTACTCCTTAGAATTATGTAGAATCTACTGGTATCAGCATGGAGAAAGAAGTGATAAATGATAAAGAAAGGGGAGCCCTCTCCTGCCCACCAGGGGCTGTTACAGGAGGTCCTAGATGGATCTGCCCTGACACTGGCCAGGCTGGCTAGCATCTCAGCTGATCTTCACACTGCCTGCTCTGTTGTCCCTTCTGCCACTAATCTACAGGAGTCACAAACTCAGAGGTTTTCTTTTGTATTGTAGTAATAAGTCTCACTGAACAATAATGGGAACATATACATGAGTCATAAGTGTGCAGATCATTTTCAAAGAAAATCAACAGGGCCCAGCGCTGTGGCCTAGTGGCTAAAGTCCTCACCTTGAACACGCCTGGGATCCCATATGGGCGCCAATTCTAATCCCGGCAGCTCCACTTCCCATCCGGCTCCCTGCCTGTGGCCTGGGAAAGCAGTCGAGGATGACCCAAAGCCTTGAGACCCTGAACCCACATGGGAGACCCAGAAAGAAGTTCCTGGCTCCTGGTTTTGGATCGGCGCAGCACCAGCCGTTGCAGCCACTTGGGGAGTAAATCATCGGATGAAAAATCTTCCTCTCTGTCTCTCCTCCTCTGTGTATATCTGCCTTTCCAATAAAAATAAATAAATCTTTAAAAAAAAAAATAAGTAAACCAACAGCATGTGGGAACTAGCACATAAACAAAGATTACCAAAATCCCAAGGCCCTTTTATTCCTTTTTTCCCCTTAGCTAAGCACCCACTCAAGGTTGATCAAACCAGATTGCTAACAGTATAGATTAGTATTACCCATTTTCAACTTTATGTAAGTAGAATCATTACAGTGTATACTTTTTGTGTTGACTGGCTCAACATCATGCCTAATGATTTAGCCGTGTTGTTCCATGTCATGGAGCTTTGTTTATTTTTATTATTTTATGACATCCTATTTATGTATTCTATTTATTTGTTTAGTTGTTGATTGGCATTTGTGTTATTTGTACTTTGAGGCTGTTTCAGAAATGCTGCCGATGGGGCCAGCGTTGTGGCACATACATTGCTTCAGCAATGTATGTGGGTTTGCTTCTGCACTTTTTTATGTTCTGCTCATCCATTTGCCTATTTTTTTAAAATATGTTTTAAAGAACTTTATTTATTTGTTTGAAAGGCAAAATTACAGAAAGAGACAGTGATCTTCTATCTACAATTTTTTTTTCCCATCTACTACTTTACTCCCCTCAAGAATGGCCACAATAACCAGGGTTGAATCAGGGCAAAACCAGAAGCCAGAAACTTCATCTGGGTCTCCCAGGCGGATGGCAGGAGTCCAAGGCCTTGAATCATCTTCCTCTGCTTTTCCAACACATAAACAGGAAACCAGACAGTAAGTGGAGCTGCCAGGACTACAATCAGCAGTCACCCAGAATGATGACACAATAGTCCCTAGAATAATTTTTTTTTTCTTTAGAATTTATTTGTCTATTTGAAAGGCTGAGTGACAGAGAAAAAGATCTTCTGTGCACTAGTTCACTCCCCAAATGCCCATAACAGCCAGGGCTAGATCAGGGTTGAACCCAGCAACCAGGAACTCCAACCAGGTCTTCCAAATCGGTGGCAGCAACTGAGGTATTTAGCTATCGTTTGTTGATTCTCAAGTGCATTAGCAGGAAGCTGGATTGGCTGCACGGGATAGCTGGAACACAAACTAGGCTCTCCAGTATGAGACACAGATACTACCAAGGTGCTCTCAGCCTGCTGCGCCACAACACCTGTCCATTTGCCTATTCTTGAGCCATTAATACCCCATCTTACTAACTATAGATTTTTAAGTCTTATTATCTAATAGTATAAACCTTCCAGATTTGTTATACTTCTTTAAGAATCCCTTGGAGGCCCAGCATGGTAGCCTAGTGGCTAAAGTACTTGTCTTGCACACACCAGGATCCCATATGGGCACTGATTCATATACCAGCTTCCCATTTAGCCCTGCTTCTCATTTAGCTCCCTGTTTGTGGCCTGGGAAAGCAGTCGAGAACATCCCAAAGCTTTGGGACCTGCATCTGTGCGGGAGACCCAGAAGAAACTCCTGATTCCTGGCTTCCGATTGGCTCACACCGGCCAGCCATTGCAGGCACTTGGGAAGTGAACCAGTGGATGGAAGATCTTCCTCTCTGTTTTTCCTTCTCTCTGTAAATCTGAATTTCCAATTAAAAGTAAATAAATAAATAAATCTTTAACAACAACAACAGCAACAAAAAGAATGCATTGGATATTCTTGTCCATATAAATGTTTTTACTTTATTGTATATTCCCTATAAATTTTAGGACCAGCTTGTGAATTTTTCTGGAAAAAAAAACTGCCACAATTTTTATTAGGATTATGCTTATGAATCTTCAGATCCGTTTGCATAAGACCTAAAGGGTTTTTTTTGTTTTTTAAAGATTTATTTATTTTTATTGCAAAGTCAGATATATAGAGAGAAGAGACAGAAAGTTCTTCCATCCGATGATTCACTCTCCAAGTGGCCGCAACAGCCGGTGCTGCACCTAAATGAAGCCAGGATCCAGAAATTTCTTCCAAGTCTCCCACGTGGGTGCAGGGTCCCAAGGCCTTGGGCCATCCTCGACTGCTTTCCCAGGCTACAAACAGGGAGCTTGATGGGAAGCAGGGCATCTTGGATTAGAACCAGTGTCTGTATGGAATTTTGCTGCAAAAGAGGATCTGGGCTCCTGGCTTCAGATTGGCGCAGCACCAGCCGTTGTGGTCACTTGGGGAGTGAATAATCATTGAACAGAAGATCTTCCTCTGTCTCTCCTCCTCTCTGTATATCAGACTTTACAATAAAAAATAAATAAATCTTAAAAGAGAGAGAGATTTATTTAGGGCTTAGTGTGGTAGCCTAGCAGCTAAAGTCCTCACCTTGTATGCACCGATATCCAATATGGGCACTGGTTCTAATCATGGCTGCCCCTCTTCCCATCCAGCTCCCTGCTTGTGGCCGGGAAAGCAGTCAAGGATGGCCCAAAGCCTTGGGACCCTTCACCTGCGTGGGAGATGTGAAAGAGGATCCGGGCTCCTGGCTTTGGTTCAGCACAGCTCCAGCCATTGCTGCTGCTTGGGGAGTAAATTAATGGATAGAAAAGCTTCCTCTCTGTCTCTCCTCTTCTCTGTATATCTGCTTTTCCAATAAAAATAAATAAATTTTTTTTTAAAGGGGAGGGGGCTAACACCCTCACTTTGTAAGCTCCAGGATTCCATATGGGCAGCCCTGCTTCCCATCCAGCTCCCTGCTTGTGGCCTATGAAGATAGTAGAAGATGGTCCAAAGCTCCTGGAACCCTGCACCAGTGTGGGAGACCTGGAAGAGGCTCCTGGTTCCTGGCTTCGAATTGGCTCAGCTCTGGTCATTGCAGCTGCTTGGGTAGTGAATCAACAGACGGAAGATCTTCCTCTCTATATATATCTGACTTTACAATAAAAACAAAATTCTTTAAAAAGTAAGACCAATAGCATCTCATTTAAAAAAAATATATTTATTCATTTTGTAAGTCAGAGAAAGCAGTCTTCCATCTGCTGGTTTACTCCCCACATAGCCACAATAACCAGTGCTGACCAGGGCAAACCCAGGAACTTCTTCTTGGTTTCCTATATGGGTATCAGGGACCCAAGCACGTGGACCATCTTCCATTGCTTTTCCAGGCCATTAGAAGGTAACTGCATCAGAAGTGGAGCAGCTGGAACTCAAAGCAGTGCCCATATGTGATTCTGGATTGCAGGTGGCAGCTTTGGACACTCTGCCATAATGGCAGTCCCCAGAACTAGAATTTGAGCTAAGATACTTGAAGTATACACAGCTTCTTAATGCTACATTAAATTCACACTCTTCTTCCCATCCTGAATCAGCAGCTTCAGCTAGAGCAGGTTTATTGTTACAAAAAATTAAGTTGAAAATGAAAGAAAACACTTTAAAATTTTGTTTTATTTGTAAGAGAGAAGAGAGATCTTTAATAAGCTAATTTGTGTCCCCAAATGCCCATAAAAGCGAGTTCTAGGTCAAAATGTCCCGTGTGAGTGACAGGGACCCAAGGTCTGCTGCTGTCCAGTGAAGGAGCCAGAATTCAAAGTAAGCACTTTGCTAGGGGATGGGGATATTCCAAGCATTGCCTTCGCTGCGACACCAGACACTTTCCCCAAAATCTAAAATGTATTTTCTCACAGTTCTGGAGGCTCGAAGTCTGAAATAACTCTACTACTGCTGTAAAAGCTCAGAGTCCAAATAAGGTGACATTCTGAGTTTGTGAGTGTTGCGACTTCAACGATATCTTTTCGGGGGTGGGGGAAAGTGATACAATTTAACTCATAGCAGGGGCTGATGGAAATTAAGAGTGATGTTTGTCATAAGCTCACATGAGGAAGACTATCTAGAACAGTGTGATAATGAGGCATTGCTTTCCAAAGCCAGAAAAGCATCTGCCCCCTGACCTCAACTGGTACTGAGTTCCTCTCTCTCCATTACCTATTTCCCTTCCTTGGCACTAAGACCCAAGGAGGTGGTTCATTTCTCCTCTCTTAAGCCCATAACCTGCCAAGTGGAGGAAATCAAAAGGAAAAATAGGTTTTGGCAGTTGGCAGTACCTCTTAGCCTCTGGCTGAAAAATGCTGTAAGGAAAACTGCGTCATGTAAGCCAACCCTAACCATGTTCTTAGACTAGTTCTTCCTGCTATGTCATAAAGTGTTGAAACTGTGGGGGTGATTCCTGGGCAGAAATTTTGCTAAGTGGCCCCAGTGAGGTGATACGATCCTTTCTGTTCCTAATGGTTTTCAGTTAAGGACTCCAGCTAGACCTGATGACCTCCCAAGCTGCCTCCTGCAGTCATGGCTCCAGACTGTGGCTACCTCAGCAAAAGGAAAGGGAGGATGTGTGATTTCAGGGTGTGGTGAGCCAGCCCTTGTTGCACTATACCAAGTTTCCATGGTGCAAGAACTTGTAGAGGGGAGGCGGAACTGTGTCAGATCTTCAGTGATCTTACACAGCCACCCTGTCCCCACTGGCTGCAGGTGGAGTGCTTTTTTTTAAAGATTTATTTTTATTATTTTTTTTATTGGAAAGGCAGATATACAGAGAGGAGAGACAGAGAGGAAGATCTTCCGTCCCATGATTCACTCCCCAAGTGAGCGCAACGGCCGATGCTATGCCGATCCAAAGCCAGGAGCCTCTTCCGGGTCTCCCACACGGGTGCAGGGTCCCAAAGCTTTGGGCCGTCCTCGACTGCCTTCCTGGGCCACAGGCAGGGAGCTGGAAGGGAAGCGGGGCTGCCGGGGTAGAACCGGCGCCCACATGGGATCCTGGGCGTACAAGGCGAGGACCTTTAACCACTGTGCCACCACGCTGGGCCCTCCTTGCCTAGTTTTAACAGTACCAGATCTACTCCCACCATTCCTCAGGATGGGATTTGCTTGCAAATTATTTCAACTGGTTTATTGTATTTCTTCTTTAAATTCTGTGTAGACAGAGTACCATGGCTGTATGAAAATTGTTCGCAGATAATGGGTATTCATTGCCTTGTGCTTTCTTTGGCCCATAAAGCCCTGAATGATCTAAGATCCTTGTGTTTGGGCTTCTCCCAATTAAATTAAATCAGAATGTCTATAGATAGAAACCAGGTACCAGTTTTTTCTTTGGAAGATTCCGAGGTGCTTGCATTGTGCAGCCCGCAGCGTAGCTGCATGAGCCCCCAGCGTTCCACACTGTTCCGTTGGAACACCTCATGGAGTTAAACTCTCACTTGGCATGTAAATAAAGGACTCCTGGTCAATGCAGGGTCTCTTTGGAAGTGTCCTCTCTATAGGAATAATGTGCTTCTGCCTTTCAGTTTTTGGCTTTGGAAGACTCATGTATAATTTGAGCTTTCCCTGCAGTCAGATCCATGATTTGGAGCTGAATGGACTGCTAGGACAAGTAAGATAAAGGCCTGGAGATGCAGTTAAACTGATTCAGGGTTCTGCCTTACATGAGGTTTGGTAGGTTATAAGAATTTATAGCATGGGTCCTGGTGCAGTGGCTCAGTACTAAATCCTTACCTTTTAAGTACCAGGATTCCATATGGGCACCAGTTCATGTCCAAGCTGTTCCATTTTCCATCCTGCTCCCTGTTTATGGCCTGGGAACACTGTAGAGGATGGCCCAAAGCCTTTGGACCCTGCATCCATATAGGAAATCCAGAAGAAGCTCCTGGATCCTGGCTTTGAATTGGCTCAACTCCAGCTGTTATGGCCATTTGGGGAGTGGCCTCTTCCAGGTCTCCCACAAGGGTGCAGGGTCCCAAAGCTTTGGAACGTCCTCGACTTCCTTCCCAGGCCACAAGCAGGGAGCTAGATGGGAAGTGGAGCTGCCGGGATTAGAACCAGCACCCATATGGGATCCTGGCGCGCTCAAGGCAAGAACTTTAGCCGCTAGGCCACGGTGCCGGGCCCGAAAAAGGATTTTCTAATAATTTTCATTGTAATAGGTAAATTTGGGACCAAGGTTTTTCCTGACATGGTACTTTTTACCAAAGTTCCAGATATTACCTCATGACAAACCTGTAAAAAGAGAATGATTTTCACGTAATAACCGTGAACCTATACCCAATTTAGGATGAAAATGTTAACCAGTATTCCAACCACAAAAGATCATAATTTTCCCTAGTCTCTTCATTTCTAAAGGCTATTCCAAGAGCATCAACTGGTCCACATGAGCGCCAGGTCTGGAGGTGAGCCAGGCTGGGCTAGGCTGGGCTAGGCTGTAGCACCTACTGGTGAGAGCCGGATACAGGCTAGTCAGGTTGGGGCACAGCACCCATCAGCACATGTGAGATCCAAGGCTGGGAGTGGGCCTGGAAGAAAAAATTGGGAAACTTCCATGCTAGGCTGCATCTCCCATTGGTGAGTGTAAGACCCAGGACTGGAAGCAGGCCAGGCCAGACTGGACTGCATCACCCTTCACCATATGTGTGAGCTCTGTGTGGGGCAGGTTGGGCGAGTTGGGTGAGTTGGACCCAGCCATACACTGTCATGACCAAGAACCAGGACAGGTACAAGCCAGACTGGGTTGGACTGCAACACCTGTCAATTGTTATGAGGGCTGCAGGTAGGCCAGGCTGACCCAGGCTGACCCAGGCTGACCCAGGCTGACCCAGGCTGACCCAGGCTGTAGCACCTGTGAATGCTGAGTATGAAGGCCAGCCATCTCAGACTAGACCACAGCACATGCTGGCACTGACTTCCTAGGTTTGTTAGCAGGAAGCTGGCTCAGACAGAGTAGCCAGTATTTGAACTGACACTCTGATATGGGATGTCAGCCAGGGTGAAGTAGCAGCAGCAGCTTAACCCACTGTGCCAAATGGCCCTTGTTTTGTTTTTGACAAATTGGCACCCCTCTCTATGTATTTTATAACCTCTGTTTAGAGGAGTATGCTCTGATAGTTTCTCCATAATATTAAGTGGTATCTTGTTACATTTGAAACACGGTACTCCACATATCCTGACTCAATTATTATATCCTCTCTTTTTTTACGATTTAAAAAAAATGCACTTCTCCCTGTGGCTCTCTTTAAATCTAGCTCCATGCTAATGGCCTGGAAAGGCAGCAGAGGCGGGCCCAAGTGTTTAGGCCCCTGCACCCATGTGGGACACTCAGAAGAAATTCCTGGAACATGATTTCAGACGACCCCAGCTCCAGGCAATGTGGCCATTTGGACAGTGAGCCAACAGATGGAAGAACTAACTCCGTCTCTCTTTCTCTTGTTCTTTCTCTGTAACTCTGCCTTTCAAATAAAAATAAATATATCTTTTTTTTTTCAATATACTTCTGAAACTTTCCACCTATTCAAGAACTGAACTTTTTTTCTTCTATCAACAATAAGGTACCTCACACACCAAGGGAATATTATTATGTTTCATAATAATAACTTAGCAGACCTATTGCAATAGCCTAGTGACAAAATCCTCTCCTTGCATGCTCTGGAATTCCACATGGGCACCGGTTCATGCCCTGGCTGCTCCACTTCCCATCCAGTTTGTTGCCAGAGAAATCAATAGAGGATGTCCCAAAGCCTTAGGACCCTGCACCTGAGTGGGAGACCCAGAAGAAGCTCCTGGCTCCTGGCTTTGGATTGGCTCAGCTCTATCCACTGCAGCCACTTGTGGAGTGAACCAGAGGATGGAAGATCTTTCTGTCTCTGTGTCTTCTTTCTGTATATCTGCCTTTCCAATTAAAAGAAAGAAATCTTTAAAAAAAAAAAATCCTTGTAATGTTGGAGTTTTGAGTTTCTGTTCTAATCCTTTTCCTCTTTATATCTTCTTGCTGCAGTTTGCTTACTTTTACAATTTTGCTTTCTTCCTGCCTGCTATTTTTGCATGAAGATTTTTTTTTTTACTGCTCTGTTCCTCTTCTGGTAAAGAAAAGTCAAACATAAAATCAATAATCCATTCCTCATCCAAAAATAAACCTACAGGTGTTGATGTCTTTCACCTAGTCCACAGTTTTATTCTGACGTGTAATACATAGACCACTTTGTGTTTTACACCTGGAAATGTGAGCTCCTAAGAACCAAGCATTCTGCTCTTGAGAGGCAGCATAATTAGGCTACAGTTCAGAGTCAGACTGCTTAAAATTCAGTTCTGCTCTGCACCCTATTTAGCCTATATCATGGAAACAAATTACTCCGAGCTTCTGTTTCCTCATCTGTAAATTGGGAATGATAATACTATTTGGAAGTTATTCAGAGGATTAAATATGAGCTAATATATAGAAAATTCTACAGTGCAATAAGTGGTAACTGCTGGGGCTGCTGTTGTGTCACACGGTACATTAATCTGCTACCTGCAGTGCTAGTGTCCCCTATGAACACAGGTTCAGATCCCAGCTGTTCCGTTTCCAATCCTGTTCCTTGAGAATGTGCCTGGAAAAGCAGCAGATGTCCCACATGCCTGGGTCCCTGTACCAAAATGGGAGATTCAGATGGAGTTCAGACTCCTGCCTTTTGTCTAGCCCCAACCATTGTGACCATTTGAGGAACAAACCACTGATGGAAGATTCAGAGATCTCTCTCTCTGTCTCATCCTTTCAGTCTGTGATACTGCCTTTCCAATAAACAAAAAATAAATTCTTTTTTTAAAATGGTAGCTGTTATCAGAAATTTATTTTTACTACCATCACTCAAAAATTTTTTGGACTCATTTATCTGGTGCTGAGCATCTTTTTGTATAATTAGGAATTAGGAGACTTCTTTCATGACTTGGTGGGATTTTATTGGAGTTAATTGAGTCAAATTCAGCTTTTGAAAGTAATTATAGTCTGGACTGCCTCTAACAGGTCATCTCATAAGTGCAGGAGGAAGAATTGCAAAACCTACAGCAACTTCTTATTTGTCTGGAAGGACATAAATAAAAATCCAGAATGTGAACCACTGTGCCCAGTTCAGTAGCCTAGTGCCTAAATTCTTGCCTTGCATGCATCGGGATCCCATATGGGCACTGATTCATGTCCCGGCTGCTGCATTTCCCTTCCAGCTCCCTGCTTGTGGCCTAGAAAGCAGTGGAGGATGGCCCAAAGCCTTGGGACCCTGCACCTGCATGGGAGACTCAGAAGAAGCTTCAAATCAGCTCAGCCCCAGCTATTGCTGCGACCTGGGGAGTGAATTAACAGATGGAATATCTTTATCTCTCCTTCTCTCTATAAATTTGCCTTTCCAATAAAACTAAATACCTTAAAAAAAGAAAAGAATGTGAAACCCACTCCACCTTTGGTTGGACAAATTTAGACTTTTTTTTAAAAGAATTATTTTATTTTTATTGGAAAGGCGAATATACAGAGAGGAAGATCTTCCGTCCCATGATTCACTCCCCAGGCGGCCACAACAGCTGGAGCTGAGCCAATGTGAAGCCAGGAGCCTCTTCCGGGTCTCCCACACGGGTGCAGGGTCCCAAAGCTTTGGGCTGTCCTCGACTGCTTTCCTGGGCCACAGTCAGGGAGCTGGATGGGAAGTGGGGCATCTTGGATTAGAACTGGCACCAGTATGGGATCCTGGGTGTGCAAGGCAAGGACCTTAACCACTGCGCCATTGCGCCGGGCCCTAGACTTTTTTTTTTAAGATTTATTTATTTTTATTGGAAAGGCAGATGGATATGCAGAGAGGAGGAGAGACAGAGAGGAAGATCCAATGGTTTATTCCCCAAGCGGCCGCAAAGGCTGGAGCTGAGCCAATCCGATGTGAGGAACTTCCTTCCGGGTCTCCACACAGTTGCAGGGTCCCAAGGCTTTGGGCCATTCTCTGCTGCTTTCTCAGGCCTCAAGCAGGGAGCTGGAGGGGACGCGGGGCCACCAGGATTAGAACCAGTGCCCACATAGGATCCCAGCGCATGCAACGCCAGGACTTGAACCACTACGCTATCGTGCCGGGCCCTAGACATTTATTTTTAAATGTATACCTAATTAGGTAAAATATATATGATGGGTTAGGACTTTGTGGTTACTCTGATCCTGTAAATGAAGTATAGAAACGAAAGCAAATGAATGTACCTTGAATAAAGCATCAAAAATACTGAAGAAATCATAGAACATTGAGAAGAATTTTGTGTAGAGTTTACACCTTTAGCCAAGAATGGGAAAAACTAACATATTGTAAAATGGAATACTTATTTGGTGTTTATTATGCATGTTTGAGAGTAAAGGGCTAATTGTTGAAAACCAGTGTAAAGCTGTTGAATTACCACTTGGTACTAACCTAGTAGAATCTTCTAAGCAATCCAGGAGCATGTTCTAATTCATAGACAGACCAATAAATGTGGTAAGGATTTCAATAACAGATGTTGGGAAAACCCTCTCCGTGAGGAAGGAAAATTAATTTAGAAGCCCACCTAAAAGTGTCTAAAAATAGGTATAAACAGGTATACATATATGCACAAATATCATTAAGATTTATTGAAAGGAAAGGTGTTAGTATACAAGTGAATATGTTGATTTCTTCTTTTTTTTAATGTGTTTATTTGAAAGGCAGAATGATAGAGAAAAAGAGATCGACCTTCTGGCCATTTGTCACTCCTCAGTGGCTACACAATGGACAGTGCTGGCCCATGCAAAAAAAGCCAGGAACCTGAAACTCCTCTGGGCTTCCCACATGGGTGGCAGTGGCGCAAATTCCTGGGCTTGCTTCAGCTGCCTTCCCAGGCGCTTTAGCAGGAAGCTGAAGAAGTGGAGCAGTCAGAACTTGAATTTGCATCCCTGTCACAATGTGGCATCCTACCTACCCCCACTGTGCTACAATGCCAACCCCCATATCCTGATGTCTAAAACAGAAAAGGCTATCTAAACACAAAAATAATGGAATAAATGACACACAAAAAGATTTCATTATTATGTCAAAACACATCTTCACCTTGTCTAACACTACTGCTTACTTCTGAAATAGGGAGAATTAAAAGAAATTGCACCCTGTCACATTTTGGCTGTATTATGCCAAATAGGGAGCTTTGCTCCCTGAAACTTGTAGGGTGATTTTTCTCATTTACTTTGTATATGGGAGCTCATTTTCAGAAAGTTTTATAGCCAAGGCATCCTTAAATATGTGCAAATAATACCACCAACTAGTGTATCATAAGAGGCTTATTAATTATACAATCAGCAGATTTCATGTACCACTCCTGAAAAGATCACTTGGGGTAAAAGGTAGTTGGCAACTAGAGCAGCTCTTCTGCAATCTGCTTGTTTGTTACTAAGAAGGCAGACCATCTCTATAGGTGCCTGCTTCTGTATGGGATTGTATAGGAGCAGCAAGCCATCACTCAGTTCCTATTTAATATAGGGATTCCTCAGCCAGTTGATCCTCTAGCATTGGAGGAGAAAGAGTGTACTCTCAAGTACTTTGCAAGCAAGAAGCACCCTTGAGACAACAAGACATAAGGTAACCTGCAGGTTTGGAAGTTGTTCTGGCAATGATGGCCAATGGAGAGGACCTGGTAGAAGTTTCTCACAGGTGTTCTCCCTATCCTAATGCTGTAATTTTGTGCAGAGCACTCCCCTCTTGGGAAGGAAGTCAAAGGTGTTTGGTTTCTGTTTATATGGTACATATTTCCTCTCTGATCTTAACGACTGGTCACCACTATCCTCAACTGTCTATGTATCAAAAGTTCAGTTATTCAGAAGTTTAAAAACAAAACAACTCATAGAGGCCAACATTCTGGCACAACTGGTTAAGCTACCACTTGTGAAACTGGCACCCATTTTGGAGTGCTGGTTCAAGTCCCAGCTGTTTCACTTCTGATCCAGTTCCCTGCTAATGGACCTGAGAAGACAGAGGAAGGTGGTCTGAGTACTTGGGCCCCTACCACCCATGTGGTAAACCCACATGGTCTCGATTTTGGCCTGGCCCAACCTTGGCTGTTCTGACCATTTGGGGAGAAAATTAGCACTTTGCCTTTAAAAATAATAAATAAATAAACAAACAAATAATATTTTTTTTAAAATGAAGCCTTAGAGCCCATTTTATACTTTCAAATCATTTTACTGTATCATGTAAGTCTGTACAGAGTGTACAGTAGGGCTCTTCCTGGATAGGCCCTCCAGTTCTGTACCTTTTTGGAGAACAAGGCTTATGGAGTATGCCCAGAGCTCAGTGCTGTGGCATAGGGAGTAAAGCTGATACCTACACTGTGGCATCCACTTCATGTCCAGGCTGTATCACGTCCCATTCAGCTCCCTGCTACTGATCTGAGAAAAGCAACAGAAGATGGCATAAGTGCTTAGGCAGGGGAGATCTGCATGAAACTCCTGGCTTCACCCTGCCCAGCTCCAGCCATCGCAGTCATTTGGAGTGTGAATCAGAGGATGAAAGAATTCTCTGTGTCTTTCTCCCTCTCTTTGTAATTCTGCCTTTCAAATTATCAAATTAATCCTAAATAAATGAATAAATGTCCTTAGAAATAAGTATTTAATTTTAGACTTTAAAAAAAAATTTTAAAGGAAAATATATAGAGAAAAGGACAGAGAGAAACAGAGAGAAAGAGAGATCTTCCAGCCACAGGTTCACTTCTCAAATGCTGCAGTGGCCAGAGCTGAGCTAACCCAAAGCCAAGAGCTGCTTTCAGGTATTGCGCATGGGTACAGGGGCCCAAGGATTTGAGCCATCCTCTTCTGCCTTCCAAGCCATCAGCAAGGAGTTGGATCAGAAATGGAACAGCCGAGACAGGAATTGGTACCCAAAAAGGATGCTGGTGCTTGCAGGTAGAGGATTGGACTGTCAAACCACAGAGCCAGACCCTAAAAATAAATATTTTTTAAATAAAGTTTGTCATGAAGGAAACAATGTGGAAATAATAGTCTTACCCACTTTCCTATAGCCCTTGAACCTTTTTACCCCAATTAACTATGTGAAGATTGTCAAAAATATAATAAAAAATAAATAAAGTTTGTCTAACAGAAATTTAATTAAAAAAAAAAAAAGACAGGATAGAGAGAAAGAAATCAGATAGCTGCAATAACCAGGCAAGGCCAAAAAATGATGCGCTTTTCACTCCATTCGGTCTCCCATATGGGCAGCAGGATTCAAGTACTTGAATCATCTGCTTTCCTAGGTGAATTAGCAGGAAGCTAGATCAGCAGGACTTGAACCCATGATGTAATAAGTTTCATGTAGGGACTTAACATACTGAGTCAGAACACCAGTCCCTAAACATGTTTTAAAACATATTATTAGTCTCTTTTAAGTTTTTAGTTTTGATATTATTTATTTGAAAGTCACAGAGAGGGAGAGCGACGTTCATCTGATGTTTCACTAACCAAATAGCCACAGTGGAGCTTCCTGGTCTCCCATTCGCATGCAGGGTCCCAAGGCTTTGGGCCATTTTCTACTGATTTCCCAGGCCACAAGCAGGGAGCTGAATGGGAAATGGAGCAGCTGAGACACAAATATGGGATTCCAGAACCCATGTGGGATCCCAGCATCTACCAAGTGAGTATTTAGCCACTGAACCATCACGCCAAACCTTGTACTTGCTTTATGTTCAAGTTTCGTTCCCTTCATTTTAAATTGTAAAGAGCCAATAAATTCCCCACTCTCTCACCTGCAAACACATACAGATACATCATCCCTGGTTTAGTGACTCTTTGTAGATTGAATGATAAGCTACGAGGATTACATTTTCTATGATTTCAATTTCTTGACAGTGTCCAGAATTTCACACTTGCCTACACTTGTAGCCAGAGGGCTATAAAGTTGATAGCACAGCTATCAATTTGCTAATGAGTCATAAATTACCTCTTACTCTTGTTCAAGGAAACTTGAGTTACAAAGGACAATATGGTTGTTTCAGCACCATCTAGAGGAAAGTCTAGAAATATATAAATGCTGTTTCGCTATTGTCAATAGTTTATTTTTTAAAGGTGTATTTATTTTCACTTGAAGGGCAGATTTTACAGAGAGAAAAGGTGAGATAGAGAGAAGACCTTTTTTTGTATTAGTTTACTCCCCAAATGGCCACAGCAGCTAGAGCTAAGCTGAGCTGATCAGAGGCCAGGAGCTTCTTCAGGGTGTGCTATGCAGGGTCCCAAGGCTTTGGACCATCCTCCACTGCTTTCCCAGCCCACAAGCAAGGATCTGGATGGGAAATGGAGCAGCTGGGACATGAACTGGCATCCATGTGGTATCCTGGCACTTGAAGGGATAGGATTAGCTTTCTAGCCACCACACTAGCCCCTCAATTATTTATTTAAATCCAGACTTCACCCTTCCTATGTTTTTGTTTTTTTTCACTAAATATGTCATGATATGATATGTCAAAATTTCATTCACTTGGCCATTCAACCAAACTATTTTTATTTGCTGCCTAATAGCATGTTTTCATTTTATGTATTTATCCCTTTGGACTGTAAGATACATATAAATGAATTGGGACTAATTTTATGTATCTTTATACCCTTACCTACTAATAGAAACTCAGAAATAGGTATAGACATTACAGCCAACTTTAATGGGTTAAATATCCTATAGCCATACAGGTAGCTCCTGAGAAATATTAAAGAGTGGTATCTTTAACACAATACTAAGTAAATTAAAATATGTTAAATCAAAATAATACACATAATAAATATAAGAAAAATGTGAACAAAAATGTACACATCAAACATAGAATGGCTCTCAGGAGGAGAGCATTTAGCTGCTGTTTTGAGGGTGACATTATTGTGGTACAAGGGACTCAGCTGCATCTTGCAGTACTGGCATGCTATCTCAGAGCACCAGTGTGAGTCCTGACTGCCCTGCTGATGCACCTGGCAGAGCAGCAGATGATGACCTGAGTGCTTGGACCCTTGCCATACATGTGGGAGAGCTGGATGGAGTCTCAGGCTCCGGGCTTCAGTTTGGCTCAGTCCTGGTTCTTGTGGCCATTTGGAGAGTGAATCAGGCAATGGAAGTCCTCTGTGTCTCTTCATCTCTGTCATTCTGCTTTTCAAACAAATAAATCTTACATATTGCTTAGAATGTCCCCAACCCTTACAAAATACCTGTATATGGTCCCTGGTTCCATTTCTAATTCCAACTTGCTGCTTTAAGCACACCCTGCGAGACAGCAGGCGATGGCTCAAGTCCTTGTGTACCTGCCATTCATGTGGAAGACCCAGGTTGAGTTCTGTGCTCCTGGCATCAGCCTGGTCAGCTCTTGGCTATTTCAGATATTTGACTAATGAAACAATGCTGAGGGCCCGGCGCGGTGGCGCAAGTGGTTAAAGGTCCTCGCCTTGCACGCCCGGGATCCCATATGGGCGCCGGTTCTAATCCCGGCAGCCCCGCTTCCCTTCCAGCTCCCTGCCTGTGGCCTGGGAAAGCAGTCGAGGACAGCCCAAAGCTTTGGGAACCTGCACCCGCGTGGGAGACCCGGAAGAGGCTCCGAAGTATCGGCCCGTTGCGGTCACTTGGGGAGTGAATCATCAGACGGAAGATCTTCCTCTCTGTTTCTCCTCTCTGTATATCCGCCTTTCCAATGAAAAAATAATAAAAATAAATCTTTAAAAAAAAAAAAAAGAAACAATGCTGAGATATCTCTGCCCATCTCTCCCCCTCTCTGGCTTTCAAGTAAATAAGAATAGAATGGGTCGAAGTGGTCAGCTACAGCATAATTCTCTAAAATTGGGTAAATAATTGAATAACAAAACTAAACTAAAAACAAGAACCTCTCTGTTCTTACCAGATTCAGAAAACAGCATGTCTGAATAGCAGCTGTTGGAAGATAGTAAATGAAGCAGCCTAACACAAAACCAGAAGTATTTTTAATTGCATTTAATTCATGTTTTTGTTTAACTTGCGAACACTGACACACATATGCAAAAATAAATCCTCTTTTGCAACCCAGAATTCATTAATCAATATGGGTTTTGATACATTCAAGCAGTAATTGAAAAAAATAAATTATTTAAAAATTATTACTATTATTATTATAAAGAAATACAGGGGAGAGTGGAAGAGGGCAAAGAGAGAAGAGAAGAGCTTTCATCTACTGGTTAACTCTCCAAATGGCTGCAGTGGCCTAGGGTTGGATCAGGTCAAAGCCGGAACCCGGAACTCCACCTGGGTTTCCCATGGGGGGGTGGTCCAAGTGCTTGGGGCATTTTCCACTGCTTTCCTAGGTGTGTTAGCAGAGAGTTGCATCTAAAGTGGAAAATCTAGGATTCAAGTGTAGCAAGGGACAACTTAACCCAGTGCTCCACAACAACAGCCTAAGTAGAAGTTTTTATCCTATTTTCTGTAACTTATTTTACTACGCTAACCCACCAATTATGACAGTCAACAAATATTTGCCTTTTATTTATTTGAAAGACACAGTGCAGAGACATTGGGAGATCTTTCTAGCCCTTGGGTTATTCCCCCAAGTTCCTGCAACAGCTAAGCCAGGCCAAAGCCAGGAACCCAAAGCTCAATCCAGATCTTCCGTGTGACAAGGACCTAAATATTGGAACTATCACCTGCTTCCTCCCAGGATCTACATTAGCCGGAAGCTGGAACTGGAGTCAACCAGGAGTCACACAGGCGTTTCACTTGGGATTCCATCCCAAGCATCATCTTAGCCACTGCCCCCAAAAGTGCTTATCTAGCATCAATTATGAAACCAACTTCTCAACACAAGCTGTTCTCTGACACACAGCCTCAGCTTATCATCTCAGGGAGTTACTGTTAGGTATGATGTTCATCCCAGGTCCTTGTAGGATTTACAACATCCTCTATTCTTTCTCTGACATCTCATACTTCAGGCTATCCCACAACATACAATCCAAGTGGCAACTTAACCATCTGAGCCACAGCACTCATCCCCACCCATTTTTTCATTAAGATTTATTTATTTTTATTGGAAAGGCAGATTTACAGAGAGAACAGACAGAAAGATCTTCCTTCCTCTAGCTCACTGCCCTAATGGCCTCAACAGCTGGAGTGTGGTACCATTTCCGGGTTCCCCATGCAGCTGCAGGGTCCCAAGGTTTTGGGCCATCCTCTAGTTTTCCCAGGCTACAAGCAGGGAGCTGGATGGGAAGTGGAGCAGCTGGGAGATGAACTAGTGCACGTAGGGAATCCTGGTGCTTGCAAGGTAAGGATTTAGCCACTAGGCTATCGCTCCAGACACTGTCTTCCCTCCTTCTGTCCCCAAAGTAACTTTTAACAAATACTAGCTCCCAGCCCAGGAACTATGGATCTTCATACCTTTTCTTTCTTTTTTTTTTTTTAAATCTCAGTGTTTATTACAACAGTAATAAAAGTCTGACAAGTAATAGTAAATAAGTTAAATGAATCTTCATCCACACAAGACAGACACTGTTCCATTTGATCAGCTGTTAAGGAACAATTTATCCTAAAACAGATTTTCTGAAAGTACCCTTGTACACAGTGACTGTAGGTGAGAAATTCATAAGTGGTGGTCTGTCTCAGGATCTCCCATGTGGTTGCCATCAGTTGGCTATAGCTGCATTCATCTAAAAGCTTGTTTGGGGCAAGAAAATCATCTGCAGTATGGGTTCATACATCGTTATTGGCAAGAAGCCGCAATTCCTGGCCATGGAGACCTCTCTGGGACTGCTTAAGTGTACTCACAGCGTGGCAGCAGGTTCATTCACAGGAAAAGCCAAGGAGGACTCTACAATAATGCCACTGTCTTTTGTCACCTAGTCTCATCATTTCTACCATGTTCTGTTTGTTAGAATCAAGTTGCTAATAGCAGCCCATGGGAATCAGGCAAGCGTGTGAAAGCATTTATAGATGTATTTGTAACTACCACAGTCAGGCACCCTGAGACTCTGAGTTGAATAAACACACTACCCCCTGGAGAAAGTAAGAGAGGATTTCAGAGCAGTGGTTATCTTGCCACTGGTATTCCTCCTTAAAACTTTAATAATGGCTGTACTCTTGATTAAAAGAAATGTTTTTCTTTTTAAGATTTATTTTATTTTTATTGCAAAGTCAGATATATAGAGAGGAAGATCTTCCATCCATTGATTCATTCCCCAAGTGGCCACAACAGCTGGAGCTGAGCCAATCCAAAGCCAGGAATCAAGAGCTTCTTCTAGGTCTCCCACACAGGTGCAGGGCCCCAAGGCTTTGGGCTATCCTTGACTGCTTTCCCAGGCCACAAGCAGGGAGCTTGTGGTCCCTGGGATAGGAAGCAGGGCTGCCAGGTTTAGAACCAGTGCCCATATGACGTGTGCAAGGCAAGTACTTTAGCTGCTAGGCTAACGCTACAAACTTAAAAAAAAAAAAAACTAGTGAAATAGGTCCCAGTGCGATGGCTCAACTTCTGCCTACAAGCACCCACATCCAATGTGAATGCCAGTTCGTGTCCTGAAAGCTCTGCTTCCCTTCCAGCTCCCTATTTGGGGCCTGAGAAAGCAGTAGAGGATGGCCAGAAGCCTTGGGACCCTGCATGGAAAACCTGGAAGGAGCTCCTAGCTCCTGGCTTTGGATCAGCTCAACTTTAGCCATTGCAGCCTCTTGGGAAGTGAACCAGTGGGTATAAAAGCTCTCTCTTTCTCCCCTTCTCTGTGTAAAGCTGCCTTTCCAATAAAAATAAATAAATGTTTTATCTTTAAAAAAAGAAAATGTTTTAGTTTTTAGTACTTTCTCTCTAGCTTCTGTGTTATATTTAGGTCAGAGAAAGATTAAGTCTAAAAACAAATTAGGATGTATATTGAGGTAGTCCATGAGCCTGTGGAGTGGTAGAAGTGGAGATACAGTCAAAATCTAGATGCCTTTTGAAGGTTGAGCCAACAAGTTTTTTTTTGTTTTGCTTTAAAGATTTACTTATTTTTGTTGGAAAGGCAGATTTACAGAAAGGAGAAGAGACAGAGAGGAAGATCTTCCATCATTTGATTCACTCCCCAAGTGGCCACAATAGCCAGAGCTAAGCTGATCCAAAGCCAGTAGCTTTTTCCAGGTCTCCCACCTGGGTGCAGGCTCCCAAGGTTTTGGTTTGTCCTCGACTGTTTTCCCAGGTCACAGGCAGGAAGCTGGATGGGAAGAGGGACGGCCAGGACAGGAACCAGCATCTATATGGGATCCTGGTGCATACACTGGAAGTCTGAGGTCTCTTGTTCAGACATAGAATGGCAATGTCAAATTTGCAATTAGATATGTGCACCTCTAATTGGGGAGAATGATTGAGGCTAGCGATGTAAGTTTGTCTCAAGCACACATGTAGTGACTACAAAAGACCCTCACAAATAGCTAGGATCAGGGAGAAAAACAGGCAGATGTTGTGTCCTGGAAGCCAAGTGAAAGAATTATTCCAGGAGGTCGTGATCAGCTACACAGTTAGGTACTAACAGAGACAGTAACGAGGGGCTCTTAGACCTGGATCAGTCTGAATACAGGAAGGATTAAGGTTTCCGATGTCCTCTGCAGCAAAGCAGTACTGCTTTAGAACTGGGTTTGTGTCTGCATTGTAGCCGCCTGTGAATACTTCCCATACAAGTTTGTAAACCATACTTGCAGACCTCACTTCCAAACTGGTCGCCTGTAAAAAGACTAGTCAGCACTCCAAAACCTCATGATGATTAATGAAATTACGTGCTTAGAACTTGATGAACATGCAGGTAACCAGCTAGTGAAACACAAAGCACTAGTCATTCCTGCTATAATTTTTTTTTAAGATTTATTTTATTTTTATTGGAAAGTCAGAATTACAGAAAGGACAGGCAGAGAGGAAGATCTTCCATCCGATGATTCACTCCCCAGGTGGCCACAACAGCTGGAGCTGAGCCAATCTGAAGCCAGGAGCCTCTTCCAGGTCTCCCACGCAGGTACAGGGTCCCAAGGCTTTGGGCTGTCCTCGACTGCTTTCCCAGGCCACAAGCAGGGAGCTGGATGGGAAGTGGGACTGCCGGGATTAGAACCAGCACCATATGGGATCCTGGTGCATGCAAGGCAAAGATTTTTAGCCACAAGGCTACTGCTCCGGGCCCTTGTTTTATTTATTTATTTTTTATCTTCAACCTATTTGCTGCCCTAAAGCTAGTCCCTAGTAGAGAAACTAGGTCTGTTAAGTAATATGTTCTGCTTTGCCTCCCTATCCTCTTATTCTCCCAGCTGTCTTAACTCAGAACCTTTGTAGGAAGCATGTTACACTTCAGCAAAATGTGTTCCCTTTGACATTTAAACAATCCTCCATTTTGTCTTTCCATATTAGACTCTTTCCCTTTCCCTTTCACATTTCCAGCACTCTGAGCTGTCTTCTTTTTCCTCATTCACTGTTGCTAAGGTTTGCAGATTACACCAGAAGAAGCCAGATTTATAAACATGTGTTCCTACCCAGCTGTTTCAAGAATAGGAGTAACATTCATCTTCAGAGTGTATGTCTGCTCTCTCTGATCTCCTCTGATAAATGAGGTGCCTATCTCCTAAGTCCTACCTTGTCTGCAAATAAATGGAGTCTTAGGCTACTGAAATTGACAAAGCAAGGAACAGACATTCAGTATAGCCCCATCAGAGTGCCTGGGTTCTGTCCCCAGCTCTGCTGGATCCTGAGTCCAGCAGGTATGGGAGGTAACAGGTAAGGGCTCAAGATCTTCCATCCACCGGTTGCAGTCCTGAAATGCCCACATTAGACAGCGCTGGGCCTGGTCGGAGTCTAGAGTTCCCCCCAGATCTTCTACAGAGTGACAAGGCTCCCAGAGTGTGCAGTACAAGAAAGCTGGCTCAGAAGCAAAGTTGTAGGCATCACAGTATGGGATGTAGGCAACCCAGCACCCTTCTTCATATTGAAAATACAGTAACAACAAGTCCCATTGATACTGCAAGAATTGAAGTAGCCTTAACTGGAGGGAGACATTTACTTGAAATCCTTGAGCTAGTAGCCAGAAAAAAATTTAGTCTAATTATGTCTTAGGAGATAATGCCATTTCCTTAAGATTGCTAGCACCCTGGAAAAGGGTACAAATTCTGCCCTTTCTCCCATCTGGATGCTCCCCTGCAATTCTTTATATGCCTTTTATCTAAGGTGAAGGTAAAAGGACATTCTAGGGAAACGGAATGAAAGAGCTAGAGAATCCATTAGAGATAGCTATGTCACGCCTTACAGTCTGAAAGATGTGAACTCTAATTATGAGACCTTCAGTAAATTACTTACCATTTATGAACTTTCATGGCCTCATTTGCAAAGTAGTTTTAACAGTCTTCCAATGACAGAATTATTGGGAGGATTGTGCTTCCTCTTTGTAACCTACCTTGTTCAGAAAATGATTAGTCCGTAAGTATTTGGGGCCCAGCATGATGGCTCAGTGATTAAATCCTCGCCTTGCATGCATTGGGATCCCATATGAGTACTGGCTTATGTTTCCACTGCTCTGCTTCCCATCCAGCTCCCTGCTTGTGGCCCGGGAAAGCAGTCAAGGATGGCCCAAAGCCTTGGGACCCTGCACCCACAATGAGAGACCTGAGAGATGCTCCTGGCTTCAGATCAGCTCAGCTCCAGCCATTGTGGCCACTTGGAGAGTGGACCATAAATGAAAGACCTTTCTGTCTCTCCTCTTGTAAATCCACCTTCCCAATATAAATAATAAATGAATCTGAAGAAAAATAACCGCGCCGGGCCCAAGATAGTATAATATGAGAAATATGTAGCATATAATAGATCCATAAATGTTTGAAGCGTAATCAAACTGACTAAACCAAAGGTTTTTCCTGATCTGATTTCATTCAAATGAGACTTTCTGGTAGGGTAATCCTGCTCTCTATCCCCCTGATTTTATTGTATGATATATCGTCCTAAGTTCTATTGCCAAAGAGAATTAAGGACTGAATCTGTCTTATTTAAAGCTATGCCCAAGAATTTCATGTAGTTTCATGTAAGTACACCCTTTATGTTGGTTTGTTGAAAGCCTACCAAGAGCCAGTTGTCTTAACAATCTTATTGTTTCTTTTTATTTTTAAAATTGTCATGGTTATTATTTACGTATTTGAAAGCAGAGCAACAAAAAGAGGGACAGAAGCAGGAGTAAAGAGTTCTTCATCCACTGGTTCACTCCTTTAAAGGAGTTGAAACAGCAAGGGATGGACCAGGCTGAAGCAGGAAGTTGGAACACCATCCCGAGCCCTCACTTGGGTGACAGAGGTCCGAGCATCTGGGCCATATTCTCCCTTCCCAAGCACATTAGCAGCTAGAGGGACCCAACCTCACACTCAGTTTACAATGCTGCGTTCCAAGTGGTGGCATAACCCATTTCCCTACAATGCCAGCCCTTTTTCTATTTGTTTATTTGAAAGGTAGAGTAGAGGTAAAGGGAGAGACAGATCTTTTGCTCCTTGTTTCACATGGTCACAATAGTTAGGACTGGGGCAGACCTAAACCAGAATCCTTGCACTCCATCTGGGTCTCCCATATGCGTACAGAGAACCCAGCTCTTGGGCCATTTTATACTGTGTTCCCAGGCTCATTAGCAGGGATCTGATTTGGAAATGAAGCAGAAGGAACTCAAATTGGCATTCCAGTATGGGATAACAGAGTTGCAGACTATCAGCAACCAGCCTATAGACTTATAATCTTGATACAGTATATAGAAAATGTGTCTTGGATGGGCTGATGCAATGGCTCAACTGGCTAATCCTCCACCTGCCAGAACTAAATCCCTTATGGGCACCAGTTCATGTTCCAGCTGCTGTACTTCCTATCCAGCCACCTGCTTATGGCCTGGGAAAGCAGCAGAGGATGGCCCAAGTCCTTGAGACCCTGTACTCACATGGCTTTGGATCAGCTCAACTTTAGCCATTGAGTCACTTGGGAAGTGAACCAGCAGATGGAAGATCATTCATTCATTCTCTCTCTCTCTCTCTCTCTCCTCTCCTCCCTCCCTCCCTCCCTCCTTTTCTCTGTAAACCTGCTTTCCCAATGAAAACAAAAATCTTCAACATTTGTTTTAATGTGCTTGGAATTTTCAATCAAGATGACAGTGGGGCTCAAACTTTTGACATTCCCCTGTTCCAAAAGAAATAGCAAAAAGTAATGTTAAAAAAAAAAGGAGAGGGCCCGGGGCGGTGGCGCAAGTGGTTAAAGGTCCTCGCCTTGCACGCCCGGGATCCCATATGGGCGCCGGTTCTAATCCCGGCAGCCCCGCTTCCCTTCCAGCTCCCTGCTTGTGGCCTGGGAAAGCAGTCGAGGACGGCCCAAGGCTTTGGGAACCTGCACCCGCGTGGGAGACCCGGAGGAGGCTCCTGGCTTCGGATCGGCGTAGTATCGACCCGTTGCGCTCACTTGGGGAGTGAATCATCGGATGGAAGATCTTCCTCTCTGTCTCTCCTCTCTGTATATCCGCCTTTCCAATAACAAAATAATAAAAATAAATCTTTAACAAAAAAAAGGAGAAAATTGAAGAATATGCTAGGCTAAAACCAAAATAATCATCTCCATAGACCGAAACTAGGAAAGAAAAGTCGCCAAGTAAAACTGTAGTTGTGGGCTTGCTGACCAAGTGAGACTAAAGAATGCCCCCTTAAGGAGATTAGATCTTGGAGCCAGGGAAGTGAAAAGTCAATCCAAAACCAGCCTTATGAAAGAAGGCTTTTCCAAGTTAATTTGGCATAACTATTAGGGTGATTAGGACACCATTTGTGGGACCTCACTTGAATGTCCATCCTCCATCAAAGTGATTGGCTTGAGTCCTACTTACTTTGCTTCTCATGCAGCTTCCTGTCCTTGGGAGGCAGCAGATGATGGCCCAACTAGTCAGGTCCCTGCCACCAACACAAGAGACATGACTGGAGTGTCTGGTCCCGGGCTTCAGCCTGGCCAAGCCCCCAACTATTGCAGGCATTTGGGGAGTGAACTAGGGGATGGAATATCTTTTTCCTTTCTGTTTTTCTGTCTTCCAAAAAATAATTGTTCTTATTTTCAGATTTTATGATTATCTATATTCCCAATGAATCTGATTTTTTAAAGATTTACTTATTTTTATTTGAAAGACAAATCTACAGAAAGAGAGAAGCAAAGAGCTTGTATCCACTGGTTTACTTCCCAAATGGCCACAACATCTGAAGCTGAGCTCATCCAGAGCCAGGAGCCACAACTTCTTTGGGTCTGCCACATGGGTGCAAGGGTCCAAGGACTTGGATCATCCTCTACTGCTCTCCCTGTGCAATAGGAAGCTGGATCAGAAGAATAGGCAGGACAAGAACTGGCACCCACATGGAATGCTAGTGCTTACAAGAGGAAGATTAGCCTGTTGAGCCACTGTGCTGGCCCTAAATAAATCTATTTTAAAAACTCAGAATGAATTAGTTCAGCTAGATTAACAAAATATGTAATTAGTTTGTCTTCTACAATAGCTATTGACATTTATATTTTATGTTTTAATTTAATGTTACTTTTTATATTATTTACATAGTTCAAAATGATGCATGCTCATGTGGGTATCTGATTAGGGTGGGTAGGGTCAAGGTATGGAGGAAGATGGGTGGGATAATTTTTTTTTCTCTTGTGCCCAAAGAGGGGTACAGGGAGGATACCATTTCTTGCTGTCAAACTACATTAGCATCCAGGGATAGAGAGGATGGTTTTTTGATGACACCTTGGAGACATGTGTGAGGAAGTGTTCTGAGGGTGTTACTAAAGTGATTTTAATATTTCTGGGATGTTGTCAGTTTGTTGCACCAGGGTTGAAAAATTTTTCCAAGTTCTATTGGCTGATCCAGGAATATGTTGCAAAGCTTGGCCTGGGGAGTTGTCCAACTTGTTCAGTTTTCCATCCTCTGATGGAGCACTTCATGTCCCCTGCTGACCTAGGTGAGCTGGCTGTCATGTCCTCCATGTACATCTGGACATGCTGTCTACTGCACAGGCATCAGCAACTGAGGGGGCCCAGTCCCAATATACACACTCCAAGGTCATACCACATACTTTGTGATACTGAGGGGTTTGAGTTTAGCAATCTAGTTGGGGAGTCCTCCAAGAAACCTCACCTTGGGTGACCTCAGACTCCTGTGTGTGCCAGCCAGTCAAGATACATACTGGTTGGTAGATGGCAGCTGCCTGTTCAATTCCAGCCCGATAGATGCTGCAGCTCAGCCCAGTCAGCCCACCACAGGCCCAGTCTTCATGCACACTGATAGATGCCATGGCTTAATCAGGGCATTCCTGATTATCCCCACCAAGCCCACCCCTAACCCCAGTTTTTTCACAAATTGTAAGACTCAACAAAGTGAAGATGTCAGTTTTCCTCAAATTCATATAGCGGCTTAATGGAATTCCTATCAACATTTCAGTGTGATATTTTATACATATAGACAAGATTATTCTAAAATTTATATGAAAAAACAAAGGACTGAAATGCTAAAAGAGGTTTTGAAAATGCAGAGTAAATGAGAAAACTCAAGACCCCTCAGTTAATTTGACTTTATGTAGCTATAGTAGTCAAGATTGTAACTTTCTAATGGGGCAGGCACATAGATGATGAAGTAGAACAAAGCTGAGAAGTAGATTCACATAAATGTACCCAGTTGAATTTGGGCAAATGTGCAAAAGCAAGACCTGGCACGGTGACCTAGCTGCTAAAGTCCTCGCCTTGAACATGCTAGCATCCCATATGGGCGCCGGTTCTAATCCCAGCCGCCCCACTTCCCATCCAGCTCCCTGCTTGTGGTCTGGGAAAGCAGTCAAGGACGGCCCAAAACCTTGGGACCCTGCACCTGTGTGAGAGACCTGTAGAAAGTTCCTGGCTCCTGGCTTTGGATCGGCTCAGCACCGGCTGCTGCGGTCTCTTGGGGCATGAATCATTGGACTGAAGATGTTTTTTCTGTCCTTCCTCCTCTGTATATATATCCCTGACTTTGCAATAAAAATAAATAAATCTTTTTAAAAATGTGCAGAAGCAGCTCTTCATTTGAATTCTTGCTATAATCCTTTGGAACAAGTGAACATCAAGTCTCATAAAAATTGACTTAAAATGGGATCAGACTCCTTTTCAGAAAACAGAAACAGAAACCTTTTCAGTCAAAAAATGCAAAAAAAATCTTTAGTGTCTAGGTCTACACAAAATTCTTTAGAAATAAAAAAAAAGATTTATTTTTATTGGAAGATCAGATGTACAGAGAGGAAGAGGGACAAAGAGGATTTCCTGTCTGCTGATTCACTCCCCAAATAGCCACAATGGCCAGAAATGAGCTGATCTAAACCCAGGAGCCAGGAGCTTCCTCTGGCTCTCCCACACAGGTGCAGAATCCCAAGGCTTTGGGCCGTCCTCACCTGCTTTCCCAGGCCACAAGCAGGGAGCTGGATGGGAAGCAAGGCCACCAGAACACGAACCGACGCCCCTGTGGGATCCCAGTGCATGCAAGGTGAGGACTAGGTTACTGCACTAGGCCCCTAACTACACAGAATTCTTAAAATTGACACCAAAAATATCATCTGTAACATCATAAATTGGTTAATTAGATTTCATCTCAATTTTAGATGTTCTGCGGCAAACCCTGTTAAGATGATATAGATGAAGTATGAGAAAATACCTAACAAAGGTCTATTATCTGTGATATTTAAAGAACTCTTAAACCTCAGCAGTAAAAAGCAAATCAGAAAATGCACAAAAGACATGAACAGATATTTCACTGGAGGCTGTACATAAGACAAATACGTTCAGGAAAAGATAAGCAACATCATCAGCACAGCACCAGCAGTTGTGCTCACTTGGGGAGTGAATCATCGGACGAAGATCTTATTTTCTGTTTCTCCTCCTCTCTGTATATCTGACTTTGTAATAAAAATAAATAAGTCTTTTTAAAAGGAGGGGGAGGGTATGACTGCTCTGGAAAAGAATTTTTTTAAAAACTGAACTTGTGGCAACAATAGGACCCAGCAATTGCACAATGAGGCATCTATCCCAAAGAGATGAAAACTTATGTTTACACAAAGACATGCATACATCTGAGTGTATGTGGTACGTTCATTCATAATAAACAACCCAGATACCTTCAACAGGTGAATGGTAAAATAAACTATGGCACATCCATAGGATATTGCTCATAAATATAAATGAATGAATTATTGATACATACTTTAAATTGAATGATTCTCCTGATAATTACAGATTGACAAATAGCCAATCCTAACAGGTCATATATTGTATTATCCTATCTAGATCCCATTCTTTTTTTTTTTTTAAGATTTATTTATTTATTGGAAAGACGGATATACATAGAGGAGGAGACACAGAGAGGAGGATCTTCCGTCCATTGATTCACTCCCCAAGTGAGCGCAACGGCTGGAGTGGAGTCATTCCGAAGCCAGGAGCCAGGAACTTCTTTCCGGTTCTCCCACATGGGTGCAGGATCCCAAAGCCTTGGGCCATCCTTGACTGCTTTCCTAGGCCACAGCAGGGAGCTGGATGGGAAGTGGAGCTGCCGGGATTAGAACCGGCACCCATATGGGATCCTGGCATGTTTAAGGCAAGGACTTTAGCTGCTAGGCCACGCCGCCGGGCATTAGATCCCATTCTTGAGATCACAAAATTGGAGAAAGGCTGCCAGGGGCTAATGCCGGGTAAGGTAAGAGATGGTAGAAACATTATTACCTTTACTGATTCAATGTTCATTTCATAGTTATGATGTTGTTCTCCAGTTTTATAAAAATGTTACCTTTGGAGGGCCCAGCAGTGTGGCCTAGTGGCTAGGCTAAAGACCTCACCTTGAACTCACCAGGATCCCTTATGGGCGCTGGTTCTAATCCCGCAGTCCCACTTCCCATCCAGCTCCCTGCTTGTGGCCTGGGAAAGCAGTCAAGGATGGCCTAAAGCATGTGTGGGGGTTATTGTGAGTCACTCTAGCTAGGCTACAGCTCCACTGGTTTATGTGAGTGCCGAGTGTGTTTTGGGCAGAACCAGGCTGGACTGCAACACCCATTGGTTCCAGTGGAAGTCGGGGCTGAAAACAGAACCAACCCAGCAATTGCAACCACCAGCTGATTGGGGCGATGGACTGTGCCGGGCCCTGTACTTGCTAGTACATACAAGAATCTGGTTTGAGAACACCTCAGACAAAGTTTCTTTGGGGATCTCCCCAATCGAAATGCCAGACTCAGAACCCTAACCAAGAAAAGACAGAAGACAGAACAGGTCAATCAACCATCTCAGCTATATGTTGGCAGCAAAATACTGGACAAACAGAGACTCTATGATGGACTATGTCAGTCAGTGGATTCTTCAATGACCTCATAGTGCTTG
The DNA here is from genome assembly GCF_017591425.1 of Ochotona curzoniae. Lineage (NCBI taxonomy): Eukaryota > Metazoa > Chordata > Mammalia > Lagomorpha > Ochotonidae > Ochotona > Ochotona curzoniae. The sequence continues at coordinate 127,556 of NW_024467060.1, forward strand.
GAGTGGCGAGACTGGCAGCAATTCATAACTGGTGAACTATCAAAACCACTTGAGCAAGGATCTCAGAGCATGCCCCACATCCAGGACCTGGGGTGGGTGGGAAACTGGGTGGGGTTTCTCCCTCAATATCCCCCTTTACCTCAGATACATGAAGGAAACAATATGGAAATAATAATCTTACCCACTTTCCTATAGCCCTTGAACCTTTTTACCCTAATTAGCTATGTAAAGATTGTCAAAAATATAATTTAAAAAAATGAAAAAAAAAAGATCTTTCTCTGTCTCTCCTCCTCTCTGTATATCTGACTTTGTGATGAAAATTTAAAAAATCAAACATAGGATACTCTTCTCAGTGGCCAACAAATTTTGTCTTGCTTATATCAATGTCATCATGTTTTTCAGGGATGTTGGTCGTGAATGTGACGTGGAGGAACAAGACCTACGTGGGTACGCTTCTGGACTGCACACGGCATGACTGGGCACCCCCAAGGTGAGCACTTAGCTGCTCAGTTTATGTTAGAATGACCTGCTCCAATCAGTGAAACCTTGTATCAGCTTCCTACCAGGGTTATACATCCAGCTTTGAAAGGATGTTACAGTACAGAGACAAGGGAAGGCTGGTATTCATGTAATAGGAAGAATACCATGTAAATTATAGACTAAAGTGTTGGGAGTGTGGAGTATGGTGTGAGTTAGAGAACAGGGAGGAAATCCTATTTAATGCTTTATCTGAAACTGTTAAATTCTGGCTTCTTGCTGATGTAACCTTCAGACCAAGATCATAAAGTCTCAACTACAGGTGAACAAGTGTTTGGTCCATATTGATAGTGGTAGTAGTTATTTCTCAGAACATTAAATTTAGGAACATTTTCAATTTTACAAATTTTACTAGACCAGATAGGCTTCATAAGGACCTCTTCAAGTTGTAGTTTGACCTTAAAATGGACATTCAATCAGAGGGACCTTACAGCTTTTACTAATGCTAATACACAGTTTGTTAGGGTTTGGGGAACCCAAATATTAGGGAATAATTTGCCATCAGCATAAAACTGGTATCCTAGGAACTCACCATTTAATGCAATTTCCACATGCATAAGTTTCTTTTAAAAATTATGTTCTTGAGCCTGACATGATGGTTCAGTGGTTAAATCTTTGCCTTGCACGCCTCTGGAATCCCATATAGGTGCCAGTTCGTGTCCCAGCTGCTCCACTTCGCATCCTATTCCCTATTTGTGGCAGGGAAGGCAGTAGACAATGGTCCAATACTTTGGGACCCTGCAACCATCTGGGAGATGTGGAGGAGACTCCTGGCTCTTGACTTTGCATCAACTCAATTCTGGTCATTTTGGCCACTTGGGGAGTAAACCAGCAGATGGAAAATCTTTCTGTCTGTCTCTCCTTCTCTCTGTAAATATGCCTTTCCAATAAAAATAAAATAAATATTTTTAAAATTTAATTATTATTTTATGATACAGTTCCATAGGTTCAGGGATATCCCTTCCCTTCTCCTTGAGTCTCTTCACCCCCTCTGATTTTCCTTATATTATTACAATAGTACAGTCCTTCATAAACAGTCATAAGTCCATCATTCTGCTATTTAAGTATATCCTGACATTGTAGGTATGGACAATGGCAGAGAGTCCAACATCCTATTGTCAAGATATATTTAACAGTTTCATTGGGAGTCCATCTTTGATTTGGAAGTAGAGATGCATGCTGCATTGTATCTTTACATCTGGATATGATAATCTCTATTACACAGTTACTATACATCCCCTCAAATGAAAAGCCATAAAACAAAATCACCAACAGGAAGAAAAATAGAAGACTTACAGCAACATGAAGTTACTGTACATGCTACTGAATGATCAATGTGTCGCCCAAGAAATTAAAAAGAAAATAAAAAACCTTCTTGAAGTAAACAATACTGTGGTATGACCTATGAGTCAGTGAAGAAATTAACAAGAAAAAAAAATTTTTTGAAGAAATTAAAAATATCAAAACCCATGAGATGTAGCAAAAAATAGTATTGAATTTGAAAGGGCTATTGATCTTGTGTTTTGCATATATAAGATTGCCAGAGAACATATATTTGTGCTTTGGGGATTGACTTATTTTACTGATCATAATGGTTGCTATTTGGGACAATTTGGTTGCTAATGGTAGAATTCCATTCTTGTTAATGGAATAGGTGTACCCATGGGGGAAAAATCATATTCAAGGGCCTGATGATGTGGCTCAATGGCTAAATCCTTACCTTGCAAGCATTGGGATCTTACATGGGCACTGGATTGTGTCATGGCTGCTGTACTTCCCATCCATCTCTTTTCTTGTGGCCTGGGAAAGCAGTTGAGGACAGCCAAAAATCTTGGGGCCCTGTACCCACATAGAAGACCTGGAAGAAGCTCCTGGCTCCTTGCTCGGATTGGCTCAGCTTTAGTCATTGCAGCCACTTGGGGAATGAACCAGAGGATGGAAGATCTTTCTGTCTCTTTCTCTCTGTAAATCTGCCTTTCTAATAAAAATAAATAAATCTTTTAAAATATCTATACATTCAAAATGGTAGCTAACTTTTTTTTTTTAAAGATTATTCATTTTTGGAGAATCAAGATCGCGGAATAGGGTAAGGACACATTTAAGCAGACGGAAAACATTTAATCGGGGTGAAGCACAGAGGACACATTCCAGGAAATAGGAAAGGACAGAACAACAGCAGAGGGGTTCCTGGAGACTGACAGACACAGGAAAGCAGCGGGCACATCAGTGTGGTGTTGCAGTGACTGATACTCCAGCAGCATTCAGCTAACAGTGATCTGAACTCCACCAGCAACCAGAACTCCACCAGCAACCAAGTGGGAAGGGACTTTCACTGGGAGCTTGGGAGGTAAACCCAGACAAAGAACTGTCCTGCTGGTCTGTTTGATTTGACCAGGAGCAGAGACAGAGCAGCAGATCCCAGACAGGCGATGTGAGAACAGGGTGGATTTCATAGCCCCATCAGCCCTCTAGAGCTGAATTGGGCGCCATTTTGCGTAAAGAAGAAAGGACAAGGGAAAGACTGAGTATGTGCTAAGCAAGAGTGAGCTCATTTCTGACTCAGTGAACTGCAACGACATGGCATTCTATGGGTTCCACCAGGGGCAGGTCTGGGTAGCCCTCAGATCTGACGGCCAGCAGATCAAGAACTGTAGTGGTGGTATGTCAGGCGCCATTTTGTGCACTGTGGCAATAGCTTTGGGATTGCAGGGGACAACAGTGAAATGTGCATGTGCTGAGCTCACGAGAACTCACTGAGGTCCGTGTATTGCACCGGTCCCACAAGAAAATAATACTGACTGTGGCATCATACAGGTCAAACTAGGTCTGTGTGGCACCCAGGCCTAATGGCCAACAAGTTCCAACAAGATCAGCACCACCAACAACCTAATTATATAGGCTACCTGGTGTCTCTCTAATCCTGGGACCTGCTGTAACCAGAAGTGGGAGAAAGGTTGCAGAGACAACGGTGCAGCCTCAGCACGGTATCACAGGAGGTGGAGAGTGGTGAGCCAGGAGCTGGGGCTGTGGAGACCATGGTGGAAATCTGACATAAGAACCCAGACCTGGAACTCACTGGAGGTTGTGGCACAATTGGCTGCAAGCAAAAAGTTGTGTACCAACTGCAGTAAGTAAAATTGCATTGTAGACCTGTGGGTGACACAGCTTAGAAACCTGCCAGAAGAAGACTCTGCTAACCAGAAGTACAATGATCAAGAGCAAAAGAAGAGACAAAGGCACAATGAATATTACCAAAAACTCCCCTGCAAAGGAGCAAAACCCTTTGCCAACCTCAGAGTTAACTGAGGGAGACATCGAGAAAATAGGGGACACAAAATCCATAAGACTCATTTTAAAGATTCTGATCAAAAATGAGAAGCTCATGCAAGAGTTCAAAGAATTTAAGGAAGCAATAAAGCAAATCAAGGCTGGTATATCAGAAATTAAGAACACAGTAGAGCAAATGAAAAGTACAGTGGAGAGTCTCCAAAATAGAATGAAGCAAGCAAAAGAATCTCAGAATTGGAAGATATTTCCTGTCACCAGGGGGAAGCAAACAAAAAGCTGGAAGTAGAGCTGGATCAGGCCAAGAAAAAGTATTCAAGAATTGAAAGACACTAGTAAGAGGCCAAATATAAGAGTTATGGGAGTCCCAGAAGGTGCAGAAAGAGAAGCTGAGTTTGCAAATGTATTTAATGAAATAATAAGGGAAATTTTCCCTAATCTGGAGAAAGAATTAGGAAACAAGATCCAGGAGGGGCACAGAACTCCCAACAGGCTTGATCAAAAGCGATCTTCACCACGACATATGATTATCAAGCTCTCTTCAATTGAACATAAGGAAAAGATCTTTAAATGTGCACATGAAAAAAATCAATTGACATATAAAGGAATGCCAATTAAACTCACAGAAGATCTCTCACAGGAAACTCTACAGGCCAGAAAAGAATGGAGTAACATATTCCAGAGTCTAAAAGAAAAAAATTATCGGCCTAGAATAACATACCCCGCAAAGCTTTCTTTCGTCTTTGAAAATGAAATAAAATTCTTCCAGAGTAAAGAAAGTTAAAAGAATTTGCTTCTTTCAAACCTGCCTTACAAATGATACTTCAAGATATTCTCTTGTCAGAAGAGGAATAGCGCCTACCAAAACCAAAGGTAAATGGGAAGAACATCCCAGTAAAATGACAACAGGAGACTAAAACAATGAACAACCCATTCCTAAAATGACAGGACCAAAGTACCACTATATCACATGGATTTTGTTGTTCTCTGTTGGTTTCATCTCTTCAAAACACTTTCTTCTGACTAAATCATTCAGTGACTCGTAGCTCATGCAGTGGCATCAGTTTCTTCAAGAAGGTTCTTGATTTTCATTTCTTCAGCTACACGTTAGTCATTTAATAGCATGTTATTTAACTTTTTGGTGTTGTTAATTTCTTTTTTCTCCCTGATACTGATTTTGTTTTGTGGCTCTTCATTTAAGGGAATGTATAGTAGCTGTGTAATGGAGACTGTCATATCTAGTAACATGTCATTTAACTTCATGGTATTGTAAATTTCTATTTTTCTTTCTATTATTGATTTTGTATCATGACTTTTCATTTAAGGGAATGTACAGTAGCTGTGAAATGGAGACTAACATCCAGATGTGAGGATGCAGTGTAGTATGCATTTCTGCTTCCGGACAATGAAACTATTTACTATATCTTGACAATAGGCTGCTGGACTCTCTGCCATTGTCCATGCCTGCAATGATGGACATATGACTGAGTATGAAGAACTATATGTTAGTAATGATATAGAGGAACTAGGTAGGGGGAAGGAATTGGGAGGGGATAAGGGAATATGGAACTGTATATTAAAATTAAAATAAAATGTAAAAAAAAAGATTATTCATTTTTATTGAAAAGTCAGATTCACTGAGAGGAGAGACAAAAAGATCTTCTGTCCACTGGCTCACTCCCAAAATGGCCACAACTGAGCCAATCTGAAGCCAGGAGCCAGGAGCTTCCTATGGGTCTCCCACATAGATGCAGAATCCCAACGTTTTAGGCCATAAGCAGGGAGCCGGACAAGAAGTAGAGCACCCAGGCTTAGAACCGGTACCCATGGGATCCTGACACATGCCAGGTGAGGGCGTTAGCCACTAGGCTACTGCACCAGGTCCAGTTAACATTCTTTTTGAAAATTTAGTTACTTGGGAGTCAGAATCATATATAGAGAGAAAGCAGGCAAAGACAGAAATCTTCTATCTGCTGGTTCACTCCCCAAAAGACTGCAATGACTGGAGCTGAGCCAGTCTAAAAGCCAGGAGCCAGAAGCTTCTTCCGGGTTTCCCATGCAGGTGCAGGATCCCAAGGCATTGGGCAGTCTTCCACTGCTTCCACTGTCACCAGCAGTAGCTAGATGGGAAATAAAACAGCTAAAAAACAAACTAGTGCTCATATGAGATGCGAGCTCTGCAGATGGAAGTTTGGCTTCCTATGTTAATATGCCAGGCCCCAACATTTTATTTATTTATTTATTTTGGTTTATTTATTTGAAAGGAAAGACAAAGGAGACATCTTCCATCTGCTGGTTCACTCCCTGGATGACTACAGTGGCTGGAGCTTGGCCAATCCCAAGCTAGGAGCTAGGAGTTTGGAGCTTCTTCTGGGTCTCCCACGTGGGTACAGGGTCCCAAACACTTTGGCCATCCTCTGCTGCTTTCCCAAGTACATTAGCCAGGGAGCTGAATCAGAGGTTGAGCAACCAGGGCATAAACCATCATCCATATGAAATGCTGGTAGTGGCCTAACCTGTACTTTACTAATAAACTCAGGAGTTACCATTTTAGGAAATTTTTCAAAAAATTATTGATGGGGGAGGGGTATTGTAGTGTATTGGGTTGAGGTACCGCCTGTGATGCCAACATCCCAACTGGGCACCAGCTGGAATCCAGCTACTTCTCCAGTCCAGCTGCCTGCTAGTGCATGTGGAGTCACAGCAGAACATGGTCCAAGCACTTAGACCCCTGCACCCAATTGGGAGACCAGGTTTATGCTACTGGCTTTCCGCATTTGGCCTGTCCCATCCCTGGTTATTGCAACATTTGAAGAGTGAACCAGCAGATGGAAGATGTCTGACTCTGTAGTCTGACTTTCAAATAAATAAATAAATCTTTTTTTTTAAGAGAATTAATTTTTTTAGAAAAGATATTGTTTGTTGGTACGGCGGTTACAGAGAGGGAAAGATATTGATTTTTCATCTACTGGTTTACTGCCCAAAGGCTGCAAGGCCCAGGGCTGGTCCCAGCTGAAGCCAGGAACCAGGGACTCCATCGGATTTTCCCATGTCAGTGACAGGGGGCCAAGTACTTGAGCCATCTTTTAAGCCATTACATCAGCAAGGAGTTAGATTAGAAGCAGAACAGTTGGGAATCAAAGTACTCAATACTATGTTGTAGAATAACCCCCATTTTAGAAACATTTTTAAGCCTTTTACCTTGGGGCAGGTGTTTGACCTAGCAACTAAAACTCCAATTGAAACAACTGTATCTCATAGCATAGTGCCTGGGTTCAAGTCCCAGGATTCCACCTTCTTCTGCCAACCCTGTAAGGCAGGATCAATGGTTCTGATAGCTGGATCTCTCCCATATATGTGGGAAACCTGGGTTTGGTTCCTGGATCTCAGACCTCAAGCCTTCACCATTGCAACATCTGGGGAGTGAACCAGCAGATAGGAGCTGCTGTCTGTCTGCCTCTCAGAAGGAGATACATACATGTATGCGTACATGCTTACATAGATCAGCAAGAACCCCTTAACTGCTCATTATTCCCATGAATCCAATAAAAGCAGAAAGATCCCAAGGAAAAACAGTGTAAAGTCCTTGATTCCACACCACTTGCTCTTTCAAGGTATGATTATGGTAATGCCTCCTGGTTTTAACAGATTGTGAACTTGGTTTCTTGAAACTTGGAGTATTTTGAGACTATGTTCAGTACATTCACAAGCAGGAATCCTGCTAAGAGTCGAAAACAGATGAACTAAGACCAGTTCTTTTCATTCTATCCTTGGATTTCTGAAAAATTCACTTCTGTTTGACAATCTGAGAATCCAGAGATATCAGAACTGGAATGCCCAGGTAGTAACAGGGAAATACTAAATTCCATGAGGGGCTCAAAGGAGATATTTGATGAAATTTACCGTTTTTCTACCATGGCTATGGCTCCCATCCCTTTAAAAAAAGTTGCCCCAGGAGTTCCAGTTGCCCCTGGGACAAGAGAGTCAGATCTACAAGGGAACCACCTTTAGCATGGGTTAATCCTGAATAGTAATTTGAGCTCCAGGAAAAGTGACTCTGGAGCCAGTGAGGCATGACCCCTAGGGGCAGACCTCCAGACATGCAAAGAGCTCCCGTACTAGTGTCCCTGTCTTGCTCAGGACTCATCTAGGGGCCCCTTAAGTATGGGTGCTGTGTTCTACCTATCTCCCTTTGTAGTAAATTGTGCAGAGTAAAACGTGTTGAGCTAGATTTTGGTCATGTGCTGTCATTAATCAACACTGTGACCTTGGGCAAATCATTTAGCTTGGCTGGCCTCAATTTCCTGGTTAGTTAATAATGTCCTTTCTGGAACCATGACTGGGGCTGTATATAAAAAACACAGGCATGACTGCTCTGTGTCTTCTAGAACGAGCTCCGCATGACTTGAGTTGTGTATCTGGAAATAACTGACACCTAGCACACAGCCTCCTAGGAGCTCACCACTTCATGCCGTCCCCACACAGTCAAAGTCTTTTAATAAGCCGTGTTCATGGAAAATGATAGTTGCCATCTGGAGGGGTCATCTAGAGGCTACAACTAAACTGATTGGAAGGTATTTCCTCTTCTTACTAATCCCTGTTGTGCTTGTCCTTTGCCAAGGTTTTGTGACTCCCCCACCAGTGACTTGGAAATGCGCAATGGGCGGGGTAGAGGCAAACGCATGCGTCCCAACAGCAACACGCCTGTCAACGAGACGACCGCCACTTCGGACAGCAAAGGGACCAGCAGCAGCAGCAAAACCCGGGCTGGAGCCAACAGCAAAGGCCGTCGGGGCAGCCAGAATTCTTCAGAGCACCGCCCCACTGCTACCAGCGCCTCCGAGGATGTCAAAGCCAGCCCTTCCTCAGCAAATAAGCGCAAAAATAAGCCCCTTTCAGACATGGAACTGAATTCAAGCTCAGAGGACTCCAAAGGGAGCAAGCGTGTCCGTACTAATTCCATGGGCTCAGCCTCTGGGCCCCTTCCTGGGACCAAAGTAGAACCCACTGTTCTGGACAGAAACTGTCCCTCCCCTGTTCTGATTGACTGTCCCCACCCCAACTGCAACAAGAAGTATAAGCACATCAATGGGCTTAAGTACCACCAGGCTCATGCCCACACAGATGACGACAGCAAGCCGGAAGCAGATGGAGACAGCGAGTATGGGGAGGAGCCAGGCCTCCATGCAGACCTCACTGGCTGCAACGGTGCTGCCAGCTCTCAGAAAGGCTCCTTGTCCCCTGCCCGCTCAGCCACCCCCAAAGTCCGGCTCGTGGAGCCCCATAGCCCTTCTCCTTCAAGCAAATTCAGCACAAAAGGTCTCTGTAAGAAAAAGTTGAGCGGGGAAGGGGATACGGACCTTGGGGCTTTATCCAATGACGGCTCTGATGACGGGCCCTCGGTGATGGATGAAACAAGCAATGATGCCTTTGACTCTTTGGAGAGGAAGTGTGTAGACAAAGAAAAATGCAAAAAACCCTCTGGTTTGAAGCCAGAGAAGGTTCCTTCCAAGAGCTTGAAATCAGCCCGGCCCATCGCCCCTGCCCTCCCACCACAGCCCATCTACACCCTGCAGACGGCCACCTTCACGGCCGCCAGCCCAGGCTCCTCAGCAGGCCTGGCCACAACCGTGGTGCATGCCATGCCCAACAGCCCCCAACTCAAGCCCATCCAGCCCAAGCCCACTGTCATGGGAGAACCATTCACAGTGAACCCTGCCTTGACCCCGGCCAAGGACAAGAAAAAGAAAGACAAAAAAAAGAAGGACTCCTCCAAGGACCTTGAAAGTCCTCTGACCCCTGGGAAGGTGTGCCGAGCAGAAGATGGCAAAAGCCCCTTCCGGGAATCCTCTGGAGACGGGATGAAAATGGAGGGCCTCCTAAATGGCTCCTCTGACCCCCACCAGAGCCGCCTGGCCAGCATCAAGGCAGAAGCTGACAAGATCTACAGCTTCACGGACAATGCTCCCAGCCCCTCCATCGGGGGTGGCAGCCGCCTGGAGAGCACGACCCCCACCCAGCCCCTCACACCCTTACACGTGGTAACACAGAATGGAGCTGAAGCCAGCTCTGTCAAAACCAACAGCCCCGCGTACTCAGACATCTCTGACGCAGGGGAGGACGGGGAGGGCAAGGTGGACAGTGTCAAGTCAAAGGACTCTGAGCAGTTGGTTAAGGAAGGGGCCAAGAAAACTCTCTTCCCCCCTCAGCCACAGAGCAAAGAGTCTCCCTATTACCAAGGCTTTGAGAGTTACTACTCTCCAAGCTACGCCCAGTCCAGCCCTGGGGCTTTGAACACCAGCAGCCAGGCCGGAGTGGAGAGCCAGACTTTGAAGGCCAAAAAGGATGAAGAACCCGAGAGCCTAGAGGGCAAGGTGAAGAATGACGTGTGCGAGGAGAAAAAGGCAGAGCTGAGCGCCTCTGGCCAGCAGCCCTCAGTCATCCAGCAGCGGCCCAACATGTACATGCAGTCGCTCTACTACAACCAGTATGCCTACGTGCCCCCCTACGGCTACAGCGACCAGAGCTACCACGCACACCTGCTGAGCACCAACAGCGCCTACCGACAGCAGTACGAAGAGCAGCAGAAACGACAGAGCCTGGAGCAGCCGCCACCACCACCACAGCAGCGGGGGCTGGACAAGAAGGCTGAGCTGGGTCTCAAGGAGCGGGAGGCGTCCCTCAAGGAGGAGTGGAAGCCAAAGCCATCAGTCCCACCGACTCTCACCAAGGCCCCCAGCCTGACAGACCTGGTCAAGTCGGGGCCCACCAAGGCCAAGGAGCCGGGCGCCGACCCTGCCAAGTCAGTCATCATCCCCAAGATGGACGACTCTGCAAAACTCCCCAGCCAGGCCCCCGACAGCCTCAAAGGGAAGCTGAGCGAGGCCAGCCACCTCGGCAAGGAGGCCTCCGAGGCTAAGCCAGGTGTTGACTGTGGCCGACAGGCCGAGGTGGATCCGATACTCTGGTACCGACAGGTAACCGTGGCCCTGGGAGGAAGCAGAGCTGCTCTTGGCTAAGCTTCCTGCCTCCTTCCCAGCCAGGGCTGTGCTTAGGTGGGACTTCCACAGAGCTCAGATGAAGCAAGTGAGGGGCACAAGTTTAGTTATTCTGGATTTTTGTAACCCATTTTAATGTTTGTGGATTTTTTTTTAAGACTTATCCTTTATTTGAAAAAATGGTTAGAGAGCAAGAGAAACAAAGAATCTCCCATCTGCTGGTTCATTACCCAGACGGATGCAAATACCAGGGTGGGGTCAGGCTGAAGCCAGAAGCCAGGAGCTTCTTCCAGGTCTCCCAAGTCAGTGCAGGTGCCTAAACACATGGGCCATTCCCCACTGCCATCCAGGGTATTTTAGCAGCAAGGTGCAGCATCCATGTGGGATGCTGGTGCTGCAGGCAAAGGCCTAGTCCACTACACCACAGTGCCTGCCCTCAGAAAGGATTTTGCTGATAGAGTTAGAACTAAGAACTTGAGAGACTCATGTCGTGCTCTGTTAATGAGACTTAGAATGGCTTTTGTTCTCTGGGGCTGCAGTTACACCTCCCTCTGACTTCGGGGACAGCTTTCTACCCCCTGAGCTTGCTCTACAGTAATGAACTTACCAAGCCTTGGGAAGGGCCAGGCGCCTCGTCCCAGGAGTCACTGCCCCAGCATATTTGTCCTAGCCCATGAACATAACATCCTGGTGGATTTCCCTTCTCTCTCTTGCTGGTCTCCTGTGTGTGGGGGAGGGCCCAAGCACTGGGATTTCCCTTCTCTCTCCCAGCATCCCTTGGAGAGGAGAGCGAAGTTTTGCTTTGCTTAAGACTTATTTGAAGAGATCTTCCACACACAGGTTTATTCCCCATGTAGTCACAACAGCCAAAGCTGAGCCAGGCCAAAGCCAAGAACCTGAAGCCTCTTGCTGGTCTCCTGTGTGTGGGGGAGGGCCCAAGCACTGGGCCATCTTTCGCTGCTTTCCCAGAGCATTAACAGGAAGCTAGGTGGATCAGAAGTGAAGCAGCCGGGACATGAACCAGCACCCATATGGGATGCCAGCATTGGAGGTGACAGCTTTATCTCCTATGCCACAATGCCATGGCAGAACCTTTTTTCCTTCCAAATAAGCTTTTCTTTTTATTTATTTATTAGATATTTATTTATTAAGGGCCAGAGGTAGATTGTAGCCAAAGATCAATAGAGACAAGATCCTTTTCTGCCCCTGGGCAGTACCCACTGTGGTGTTTCTGCTGGGGCTTTGGGCTGGAAATGCATCCCTGGGTTATCTGTGCATCGCTCAGTCCTCACTCTGTGATTGCTGTAGGAGGCAGAGCCCCGGATGTGGACGTATGTCTATCCTGCCAAGTACTCCGACATCAAGTCAGAGGATGAACGGTGGAAGGAGGAGCGGGACCGCAAGTTGAAGGAGGAAAGGAGTCGGAGTAAGGACTCTGTCCCCAAGGAGGATGGGAAGGAAAGCACAAGTAGTGACTGCAAGCTGCCCACGTCTGAGGAGTCCCGCCTTGGGAGCAAGGAGCCCCGGCCAAGTGTCCATGTGCCTGTGTCCTCCCCCCTCACCCAGCACCAGTCCTACATTCCCTACATGCACGGCTACTCCTACAGCCAGTCCTATGACCCCAACCACCCCAGCTACCGGGGCATGCCTGCTGTGATGATGCAGAACTACCCAGGTACAGCACCCCAGGGCCAGCTGCCGTTCTGTTCACTGGGAAGGGAGACAAAGCGCAGAGTTTAAAGCCAGAGGTCTTTGCTCAGCCCTCAAGGGCTTGCGCTGAGGACAGCCCTGTTTGTTCATGTCCATGTGTGGATTGGTCTGCTTGAGCCCATAGCTCCTTCAGTGCCCCCTAGTCTGTGTGTGGGACCACCTCTCTCTCCCTCATTCAAGCTGCTTGTATAATGCATTGTGATTGGTAACTGAAGGTAAAGCGCTGCCCCTCCCAGGCCTTGTGCGTTTTGCACTCTGCTAGGCACTGTGTGCAATACAGCAGAGGCAGGGAAGATCTGCTCCCTTCATGCAAGGAGCTCACAGTGTGTAGCAGGGAAGACGTGGGGAACAGATAAAAGTCAGACCAGTGCAACATCCCGTTCAGCTGCAGGATCAGAAACCAGGCAGAGAGGGGGCACAACATATGAGGCGACGAGGGGAGCCCAGCCAGAGTTTCCTTAGGAGAGAGAGTCGCTCTTCCTGCTGCTACTGCCTTTGGAGGGGGAAGTATGTAAGCTGCTTTGAGGGTGGCGAGACATTTCCTGAACCCATGCCTCGCAGCAGCCTTGATGGTGACATCATTGTAAGGCAGACTCTGAGTAGAGTGACATGGGAAATGGCCTAACCCTCAAGATACCACTTTCTCTGTTGTTACTTGCCCCGTCTGTAGAAAAATCACTGCCCCGTTTGTTGTGGGAGTGCTTGCTGTGTCTCAGACACTGTCCTGGGTGATTTGTGCACTGTCTTCTTTAATTGTCCTCATCACCTTGTAAAATAAATATTGGTACTTTTACTTTGATGATGGAGAAGTGGAAGCTCAAAATGGCCAAAGGTTTCCCAGCTTCTGTGTCTCAGAGGTAATCGTGAGGCCATCTGGCTCCCAATTCTCTGATCTTCCCACATCGTTGTGACCCCTCTCCAAGACAGATCACCTGAGACTGTTTCCAGGTTCCTAGGGGATCTGGGATAGCTGGCTGCAGGAATGGGGAAGTGGGGCGAGTTCCCAACAGCCCTCAGAGAACCTCCCTGCAGCTCTCAGTGACAAAAGCACGAACCACTCCCCTCAGCCCAGTTAGCCTAAGCCAGGAATGCCAACACCCGCCTAACCACGCTCACACAGCCAACTGCCCACCTCACCTGTCCTGTGACCACTTTGTTTCTCCTTCTCCAGGTTCTTATTTGCCTTCCAGCTACTCTTTCTCCCCATACGGCAGCAAGGTTTCAGGTGGCGAAGATGCTGAGAAGGCACGGGCCAGCCCCAGTGTCAGCTGTAAAGCCAGCTCTGAGTCCAAAGCCCTGGACATCCTGCAGCAGCATGCCAGTCACTACAAGAGCAAGTCTCCCACGGTAAGGGAAGCACAGGTATGGGCACGCTGGCTGGTAGGCAGAGCGCAGTAAGAGCAGAGCTGAGGTCTGGGAGAAGGTGGGCAAGTTGAAATTCAGAGCACAGTGCAGCTTAGCTGGCCGAGGAGGACCCAACAGGGCGGCGCCTAGATTCATTCATGTTCTTAATGTTAGCATCATAATGCAAGATGCAGGCATCTCGCTGTGGGGTGGGTGTGTCTCACTCACTGCAGTGCTTTTGTGTGTCTGCTTTCCTTTCCAGATAAGTGATAAAACTTCTCAGGAGAGAGATCGGGGAGGCTGTGGGGTGGTTGGGGGCGGTAGCAGCTGTAGCAGCGTCGGGGGAGCAGGCGGGGGTGAACGCAGCGTCGACCGGCCCCGCACTTCTCCTTCCCAGCGCCTGATGTCCACACACCACCACCACCACCACTTGGGGTACTCGCTGCTCCCAGCACAGTACAACCTCCCCTATGCAGCAGGTAAGCCAGTCTGCCTACCTCCTAGCTTTGTCCCCCATGTCCCTCCCTGGCCCCAGGAATATCTCCACCAGCTCTCCCTGCAAAAATTTTAGTTGTTTGAGTGTCTAATGGCCCAGCCCAGTGTCTTAATCTCCTGTGATCAGTCAGTAAACTCTGTTATGTTTATTTCTTCCTTTGGAGCTTCAGGTCTCTAAAAGGCCTTCCTAACATTCGCTTTGATCTTCAGAATAAAGAGCAGGTGTTCCCACAGCCAGAAAAATTAGAACAACAACAAAAAAATCCAGCCTTGTCATCTATCCTCAGCCTCTGTAAATGTCCAAGTCCCAACATTTGTGTCAGCACCCTGCATCTCAGCAGAGGTGGGGATTAAGGAGAAACTCCTACCCATGCCTGGCTCCCAGGGCCCCCTGGGGCAGGGGCTGGGGGGGATGGGTGGCAAGTGCTAAGAGTGGCAAGCTTCTGTGAGTGTGCACTAACACGTTCTCCTGCCCACCCAGGGCTCTCTTCCACAGCCATTGTTGCCAGCCAGCAAGGCTCCGCTCCCTCCCTCTACCCGCCCCCCAGGAGGTGAGAATGGTAAGTAGCTTTTGTTCCTGTGGGGCAACACAGAGCAGAGAGTTGCTCCCTGGGTCACAGCATCCCTGTGAAGTCAGTGAGGGAGAGCAGTGTGGGGTCTGTGATCTGAAAACAGCAACCCTGGCCAAGCCTCTTAAACCGAGAGTCT
The DNA here is from genome assembly GCF_017591425.1 of Ochotona curzoniae. Classification (NCBI taxonomy): domain Eukaryota; kingdom Metazoa; phylum Chordata; class Mammalia; order Lagomorpha; family Ochotonidae; genus Ochotona; species Ochotona curzoniae. The sequence continues at coordinate 142,633 of NW_024467060.1, forward strand.
CCCGGGGCACATCTGTGTCCAGCACTGGCCTCCCCTGCGGTTCCTTTCTCATAGAGCACCACCTTGTGGTTGCTGCGGCAGCAGGCCAAGTGCCTGGCTATCTATGCGTGTCTCTCTTGTAGGACACCCAGTGCCCGGAAAAAATCGGCTTTACGGCCCGGACTGGCTCACCCCAGGAGGTGCTGGAGGTGCCACTTAGACATCAGTTAGATGGCGTGGATCATCCTGTTTGCCGTTTCCACCATGCCTGAAGGGAGACCCCTGGACTCCATGACTCTCTTCCTCGGGAGCTGGCAAGCTGGTACTTAGCGAAAATATTTATTCTCTGGGCCACAACCAAGACTGTCGTGGCCTCCGTGGAGATGATGGCACAGGGAGCAGCCAGGGGAGCACGGCCTCAGCCCAGAGAAAGTCACTGCTCTGTTCCCCTAGCCCCTGGTCTGCTGCCAGGGCAGTGCTCCCTGGCCCCAGCCCAAGGAGGGTCCTGCAAGCACTGGGTAAGGGCTGAAGACAGCACAGCAGCCATACCCCACTCCCCGTCATCACCACCATCCCCAGTTCCTGCAGCTCCCCAGGGGTGTGGGCCCTGGGCATTGGCAGCAAGTGGAGGAATTAGAATCTCAGGAAAGAAATGGGGGGATTGTTTTCCCTATTGTGAAAACAAGGTCTTTGAACCTGGAGAAATCTCCCTCTCACATGAGCACACAGAAGCGCTCAGAGCCTGGCCTGGGAAGGCCAACCGGGGCCCTCGCCCACCCTGGCCTCGGGCTGCCTCTCCCTGTCAGGCAGAGGGCAGGGGCTCCGGCCGCAGCATGGCACTGGAGCGTGGAGGCTGTGAAACGGAACCTGCACCCCCCCAGCCCCCCACCCCCGGTCCTGCTGCTTCTTACCCCAACTCATGGCCCCTTTCTCCTTTCTCTTCATCCCTGGATGCCTCTTCCAGGGAGATACCCACACTGCTCTCACCTCTTCTTTTCTGTTGCTCAGCCCTTAAGACTCAGGCAGGTAAACTAGTCTTTCCTCCCCGCCAGCACGGGGAACCTCAGTCTGCTTGGTCACTGGAGGGCAAGGCCCAGGAGACAGGCCCTGCCTGCCCACAGTGGTCCTTGGTGATGTCCTGTCCATTCCACCCTCTGAGTGTCTTCCTCATTTAGGGCCGCAGATACATATATATACACATATGTAATCCAATTCCTGTCCATAAATACGTTTTATATAGCCCAGTCTGTAACCTCTATATGTGCCGATATAAGCTGTGTTTTAACACACGTGTTTGGTATAAGGGCCACTGGCCCTAGGAGGTTATCTATTCCTTAGGTCTGGGAACGCATCCTCCAAGCACTGCTCGTAGCGTGGTGTGGCATGGCGTGGCATACTGAGCTTGGGGTGGCAAGCAGTTCTCCGCCCTCCAAAACACAGTATCCCAGTCCCAGCTTGTCGCCTGTGTCCTGGAGTCGCTTCCTCCCCAGGATGAGCAGCCCTTGCTCCTCTTGCACGTTAGAGGACTCGGCCCTTTTTTCTCCTCTTGTCTTCCTGACCCTCTGATTAAGACAGACCAAGAATGACCACAGACCCGAGCCCAAGCTGAAGGGTGTTTTCATGAGCAGACAGCCAAAAGTGACGAGGAGCTCGACTCCCCTTCATTCTGGAGAACAGTGTGCTGGGGGACAGTAAGCACAATGCCCAGGAGAGGGTGGCTCCTAAGACCCCTGACCCTACTCATAGAGAAGCCTAGGGACGTTTTTTCCAAGGGGAACCCCTCTTGCCCACAGCCCTTACCCTAGGCTTCCGGGTCCTTGTTCTCGTTTGAGTCATGTTCTGAATCCTCCCAGACAACCCATTGTTTTAGACCTCTCCCCCGACATGCCATCGGCCCCTCTGCCTGCTGCCCCCCGTGGGCAGTGCTGAGCAGTGACTTCCTTTCATCCAAGGAAGTGGCAGGTGTGGACACCTTCACCTCACCTCACCTGAGTCAGCCCCCGCCGAGAGGGTAGCTGAATTCGGTCCAGTGAACCCCAGGCTGCTCCGGGGCGGAGACAAAGGCCCAGCTATGTTGCCGTTTGTTTTTAGATAATGCTGTGTGTTTTGTATTATCTGTGGCACTGGTCTAAGGTGTGCTCTGTACATACTGTAAAGAAAGAAACTGTTGGAGGAAATGGTCTTTCTTGCTGGGCAGGGGTAGTCCCACCTTCCTGCCCTTTCCACTTCATTCTGTAACACAGAGAGGAGGAACTTCTGTATTAGCAAGGGCAGCCTTGGGTTCTGCAGAAGGGACAGCTTTTATCTTTTTTTTCCCCTTTAAAAACCATCTGGCTCTTTGATCCTTATGTCTAAGTCTCGCAATAGGGCAGGCAGAAGCCACAGCGGCAGAGTTGGCACTGCCTTCCAGCCCCTGATCCCTGCCTTTCCCTGGGATCGCAGCACTCCGGGGATCCTAGATGATTTCTGAGATTGGCCATACTCTCCCAGGCTCTCTCTGTGGCACCTTACACCTACCCAGTCACCAGAGTCATGGGGCATTCACCAGGGCTCCCTGCCCCATGAGCCAGCTCTGCACAGATTTGCTGCTAAGGGCCCAGACCACCAGACCCAGCCTCTCTCCAAGCCACACCTGCTGCTCCCCGGGCTCCCCAGGGAGAAGCGGCTAAGGAAAAGTAGCCTCACCCCCAGGTGAGATTGCCAAGGCCCGGATCGGCGCTTTTCCGGATTCATGGCAACTTGGCCCTCACTGAAGGTGCGCCAGTTCCTCTGGTCCCCTTCCCCTGCCTCGCACATGGCAATGTATAGTTATGAAATGTCCCTTCCCCCTTCTCTCCAAACACCTCAAGATTAAAAGACCCACAGAGAAGGGTAAGAGGTGACCCTGTGAAATCCAGTAGTGATTTCTTCAGTCTCTTCTCTCCAGGTTCCAGAGTAAAGGGGAGGGAGGACTTATCTAGGGAGTTAGGAGATAAGGGTGCAGAAGGGCTAGAGAATTCTTACACATGGGCATTGAGGCCACCCTTGTCACTTACTAACCCACATACCCTTTTCACCACCCACATGTCTACTCTGATGCCCCCAAGTTAACTGGGCAGCTAGCTGGCCCCCTAATTCTGGGGCTGTATTGTTTTATTACCAGGGCATCCCAGCAAGCTTTCCAATGACCCCCTGGGTGGGCCCCCTGGGATCAAGCCCCTCCCAGACCCTGTCCCCAGCCCCTCCTGCCCCAGCCCACCCGCTTGCCTTGGTGCTCAGCCCTCCCACTGGGAGCAGGTTGGGGCGAGCTGGAGGCCCGGGCTGGAGGGGCAGTGTTGTTCATAGCTTTTGTTCCATTGGTGTTGCTCTGTTGGATTTCATTTCAGTCTTCCTGATTCTTCCCTTCTGTAAAGTGTACATTACCAAGTTCCTTGTTTTTTTATATATATATATAAATATATATATATACAAACTGTACTCTTTTTGCCTTTGTACATTCAGGCAAGAAGAGAAAATAAATCTTTTTAAGAGACAATCAAAAATCTGTGAGGGCTGCTGGTTATTTCTCCTGAAGTTTGCTGCTGAGCTGCCACCTCCTTCTCCCCAACTCTTCTTCCTCCCAAGCTCCCAGACTTCCCCGGGCTCGCTCCACACACGTCCTCGCTTACCCCCCTGGCTAACAGCGAGGCCCGACTACTGCCCTGTAGCCCTTTCCTGCCCACCAGTTTTCTGGCTTAGTCCAGGAGCTTGACCCTGTGACCTGACCTCTCCTCACCTTTAGATCCCATTCACCAAAGTGGCTTAGGACCCTTGGCAGCTCTGGGACCCATCTCCCAGAGGCCCTGGCTTTGGACACACCTGTGAAACTATGCAGCTGGGAGCTCTCTGCCCAAGAGTTTGCACTATTGAAACCTGCCTGGCAGATGAGGATGAGCAGGAAACAGCCTCCCGAGTGCCCGGGGGGATTGAGCATTTGGAGTTGGTAGGCTACTGGAGTGACCCCATGAAAACAAGGGCTAAGGGTTAATGGGTCAAGAGCATTTGATCAGAATTACCAGAATTTCAAAGGGCAGTACATTCTGAAAAGCCCGACCATTGTTCAGCCTCTCCTTTCCTTGTCTGTGTTTCCCTTTCTCACTACTCCTTTTCTTAATTGGCTTTGGAATTGAAGTATATTTTTAAATTATTTGCTGTATTTATTGAATAAAGTTTTTAATGTCCCTGTTCTTAAATTTTAGATTTAGTTTGCCTTTCACGTACCTCTCCTGTCCAGCTCCACCCCTCTGCCCCATAAAATATTGAGTTGCTTTTTAGTTGGAGTGCAGCCTCTGGGTATTTGGGTATGCCTTCCTGCCGGCCGGCCTTCAACAGAGAAAGGTTTTGGAGAGGGAAGACTGGGGACGCAGCGTCTCATTCAACTCCTGCTCTACTGAAGAGGAACCACCAGCAGATGGCAGCAGAGCCTCAGGCATGTTTCTCATCCACTCAGGGTTTGGGGAGAAAGGATTGAGTTTTGTTTAAGATATATGTATTACTTCAGAGTTAGAGAGGGAAGGGGAGACAGTGAAAGAAATCTTTTTGCCGATTCACTCCCTAGATGACAATTGCCAGTCAATTGGGTCAAGTGGAAATCGGGAGCTTCCCTGGGATGTCCCACACGGATGCAAAAACCCCGGCATTTGAGCCATCCTAAACTACTTTGAAGCCAGTGGCCAGACCGTGCAAGTTCACCTGCGTATCTTTAGCCCACAGGTATCCATGGAGTCAGGGTGTTGCACTCACATCTTTCACCACGGTAAAGACAAACGCCATGAGAAAACACGTGACAGTAGGCCAAAGACCTGGAGACAGATCAAAAGCCAACAGGCAATGTCCGGAAAGCTGTAAGAGGTAGAAAAATATGCCCTTCACTTGGAAAAGGGAAAATACTAGCTAGTGCCAGAGAGAGGTGAGTCTTCAGGCTGATGTCACAGGGACACTGGCTCCAAAAGGAAAAAAAAAAAAAAAAAACAGAAGATGGGAGCTCCTGGATGGCCGAACCCTCTAGATGCAACAGGTAAGAATGCTTTCACTGCTGGCTAGTCTCTGGTCCAAAGAAAGCTGTTTGTACACACTGTCTCTCCTGGGGCTCTGGCGATGTATCCCAGACTCCTAGCAACCCCTCTTGGTCTTAGTGTAAAGCAGCCCCAGGGATTGTAACCTGAAAGTTCTTCTGCATTGCCAGGCTCCCGTGTTTTCCTCAGGGCTGAGTGAGGGCCCACATCCTAATAAGCTAGGCTCTGGACTTGAAAAACATTAGTGAGAGGAAGTTGGTCCCAATTTGGGAGTAATAAAGAACAGAACCACCACAACTTTAAATCAGTTTATTGACACAGTTAACACAACACACTGGCCTCCCTGACACCCCCACCCCGGCCCAAACTAGAGCTCTCCCCCTTCCTCTCCCCTTAGAACAAGCTGTTGGGTGAAAACAGTAAAGGGTGGCCCACTTCTGCAAGCCCAGGTCGCAGGCACTACTCACAGCCCAACTGGGGAGGCAGCCGGCATGGCGCTCAGCCAGCCAGAGGCAGTCAGGCCCTAGCAACATGTTCCCCCCCACAATCCCCAGGCCCTGAGTTGCTCCTCTTCCTCTGTTCTGCTCGTCGTGACCCTGGCACAGGAGCAAGAACTTGTGGTGGTGATGTAAGAACTGGAGTTTGGCTAGTGTTTTATAAGTCCCAGACATCTAAAAAAAACCCTGGTTGGGGAGGTGAACTTCAACGCCTCTATTTCAAATGCACTGATAACATGGAACAGATTAAGCCGGCTTAACCAAATGCCAGAATAACACTAAGCTGAAAAGAAGGGGTGGTCAGACCCACTTGCTCCAGGCCAGACAAACTGCACAGAGAAGCCCAGGCAGGTCAGGAAACAGCTCCGGGATACTGCCCAGGGGCAGGGAAAGCCTACACTCAGGAGCCCCTGGGGCAACAAAAAGCAAAGAAAGAAAACAAGTAAGTCTTAAAAACCAAACACCACCATAACAGCAGGAGGGGCACCTGAGGCTGCCAGTCCTGGCCAGCGACCCTCCAGGTCTGGCCCCTGGCACTCCCTCCCCAGCTAGGCAAAGTCCTCCCCTAGGCTAGATAGAGCACACACAGCGCAGTTAAAAAGCTTCTAATGCCAGTTCATAAACATCTTCATTTACTATTGGTGATTACATGTGAATAATATGTTTATACTGTTCTTTATGGGAAACAACTTCAACGCGTCAATCCCGAGGACACAGGCGGCAGCCCTCACCCCGAGCCCCTCAGCGTCCTGCCCAACAGTGGGGAGGCCTCCGCTCTGCCCCAGGGCTGCCTAACTACCCCCTCATCCCCCACTGGTGCTCTTGGGCAAAGCATCCCCACTAGTCCTCTTCGGACAAGTTCTGGTCCAGAGGGTAAACCATGAACATCACATCTGGCCGAGAGGGGACACAGGGATGGCCTGGACGTACAATCTCAAAGCCCAAGAAGCTAAAGGTCTTCAGGAGTGGAGCTGCAGAGGAAAGAAGATAAAAAAAGGTTCCGATGAGAACAGAATGGAACCAGCCCTGATGAAGGCCCCAGGAAGCTGGAGGTGGCCTGTACCATCCCGTGTAGCTGCACCACAGCCCGCCCCATCCTCCCCAGCCCCCAGTGCTCCTCACCTCTGTCTTCACGGCCCTTCCTGAAGCAGATGAAGACATAGTTCACTTTCATCTTCTCTTCAGCAAACTCGAGCAGTGCTAACAATCTGTGGGGAGCACAAACTACTCAGCCATCACCTCCCTGGCCCTACCCCTGGGCCCACTCCCACCCTAACCCCTGGAGGCAAAAAAAAACCCAGGCTGTTCTGGGGCTAACAGCCAGCAGTATCAGATGTTCTGGGGAGACCCCAGGAGTTAGGGGAAGATGGAATCCACTGCTGACAAGGAATCTTAGGTTCTTCGTCTAAAAATAACACTGTCTCCGTTTAACACTCTTACTTGGCATTGTTTTCATTCTAGTACTGGGCAACACTTCACTCTGTAAAATATACTGAGTGTTCCAACACTATCTGAAGTAATACAGCTCAAAGATAGTGCAGAGCATAGAAACTGATCCTCCAAGATCACCTGCCACAGAGAGGGACACCCTGGACCTGCATGCTCCTGAGCTTGGGGCCAGTGCAGAGAACTACACACACACACACACACACACACAGGGCCACTGCAGAGAACTACACACACACACACACACACACACACACACACACACACAGGGCTGCCCAAAGGGTCCTGCCTGATCCGTTGGCCATCCCTCCCTCTCTCGGCTTTGGAGCTGCACCACTGCAGGACCCAACAGAAACCTGGAAATTGGGCACTACAGGATGATGCAGTGTCAGGATTCTGGTTACTGTGACAGTGTTGTGCTGTGACTCTAACCTATGTGTTCCACACTGCTGGCCGCCTGGGCAGTCTGCTGCTGAGAGCGAGTCCCCTCCAAATCCCCAATCAGCCCAGACCCTCCTCTGCAGCGGCCTCTCCTTCCACGTGTGCTCCTTACCCTTCTTTGCTCCCATCAGCTAATAATCCATCTGGGATCTCGACAAACAGACTCTGGCTGGACAGGACTGCATCCCAGGAAGAGACTTTCACTTCGGTGACCTCATACCGGAAGTGGACGATGTGAGGCTTTCCATCGTTCACAGGGAGGTCCTGGGTCACAGTGAGCTTCTCGTCCTGGAAAGGGAAGCAAGACAGCAGATCAGTCCCCCTGCTGCTTCCAGCCACCACCACCACCCGCTCCCTAACTGAAGTGGCACGAGGCGGCCTCTCGGGCCAATCTCAGGTTAGCAGGATACTAAGCTCTGCTGATGCAGGGGCTGTCCACCCCACCAGCCCCATGCCGAGCCCTGGAGCATTAGCTCCATTTTAAAAACCAGACAGCAAGGCCCCTGCCATAAGCAGCTGGCTCAAGGCTCCACGGGTCAGCTGCAGAGTTGAGGGTCCATCACTAGCCCCCCTGCCCGGCACCGACTCGGAAGCCCATGCTTTTCCCAAAACGCCTTTTTCTTCCCCATGAAGCACAAATGAGAAAATGTGTGTGGCTGGAGTCTCAATAACCCAGGCCTGTCCCTGGTGGAAGGTGGAGCCCACTGCAGTCTCCAGGGCTCCAGTTTTAGCTTGCTGGCTAACCTTCCATCCTAGGCTTAAGGAAACCTGAAACCAACTGTGGGCTCCAACCACATCAGTGAGCAGGTAGCAAAGAAGTGTTGCTCCCGTCCTCAGAAGAGCCATTTAGCAGCCTTAATTCAGACTCCCTCCAGGTCCCTCCCCAACACCAGGCCTTGAGCACAGCCCCAGGGGGCCCTGGGTCGCAGGGTCCTCCTTACCTTATATATTAGAGCTGAGAGAGAAGGATCCCTGCCACCCCCTCGCCCACCGGGGATCTTCGACAGTGGGTGAGGGGCATCAGGAGCACCACAGAGGCCCTGGAACAATGTGCCTGCAGCACTGGAGCTGGGGACAGTTACTCAAAGGCAAAATACTACTGCAAGAGAGAAAGAGGGCGAGTGTCAGCAGCAACACTTGAAGATTCTACTTTACACCCAGCCCAATCCCTATCTTCACTCTCCCTAAACAGGTGTTCTAGCAGAACGCTTGTCTCCTCAGCTTTAGCTTCTATTGCCCGTATCAAGGGAACCCACCGACACAGAGGTGTAATGGATCCTGGGGGGCCATGGAAGTCCAGCAGCATGTGACTGACCAGAGAAGTGGCTAGCAGACATCTGGAAAAACACCTGGCGCTGGGTGGGCACACCTTGGGAGGACCCAGGTCCCAGCGTGCCTGCTTGAGTTGTCTCTCTCCCTATTCCATTAAAGCCTCAACAGCCCACGTGGCAGAATCCCCCCATTCACAGCAGGCCCAAGAGGAGCACATGGGGCCTCAGGAAGTCAGGTGGCAGGGTCCTGTGTCCCTGAAGTCCTGTGTTCCTCAGCATTCCTTCCCAGGACTGGCCTCCAGCCCCCATCTCAACAAAGGAATGGGAATGAGGAAGGATTTGCCCAGATGCCTGACTAAGAACTAAAAGCAGGGATTTTGGCCCGGCACAGCAGACTAGTATAGCGAAAGTCCTCCCCTTGCACATGCCAGCATCCCATATGGACACAGGTTCGTATCCTGGTTGCTCCACTTCCCATCCAGCTCCCTGCTGTGGCCTGGGAAAGCAGTAGAGGATGGCCCAAAGTCTTGGGACCCTGCACTTGCATGGGAGACCCAGAAGAAGCTCCTGACTCCTGGCTTTGGATTGGCTCAGCTCCAGCTGTTGTGATCACATGGAGAATGAACCAACAGATGAAAGATCTTTATCTCTCCTTCTCTCTAAATATACTTTTTCAATAAAAAAAAATTTTTTTAAAGGGGGAAAAAAAAAGAGCAAAGATTTGACTGCCAGAGCAGAGGTGCACAATGGCACAGCATCTGGGTTGGTCCCCAGTGTGCCAATTTTTGCTGGTCCCATCCCAATCTGAGCGTGGGAATTCAGGAAACACTGATGTGGTCAGAATAGGTCTGTGGGGAAGGTGGCGGCGAGGAGCGCTGCCAACAGGAGTTATACAGGCTGTACCCTGGACAACAGACAATAACTGAAGGGGGCAAGAACACAAGTTTGTGCCTTATGCCCTGGGATACCAAACAGGGAATCGGCCACCAGCAGCTTAACTTACACAGCATTTCCAAAGGCCATTCTAACCTGCCCCCACCCCAGTCTCTGCATTTGCTTGTCCCCAGGGAACAAAACCTACTAAAAGTTGAAATGTCTTGGGTCCTGGCTCATTCCTCCATTTTCTTGGAATTCCCCCATACCTAGGAACACCCCTCAAAGGCCCCAAACTATAAAAAAAACCCAGCCTGCTGGAAGACTGGGCCCCTGCCATGTAGTCACTCCATCTACACAGGCAGTCGGTCACCCTCGGTGTATTTTTCTCTTTGATAATAAATCTCACTTGGCTGTGAACTCCTGCCCATCTCTGGTCCTCTCTGTTCTGTGTCTGTTTCCTGGCAGCTGCAGGCCTTACAGACATAGAGGGGATGCAGCAGGGGTGTGCTGGAGTCAGCCGATAACTGCGCATGTCCCTTTCGCATCTCTGTGCCGAGTATTTTATGTTGGTAGCCTAAATCTGCTGAGAAGGATGTGGGTATTTAAACCACAGAAATCAGCAAATAAGGCCTTTTCTCTCCCCCTGAAAACCAACTGTAAAACCATATGAGACAACTACTCTTCACCCTGTCGTCTGCTTTATATAAAATGAAGAGTCAGAAGCTCTTCTAAGTGGACAGCAACAGAACTGAACCTGCCCCTTACATGGACAATGGTGTGATAACCAAAGGGGTAGTCTGCTCAGACCCTCTCACCCAGAAGCCCAAACGCAGCACTGCTCAGCTTCTGGGTTTTCCCTCAAGGATTCAACAGGAAGCATGAGAGTACACTTGGAAGTGTCTTGGGCCCTAGGTTTCCAGGGAAGTGGCCATGGGCCTGGAGCCACATGACATCTAATAACCAAACTCACCTCCTCCAAAGGCCCGCAGGCCTTGTCCACACCTGCTACCAGCAAGGGCAAGACAGAGGACTATGCCACAGACTGCTGTCACAGACAGGAGTTATTTTCTCCCAATAACTGGGCAAGACAGATGAGGACAGATGGAAGGGACGCTGCCTTTCCTACTATGTTCATAAAACAACTACATCACTGAGACCCAGCAGAATTCTAGAATTCTGGCGACAGACACCTACTTCCAAGGGAATTATTCTTCAGATGGTCTTTAGGTGACTGAATTACTCAGCCTCTGCCATGTGTTCCAGCCACCACCTTGCATCTTGGCTAGTTTTCACCAGCAAACAGCAGAAGCACTGGGGTCAAACCACTGGACTGAGCAGGATGAAGTGAGATGCTGGTTTTTGTTTTTTTTTTTTTTTTAAAATATAAGACACAGAATCTCTTCGTCTTCCTAGAAATAACCCATGGAGCATGCTCTGTGTCTAGCACTAATCTATAAACTTGCAGTATTTCTGGCTTCCTGATATCTCTCTTCAAATGCATGCAAAAAGATGCCAGGGTAACAAACCACTTCCCTACTCTCAGACACGAGGATCCTGGTGACACTCTACCCCTGCCTCGTGAGGTCTGCGAAAGGCAGCAAGTGAGCAAGTGGCTGGGGGAGGGAAGGTGCCATGCCAGCGGAGTGTTTCAGGAGCCAGTTCCAGTTCCCTAAGAGAAACAGCTGGGGCTTGCAATAAGCTTAATAGAGAGTAGATCTCAATAATTATCTTCATTCATTATAAACCACCTGTTATTACTTGCTGTGAATGACCAAACTGCCTTTTTCAAAACACCTGTCATTTCTGAAGAACGAAAGGGAGATGGGTATGTGTGTAGTAGTTAAACTAAAGGGCACGGACTTGCCCAGGACTGAATGGCCTCCTCTAATGCCAGTGGTTAATGATCAGATGGTATTGTGGCAAGGTATGCCACCAGCCTCATTAGAAGTAGTGAAATCTACGCGAATGTAAGCCCAGGAGACACTGGTTTCTAAGTACCAGTCATCTCATCACAAGATCCACATCACATTTGGTCTCACACTCAGCACATATCCTGGTCAGTGGGGGTGGATGGGCAGGCATGGTTAATCACCACTATCAAAAGGATGATTTGGGGGGCGAGCTGTCCTGGTAGGCTAAGCCTCCGCCTGTGGGTGCCGCCCTCCCATATCATGTCTGGGCTGCTCCACCTCCAGTCCAGCTCTCTGCTTATGGCCTGGGCAAGTAGAAGATTGTCCAAGTCATTAAGACCCTTCATCCTAATGGGCAACTCAGAGGAAGCTTCTGGCTTCAAATCTGCTCAGCTCCAGCTGTTGCAAACATTTCAAGAATGGACCAGCGGATGCAAGATCTCTCTCCCTCCTCTCCCTAACTCTGCCTAACTCAGCCCCAATCCAGAAACTAAAAAAGCTCAGGCTGATTAAGGAGAATCAAATGTATCACACTGAACCTGAACATCCAGCTGGGCTGGACCTGCTTTGGGAGAAGAAAAAAATTTACCACACTGGAGATCAGGGTGTCAGGAATTCAGCATGCAGAGTGAGTGTGCAGATCCGTTAGCACCTGTCATCTCTCTGCTGTTTCAGGGAGCACCCCCGGATCTGCGAGTGCTCCCAGCACAGCACACGCTGCTGTCCTAGAGACAGGAAGCGGCTGTCTGAACCGCCCCTAGCAGGTTGTCATTCCACACAGTGGCTACGGACAGGGAGTGCATTGACAGGTCTATTCCTGGGAAATTCTGGTGCGAAAAAAAAGAGTTTAAATGTATCTGAAAGGCAAACAGATCAAGAAAGAATTTCCATCTGCTGGTTCATTCCTCCACAAATGGCCCTATGAGCCAGGGCTGGACAGGGCCCAAAGCCTGGAACTTAGAATTTCATTCAGGTCTCCCATGTTGTGCGACGGGGCCCAAGCACCTGGGCCATCTTCTGTTGCTTTTCCAAGGAGCATTAGCAAGGAACTGGACGGCAACAGACAGGATTCAAAACAGCACTCTCATACGACGGAACATCAGATAAACAGTAACCAGTTTAATCCACTGCACCACAATGCCAGCCCTGTAGCAAATGTTTGTCATTCAAATCCTATCTTCAAATGTCTCCTATTTATGGGAAGGGGCCTGGTGCGGTAGCCCAGTGGCTAAATCCTTGCCTTACATGTGACGGGATCACATATGGGAACCGGTTTGTACCATGGCTGCTCTACTTCCCAATCAGCTCCCTGCTTGTGGCCTGGGAAAGCAGTTGAAGCAGCCGAGGACAGCCCAAGGCCTTGGGACCCTGCACCCACATGGGAGACCGGAGGAGAGGCTCCTGGCTTCGGATTGGCTCAGCCTCAGTGAGGCCACTTGGGAAATGAACCAGCAAATAGAAGATGTTTCTGTCTCTTCTCCACTTTGTATATCTGCCTTTCCAAAAAAAATAAGTCTTTAAAAAATAAAATAAATAAGAGAATGGAAAAGACAGGTATTGTGGTACAATAGCTAAAATGCCCATTATGGGAGTACCCAGTTTAAACTCTGCCTGTTCCACTTAATCCAGCTGCCTTCCAAGCACACAAGCGGGGCAGCAGCTCACAGCTCAAGTGACAGACCCTGCCGCACACCTGGGGCGTGAACCAGAAGATGGAAGATCTCACTATTGCTTTGCCTTTCAAATAAATAAAACTTTAAAAGAATTAACCATAAATTTCTTAATAAAAAGAAGTTCTATTGTAGGATCACTTTCAGTTGACTTTGTTTTTAAGTTTTTTGTTCTTTTGCTTAAAGCAGGGCGCAGCCTACTAGAGTAGGGATTTAATATAAAAGCACGTCCGTGCCCAACTTCCATTTAACTACATCTAACAAAATAGCTGACTTCCAATTCGCTTTGATAGACTTTTGATCATGTTTCCCTTAAATCAGCGCCTCCTCGGCTCATTCAAGCCCACACCCTTTCTCTCTGGTTTCCAACACCTGCCAGGAAGGGTCAGACGGCCTTGGTATCACCTGTCTTTTTGGTATCAAATACAAAGATACGAAAACCACATTCCCAGTATTCTGTATTCATCTGCCTGTTTCAACCTCTTCTGCCCTATCCATGCCTCGGGCCCGACTCCACACAACACCAGGGTGTCCCTCTCCCTGCCCTCGCACGGAGAACGGCGTCAGTCATGACCAATGCCTGCGCACAGGGGGACCACCTGGGGGCCACCATCACACAAAGTGAAAAGAAAAAGGAAGAGAGGTGGGAGGTGGTGGCCACCTCCAGTCTAGTGTGGCTGTAGAGGCTAATTTTCAGTGCCAAGTCCCCTTCCATCTGAGAAAGGCGCCCTGGCACATGCCAGGCCTAAGTCATTTTTGTCACTGGCGCTATTTTGTGTTTCAAAGGGAGTCTAATTGCTAAGCACCATTATAGGAAAAAATGACATCACCATTCTGAATCACAGACTGAAAGCGAAACTGATTTTTGGTTGATTCTCCCAAGATACACACTTTCAATGGTAGCTAAAAGACCTGTGTCCCTGAGGCACAGAGTGTGCCCACGGCTGCCACGGCGCGTGTGCTGTCAAAGCCACAGCCACTGAACGCGCCCAGTGGTGGCTTGACATCTTACTTTTGAAATAACTCAATCTGGCTTATAAAGTAAGCTCACCATACAGTTCCACCTCTTTTCCCAAGATAGAATTACATCACTGTTTATGCCCGTTAAAGACCTCAGACATGTTCTGAAGGCTCATCTTCCACAGAGCAGTTTGTGTTCCGGCTGCTGCCCAACAGGAAACAACCTGTTTCGCTCACCTCCAGGAAGGAATGCCGCTCACCTAGGCCCTTTCTGCTCTGCGGCAGTCAGATCTGCTGCACAGCCCTGCAAATCGGGGCGCCGGCTGCAATGGACACTCCATAGTCACAAAGTGGTACATTACTCATTTAAATTTTTTAGAAATGTACATTTGTAACATTCCTCTCTACCTCACTCCTCAACCCTTTTCTTGCATTTCTCAGCAGTTCTGAGGTTAAATTTGAATTTTTTTGGCAGGATTAGAAATTTCTATTAGTCCACACTGCTTGCTGAGGCATGTCTCCATTTTGGGGTAATTCCTGACTATAGTAGGAATCTCTCTCTGTCTCCATCTCAAGAAAACCAGCTCTCCCCACCTCGTGCTCCACAAGCCATAGTGCCAATCATTACCAAAACCTCCAGGACAGACAGAAATGCCACCTCCCAGGAAACCATTTGGTGGAGGGCTCCGCTGTGCACCTGGACCCTAACCACATCCCCAAGTCACAAAACACACCCACCTGTAGGGCCCAACGCTTCTCCTCAAAGTCCATCAGCATCCTGTTCAATTACACTGTGGCCATGGACCAGAGCTAGCTCTTCTCTAAATCCCGTACTGTCACAAGGTGAACCCAAGGCTGTCCTCCCCACCCCCACAAATCCAGGTAGAAAAAGGCTATGGAATTTGAATTCCATGGATGAAAATCTCATTAAGAAAAAAAAGAAAGACCTAGCTAGTGTGTTTGTAGTGGTGTCTTCCTCTCCCTGGCCACACCAGCAGGGAGTTTGACAGTTCAGTTCAGTTGATTAGAGCCCCAATAACTAAAAGGGAAGAGCCTTGTTTGCAAAACACACTGTTTTCAAACTTTGGGCTGAGTATGGCTTCCAGGAAACCCAGCCTCCGCCTCCCAAGTTTCTCACTGCAGCCGGGGAAGCTGCAAGTCCCATCCCCCACCCAATGGGAGCACAGCTCCCCGCTTGGCGGCGGATACTAAACACCAAGAACACTGAGAAGAACATCCGGCTCTTATCAGAATCCCTAGTCAGGGCTCCACTGGGATTCCTTTCAGAAAGTTAGGAGCAGGCTGCCCCTGGAAGGCTGGGAAACACGCTGTGGAAACAGACACCCTGCACACACCACCCCACCCCCTGGCTAAAGTGAGGAGCCTAATCCAGGGCCTCCTGCCGGCTCCTGCCTGGGGCCCTGGCAGCCCGGCTGGCTCCTCCGGCCACCTGACTTTGACACAGCCAAGCCCCTCAAATTACCAGGGCACTAAGCAAGAGGGCCCTGGAGACCAGCAAGCCTGTTTTGCCACCTTAGGAAGCTGGCAGGAAATCTGCATACTAACCCAACCCGCATGCAGCCAGAACTAGAGCTCAACCTCACCATCAGTGTAGACCTTTACAATGTTGTTTCCAACACTGGGCCTGCAAAGAGTCCATCACGCACCTACTCTGGACCTGCTTGGCCCAGAGGGCTCTGGGAAGGACCGCAACCCCGTTCTCCAAGCCCCCATTGCAGACAGTCACCCCACAGAATACCCTCCCACCTTGAGTGGATTTTGCTCTGGCCTTCTCAGCTTTCCTCCACCCCTGCCCTATATCCTCAACACTCCCAGTCTCCTGCCCCATGAGGGGCACCTTCAGCATCCCTGCCCATCCAAGCACACACCCACCTCCACCTCCTCAGCGCCAGAGGGACCCAATCAGCAAAGACAGTGTATAAAAGTGGGCAGGCAAGGGTGGGTGGAAATGAAGAACTACAGAAAAGGGAAACTTAAGGGCAGAATGAAACCGAAGGAAAAAGTCGATGGACCAGAATGGACACTAGCCCTGAAAATGGGTAAACTTGCTTTCTGTGTGTTGGCAAGAAATGGAAGCAGAGGGACAACACAGGAATCTGAGAATTGAAAGAAAAAAAAAAATGGCTAATGGCCAAGAACAGAGTGAACTACAGGCAGAGTCCAGCAAGTTGGATGACTTGCACGTGGTACCTAAGAGCAAAGGGTTAAGATACCCATGCTGGAGATGAGGCCCTTGTCAGCACAGAACTGTCTTCACCAGAGGAAAAGGAGGGGACAGACTGGGGCCTGTGGACCAGAGAGCCCAGGGTGTCAGTCCTGGCTGCAGAGCCAAGTTACCCCGGGAGCTTCGAGAAGAAATGTTCACGTTTCCACCTGGCTCGCTCTATCTGCAAAGGGGCTGCCCAGGTTCAAATGGGTGTGCAGCCAGAGCGAGGAAACACAGGTGGGGGGGAGGAGTTGGAAAAAAAGCTGAGAAGCCAGCAGCGATGTGGAAGGGTGTGCAATTAAACCAGCGGGAAACACAAAGTTAAAGCCCAGTACAGTGAGAAAGGAGCACTGGCCAAGAAGCTGGAAGAAAGGCCGAGTGGCTTAGAGAAACTCGAGGCTGTTTTTTGGATAAAGCACAACACAATCTAAGATTTACAGCAAACGGATCTGCAGGCAAATCAGAGGACCCAAGTGAAGTGCAAGGGCCGCGTGGAGGGACAGCATTCTCTGGGAGGGGAGACCTCAAGATCTTCAGCTCAGAACTGGGAGGGGGCAGATGCCAGTCTGGGGGGGACGAAGGAATGAAGCCAAGCAAATGAGAACTACTGTGATGTCTGAGACGTGAGAGAGTGGAGACCAGGAGAGGATGGGACAATTCACCAAGAGTGTCTGGGGGCGCCCTGAGGGGTGTGTGTGATACAGTTGGGCAGGAAGGACCACACAAGGGGCCATGAAGCCTGCCTGGAGCAGGCCGGGAGAGCGGGGCTGCCTCGCTCTCCCCAGGAGAGCTGCCAGGGTTCGGGAGAGGAAACCAGCAAAGGCCCAAACCAGAGGGCCTGATGTGCAAAGGCAGGACAGCCCCCGGGCCTTCGCTGGGGAGGGGGATGCGGACTTCACCTGAAGACCCCAAGGTGGGGAGGGGGTGTCAGTCAAGATGAGAAGGGGAGGGGAAAGATGAGTTCCAGATCTGAGGAAGTTTTGGAGGTGGGGGGACATGTGGAGGAGGACAAGAATCAAGTCCAAAGTTTGAGAAAGAAATAAAGAAATGACGGAATGACGTCGGGAGCCAGGGAAAATGGGAGAGGGGTGCCGGCGGGGGAAGGACGAGGCGAGGGCCTGGCCTGGCTGGAAAGAGCATTAGGGCCCAGGAGAGTGGGGGAGGGGAGAGCTGGGGGATGCAGGCTGCGGGGGGAGGGGGCAGCCAGCCTGGGGGAGCGCTGCTCAGGAGGGGATGCACGGCCAGGGAGATGAAGAAAGATCTGGGAAAAATAAGAATTTGGGGGATCTGGACGCGGGAGGAAGCCCAATTTGGGGAAATGAGCGAGCCTCCGTTCGGCGGGGTTGAAGCTGGGGGGGGGGACCGAATGGAAGGTCGAGTTCGGTCTTGGGTGGGAGGGGGCTTTAGGGGACAGGGAAGGCCAAGAAGGGGGGGAATGGGCCCTGCTGGAGGGAGGGGGGTAAAGGACGGAAGGAGGCCCGGTGGCGGGGTTGACGTTCGGACTGAGCTGGCTCAAGTGGGGAAAGGGGACCCGTGCCGCGGGCGGGACGGGCCCCCCAGGATGGCGGCCAGGGCCGGCTGGACGTCGGGGGAGGCCCGCTGTAGCCACAGGGGGTGGAGGGTGGGGGCGGGGAGCCAGGGCCGGGCCGTTACCTGTCCTGGGTGTTTATCATCCTCGGCGGCTCTGCTCAGGGTGGGAGGAGGCGGCGCAGGGAGTGGGTAGGTGGATGAGTGGGTGGGTGTGGGTCGCGCGCGCGGGGCCGATCTCTGCAGGATAAGTCCCTGTCAGGCCGCGGGCCGAGCGCCCTCCTCCTGCCTCAGCGAGTGCCTGCCTCCAACTGACCCTCCCCGGCCGCCGCAGCCGCCGCAACCGCCCCGCCCCCGAGGGCCTCATCTGCATAGCCCCACCCAAGAGCCGCGCGGTGTCCTGGGAAACTGGGGCCCACAACAAAGGGCCAAGCCCCGCCCCGCGTCCGCGCAGGCGCACCGGGAGGAGGCCGGCGGGGTCGGGTGGGGGCGGGGGTGTGGGGATGAAGGGCAGCCTTTGTGGGGCGGCCGTGCTAGAGGCCGTGCTCACGTCGGTGCTGGCCATAGCGAGGCTCAAAACAGGCGTTATGTTTCATGGAGAGTTTTCTGAGGATTGACTATAGCCTAGTGCTCGTCCCCGAGCAGGGCTACGCCGTTTGTGGCTTCTTGGAGGAGTGTCTGATGGAACAAGACTAAATCGGAAATCTGAGAGGACCCCACGCCTCTCAGCCCTATCCCGAATCCAGGCCCACAGATCTCGGTTACCTCGGCCAGGTCTCTGCGTCTCGCAGACATATCCCAGGCCAGTGGTCACCCCAAGGCTCGCGGCTCAGGTGGCTATCTGTGTGGGTGTCACCTCATCGACTTCTTCACAGTCCCGGTGGAGGGTGCTGCCACCCCTCACGCAAGGGTCCGATTTCCCAATCCTTTCCATTTGCTACCTCTGCTGGCCCCTAGTACAGATGAGTGCTAAAAATTCACGGTGCCGAGCGCCCCGACCTCTCAGGTCCCGCACTTGGATCCTACAACCTCCATTCCCTGTGTAGTCACTCCAGGCTGCCGTGGGGAGAGAGCACATTATCCCGGATCGGCAATCCACCGCCCCCTCAAGCCACATCCACTCGTTTACTTCACAAGAGTTAACTGAGCAAAGACCCACTATGTGCTTGGGGCACGTGTGAGCATTCAGTCCCGTCAGAGGGAGCCACACACAGAGAAACTGTCACAATAGGAAGTGAGTGGCAGTTCTGTCGGAGGCCCCAGCGAAGGCCCCAGGGAAGCAGGGCAGCTCCAGAGGGCCAGTCACTGCGGCCTCTCATTCCGGACCTTCTCAGGACACTGCTTCAGGGAGGGTCAGAGCTGCCAAATAAAAGCTTTTGCAGAATAATAATCATCATAATAATTCCCCCTAGCTTGGGAGGGACCATCGACATTGACAGCACCAGCGGCCCACATCCCAGCTCAGCGTTGGGTTTGCTGTGTCCTGCGGCTCAGCTTCTAATCCATCTCCCTGCTAACACATCCTGGGAGGCAGCAGTGATGGCTCACAACTTGACTGCCCACTCCTCCTTCCCCAGCGGGGAGACCCACACTGAGTTCCAGCCTCCTGATTTCCAGCCTTAACCCCAACTGTTGCTGGGGAATTAATGGCAAGATTTCTCCCAGGGCGATGTGGAGGTGAGAAGGATGCATGCCTATGTTTATGTGTATCTTTCTCTGCCTTTCAAATCAATTTAAAAAAAAAAAAAACTTTTAAAAGATTCTCCAGCTTCTCTTCTACCCTTAACTATTCCTGGCTCCTCTTTCAAGTTCAAAGCCAGGAGTAGGGCCCGGCACAGTGGCCTAGCGGCTAAAGTCCTCACCTTGAACTCGCCGGGATCCTATATGGACGCCGGTTCTAATCCCGGCGGCTCCGCTTCCCATCCAGCTCCCTGCTTGTGGCCTGGGATGGGAGACCTGGAAGAAGCTCCAGGCTCCTGACTTCAGATCGGCACAACTCTGACTGTTGCAGTCACTTGGGGAGTGAATCATCGGATGGATGATCTTCCTTTCTGTCTCTTCTTCTCTCTGTATGTCTAACTTTGCAATAAAAGTAAATCTTCTTAAAAAAAAAAAAAAAAGCCAGGAGCATTCTACAACACAACAGGACAAAGCCAGCCCTGACCGAACCCATCTTGGAGCCCCAGAAAACAAGGGCAATCCTCCAAGACAGCTGCGATAGCTCTCTTTCCATCAATTAGCAATGCTGAGAACTTTCTAAGTCACAGCAACCACTTGTTGGGCATTGTACTAAAGCAACAGTTTTCACGCAGCCCCAACCTATATTTCAGATGAAGAACACTGAACCTCAGAGATGTACTCTTTGGATTTTGTTTTTTCAAGCACAGAGTGACAGAGAGAGAGCTTCCATCTGCTGGTTCACTCCCCAAATGGCTCCAACAGCTCAAGCTGAGCTGGCTCAAAGCCAGGAACTTCTTCTGAGTCTCCCACGCATGTGCAGAAGCCCAAGCACTTGAGCCATCCTCTGCTGCTTTCCCAGTCCACAAGCAAGAAGACGGATCAGAAGTAGAGCAGCCAGGACACAAGCCGGTGCCCATAAGGGATGCCAGCACTGCAAGATGAAGGTTGAACCTGAGAGCTTGGCATCAAGTCTCCTTACGGCCTCTAGTTCAGCTTCCAGCAGGTGCACACCCTGACCGACAGCACACAATGGCTCCAGGCCTGAGTCCTTGTCACTCACTCCTTTGCTAATACTCCTGTCTTCAGCCAACTCCAGTCCCACCCACTGAGAGCATCTGGGGAGTAATTCAGTGATTAGAAGGAAGATCTTGATTTCTCTTCCTAATTAAGTAATACAAATTTTAAAACACCCTGCCAAGTTCAATAGTTCAATTGGCTGATCCTGCACTCCACCTTCAAGCACTGGCATCTCAAAGGGTGCTGGTTTGCATCCCAGCTGTTCCACTTCCCTTCCAGCTCCCAGATTATGGCCTTGGAAGCAGCAAAGGATGGCCCAAAGCCTTGGAACCCCACATCCATGTGGGAGACTTGGAATAAATTCCTGGCTCCTGGCTTCGGGTCAGCTAAGTTCTGGCTATTGCGGCCAAAAAAGATCTTCTGTCCGATGGTTCACTTCCCAAGTGAGCACAACAGCCAGAACTGAGCCGATCCGAAGCCAGCAGCCAGGAACTTCCTTCAGGTCTCCCACGCGGGTGCAAGGTCCCAAGGCTTTGGGCCGTCCTAGACTGCTTTCCCAGGCCACAAGCAGGGAGCTAGATGAGAAGTGGAGCTGCCAGAATTAGAACCAGTGCCCGTATGGGATGCTGGCATGTTCAAGGCAAGAACTTTAGCTGCTAGACCACCATGCCAGACCCTACATTCCCATTCTCTTAACAAGACCTTTAACATTGGTCTCTCTGGACAGCCTGTACCCCTTCCATCCTAGCTGATGGTCTGGCCTTTGATGGTCCTGAGGAAACAGAAACAAAGGCGAACCCTCGTATTCCTTCCACAACCCCATCTGCATCTCCCCCTCCTGGATCTCATTGCTTCTGGGGTCTGAGATGTGAGCTGGCGCCAGCAAACCCCAGCCAATTCCTCCACCGGAGCCAGGGAGCCCCTCACCACCCTGCTCTTTAGGCCCTGACCCCTGTGATCTAAGTTTTCCCTTACTCATACAAACAAGCTCACCAGGCTTTGAAAGATAATAACATAGTTCCCTCTGGAAAAGTTTGGCGGTTTCTTAGAAAACTAAACATGCAACAAAGAGATGACCCAGAAACTGTTCTCCTAAGTGTGCCACAGAAACCAAGACTTCTGTTCCCATAAATGCCTGTGTGCTCGTGAAAGCTTTATCTGAACGACCGCAAACTAGGAGCTCAAGTCCTCCAACAGGAGAATGGTTACCCAGCCACACTATGTACCCCTGAGCGATGAAAGAAAACAAACTGGGGCTGGTATCAGATCAACTGGCTAGTCCTCCGCCTCCAAGCACGGGCATCCCATACCGGAACTGGTTCATCCCCTGGCTGCTCCTCTTCCCATCCAGCTCCCTGCTTGTGGCCTGGGAAAACAGCAGAGGATGGCCAAAGCCTTGGCTCCCTGAGCCCATGTGGGAGACCCCGAGGAGGCTCCTAGCTTCAGATAAACACGGCTCTGGTCACTGTAGCCATCTGGGAAGTGAACCAGAAGATAGATTTCCTCTCTGTCTCTTGTAAATCTGTCTTTCCAATGTAAATAAACAAACAAAAAAATCTTAAAAGAAAAGAAAGAGAACAGACTATTGGTGTGTGCAACAACGTGGAGGCGTCTGCAGAAAGTCCCACCGATTGGAACTCTTATATGACTCTACTTACAGGATAGTTCTGAAATACAGGTTAGATTAGCAGGTACTGGGGCAGGGAGGATGTGGTGATGAAAGGGCAACACGGAGGGATCCTTGTACGGATGGAACTAGTCCATGGTGGTGGACACATACGCCTGTTCCTGTGATACACCTGTACCCAAACTGCAGGCCAGTGCCGTGGTGCCGCAGGTTAAGCCAATGCCTGTGACACCAGCATCCCATTCTGCAGCAACAGTTCGAGCACCAGCTGCTCCATTTAGTATAGAGCTCCCAGCTGCTGTGTCTGGGAAAGCAAATCCACGTACCCCACAAAAGACCCAGATGGAGTTCCTGGCTCCTGGCTTCAGCTTGGCACATCCCTAGCCTTTGGGAAGATGCCTTCAACAACAGAAGAGGCTATCACTAGGGTTCCAGGGCGGTAAACCTAGGAACAGCTCTTACAAGGGTGGGGGAGGGGATGACAGCTTGAGGGAACAAAAATGGTGAAGCAGGAGGAGTGTATTTGATATGAGGTAAATAGACATCGGAAGGGTGAACACGCACCCTACCCAGAGGCTCATTATCTATAGAATCTTGTGCAGGAAAGCTGTACGGAGGGGCCAGTATGGTGGCTTATAGGATAAGTCTGTGATGCTGGAATCGCATATGGGTGCCGGTTCATGTCTGGCTGCTACATTTCCCAACCAGCCCTGCTCCTGTGACCTGGAAAAGCCATGAAAGATGGCTTCACTCCCTGGGATCCCGCACCCACCTGGGAGACATGGAAAAAGCGCCTGGCTTCAGTTTGGCTCCGCTCCAGCCCTGTGGCCATTTGGGGAGTGAACAAGTAGGTGGGAGCCCTCCACGTCTTCCTTTTCCGGCTGTAAATTGGCCTCTTGGATAAAAATAAACCTTAAAAAGAAAAAGAAACAAAATCTCAATGGTACCACATGAATCACACAAACCTGAGCTTGACCTTGTTCTAGTCACAGGGCTCTGAAGGGCCTGTCTTGCCTCCTGTTAAAAGCAGGGGCCAAGGCTCCACTGTCAAAGACTCCGGGGTGAATTAATTCAAATAGTTTGTGAAAGCACTGAGTCCAGGGTCCAGAAGATGGTCCACAAATGCAAATGCAGCCGCACTGGTTTCTGTGTACAAAGTCACTTTCCAGGGGGTATCAAGACTACAGGCTAAACCTTCACGCGCTACGCCAATATCCCATATAGGCATCAGTCCATGTTCTGACTGCTCCATTTTTTAAAAGATTTATTTTTACTGGAAAGACGGAGACACAGAGAAAAGGAGACAGAGAGAGAAAGATCTTCCATCCACTGGCTCACTCCCCAAGAGGCCACAATGGCCAGAGCTGAGCTGAAGCCAGGAACTTCTTCCACATCTCCCACGCGGGTGCAGGGTCCCAAGGCTTTGGGCCAGCCTCGACTGCCTTCTCACGCCACAGACAGGGAGCTGGATGGGAAGTGGAGCTGCCAGGGTCCGAACTGGCATCCATATGGGATTCCAGGTATGCAAGGTGAGGGTTTAGCCACTAGGCCATGGAGCAGGCCCCTGCTCCACTTCTGATCCAGCTCCCTGCTAATGGCAAAACTGAGGTCGGGAGCTGGGCAGCGAGCCCCAGCAGCCGTTTGTGTTCCCCAGCGCAGAGATGCGTGAAGGTCACACAGCTCTGCCTCACTTGAGGCGCATTCCACCTGTGCCACGTTCCCGCCAAAACCCGGAGCCCGAACTCAGCAAACCTTCACGGTGCTACAGCTTATGGGGAGAAAACGCAGATGAAACCGGTGAAATGCCAGAGACGCAGTCAGCTAAACCCAAATGTAGAAAACTTATTAAAGTTTCTTTGAAAGACAGTTACAACAGAGACAAAGAGATTGAGCTTAATACTCACAACAGCTGGGATGGGACCAGGCCAAAGCCAGGAGCCCTAACCCGGTACAGGTCTCCCACATCAGGGCAGGGAACCACTGCTTAAGCCGCCCAGGGTTCACACTAACAGGAAGCTGGATTGGAAGCAAAGCAATAATGATATTACCACAATAACGGTATTATTTTAAATGGAATTTCTGGGGTACAGGCATTTGGCTGACCCAGCATTCAGGAAGTTAACATCCTATGTCAAAGTGCCTGGAACCAGCGGACATTTCTCCCAGATCAAGCCTCCTGCAAACGTGCGACTTGGGAGGAAGCAGCGGCGGTCTCACCCCTGCCACCTGGTGGAACATCTGGATTGCACTTGGGCTTCCGCTTCCACTGTCACAGGCTTGTGTGGGGCGAACCAGTAGTTGGAGCTTGCTCCCTCTTTCTGGTTTTGTCTCTCTCCGTCTCTCAAATATTTTGGGGGACTAATGCTGAGGTATTGTTGGCTATACCTCCAAGAGGGGTGCCAGCATCTGATATGGACACCAGCTCACATCCTTCCTGACAGTCCTACTTCTAATCCAGCTCTCTGCTTGTGGCCCAGGAAAGCAGAGGAGGGTGGTCCAGGTTGTTGGGACCCTGTACCCCCTTGGGACATCCAGAAGCTCCTGGATTCTGGCCTAGGATCTGTTTAGATCTCCTCTGTGGTCATTTGGGGGAGTAAAGCAGTAGATAAAAAATTCTCTAGGGCCCAGCACAGTAGCCTGGTGGATAAAGTACTCACCTTGCATGCACCAGCATCCTATGTTGGCATCAGTTCGGATCCTGGCTGCTCCACTTCCCTTCCAGCTCCCTGCTTGTGGCCTGAGAAAGCAGTAGAGGATGGCCCAAAGCCTTGAGACCCTGCACCAGCACGGGCAGCCTGAAGGAGGCTCTTGGCTTCAGACTTGCTCAGCTCTGGCCATTGTTGCTGCTTGGGGATTGAACCAGCGATGGAAGATCTTTCTCTTAAATCTCTAAAAAAAAAAAAAAAGTCTCAAATGAATAGATCTGCAATACAGCTTATAAAGTGAGAACTATAATTATTAAAAAAAATTGTCTTTCCTTCTCTTTGTAATTCTCCTTTTCAAATAAAATATCTTAAACATAAAATGAAATTTTAAAAATGTATCATTACTGTTCAATGACACATACTGCAATATTTATAGATGGATTTATAGATGGAAATGAGCTACCTGTGATTAGCTATACACACACACACACACACAAAAAGACCAAATGGGGATGAAAATCTGGATAGTCACTTACCCTGAGTTGGTTACTGAGTCATACTTTTTTTTCTTAAGGTTTATTTTTGGGGGCCTGGCGCAATAGCATAATGGTTAAGGTCCTTGACTTGAACGCTCTGGGATCCCATAGGGGAGCTGGTTCTAATCCCGGCCGCTCCACTTCCCATCCAGTTCCCTGCTTGTGTACATCTGCCTTTCCAATAAAAATAAATAAATCTTTAAAAAAAAAAAAATTCTTTTGGGGGTCTGGTGCAGTAGCCTAGTAGCAAAAGTCCTCGCCTTGCACACACCGGGATCCCATATGGGTGCTGGTTCATGTCCCAGCAGCTCCCTGCCTGTGGCCTGGGAAAGCAGTAGAGGACGGCCCAAAGCCTTGGGACCCTGAACTCACGTTGGAGACCCGGAAAAGGCTCCTGGCTCCTGATCGGCTCGGTTCTGGCTGTTGCAGCCACTTAGGCAGTGAACCACAGATGAAGATCTTCCTTTGTCTCCTCCTCTGTGTATATTTGATTTTCCAATAAAAATAAATCTTAAAAAAAAACATTTTAATCTATTTGAAAGGCAGAATGATGGAAAGACTCCTCATCCTCTGGTTCTCTCCCCAAATGCCCACAACAACTTAGGCTACACTGGGCTGAAGCCAAGATTCAGAATTCCATGTGAATCTCCCACACGGGTGGCAGGGACCCAAGGCCTTGGGCCATACCCTGCTGCCTGCCAACGTGTGGCATGAGCACACTGGTTGGGAGGCGAAGCGGGATTTGATGCCAGGCACTCTATTGGGAGGGTACCGGTGTCCACACCACAGCACCTGCCCCAAGAGACTCAGTGACCAGCATCTGAATACAGTCAGCATCTGCTTACAAATATTCCCCCGGGGGGTGGGGCAGCTTGGAGAGGTGTGACTTGTGACTTACATGTACACAACAACCAGAAAGCTAAAGGAGGTGGTTTAATTGGCACTGAAGTGGGCAGCTCAGCTTGTGAGGGCAGGAAAGGGTTAGAAAAATTAGCATCAGCTTTTAGCTGAGAACAAAGACAACTCCAATGCCTCTTTTTCAAGGTGAAAACTGAGCCAGAAACACTGAGAAAGGAGATAAAAAATAAGATGATTGTGAAAGGCCCAGGAAAGGGGGTGGGGATGCTGAGCCCCAGGGCCTGCACAGGCTTCAGCCAGAGCATCACTGAGCCCCAGGGGATGCACTGCCGGATGGCACCACCAGGAGCCAGAGCTCCAGGCTTCCTCCTGCATCCTGTGGGACTCTTGGTACCCGTTCCTCATCTGAAATCTGAATAAATGGAGAGAAACGAGGAGGAGGAGGCCGACGTTGTACCAACAGCTGCTCCTGCAAGGCTGGCATCCCAGGCTGGAGACCAATTGGAGTTCCAGGTACTCTGCTTCCGATCCAGCTCCCTTTAATGCACCTGCGAAGGCAGCAGCCGATGGCCCAAGTGCTCAGGCCGCTGCCACCCGCGGGAGCCAGCCAGAGGCAGTTCCTGACTCCGGCCTTGGTCCTGGTCTCAACACAGATGTTGTATCATCGGCCTCTTGGAGAGTTGAACCCATGAATGAAAGATTTCTCTCTCTCTCCCTACCTCCATTACTCTGCCTTTCAATCAAATAAATAAATCTTTAAAAAACATTTGGAGAATCAGCGAGAACTGTCTATTTTTTACAACTATCTCTGTGACTTTTACGTATTTATATCCGAGTGACAGAGTTCACCCATCTGCTGGTTCTAGCCCCATGTTTGCCCAAAACAAAGAAATTAATCTGGGGCTCCCAGGTAGATAATGGGGACCCTGTCACTTGAACCATCACCTGCGTTTCTCCAAGGTGTGCCTTAACAGGAAGATGGGATGGAATGGAGTGAAGGTTCAAATCCAGACTCCAGGCAATGCGGGTTGGGGTGGGGGCTTCCCTTGCAGCATCTCGGCCAGGGCCTCACACACCAGCCACAGTGTGTCTCTGCGGATGGCGGAGCTGCGGATGGCGGAGCTGAGTCCAGCGGGCTTCCCATGCCTGCCGTCACCTAGCCGGTGAGCCACCTCGCATGGCCGAGCTGGGAGCTCAATGCCACACCTGGGACAGAATCCGTGGGAGCGGAGGAAGGGGGCAGTGCCCCTTGTAGAGGTGGCAAAAAAAAAAAAAAGAAAAAGAAACGTGGGAAGCACGCTGGCCCGGGCTCCCAGGGGCAGGAAGTGCCTGGCGGAAGGTGAGGCGTACAAAGCAGCTTGGCCTGGGGTGGAGGGTTCCGGTTCCAGCCGGCACATTATTTTAGAACGACAGGAAAAACAGAGGCAGTGGTTCCCACCGACCGCCCCGCCCCGGGAAGCAGGGGAGGACGGGCCATCCCTGCCAGCTCCTTTGCGTTGGCCCCACAGCCCAGGGCACACTTCCCTGGGGTGCACAGGGATTGTGGGGTGAGGCTGAGGGGTAGCGGAGAGGGGGAAGGAGGCCACAGCCTGTGACCCCCGGAAGGGGCAGGAAACCGCCAGCTAGGGCAAGGGGCCCTGGGAAGGACCAAAGACCTGGGGAAGGCCACCTTGGGGGCCACACAGCCCTCACGGCCTGTGGAGGCCCAGGGCTCCGGGCTCAGTGCCCACTCTCTGATCCGCCACATTGTTCAGCCATTTCCTTCTCTGGAAGCATTAAAAGGGGTGCTGTGAGGGCCAGAGACCGGCAGGGCCAGGAGTACAAGCAGAAGGGCGGGGGGACCCAGGGCTACGTGGGAAAAGGTCTTGGGAATCCCAGGGACAGAATAGGGACAGGGTGTGCGAGGTACCGCACACGCGCGCACACACCCCAGCATGCGCGTTTCCATTTGTGTCTGGCTGCCTTGCTTGGCTTCAGTCACAGGACCCAGCCCTCGGGGACAGTCCCCAGGTCCAGCCGTGGCCTGGGAGAGGGTGAAGAACCGCCTCCATGCCTGAGAAAGCAGCAGGCAATTCCCCGGAGAGGCCTAGTCCATCTGACTTGGCTGACTTCCTTCGATTTAAAGGGATGATTCTAGAACCTTCGGCTAAGCTCCCAACTTCCAGGCAAGGCTCTACTTCTTACCAACAAGACGCTGGCAAACACGTGGGAACCAGACGTGGGCAGTGAAGTCAGCCATTCCCACAGCCTCTATTTAAAAAGCCCAGAATCACTTGCAGCCACTTAGATCTCGGAGCCAAAGAGCATGCAGAGTTCACCCAGTGGTTCAGCGCTCCTCCTGCTCCAGAACAGACTGCAGCCAGCAGCCCCTGGGCAGGAGGCAGCGTGTGTGGACACAGGCACACGCACGCACACACACACCTCGCTGGTCCAAACTAGCACCAAAGAAACTTTTGTGCCAATCCTCAGGACTTCCATGGCCAAACCCCAATTTCCAGTCTCTGGAAACAAGGCCAGAAAGTAAGAGCTACCCAGGAGGCCTGTGCTCCAGAATGGTGGGCAAAAGGAATGAGGAGCCACTGCCCACGCTGCCCCAGTGTGCACCACCCTCATGACCCCCACTCCAAAGGGCAGTGCCAGCTCTGTGGCTCACCAAGGGGACATGATGCACGTGGAGTGTTTTATGCCCTGCTCTTAATCAGAAGAGGAGACACAAAAGGACCCAAGAGGAACATTCTTAGTACTTCTGCTAAGCCAGGTGCACCTGCAAGCCAAGAAAGATGTGGTTCGGTCCCCCTGACCTCCTGCACCCCACCACCTGCCGGGGCAAGGTGTTTCATGCCACCTGCTTCCCATTTGGGAAATAACCAGCAGATGGAAAATTACTCCAACTCTGCCTTTCAAGTAAATCTTTTTTAAAAAGCTATAATCTTCAAATTATTTAGCTCTTACACACTCTATACATTTTAAATTACATATATCCCTTAATAAAGCTCATTTTTAAATTAAAATCTTGAATTCTCTTCAAAATTTTCAGTAATCCATAAGTTTCTTAAGAATATTTATTTTTATTGGAAACATGAATCTGATTTACAGAGAAGGAGACAAATTTTCCATTCACTGGTTCACTCCCCAAGTGGCCACACATGTCAGAGCTGAACTGATCTGAAGCCAGGAGCCAGGAGCTTCTTCCAGGTCTCCCATGGAAGTACAGGGTCCCAAGGCTTTGGGTCAGCTTCTGCTGCGTTCCCAGGCCACAAACAAGAAACTGATAGGACGTGGGTCAATTGGGATGCGAGCTGGCATCCATACAGGATCCCGGCGCATTCAAGCAAGAATTTAGCTACTGAACCATTGTGCCAGGCCAGAGAGCATATTTTTTCAAAATAAACAAAATTTCTTTATAGTGCCTTGTTATAATCATTAGTTCCCTGCTGATTAAAACCTATTACAAATGCTGATACTGATTCAAGCATAACAATTCCTACTGAAACAGCTGCTGGGGTTGGCACAATAGCGCAGCAAGCACCAGCACCCCATATGGGCGCTAATTCCAATCCTGGCTACTCCACTTCCCATCCAGCTCCCTGTTAAGGGCCTGGGAAAGTACTGGAGAATGACTGAACTCCTTGGGTCCCTGTATCAGCGTAGGAGACCCAAAAGCAGTTGCTGGCTCCTGGATTTAGATTGGCTCAATTCAGGACATTACAGCCATTTGGGGAGTGAACCAGTGGATGGAGGATTTCGCTCTTTCCTTTTCTCTCTGTAACTTGCCTTTCAAGTAAATAAAAGACAGAGGTGTTCCCTTCCTAGAACAAGCCACACCAGAGGCCAACCTCAGCTCTGTCTCACTGTTCCCCATCTAGCTCACGCTCAGGAGCCTGGTGCGCAGGCCAGCTGACCGCTGAGCACGGACAGCCACCGGCTTGTTCCCCACCGCCTTCAGCCTTAAAGCTTTCACAAAAGGGATTTATGACCCGGTCATTCAGAGTTCTTGGATTCCTAAATGTTGAAATCCCTCTGTTGAACAGACCCTGGAGTCTTCACCCCCTCAAGCCAGCATGCCAGAGACAGACTGAAGATGGTCTTGTCATTGTAAAGTACAGGCTAAAACACGCCACAGTAATCAACACTGCCACAGCTCCACTACTCAAGCCAACACAACCCTCCTACCCCCTACTCGCGCCAGCTGTCTGCTGCAGGTCAGCTGGGCATCCTACATGCCATAGGCACCCCAGGGTCCCTGGCAATGGCACCCCAGGGTCCAGACTCTGCCATCTGAAAAGTCCCTGGCAATGGCACCATGGTGGTCACCATGGCAATGAGCAGGCAAGACAGCAACCAAAGATGGACAAGCGTACTCTGGCTGGTAATCTCTTTATCTGTCTGGTCTAGACACCCGGGGGCCATGCTTCACTGCCAAGCCAATCACACCTAACTTCCAACAGCAGGGACATGACCAGGAGGAAGAGGAAGGTATCATGGTGCCACCAACCAAGGGAGACCCAGATGGAGCTCCTGGCTCCTGCCTGTGCCAGGCGTTTGGGGGAATGAACGAGTAGATCAAAGATCCCCCCCTCTCTCCAGCTCTGTCAATTTGTCTATGAAATAAATAAATCTTATTCAAAACTATTTATGGGGGGAAAAAAAGTGAGCTCCTGGAATTTGATTGCTTAAACATAGCCCCACACACCCGACCTCAGAAAAGGCTTTTGCACCCCAAGGGGGCCCCTGCTTGGAGGTCCCTGCAGGAGCCAGTCTCCAAAGTTCCCACTGCTGCGAATGTGGCTCCCTCTCTGTTTGGGAACTGCTGGGGTGAGTGACCCTTCCCTATGTGTGTTATCCTAACTGCTGCTGTCCCTTGGAGCGTGGGAACCACAGCTGCCCGTCTTACATCCTCCGCACTGCCCAGCAAGGTCACGCAGTGCAGATTCAGTTTCTGGTTGATGGCACAGTCGGTCGTTTTTTTCTGTGTTTCCGTCTGTAAAGCTGAGATATCAGGCTGGCACTCACTACAACCGAGATGAAAAAAGGAAAAACAGGTCCAGCTCCTCCGCCTATAGCAGGCGTCAGCGTGCCCGAGGTTCCACTGTGAACATGGAGATGGGCAGCATGCACGCAGGGAAGAGCTGCTGGGACATCAGTGACCACTGGAGTGCGGCGTTAGAGGCTGGAGACCCAGGGACAAGGCCAGGAAAGGGCACGCAATCCAGTGTGAGTTATACCTGATTCAAGGGCACCCAATGGGCCACGGCGGAGGGTAAAGCCACACCACGCCCCCAGTGTGCAAAACAAAGATTCCCGCCTCCTCTCCGCCCCAGGCCAAAAGTAAGTGCTTTCGGTGCCTGGCCCTGCCCCCTGGTGGCCAGGGGCAATACTGCAGCCTAAGGAAGCACAGTCTGGTTCATCCTGGAGATGATTCACGTGGGAAGGGGAAGATGTTCAGATCAGTCTTTCTGCCTGTAGAAAAAGGAACCATGGGGCGAGAAGGGCATAAATACAGAGTACTTCGCCCTTTTTGTGGAAAATAACGATTTTGGTGCAAAAAAACCCCCAAGGGTCAGCACCGTGATGCAACAGGTAAAGCCACTGCCTGAGCCAACGCCTTCCCACAGGGACCCTAGTTTTGAGTTCTGGCTGCTCCACTTCCAAGCCAGCTCCCTGCTAATGCACCTGGGAGAACAGTAGGGAATGGCCTAAGCACTGGGCCACATGGGAGCCCTCCAAGAAGTTCCTGACTCCTAGCTTCAGCCTGGCCCAGTGCTGGCCACTGTGGTCATTTGGAAAGCAAGATGAAAAGTTCTCTCCTTCTCTCTCCATAGCTGTGTCTTTTCAATACATAACCCCAGGGCCAACCCATATCAGGCACCCCAGGTGCCCAGGAACCAGCAAGGTGCACGCAGATGACATCAGAGCTTGGCAGTGCTAAGACAGTGACACTCAGGGCCAGCATGCCGAGAGGGGGAAGTCCAGAGAGGAGTTCCCATGCCAGCTGTGAGAAATTGGAAATGTGAGCCCTGTGGTTACTCGGCTCACTGCCCTTTTTAAAGATTTATTTATTTTTATTGGAAAGGCAGATATACAGAGAGAAGAGACAGAAAGATCTTCCAGTCATTCATTCACTGCCTAAGTGGCTGCAACCACTGGAGCTGAGCCTATGTAAGGCCAAGAGCTGGGAGCCTTCCCCAGGTCTCTCACGTGGGTGCAGCATCCCAAGGCCTTGGGCCATCCTCTACTGTTTTTCTAGGCCACATGTGGGGAGCTGGGTGGGAGCAGCTGGAACACAAACTTAAGCCTATATGGGATCCCAATGGTTGCAAGGTGAGGATTTAGCCACTAGGCTATCACACTGGGCCAAGTTCACTGCCATTCTAGGACCACAAGCACTGGACATCCAGGGGTATGACCTAGGACCTCGAGCTGGATGCTCAGTCTGTACACAGGTCCCTGGGCAAATCCCTTTGCCTCCCAGGGCTGAGCCAACACTTCCTACATCCCTGGTAGTGGGGGAGGCTTGCTACATGCGAATCCCACATTCAGCAGGTGTTCCATCCCTGTTTGCCATTGACTGTTCTATCCCATCTCTGTCCAGACTCAACCCACCTCCTAGCACCTAAGAGGCTCGAAGCCGTCTTCAGCCACAAGAGGGCGCCCAAGCTCCCACTTGGCCCATTCTGTCCCTGTGAAGTGGTGCGTGCCAGTGAGCAGAGACCCCACCAGGTCACACAGCTACAAACCTGCCATCGTGGGATTTTCGCACAATTCATGCAGTGCTGTGGACAGGACAGACCCAGCACAAGCCAGTGCACAGGGTCAGAGCCAGCCTAGGCTGACTATGGCCCAGGGCCCCTGGGTGCTCCACTCAAGACACAGGCTGGTCCTTAGGGCACCATTGTAGGTTCCAGAAATGAAGACCTGGGCCCGTGTTGAGACACCTAGAATATGACACTACTGCTACCACACTGTCCTGCTCTGGGGTCACCTTGTGTAGGGAAATGAGGGTATCTCCCCCTCATCACCTACCCTGTCAGGTACCCATGCAGCACACAGTAGGGGTCCACACTCCTGGGGACAGTGGCCAGTAGGACAGCAGGCAGAAGGAATAAAGGGAAACTGAGGCACATGGCATTGCCAACTTTCAACTTTTCCACGTTCCTGGCTGCTACAGACTTGAGCAGCTCCACAACCCAAACCTTCCCCTTCATCCCCTAACAACAGAACCTAACTAAGCCTTCCCCTGTCCCTGGCACCCAACACATGCCAGGGTGGAGAGCAGGTGCACAGCTAACAGGTGCTGAAAAGATGAACAACCAGAAGAGAGAAGCAGGATGGCTAAGTCTGTGAGTCCTTTCCCTTCGGCTCAGCCCATCACAGCCCAACACTAACCTCTGAACTTGGACTCCCAGGAGGTGACCGGTCCTAAGTAGCCTCCCCAGGGCCATTTCCAAGATGAGAGATGTGGCACTATGGGGCTCCCCTTTTCAGATTCATTCCATAATGCTGAGTTTCTGAGTAGAATCAACTTGAATCACCCCGGATTCATCGTTTTGGGGGGTTTTGCTCTCTGTAGATCTGCCCTTCCAACAACAACAACAAAAAAATAAGAATTGCTCAGTCGGGAAGGGGGACAGACACAGAATCTCTGCCTTTCCTGTCACCTTGGCACAGGCTCTGACAGGCAGCAGGCACACAGTGAGGGTGGCCTTGCCCTTGTATGAGGAGAGCCCAGGGCTCCACCCCTGGGGACCAGCCCCCACCTTCCTGCCCTTTCACACACCTGCAGAGGTCTGCAGAGACTTGGGGTGCTGTTTTGGTTCTTGAGTGCACTGTGAGTCGCCTGGATCCCGTAGGCTCAACAACCCGACCTTCTGGCTTCAAAAGCTGGAGAATCACATATGATGGGGTTGACGCCAGGAAAACCAGCCATGTAGCTCATCCCTTAACCTGAGAGCAGGACCCAGCATCTCAGGGCCAAGTCATATCCAGCTGGCCCAAGA
Source organism: Ochotona curzoniae (assembly GCF_017591425.1). Taxonomy (NCBI): domain Eukaryota; kingdom Metazoa; phylum Chordata; class Mammalia; order Lagomorpha; family Ochotonidae; genus Ochotona; species Ochotona curzoniae. The sequence continues at coordinate 176,830 of NW_024467060.1, forward strand.
GGAGCCAAGCAGAAAGCCAGGGGAGAGATGGTGGTAGTGGTCAGCAGACCCAGGTCGTGGTCCTGGCTTCAAGAGCCATAGGGCAAGACCTGGACGGCTGGGGCATCCTGTGTGCATGGCTCCAGCATGGGTGAGTTGGGCACCAGTAGGAAAATTGGACAGAGCATCAGGAAACAAAGCTGAGAGTGTGACGGCTGAGGTCTTTCTCTATCCTCAGGACCAAAAAGGCCCACCTGGGAGCTTGGGGAACAGGTGCCACGGGGCAGGGCAGGAAGGTAGCCAGAATGATGTCTGGGCTCCACCCTCCTGGGACCTAGAGGTCGCTCTCCTGCTGATCTTGCTGGCGTGTCCCTGGAAGATGCTGGCTTAGTCTGGGTACAGCGGCAATGCATCTGCCGCAGGTGTAGCTGCTGTAGCTGGCACAGGGCACTAGGGGCTCCCCAGGACCTGAGGGATGGTGCTGGGTTGCACCCCTTCCACCTTGCAGATGCTGAGGCTGCTGGAAAGACCCCTGGTTCCTCCCAGATACCTGAGACCTTCTCAGGAAGGGATGCAGCTTTCCCACTGCAGCCGGAGACCAGGATGATGCGTCTTCTGCTAAGGGCCTTACTGGGGAGGGAAGTCAGGAGGGCCCAGCTGCTTTTGACCCTGGTCTTCCTGCAGGGCCCAACTCAAGTTCAAGGCAAACAGGGGCATCCACCAAGGTTTTTCTGCAGGTCCCCATCCCCACCCCAGCAAAGCCTCCACCATGGCTGGAGTGGCTGTAAGGCCTTCCCCTTGCCCTGCTCCCAGGCCTAGGATCTGCTCTCTGGTGTGTGCAGGAGGGCCCCAAGGGAAGCCAGCGGGCAGGGGTAAGTGCAGGGAGCAGCACTCAGAAAGGCACAAGCGCCTCAGCTAAATAATTCATCACCTCAGGATAGCCTAGTGCTTCCAGAGGCAAGGAAGTAGGTCAGGTGGCAGCTGGGCCCTGGGCCTGGCTGTGGGGTTCCCAGCAGCTGCCCCTCCCTCTGACTGCGAGGGCTGCAGGTGTCTGGCCCCTTGCCCTCACCCCTCACCTGGCAACACCAGCCCAGGAATCAGAGTTCATCCCCCAGCCTGGCGACTTCACTTAATCCTTTCAGGGGCAAGCCCCCTCCCCATCCAGCTTGGCCTCCCAAGGCGGCCCCGACCCCACTCCTCTCCTAGATGGCCCGGGAAAGCCAGAGGCCTCCAAGTGTGAAAGCCAAGAGCGTCCCAAGGACACCTTTGGGTGCTCGCCCGGGTGCAGAAAGGAGGTGCGTTATAAAGCCAAGGAGGGCAGGCTCTGTGGCCTACCTACCTAGCCCCCTTTAAGGTTACCATCTCTGGTGTTCCCCCGACCCTTGGGGAGCCCACACTCCATGCCAGGAGGAAGCGCAGGGCAGAGTGCAGTGGCTTTGGAGACTTTTATTCTGTTTCGTATATTATCCAGTTTCACATTCTCACAGAATCTATCCTCACCGCCCCGGCTCCCGAGGCGCAGCCGCAGCTCCGGGATGCTCGGACAGGTTCACAAAAAAAAAAAGAAAGAAAAGAAAAGAAAAAAAAAAAAAACAGAACCACATGGTGCAGGTGTCCTGCCTTTCGTCCTTAGCCTGGCGCCTGACAGAAAAGGCACGTGGCCACAGAACGTAAACCTTTTCCCTTCTTCACAGCTCCAAACTCAAAACCCCTCTGATGGGCGAGCTCGGGCTCTTCCATAATTCATGGCACACACACGAAACGTCCTTTACGAGGCATAAATATTTTGTTACGCAGGGTACAAAAATACTTCTCATGTTCTAGTTGGTCTTGAGGTCTGGAGAGTGAGGAGTGGCGGTGGGGAGGTGGACAAGGTGGGCACACAAGGAAGGGGGACGTCTGATCGTCTTTGGCCCGGCTGAGCAAGGGGGCACAGAGGACCCGGCGAGACATGACGGTGACTGCTGGAGACTCGTGGGGGTGCTGGGGACTGCTGGACTGGGAAGTGGGAGGTGGAATGGGGAGTGGGGTGGATGGGTGGGGGGGACTGCGCATGATGACCCATTGGTGGCCAGGGCCAGTTGCTATGGCAACGCAGTGGGAGAGCAAAGTGTGCGCTGGCAGACATCACAGACACACGTGGTAAAGTGTCGAATTCCGTGCCAGAAAACATGCAAAACCAAAACACCGTGTTTTCCTCTAGGGGGAGGGTGGCTGGGGCCTAGAGAGGCCTCCTCACCCTCCTGGGAGGCCCGGAGGGGCAGGGCAAGGCTGAGGAAGAGGAGGGGCAGCAACCAGGAGGCAGTCCACTGAGGCAGGCTCAAGATTCACAGTCTCTGGAGGCACGCAGCGGCTCTGCGCCGGCCGCCCGGGGCGCGCGGGGGCTCATGGCACCTGTGCGGGCCCCCCACACGGGTGCCCAGAACCAGCTCCCCGGTGCCGAGACCTGGAGGGGCGGGAGGGGATGGCCATGAGTGGAGGTGCACGGCAGGGGTCGGAGCGGGAGGAGCAGAGCAACACCGGGCAAAGCCCCCAGTGAGCAGGGAAGGGTCGGGAGGGGGGCTCTGCAGCCAGCACTTACGGAGGCGTTAACAGAACTGGCGATACTTCCATCCTTGCTGGGCCGGGTCAGAGGAAGGGTACCAGCGCACCTGCAAGAGAAGCTGAGAGTCAGCAGGCAGCTGCACGGTCCCTGCCCCTCAGGGGAGTCCCAACACACAGCCACCAACGTCCCCTCTCTGTATATCCGACTTTGCAATAAAAATAAATAAATCTTAAAAAAATGTTTTCTTTAAGATGATTTACTCCCCAAGTGGCCACAATGGCTGGGGCTGAGCCGATCCGAAGCCAGGAGCCTGGAGCATCTTCCAGGTCTCCCACGTGGGTGCAGGGTCCCAAGGCTTTGGACCATCCTCGACTGCTTTCCCAGGCCACAAGCAGGGAGCTGAATGGGAAGTGGAGCTGCCAGGATTAGAACCGGCGCCCATATGGGATCCCGGCACATGCAAAGCAAGGACTTTAACCACTATGCTATCGTGCCGGGCCCAAAAACGATTTTTTTTTAAAGGTTTATTTATTGGAAAGGCAGATGTTCAGAGAGGCAGAGAGACAGAGAGGAAGATCTTCCATCTGATGATTCACTCTCCAAGCGGCTGCAATGGCTGGAGCTGCACCAATCCGAAGCCAGGAGCCAGGAACTTCTTTCTGGGTCTCCCACATGGGTGCAGGGTCCCAATGCTCTGGGCCATTCTTGACTGCTTTCCCAGGCCACAAGCAGGGAGCTGGATGGGAAGTGGAGCTGCCGGGATTAGAACCGGCGCCCATATGGGATCCCAGTGTGTTCAAGGTGAGGAGTTGAACCGCTACACTATTGCGCTAAGCCCCAATTTTTTTTAAATAATAAAAACAAGACAGGTACCCTGATAAGTGTGACTAAGGGCGCCACCTACAGGAGAGTCCACCAGCACCCCACACTGTATGAATCCAAAATTCACCATGGAGGGCCTGACACAGCGACACAGCTAGGCACCAGCCAGGAACCTACCAAGAAAGAGGAACGCTCCAGTCCCAAGTATGAAAAAGATGAACTACCAACAACACTACTGGTAAAGCATGCACCGGTGCAGATATACTAGCACCTCCACTTAGCCACCTACCAGATCTAGAAACTATCAAAGTAAGGTTTTGTCTGGAGAAATGAGATGATCAGACAACAAAAAACATAAACAAAACCCTGCCCACTTTCCTCCTGAATGCCTAGGGCTTAGACGCCCTTGCCGGGCACCACATGCTGTTCATTTCACACAGCAGAATCACGAAGTCTACGCTACTACAGTCTCCATTTCACAGTTACGAAAGGAGAAGCATGGGAGTGCACGCCACCATAACGTGACGGGTACGTGCCAGAGCCAGTTCAAAGTGGAACAGGAAACGCTTAAGGCCCTCCATCTCCTCAGGTTAAAATGGACAATGAGGGCCCCGCACTAGGATGTAGCAGGCAAAGCCACCAGGTGTGATAGCAGGATCCCATTTGGGTGCTGGTTCAAATCCCAGATGCTTCAATCCCAACCCCTGGGAAAGCAGTGAAGGGGCCGTGCACCCACGTGGGAGATCTTGATGGAGTTCTGGCTTTGGTGTGGCTTCTGGGGCCACTTGGTGTATCCAGCAAAAGGAAGACCATTCTCTTTCTCTGTCCCCCTACCTTTCAAATTAAAAAAAAAAAAAAAAAAAAAGCAGAAAAGCAGAAATAAGACCCAGACTGGGAATGGAAAGTCCTCGATTATGGGTGCCTAGCCCCACTGTGCCCAAGCCACACAGGCCTATTGCAGTGGCCCTGAAAGACAGAGACTTGATTGAGAGGATCAGGAATTGGCGAGGTGGCCCAGCACACTCCCAACCCTCGCAGGTTCCACACTGAGGCAGAGGGCAGGTGCCTGGGGCAAGGAGAGGAGGAACAGCCTCACCTGCGCATGTCTGCAGGCTGCTGCCCCAGTCACCTCCTTGCCCCCAGGCTCAGAACAGAGCCCACACCCATATTCAGCCACTTTCAGCCCAGGCTCTGGAAAAGCCACCAGGGGGCTAGAGGAGTCACAGGAGGAAAAATGGCAGACACCTCTCTCACCAGGACTCAGCCACAGTGGCCAAGAGTCTGCTAGGCATGAATGACTCCCCCATCCGACCTTCACCACCTGGGTGAGCCCCATCCCTAAGCTCCTTCAGGATCTGTGATGTGATGTGGACTCCGCCCTCGGATGGCGCCCCAGGCCTTGTCACCGGGATCAGCTCTCGGGCCCTCGGCTGAGCAGGGGCACAGGTGGGCTCAGGATGCCCTGCCCTGCCAAGGGCCAGGATCTGACCATCTGCCTGCCCACTGAGAACCTCCTGCCTGGTTCTGAGCTCCCCTCAGCTCTCCTCAGGCTGTTCCTGCTCCCTGCTTCCTGCCACAGGCTGGGCAGCCGTGCAGGGCATAGGGGCTGGAAGAAAACAAGAGTAGGCACTTGGTGAGTTCTGCTAACGCCTCGGGGTGGTCCTGGCCCTCCTGCGCACTCACCCAGCCCTCACCCCAGCATCCCCACCCCAGTTCCCAAGGCAAGGAAATCTTGAGCTCAGTGAATGGGAGCAGAGACATGAGGAGGGGAGATGGGGCAGGAGCTCGGGTTCTGGGCCCACACTCTGACAATGCCTCGGGCTGTCTGTCCAGCACAGGCCAAATACAAGTAGGCCCCACGAGGCCCTTTCTCCCTGCCACCACCTCCACTTCTGCCCCCAACAACCCAATGAGAGCTCAAGTCCAGGCGCAGAAATCAGCCTGGAAGAGTGCAGATCACCCGTGTCCTGTGGTCAGCACACAGCCCTCCTCCTCCTCTGACGCCGAGTCGGGGCTCACCTGGGCGTGCAGGGCGGCGGCTGCAGCAGCGGTGGCAGCTGGGTAGGTGAACGCAGTGTGTGAGATGGCTGGGGTCAGCTCTGTGGTGTAGAGAGGGTAAGGGGCCCAGGCCTCTGGGGATGCAGGGATCAGAGCGGCCCCCATCAGGTCATCTACAACAGGAGACAACAGCCTCCGTCGTCAGCATGGCAGCCTCCCCGCCTAACCAACCCCCTTCCAAACAATACTTGGGCCAGAAGTTGTCCCACTCCCACCGGGGACTCTAAACCCCAAGGAGAGAAACTGTTTGCCTGCGGTGCCCTGGTGAGCGCCAGCATGAGCCTCAGCCCACGTGAACCCAGACTTAAGGGGAGGAGATGGCCACGAGGTGTCAGAAGCCAGCTCTCACGCGAGCAGCCTCCTGACTGGTGCTGGACACAGCCCCACACCCAGGCCTGCCGGCCAAGGGCACCACTCACAGGGGTCCCGCGCGATGAGGTGTGCGCCGAGGGCAGGATGGATGCTGCTGGGATTGGGTGTTGCCAGGAGCTTGCTTTTGGCCATCTTGGTGTTTGCTTTGGCAAACTCTAGTCTCAGGGTATGTGGGTTCTCAGGATCAAAGCGAACACCCTGGATGGGAAAGAGAGGGCGCACTGAGTGTCCAGGAGCCACACTGCTGGGAGGGGTTGGGGCACGGCAGGAGACATGGGGGTTCCAAGCCAAGAGGGCATCTCCGCAGGGCACAGGGCGGAGGAAGGCTGCAAAGAACCCGGGGGCTGTGGGTTCCAAGACTCGCCCTCTCCACCTACTCACGTTCAGTGCGTTCTTGGCCACTTCTGCTCCTGCCCGACTGTCAAAGATCACAAAGCCAACAGGCTAGCAGGAAGAAGAGAGAAGACCCTGGCACCTCTCCTGGTGTCACAGTCGCTCCCTCCCACACACAGCCCCCGTCTTGTCCATTAGTGGGGAGAAGACCAGGAAATGCCCACGCTCAGCTAGAGTGGCAGGAGGCTGACATGCACCAACAACTCCCGTCCCGGTGCCACCCTGGCAAAGGAGGAGAGTGGTGCTCTCTGCCTCCATGCTCAACGTTACCCTCCCAGTAACTCGGGGGTCTTCCCCAGGTAAAAAGGGGGAGGGTGGCACTCATGCATTAAGGATGTGCTTCCAAGGACCAACCCAGACAGATGGTGAGGAACAGAGGGACCAGGACAGGCTGCCTCTCCCGTCGGCCAGAGACAGAAACAGACGATATAAGTCAAGACGGTCTCCATGGCCAGAGACCACAAGATGGGCATGCGCTAGCACCCCCCCACCTGGTGTGCCAGTTGAACTGGGCTGAGAGGAGAGAAGTGGTTACCTGTCTGGAGGTGAGCTTGATCAGGGAGCCTTCGTACCCCTGTGGGGAGAAGCAGCCATTATTGGGGACAGGCTGGTACCCGTATGTGGTGCTGATGTAGCACAGCCTGGCCAGCCACCACCCCTGCGTCACCCCCGTGAGCCCAGTCCCCATTGCTCCTGGGATCCTGGCCACGGGGCCTAGCACCAGGGGTGGGTGGCCTGACATATTCGCTGTCACATCTGGCAGAAATTCCCTCTTGCTGCACTAACTTGCAATCTAGGAGCTCATACTTTTACCTATTAGGTTTTCTCATCTGCACACTGAAAAAGCCACAATCTCCAAGATTCCTTACACAGCAGCGGCAGTTACAGCTCCCTACTGCTTCCACTTTATGGATGAGGAGGCAGGAGCAGAAGAGCTGGGCCAGTGAAGGCAGGAACCACGGCAGTGAGCAGAACCAGGACATGCAGCTCGCCCGCCATCACTCTGATTCTCAGGGCCGTGCGCTGTGGCAAGTTAAGTTGCTGCCTGTGTTGCTGGTATGCCACAACAGAACACCAGTTCAAACCATAGTTGGTCTACTTCTGACCCAACCTCCTGCTAATAATAGACCTGGGAAAGCAGTAGAAGATGGGCCTGGGGCCCCTGCCACCACATGGGAGACCCAGATGGCTTTTAGCCTGGCTCAGTCCTGGCTGCTACAGCCACGTGGAAAAGTGTACCAGCAGCTGGGTCTCTATCACACTAGTCAAATGAATGAATGATTAAATTTATTTAAACAATTCCTGAGTCTCCTAGGTCCCTCCCCTGCCCAATCCACATAACTCCTTCCTTCATTCATTCATTCATGCATTCACTGCTGCTGCTTCTCCCCGGTCTCGGGCCTCTGCGCCATGGACAGCTAGGTGCTGACTCACCTTGAACGGCCGGAAGAGCAGGTAGAGTTCTCTGGGCTTAACGTCCACAGGGAGGCCACTGACGAACAGTGTTCGAACCTGGGGACAGAGACGGGGTGGCTGTGAGGGCCAGGGAGCACGGGGAGTGTGTTGCACATGGGGAGCCTGAAGAGAAATGCGACACTTCCTGGGACTCAGCTGGACAGAGACCAATCAACCCAGGTGTCACAGCACGACGTGTCAAACCTCATCTGTACACCCTGCTCACTCTGGCTCAGAGGATGTCCCAAACCTGGGAACCCTGCACTCATATAGGAGACCTGAAGCAGCTCCTGGCTTTTGTTTTTTTAATTTTGTTTTTTTTTTTTCCTGAAAGTCAGATTTACAGAGAGGAGATGGAAAGGAAGATCTTCTATCTGCTGGTTTATTCCCCAAGTAGCCGCAACAGCCAGAGCTGCGCCAATCAGAAGCCAGGAGCGTCTTCTGGGTCTCCTACACGGGTGCAGGGTCCCAAGGCTGTAGGCTGCCCTCAACTGCTTTCCCAGGCCACAAGCAGGGAGCTGGATGGGAAGCGGGGCAGCCAGAACATGAAACAGGGCAATTATGCCAGGTCTCAAAATACGCGTAGGATCTTAGCAGATGATCACTGTGAGAGCCTTGCCCGCCACATGGCAGCAATGCCAGGTCTCAACACAAGCTGCCCACCCCGACTCTAGCTGAACTTGACTTTCTGAACTAAAGGGTGGTCTGTGAGAACTGTTACTAACTTTACCACTGCTATTTATTTTCTTTTGTTTTATCTGAAAGGCAGGAGAGAGGAGGAGATGAAACGACAGTTATTTCCCATCCACTGGTTTACTTCCCAGATGTCTGCAATGGCCGGACTGAAGCCAGGAGTGTGGGGCTCCATCTGGTGGATCTCCCACAAGGGCAACAACCTACACCCCTGACACGGCTCCCCCAGAAGCACTGGAGGACCCCGGGATGGGTTACACAGGCCATCCCCACACCCAGATGCTGCAGCCCTTCTGCCCTCACACGGCAGGGCCTTCCATCTCCCCCTCTCCTTACTCCGAGACTGGGGGACCTGCCCAAGGCATGCAGCACTGCCAGGGCCCCAGCATCTTCACCTTCTCTCCACGCATCCAGCCTGGCAGAGAAGGGACCCGCTACTGTAGGCCAGCAAAGGCCAAGAGGCCTGAGCACTTGGCTCCAGGGGAGCCCAAGGGGCTAGCCACCTCTCAGCAACAGCACTCAAGGCCCTGCCAGACAGACCTGATCAGCAATGTCCCCCATCCCGGACAGTGGGACATGGCTTGGGTCAGCCAAGAGCCATTCACAGCAATCTCTGCCCCCATTTTCCCTGGAGGCCATGGTCTCACTCAGCAGGACTAATTTTAAATGCTCCCTCCAGTGGCTCCTCTCCAGCCAAAGTTCCTCAGAGGTCCCCTTGAAATAGCAAGTTTCCCAGCACAAGATGGTGTGGGGTGGGGGCCACAACTCCAGCTCAATTCCCACTTCCAACATTTCCCTGGGATATACTCAGACCTTCCCTCCAGTTTCTGTCTCTTAGGTCCTCCCATCCCACCCCTGAGGTTGGGGGGGTCATAGCCAACACTGACTGGGGGACAGGTCCCACCTCCCAGAAGGCCAAGTCACTGGCAAGGTCTAAACTGAATGCTTAGGTCTGACTTGGGTCAAGTCACTCAAATGATGTCCTCCTACCCGCTCCCATTGTACAGGGAGGAAAACTGAGGCCCAGAGAGACTTGCCCTTCAGGCCCATGCAGCTTGGTTTACCAAGCAGCAGAATAAGACCCTGACTCTGCTGTCAGTGCCCCAGCACCTGTGTAGGGTGACAGCAAGGCCAGAAACAAAGCCAGCTGGTAAAGCAGAGGGAGGGGGTGTCCTGTCCGCAAGCTTGGCAGCTGGTGGAGAGGGTTAGCGCCCACCCCCCAGCCCTATCCACTATCACCAAGGCCAGCCTTTCCCACCATTCAACTCTAGATCCGCCCCCTCCCATCCACAGCCCTTCCTCACTGTGCACCTGAGGCGCACACATCCTCCAGGGTCCCCAGTCCTCGCCCTTCCTGCCTTCCCAAGTCCCACAACAACACTGAGCCATCTCTCTCCTGGACTCCACAAAGCCAAGCCACTAACCCCTGACACTGGAGACCTGACCTCGCCTGGCCCCGTGTACCTCAGTCCTTCCGGATGTGGCTCAGCCTAACACAAGCAAGAACGGGCTTCACTCAGCCCAGAGTTGGCTCGGACTGGGCCATCACTGTGTATTTCAGAGCCATTTGTCTACACAACGCAGCACTACCCGTCCCCCAGCCGGAGAGCTCGCCCTGCTCTACGCCCTACATGTGCGAGAGGCTCAAGGGACCCACTGGGAGTTGTGGGCGAAGCAACTCAAGGCAACAAAGGGAATCTTCAGGTCATGATGGAGATGGTAGCTGCCCTACCTGGCTTACTCTGTTTTAGAGGGAGAAACTGGAGCTCAGAACCGAGAGCGAGTGAGTGGCAGGGGCCGACTCCTCAAAGGCCTGGCCTTGTGGCACAGTAGGTTGAACTGCCACCTATGATTATCGGCACTCCCTAGGAGTACTGGTTTGAGTCCTGGCTGCTCCACGTCAAAGCCAGCTCCCTGCTAACACCTGGGACAACAGGAGAAGATAGTCCAATTCCCTGAGCCCTTACAATTCACCTGGAGACTCCGGGTGGAGCCCTTGGCTTCAGCCTTGCCTAGTTCCAGCCGCTGCAGCTATTTGAAGAATGGCAAGTAAAAGCTTCATCTTTCCCTTTCCTGTCTTTCAACTAAACTAATCTTAAAATCAGACACGGCTTGGAGCGCCTGCATCCCATATGAGGGCCTGGCTTCGGGTCCCAACTCTGCTTCCAGTTCAGCTTCCTGCCGAGGCACATCCTGCAGCAGGTACCAGGTAGTTGGCTTCCTGGATTCAGCGTTGAGCTTCAGCTCCAGCCTGGCCCAGCCTCAGCTGTTGCAGTCATTTCGGGAGCGAACCAGCTGATGAAAGATTTCTTAGTGTGCTTCCGTCTTTGTAACTTGAAAATAAATAATAAAAAGAATCTAACATAAAAATGCTTAAAAGTAAAGGGTGGCTTATGCCCTCCTGAAATTCCTTCACTTGGGTCCTTACTTAATTATTTATTTATAAAGATCTAATTATTTATTTGAAAGGCAAAATTAGAGAAAGGGAGTGAGAGAGAAATCTTCCATTTGCTGCTTTACTTCCAGATGGCCGCAAAGGCTACGGCTGGGTCGTGTTGGAGCCAGGAGCTTCATCTGGGTCTCCTGTGTCGGTGGCAGGGGCCCAAACAGCTGAGCCATCCCCTGCTGCCTTCCCAGGCCGTTAACAGGGAGTTGGATCAGAAGTGGGGCAGCTGGGACTCGATTTGGTACTCACATGGGATGTTGGCAGCGCAGCCAGCAGCTTTACCCAAAGCACAACATAGGCCACAGGCCCCTCTCCTTCCCAGAAGCACCCACAAAACCCAAGGGACTCTTCCTGCTGGTCTAGACTGTGATGGACAAGTACAGCCCTTCTCAAATGGTCATCTTCATGGCGGGCTGGGGCAGTCACGTCCTTGCACTCAAGATTCTATGTCTGCAGTCCGAGGGAGCCATGGGGGAAGGGCAGCAAGGCCTCAGTGTTCGGGGAAAGACGACAGGTGCTGCAGGACAGTTCCCCCAGAGGAACCTGTGGAGGTCCCAGGTTCCACATGGACCAAGGCCACAACCAGATGGGGAGAGGCAAACCCGGGTTCGCAGGGCCCAGCCCAGCCCAGGCATGCCCATGAGAATGGACACAACCACATCCGGCACAGGCAGCTCTAGGGGTGCCCACAGACAAGCCCCATGGTCTTTCAAGTCCCTGGGGAGGGAGAGGTTCCATCGCATCTGCTAGACCCACCCCTGGGGTTATCACAGGCTGGCACACTTCCTGAGCCACCACCACCCCCCACCCCCGGTCTTTGTGGTCCATTGTTAATGACCTTGCCACTCTCAGAGAGGAAGGGCCTGGGCTCTCTCCCTGCAGGCTCCCCATCTCTTCTCATCCCCTCCATCAAGACTCCGGCAGGGGCCCAATCAGGGCCAGAGTCCCAAAGATCACCTAAGAGTCACCCAGGAAGGGGAGAAGGTAACAGCCAGGTGGTACAGGAAGTGGCAGCTCCCCCAGCCTTGGGGAGACTCCCCAGGCCCCAAAACAGATTCATCAGGGATGTCACCATCATGTTATCCACCCCTGGGCTGCCGGGGCGGGGTGGGGGGCAGGATCCCCAGGAGAGAAGCAGGGAGCTTGAATGTTGGGCTATGTTTCTTCAACAATGTTTTGCAAAAAGACTGCGGATTCAGGAGCTTGGTGACAGTGCATGGACAGGAAGGCTGGACCAGGCAGATACCTCTTTTGGCCCTGGACACCCACGGGCAGGGCAGTCATTCAGGGCCCTCAGTAGCAGCTATGCGCTTCTCTCTCCCAGGGGCACACCCAGGATGCATTTTACTGGGAGAGGGGACTGCAATAAAGGACCTGGACAGGGAAGAGGAGGGTTGGCCCTGCACACAGAGGCAAAGAGCCGAGAACAGGCTTCCCAAAGGGTGTGCACCAGGTCGGGGCTAACAGTGGGCCATGGCTATGGTTACGGCCCCTCCCTCTCCAGTGACCATGCTAGGGCAGGGATGTGGCTGGGCTCGGGTATTCACCAGGTGCAGAGCCTCCTCTGCCAACAGAGGGGCAGGCGGACACGGAGCGTTACCTCCCCAAGCCGTATTTTACTTTGAAAGGCAGAGTTAACAGATGCCCCCCTCTTCTGGTTCACCACCCGCCACAGCCAGGGCTAGGCCAGGCCAAAACCAGAAACTTTGCACTTCATCTGGGATCCCATGTGGGTGGCAGGAACACCAGTATTTCAGTCCTCACCAGTCACTGCCTCCTAGGTGCATTAGCAAGAAGCTGGACAGATGTAAGTGCCCCGAGAGGAACTGGAGCCAGTGTCATCCCAGCTGCTCCGCTTCGATCCAGCCCCTGCTAATGGGCCTAGGAGAGCAACGGAAGATGGTCCAAGTGCTTGCATCCCTGCACTCACGTGGCAAACCCAGATGATGCTCCAGGTTCCTGGCTTTGGCTCGGGCCCAACCGAGTGAACCAATCAGGTAGACAATCTCACTTCTAACTCTTCAAAATAAAAAACAGTTAAGTCTTTAAAACAGTCAGTGTGGAAAAGGGCACGTGTCTGCCACTTGCTCTACTGAATAGGTCAGGCAATGTCCTGGTTTCAGTCCCCACCCACTCACTGCTCAGTGAGCTCTCCTGGGGTGCTTTGCATGGAAACTGCGGGTGGGGGAGGGGGAAGGGAAAGGATGGATTCCAAACAGGGAAAAACAAGCTCTTTCTAAGCCCCTCCCACACCCATCCCCAAGGCCCAGGCCTCAGCAGCAACCCAAATACAGAGCATGACAACTGGAAGAAAAAAATCTTATTTTTAGATGAGGAAACCAGGGCCCCAGAGTGCACTAAACTGCTCACAGTCGTTGAGCATCGGCCCTCACAGCTACAGGGTCCCACAGGCTCACATCACAAGGCTTCATTTCTTTGCAGACCGTCACCCCCACCCCTCTACTCAGGCCCCAGGCAGGGTCAAGTCCAGAAACAGCCTCTGACAACAGCATGCGGTGCTGTCCTAGGGCTGCGGATGGGAAAGTCCCATGTGACAAGGCTGGGGTCAACCCTAACCACCAAAGCAAACACAGATGACGCCAACTCCCACCACTCCAGGCCGTCCACGGACTGTTGTCTACTTCCCATGAATTTACGGCCTTCTTGACAGTAAGATACGGAAGGGCCTCTTGGCACTCAGACCGGGCCAGGTGCTGACTTGTGGCTGAGTCACCTGTCTGGGGTGTCCCCCACCTGAATGCCCTGGGTTCAACACAACAGCTGATGGCTTTGGCAGTTGGGACAAGAGAGACCCAGACTGCACTCCAGGGTTCTCAGTTTGGCCCAACCCAGACCCAGCCATCATGGATATCTGCAGAATGAACCAGGGAGCTTTAGCCCTCAAATTGTGGGGACAAGGGGAACATGTGCACCGAGTTATCATATGCCCTCCCCTCCCCTCTCACTAACAACCAAGACACTGGGCCCAGACTGAGCCACAGGCTCTGAAGGCACCTGCTGTCAGGGAGGATGGCCCAGCCTTGGGTGGCTCCAGGATAGTCTCTTCCTGGAATGGAACGGTGGAAGGTGACCAAAGGCCCTAGAAGGACCTGGTCACCGCTCTCCATCTGTTCCAAGCACCAGTGCTGCCTTCCGCTCCCGAGAGGTGATAGAAGAGGGGAACAAGCGACGGAGAAGCGATGGGACAAAAAGAGCAGAAAACCAGAAAACCGGGGCTGGGGGAGCTGGGCTGCAGGGAGGAGAGGGTGTCTGCTGGGGCAACACAGGAGGCCCCTTGAGCCACTGTGTTGTCGGGTCACGTTTTCTTCCTTTCTCTGGGTGGTGGCCGGGCCTGGGCTTTGTCCAGCCGGATCCCCGGTTTTGGCTTGGCACTGCAGGCTATTCTCACCCCTCCCAAGGGAGAGCAGGTCCACGGAGCGGGGCCACTTGACGCGAGGTGGATGGAATGTAGCGACAGGGCTTACAGACCCGGGACTTATAAGGAGCTGAGCAGGGTACCGAGAAGAGAGCAGGCAGCACAGAAGCAGCCCAAAGATGTGAACCCAGACTCGTCCAGAGCCCCTGGTGCTCTTGGCACCTGTGGCGCTTGCGTCCTGCAACTGCTCAGAGCACCTTCCACGCAGCCCCCCACCCAGAGGAAACTTTCCCCAGAGCTTCTCAGCCTCAACACAGCCTGACCTGTGGGGGTATGGAGGGGGATTGCTCTAGTGTTAGTCCTGCCTCTGCTAACTCCAGCCTCATATGGCAGGTCTGAGGGCTTGGCCGGGAGCCCCCATCACAGGCCTCACTTTGTAGCTGTTACACTTTTACACCAACCACAGGCCGGTAAGCCTGACAGTCCTTTGATGGAACAGGTAGAACAGGTGCAGGGACCCATTTTCAGGTGCCTGCCTGGCTGGCTGGCAGCAATGCTAGGGGTTAAGCCCCAGCTGCCTGGAAGTGGGCAGCTCTTCCCCTATTTTCTGAAATAGGTCTCGGAGTTCTGAATGGGGCAGGATGGGGGAGAGGGAGGCACAACAGCTAAGGGGGACCTTGCTGGAATGGTAGGAAGCTTTCTAAAGGGACGCAAAAGGGGGTTGGGCATGCATAAAGTAGGAAGGCCTCAGACCTCACAGCCCCAGGACCAGTCAGAGTCTGTCTGCTATGTACAAAGACTCACTGAACACAGCTCACTGGCAGGAGCAAGCTGCCCTGCTTTCCACTTGGCTCCAGACTGAGCCCCCACACAGAGGCCTGCCCGGTCTACCCCTGCTCTCTCCTCTGGGCACTGCTTGGTCAGTTCACATCATAACTGCCCATGTGCCCCACAAGGGCTGCAGGTGTCACCACTGCCATACACTATCCCAAACAGGGACTAGAATCAAGGCACCGGGGCCCAGTGTGACGGCTCAGTGGTCAAATCCTTGCCTTGCATGTGCTGGGATTTCATACAGGCACTGCCTCATGTCCTGGATGCTCCCTGCTTGTGGCCTGGAAGAGCAGTCGAGGACGGCCCAAAGCCTTGGGACCCTGCACCCACGTGGGAGACCCAGAAGTTCCTGGCTCCTGGCTTCAGATCGGCCTAGCATCAGCCATTGCGCTCACTTGGGCAGTGAATCATCGGACAGAAGATCTTCCTCTCTGTCTCTCTTCCTCTCTATCTGACTTTGTAATGAAAATAAAATAAATCTTTAAAAAAAAAGCACCTGGGCAGAACCCTCGGAGCGTGTGCCACATCGGGACCCTGGATTGATGTTCCCCATCCCCAGGTACTGGGGACGACGGGGGCCGACGGGGGCCGACGGGGGGCCGACGGGGGGCTGGGGATGACTTCTTCCCCTATTTCCTCCCTCCCTCCAGAAACAAAAGAAATAGAAAATTTGAAAACAATGATCACACCCACTTTTCCCTATCCCTCAGTCCTTCCTACTCTGATCAACTATGTAAACATCATCAAAATTTAAAGAGTCAAAGCATTGGGCTACCCAGAATCCCACACACCACCCCTCCAGCTCCAAAATCAATGTGTCTAACCCCTTCAACCACATGTCATGCCAGTGTGAGCACACAGCGCCAAGTCCACTGCACCTGTCCATCACCAGCCAGAGGCCAAGGAAGCCTGATAGGAAAGATGGTTCCTGACACTGCTCCTGGACTGGGTGATCCCCTGTCAGCACATGTTAGCATGTTAGGATCTGTCCAGCTCAACCTCCTGGGGACAGCCACAGCTATATATCTAGAACAGATGGCAGTCAGCACAGAAGCTAAGGGGGTACAGGGCCTCTGGCACACCCAAGGCTCCCAAAGCCCTCTCTTGGGGGCACGTGTGACCTTGCTGCTGTTTGCAATGCCTATATCTTGCAGGGGAGAGTCAGGGAGGGACCCAGGCAGTTGGGGCTTCCCATCCAACTTCCCCCTCATGCAGAGCTGGGCTTCTATACCACCCTTAGCAGTCATGGGCATTTGGGAAGCGAACCAGCAGACAGAAGGCTTCTGTATCACTCTTTCAAATAAGAATCTTTCCTACAAAGCAGACTCAGGTCTGACAGTTTAGGACCCCACCGCCCCCAAACCCACCCTCAAATAAAGGCACCCATATGTGCAAGAGCCCGTGACTAAATACCCTAGGCACCAACACCACAGCCCACATGAGGCCTGCAAGGTGGGGGATGGGGGAACAGAGGCAGACTTGGGTTAAAAGTGAAGACACCGTCACCCTACACGGGAGGAGCTGGGTTACAGGCCCAGGTCTAGCTCCTGACTGCAGCTGCCTGCAGATCTGAGAAGGCAGTGGTGATGAACAGCTGTGGAAGGCATCTGGGGAGTGAAAAGGGATGGCAGTGCTCTAATGAATATATTTTATGTATATGCATTATATTTTCTTACAATCACGGAGGCAGAGACACACACAGAGAATCTTCCATGTGCTGGTTCACTCCACAGGTGGCTACAACAGCCAGAGCTGGCTCACGTGAAGCCAGAATCTTTAGCAGGGTCTCCCTTGTGGATGGCAGAGGCCCAAGTCCTTGTGCCTTCTGCCACTTTTCCCAGGCCATTAGCCCAGAGCTGAATCAGAAGCTGGATACTTGGGAGCTTGAACCAGCACCCATATGGATGTTATCATCACAGCTGGCAGCTTGAGCAGCCAGCTCCAAAAGTATGTATTTTCAAAGATGGTGTTGGCAGTAGGGGACAGACATTAAGGCAGAGCACGTTAAACCACTGCTTGGGGTGCCCCACATCCCACATGGGAATGCCTGGGTTGGAGTCCTCACTCCTCTTCCAATCCAGCTTCCTGCCTGTGCACTCCTTGGAAGGCAGCAGACACCTCAAGTATTATCATCTTACAGAACCCAAGTTCAAAGTTCCTGGCTTCTGGCTTCAGCCTGTTGCAGCCCTAGCAACTCTAGGTATTTGGAGAATACCAGCTGATGGAAGCTCTGTCTCCTCTGCGCTCTGCCTTTTCAAATAAATACACGAGTCTCTGCCCAGCTGGCACCTTCCACCCCTCCCACTCCTGCTGCCATCTACCACAAGCGCCAAACATCCTCCCTACACGGGAGACGCAAGGCCCCTCTAGCCTTGGGGCATCGCACAGGACCAGGGTGGCATGGAGAAGCAAGGGGCCTTGCTGGTGGCCAGCAGCGTGCCAGAGCATGTGGAGCCTTGCCAGCTGTCCACAGCTTCCACCTCACAGCAGCACAGGTGACAAATGGCCGTTGCCCCAGGAGGGCCCAGACCCCTCAGGGCAGCCTCAGCGAGGGGATGACACAGCACCGAGTCCCACTGCTGCCCTATACCAATAGCAGAGTGAGGATGGCTGGTGAGTGGCTGGCGTTAACACCTGGTACTGGAGCTCAGCCCTGTAGCACTCAGATGGGACAGACCAGCCCAAAGCCCAGCTCTACTTCAAACACCTGCCAGGGACCCTGGGGACAGGAGACCCAGGAAGAGGGCCACCAGGGCGCCCACAGCAGTATCTGGAGAGGGTCCTGCGCAAACAGCCAGCCTAGGCATAGGCAGCAAGGGGGTCTGCAAGAGAGCGGAGGGTAAAATAGGCTGGGCCTATGTGTCATAAACCCCTTGGGGCAGCTGTCCGCCCAGGGGGAAAGAACCTGGAGTCATTCTCCGGGGTTTTGCTCAGCCCTCAGAACCTTCACTTCCCTCCACAACCCGCCACCAAAGCCTAAAACAGAACAGCAGGTACAGTGTTGTCAGGAGCAAACAGGAGGTTCGAATATCAAGTACCCAACTTAACAGCTCCTGTAAAGGCTTCTTAACCTATCTTATTTCAGTTCCCACATTGATAAAACTATGATAAATTCACCAGTTCATACTGCTGTTGTGTAGACTCAACAAGTTAACACGGTGAAGGAGGGCCCAGCCCGGCAGCCTAGTGGCTAAAGTCCTCGCCTAGAACGTGCTTGGATCCCATATGGGTGCTGGTTCTAATCCCAGCAGACCCGCTTCCCATCCAGCTCCCTGCTTATGGTGTGGGAAAGCAATGGAGGATGGCCCAAAGCCTTGGGACCCTGTACCTGCATGGGAGACCTGAAAATTCTTGACTCCTGGCTTTGGATTGGCACAGCACTGACTGTTGAAGTCACTTGAGGAGTGAATCATTGGACAGAAGATCTTCCTCTCTGTCTAGACCCGTGTGGGAGACCTGGAGGAAGTTCCTGGCTCCTGGCTTTGGATCAGCACAGCACCGGCCGTTGTGGTCACTCTGAATCATCGGATGGAAGATCTTCCTCTCTGTCTCTCCTCCTCTCTGTATATCTGAATTTCCAATAATGTATCTGTCCACCTATAGTTTTCACTTTTTTTTTAACATTTATTTATTTTTATTGCAAAGTCAGATAGACAGAGAGGAAGATCTTCCATCTGCTGGTACTCCGCAACAGCCAGAGCTGAGGTGATATGAAGCTAGGAATTTCTTCCGGGTCTCCCACATGGGTGCAGGGTCCCAAGGCTTTGGGCTGTCCTAGACTGCTTTCCCAGGTCACAAGCAGGGAGGTGGAAGGGAAGTAGATCAGCCAGGATACAAACTGGCACCCATATGGGACCCTGGTACATGCAAGACAAGCATTGTAGCCATGAGGCTATCACCAGGCCCTAAAACCTTTTTTAAAAATATTTTCAGGGCCTGGTGCAGTGGTCTAGGAGCTAAAGCCTTCACCTAGAATGCTCTGGGATCCTGTATGGGCGCCGGTTCTAATCCCAGCATCCCTGCCTGTGGCCTGGGAGAGTAGTCAAGGATGGCCCAAAGCTTTGGGACCCTGCACCCGCATGGGAGACCCATAAGAAGCTCCTGGCTCCTGGCTGCTGTGGTCATCTAGGGAGTAAACCAATGAATGGTAAGGCCTTCTCAATCTGTCTCTCCTCTCTGTGACTGTCCTTCAAATAAATAAACCTTTAAAAAAAAAAGGTCCTGGCGCAGTAGCCTAGCAGTTAAAGACCTTGGCTTGCGCACACTGGGATCCTACATGGGCACCAGTTCTAATCCCGGAGGCCCCCACTTCCCATCCAGCTCCCTGCCTGTGGCCTTGGGAATGCAGCAGAGGACAGACCAAAGCCTTGTGACCCTGCACCCACGTGGGAGACCTGGAAGAAGCTCCTGGCTTCGGATTGGCTCAGCTCAGGTTGCTGTGGTCACTCAGGGAATCATCGGATGATCTTACTTTCTGTCTCTCCTCCTTTGATCTTCCTCTCTGTATGTGTGGCTTTCCAATAAATATAAATCTTAAGGAAAAAAAAAAAAACCAGCAGCTGCATCAAGCTTCTTTACTATGCATAAAACAGTGAACATGCAGAAACACCCGTTAAACCAGACATCTTGCACCTGTAGGAACTGAGGGGCTCGGGGATGTGTGTGTGTTAAACATTTACTTACTATTGTAAAGAGACAGAGAGAAAAACAGATATGCATGCATCTCCTGGTTCACTCCCCAAGTGGCCATGACAGCTGGAGCTGAGCGGATCCGAAGCCAGGAGCTTCTTCTGGGTCTGTCGCACGGGTGCAGGGTCCCAACGCTTTGGGGGCCATCTTCCGCTGCTTTCCCAAGCCACAAGCAGGGAGCTGGATGGGAAGTAGAGCAGCTGGGCCACTTGAACCAGTGCCCATATGGGATGCTGGTGCTTGGAGGCGGAGGATTAGCCAGCCGAGCCAATGTGCTGGACCCAGAACTGAGGTTGTAGGCCAGTTACTGGCTGTCCTGTTTCTTCAGCTTGCTCTAGCTGACCTCTCACAGTTCACTGGGAAGGGCCACCACAAGTGAATCAGCAGTTAGTGCAGTGTCCCTGACTTCCCAGGGGGCACGCACAGTCAAGGAAGGAGTCCCACCCTCAGCCCCGGGGGGTGGGGGGGGTCCCAGAAGGGGAGGGGGCTATTCTTTGCTCTGATCAGACATACTGAACTTTTACCAAGCAAGACAACAGCCGGGGTGCACAAGCCCTGTCAACGGCCCATGCAGATCCCTGGCTTTGCAGCTCCCCGCTTTTTGAAGATCTCTCTCTCCCTCCCTCCCTCCTTCCCAAAAAAGGCACTTGGAGACCAAAACCACCCAGGCTTGTTTGCAAGACTTCAGCTGGTCCACAGGGCTCATCCTTCCTCCCTTACACAGCTGTGCAGTCTGAGGCCAGGCCAGACCCAGCCCGGCAGGTGGACAAAACCCTGCTGGAGCCACACAGTGGGGTTCTGGGGGCAGCCAACTTCCCAGGAGACACTGCCCTTTCCCTACCACCACCACAGCAAAAACCCAGTCCCCCACCCTCAGAGGGAGATACTGAACAACCAAGCAGAACCAAGATGCTTGTGAACAAGCAGGCCCAGGCCTTCCCTAACAAACAAGAGCCGCACACAAGGGCCAGAGCCACTGTAGCGCAGAGGAGGCACTCTGCTGCCCTGGGGCTGGGGAAGGAGGCAGCTTCTCTTCCCTGCCCCCCATCATGAGCTGGACCGCACCACACCACAGCTGGACCACTGCAGGCAGCTCCCAGCCCCAGTGGCAGCCAATCGCCAATTCCAATGCCTGCGCATGGTGATGGCAAAGCTAGGTCCAGTGAGGGACTCTGTGGCCTTTTCCCATCCGCCCCCCGACCTAGGGGAAGGGACTCAGCGTGGATAACCCACTGTGGTTTCCTGGGCGAGAT
Organism: Ochotona curzoniae; assembly: GCF_017591425.1. Lineage (NCBI taxonomy): Eukaryota > Metazoa > Chordata > Mammalia > Lagomorpha > Ochotonidae > Ochotona > Ochotona curzoniae. The sequence goes on from NW_024467060.1 coordinate 197,745, forward strand.
CGTGCTATGGGCGGGGCAGGAAGGATCCTTCAGCCCTGAAGTGACACAGCACAGACAAGAGCCCTCCACCCCGACCCCCAGCCAGTACATGCCCACCAGGTCGTTTCTCTGAGGTCCCCAGCCCTCCCACCTCCGCTCCACCCCCACTCCAGGTCCAGGTCCCCAATTCATGGATAACTCCGCGGTTTTATCTTCCACCTGATGTCACACACACGTCCCACCCACCACACCGCCGCGGGCTACTCCACCAAAGCAACCTCACATTCCCATCTTTTTAGCACACGGCTGGTGGACGAGACAGTGTCGCCTCTCCCGCCCCCACACCCCGACAGACACGCATGGGACCGGTCTGGGGTCCTGGTTAGGTAGGTTACCCAGAATGCGGAACCGAGGGTCTCTGGCCATCCGCTACCCCAACTTCTATTAAATTAACCAGCTCACCGACGCCAAAGGCCAGGTTCTGGGGCTGCCAAGAAAACCCGCCCGCCTCCCGCGACTACAGCTTGAGGTGCCGGGCGGCCAGCCCCGGCCTCCAAGGTCACGGGGAGAGGTCAGAGTGGAGAGGGTAAGGGAGTGAGGGTGCGGCCCGGCGCCGGGATAGCCCCATTCAGCCCCCCTTGAGGCGAGGCGGGGGTACCGGGCCACACGGGGAAACGAACCTCCGGCCCGGGCAGCTGGCGCCGCTCGCGCCCTCCGCCCCGGACGGACGACCCACCGCGAGCCCCGGAGGGCGGAGAGACAATGCCCGCCGGCGGGGCAGCCCAGGCCGCACTCGGCCGGACGCTGCAGTTCCTCCCCGGGCCCAGGGCAGTGGCGGGAAGGCGCTGGGCGCAAGGGCCGGACCGGCGCCCTCCCCGCGCCCACCTCGGCGTGCGCTTCGCCGGCCAGTGCGGAGCCGCAGACCCACCTCCTCCTCCAAAGCGGAGCCGGAGCCCGCGCCCGTGCCTTGCTCGCCGTCCGGCTTCAGGTTGCTCATGGTGCGGGGGGCGGCGACGAGGGGAAGAGGGAAACGCGGCGCTCGGCCCCGCGGGGAGGTGGGCAGGGCGCGGGGAGCGTGCGCTCCGGGCGGCGCGGGCAGTGCGAGAGGGGCGGTCGCGGCGTCGGGCTGGGGTGGGTCACATCAAGTTTGGCGGGTGCGGGAGGCGGGCAGGGGACCGGGAACCCGAGCCGAGCTCGCACGGCCGCCGCCTCCGCCTTTTCACTGCGACCAGCCAGTGCGCCCGCGGCGGCGGCGGGGGGCGGGCGCCGGAACCGGCCTCAGCTGGGGCGCGGCCAGCCCCCTCCCCGGCGCCCGCCCCCCGCGCGCGGCCTCGGGGGAGCGCGCAGCCAATCCCCGGCGCCCCTCGCGGGCTGCGCCCCGGCCGGAGCACGCCGCGCCGGCCCCGCCGGGCCTGTGCCCCTCGGCCCGCTCGCTCCCTCTCCGCTCCTCGCCCGCCGCGATCCCCCACGACAAGTTTTTAAACTTCGGTGAACTCTGCCGGAGAACTTTCTTAAAGGGGCCGCGCGCTGTCCGGCCTTCGGGACGCGTAAGCCCAGAGTCTGGCGACCTCCCCTGCCCCAATCGGGTGCCCGTGCATCCGCGCTCAGGGCGCCCGCGTCGAGGCTCCCGAGTCACCCATACTCTTTGTATTCTGGTCCAGGGCTGGGGTGTCGCGTCCTCCTTGGCGACCCCTCAAACCCAGTTGCACCCGGTCGGGGTCCGCGCTCTCCTGCCCCAGCGGGGGGGCGGGGTTCTGGGAGCGCTGAGGGGGAGGGGACGGACACCTGGGCTTTAGCCCCGGCCGGGTTGTTGCAGCCTCGTTTTGCGTCGTGACCTTGAGGAAATCTCTTCCCTTCTCTGGCCTCAGGCTCCCAGCCCTGAGGGTGGAACTTGGGATCTCAAACTTTAGCTGGGAAGACCAGTCTTCACGACCTGAACGGTGTTTACCCCGCTGCAGATCCGTCGAACAGCCAAGAAAGTTCCGTCCGCCCGCTCGCACCTGCCCTGTTTTGGGGTCTTCTTACCCCTACCCTCCCTTCCCAGCTGAAGTTAACCCACACCCGACTTTCCGGTCTGTCTTTGGGGGGAAGAGGGAGCAGCTTCGCGACGACTCCTGCATTCAGGGAGCGAGGGCGCAGCCCCCGGCTCAGTTTTCTCCATTAAAATCCGCACCGCCGAGGGCTGCCCCGGGCCCCTTGCGGCCACCGCCAGCGCCGGCAGAGCGTCCGGCCGCCCTCCTACCCTACTCCGGCTGCTCCCGGGGACCCCGGCTCTAGAAGCGCCATCTGGCCGCGAAGAGCCACAACCCCGAGGTGAGAGGAACCGCCCGCGCCGGCGTCACCCTGCGCGACCGACGCCCGCCCGGCGCCTGGTTTCTGTCCTAACTTAACCCGCCAAGTTAAGTCTTAGCACCTGCGCTGAGAGCGACGAGCGGTGGCAGCGACCTCGGAAAACCCGGGTGAGCATCCCAGACCCTGGACGAGTGCGCAGCCTCCGTGTGTCCAGCACCTGCTTGGTAAGGTTCGAGCGCGCCAACCACTGCAGCACCCTAGTGTGCGGGCGCGGCTGAGTTTCCAGCCAGCCTTCTCACAGGTGAGTAAATCGAGTAGAAGGGTGGACAGGATTTCTTCCTAAGGGCACATTGATTTATTTAGTAAAATTAATTATCACCTACTGCTGTAGTGGACCGCGGGACTGCCCTGAGCAGGTGGTCTGACTGGAGAAGCCTGGGCTCCCATCGTGCCCCACGCCCCTTGCCGGTACTTGTTTTGGACCTAGTGTGAGGACAGCCAGCCAGCCCCTGGTAGGCACTAAACTAGATCTCGAGTTTTTGAGGTACTTTCAGCCTCCAGGTAGATGCAACCTTGTGAACCCACTGACCAATCTGGCTTTATCTAATCCACACACCCCTAGAATACGTTCTCCCCTCCCACACTGTCTCCAGCTTTGGCCCCAGAATATTCTTCTCCTTGGCTGTTTTGCTATCTTGGCTTGAAAGGAACTCCCTGCTGTCTCCCTACATAAATCCGAAACTCCACTTTCCTTAAGATCCTGTCCCAGGAGGAACAGCTTGGCCAATTTTCGAGACTGTGGTCAATTTGAATTGTTCAAGGAAAGAGCTTTTGAAGTTCTGAAAGCTGAAGCTCAGAGGGAACAGTGACCCAGGGGCAGCAATGACAGGAAGTAGATGATCCTTTTTTTTTTTTTTTTTTGCAAAGTCAGATCTGCCGAGAGGAGGAGAGACAGAGAGGAAGAGCTTCTGTCCGATGCCTGGATTAGAACTGGTGCCATATGGGATCCCGGCTCACTCAAGGCGAGGACTTTAGCCATTAAGCCACCATGTCTGGCATAGTTATTAATTTTTTTTGCAAAGTTAAACATACAAGAGGAGGAGAGAAACAGAGGAAGATCCTCCATCTGATGGTTCACTCCCAAAGTGACTGCAATGGCTGGTGCTGCGCCAAGCCGAAGCCAGGGGCCAGGAGCCTCTTCTGGGTCCTCCACGTGCCTACAGGGTCCCAAGATATTGGGCCATCCTTGACCGCTTTCCCAGTTTGTGGCTTTCCCAGGCCACAAGCAGGGAGCTGGATGGGAAGCAGGGCCACCGGGAGTAGAACCAGCTCCTGTGTGGGATCCCAGTGTGTGCAAGGTCTTTAGCTGCAAGGCTACTGCGCCAGGAAACTTTTTTAAAATTGTATCAGGTATCTGAAAAGCAGAATGACAACAAGAAAGACAGAAAGAAAGCGATTATCTACTAGTTCATTTCCCGAATGTCTCCTGGCTCCAGGGCTAGGCTAGGCTAACTAGGAGCCAGGAAGATGGTCCCATCTCCTATATGAGTGACAGGAAACCCAAGCATTTGGGCCAGCCACCACTGCTTTCCAGGTGCACTAGCAGGGGGCTGGATTGGAAGGGAAACCTCTGAGACCTGAATCAGAACCAGCACTGGGATATATGGGAAGCTAACATCAAAAGCAACATCCTGAGCAACTGCATGCAATGGGATCCCCGCACTTCCAAGATTAGGATTTAGTCATTAAGCCAACATGCTGGATCAAAGGCATTTTTTTTTAATTGGTGCTTACATGTTGGAGTTGCCCTGGGGTGGGGGGAACAGATCTCAGAAGGGAGACCCCCACCCCATCCTACCTCCCATTATGAATGCACTTTCTCCCTCATCTTCCTGTTGCCCCTGCTATCCAAGGTTCCTACGTATTAGGGCAGCTTCCCCCAGCCACTATTAGATGTCCCAGTGGTGGGGCAGCTGGATATAGCCCTGTAGCAGGATACTAGTCTCTAGGCCACGGTGGGTAAGGTGGGGACCCACTGGGTGGGAGCTCGCAGTGGGCTCTTGGGGCCTACGATGACCACCATCCCACCTGGAGCCAGTTGCGAGCTCCTGATCAGAGACTGGGCCGTTGCAGCCTGGAGTCCCTGAGCTCTTGCCTTCTCTCGCCTCTCTCTGAGCCACTTTGTAAACCTGGATCCCAGGTTCAAATCCAAGACAGTGCTTCCCAGGTAGTCTGTGTCCAGGTGACCATGGCAACTTGCATGACCACCTGCAGGTCAGGTGACCTTGCAAAGGCTTTGTGTGAAACCACAGACACTTTACAGGCTTGGTGTGTTAAATGAGATTCTGACTCAGCAAATGTCTTTGATGGGCTTCAAAGCTGCCGTGTACCAGGGCGGGGAGAGTATAAAAGAACCTGACTTCAGACCTGGCCTTCCTGAGACATGGGGTGTGTGCCCCCCTCCCCCGCCCCGAGGAATTTCAGCTGCTCCCAGCACATGGCTGAAATTGAGCAGAGGCCACTGAAGATTAGCACTGTGTCTGCTGTTCATCTTTTTAAGAATTATTTTTTATTTGGAAGGCAGAGTTACAGAAAGGAGAGAGATCTTCATTCACTGGTTCACTCCCCAAGGGACCACACAGCCAGAGCTACGCCAATCTAAAGCCAGGAACCAGGTGCTTCTTCTGGGTCTCCCACATGGGTGCAGGGTTCCAAGGACTTGGGCCATCCTCCGCTGCTTTCCCAGGCCACAGGCCGGGAGCTGGATTGGAAGTGGAGCAGCCAGGATTAGGAGTAGTGCTCCTATCAGATACAGGTGCTGCAGATAGAGGATTAGCCTGTGAGCCAGTTAGGCCAGGCTCAGCTGTTCATCTTTGAAGCCTTGGTTGCCCTCCCAGCAAAGGGGGCTCAGTGGTGAGTGCTGAACGATGGAAAAGCTGGAGTTCTACCATAGTAAAGTCCCTGAGAAAAAAAGGTGTTACACTAATTGCTTTAACCTTCTTTCCCAACATTGGGGGTGGGAGGGCGGGACGGGGAGAGCAGAGTAGCCAGAAGCTGAAAGTGGACAGTGGCTGAAAAACAACACACCCAATCCCAAAAGGCGTCTCCACTAACCAAAGGTTGCGGGGTGGACTCTGAGCCCGCCATGTACCCTGCCCTGTCCTGCCCCACTGCCAGTGTCTGTGCTCACACGCAGCCTTCACAGACAGGGCAGCTGAGCTTCCAAGGCTAAAGTCACCAGCCAAGGGAGCTGGTCTCCTACAGTGTCTCATGGATGGGGCTGTGTGTGAATGTACCCCGGCAAAAAGTGTGCTGGAAGCTTGCCATGTGTGTTAGTGGTATTTGGAAGAGGTCTTTGAGGGTGGGGCTGCTGGGGTGACATTCTGGCCTTGTAAGAAGAGGAAGAGGGACCTGTATGGTGGCACTGTAGGTAACTTTTGCCTATGGGCACACACAGGTATGCCTGTTCGAGTCCTGGCATGATGGCTCAGTGGCTAAAATCCTCACCTTGCACATGCCTAATGATGAACAGGTGGGATTTTTGGCACCATGGTTAAGACACCCGTATCTCATGTCAGGGAGCACCTCCAGCTGCTCCCCATTCCAGCTTCCTGCTAATGCTCACCCTGGGAAGGAGCAGGTGACAGCTCAAGGTCCCTCTGGCATTCATGTGGGAGACCCAGATGAAGTTCTTGGCTCCTGGCTTCTGCCTGTTGGAGCCACTAGGGGAGTGAATCGACCACCAACAGGTGGAAGTGGATGATTGCCTGTTAGTCTTTTAAATATGGTAAATACTGAGGACTTTGTATTTGCCCTGAGAGACTAACCCACCCCTGAAGTGCAGTAAGTAGGCCTTGGGCATTCTGGGACACATGGAATGACCTGTGGCAAAGGTCTGGGAAACAGGCCTGGAACCAGGGACTTCCTGCATTACAGGACTCCAGGCTGGGACCGGGGCCAAAGGGGCTGGCTGATAGGAAGCCACTAGCCTCCTGAGCGCGTGGGCTGAGCTCCAGACCCCTGGCTTCCCAGGGAAACCTGCCCTGATTGGCCCTTGAGCGACTTCCTTCCCCTGGGGAGTCCACTGAGGGTGAGGGGAGGAACTTGAGCGAACTCTTGGCTGGTGTCAGCTGGGCTACCATACCAGCTCTGTGCTTGACCCTACATTGAGAGATCTCTTTCATGCTTCTGACTAGATACTGGAGCAACCTGTAGCACACAGCACTGTGCCCAGGGGGAAGCAGAGCCCTTGGGTAGCCTTCAACTCTGCCAGCTCTCTCCAAGAACCCCGCGAGGCCCAAACCCGGGGCTGGCTGGTCAAGGCTGTTCTGGACTGAAGGTGTGGTAGGGGCAACTGAGCAGACAGGAGTGGGAGCCCCACCAAGGGACAGGCAAAAATACAGGGCCTGGAGGTCAGGACTGGGCAGAAAATGGAGGTGGTCATTTTGGATATGTGTGAGAGTAGCAAGCTGGAGCTGGAGATAGATTAGGGCAGGGTAGCCAGAGCAAAATGGCCACCTTCCCAGAAGGGGGTGGATCTGGTGGGTGCTGTGCAAAGTAAGCTCGGGGTTGGGTAGGGGGGCTCAGTTCCTGTTTTGCCACCTGTCTGCTGTGGTGTCCTGCGGCATTAGCATGAGAAAGGCTCTGGGGAAACCTGGACTAAAGAGCCCGGTTTAGCACTGTCCCACCCGCTGTTCCTCATTGTCTGTTGGTGGCCAAATTTGGTTACAGTGAGTTTAGTCCCAAGGCTCAACAGGTTAAGCTGCTGCTTCAGGAACCTACATCCTCCTCGCTACCCACCTAGAAGCCCAGGATAATGGATTTCCAGTCTAGGCTTAGGCCTGGCCCTACCCCAGCTGTTGCAGTTTTTGAAGGAGATCTTTTTTAATGATAAGAGGTCTTTTTTTTTCAAATAAATAATCTTTTCAGGGCCAGTGTTGTATCTCACAAGCACACCCCCCTTAGGGCCAGGCTGCAATCCCCCTGTTTGTCTTTCAGATGAGCAACCCCTTTCTGAAGGTACCTGGGGGTGGCCAGCCACCTGCTAGCCCATTAGCATACAAAAATACCCTCTTCAGTTGAGACCTAGTTGGGAGATTGCCAGGGTTTTAGGAGTTCTTCCACTTGGGAAAGGGACTGGAGAGCCAACATTGTCCCCCTCCTTCCCAGCTGCTGGGGGCTTGGCCTCCAGACACTAGTTCCTCTGGATATCCAACCAGTGATGGTGGACAGGTACTGGGGTACCCTACTTAAAGGGGCTTGGTATTTGCATATAACCCATACACATCTTCCCCTCCCTCCCATATGCTTTAATTTTATTTATTTATGAAGAGTTATTTATTTATTTGAAAGAATTACAAAGAGAAGAGGAACAGAGACCTTCCATCCACTGTTGTATTCCCCAAATAGCTGCAATGACCAGGGCTGAGCCAGCCAGAAGCCAGGAGCTGGGAAGGAGCTTCTGGGTCTCCCTTTTGAGTGCAGGGAACCAAACTTTCCTTGGGCCATCATCCTCTGCTTTCCCAAGTGCATTAGCACAGAGCTTTAGCAAGGATCAGAAGTGGAACAGCTGTGACTTGAACCATGTACAATCCCTCCCCATTGCAGATGGCAGCTTAACACACTACACCATAGCGCCAACATCTACTCTTTAATCTATTTGAGAGGCAGATTCTTGGATTCACTCCCCAGATGCCCACCACAGCATGGGCCAGGCAGGCCAAAGCTGGAAGCCAGGAAACCAACTGTCCCATATGGATGGCAGGAACCCAATTGAACCATCACCCGCTGCCTCCCAGGGTGTACAGTAACAGGAAGTTGGCATCAGCTTGACAGCCAGGCACTTGGATATAGGACAAAGTTATCCTAAGGTGTCAGCTTTAACTCCTGCACCAGACACCCGCTCCCTCCCATAGGCCTCAATCGTCTCTATGTTGCTTAGGTACCTAATAACAATGTGAGTGTTCTATAAATATTGCTAGCTATTCTGTTATTCAGGGAATCATAAAGAAGGAAAAACAGGTCTGCATATGCTTATTACAGATGCAAACCTTTCCCCCCATGAATTTTCAGGATCAGTTGGATCTACAGTTGCAGAATTTACGGCTAGAGAGAGTGCGCTGTGTATTTCACAGGCACAGGTACGTGTTCATCAACTCTGGGGCTTGTTAAGCTCTGAGGTCTGTAGATGTTTGTGAGACCATTCATGTCCACAAACCATGGGTCTCCTCTGGCCCAGCTCTTCCCTGAGCTGTGCCAACCCATCTGCACCTTCTCCCCACACACGCCCACCTCCTGTCTTCAGCCACTGAGTCACTCTAATTCATATTTTCTGTAATTTGATTCAAACAGAACCACAAGATACACTTTTTGTTTTTCAGTCAGCATAATTGTTTTTGAGATTCAACCAGGTTGTACGTGTTCACTAATGTGTACTTTCTACTGCTGAGTAATGAGGAAGGCTTACTGTGATTTGTGTGTAGTTCACGTGTTAATGACCATTTGGGCTATTTGTCTATACTTTGATATCTTGTGGGCTTCTAACAGCAAAATGATGGAGTCATGCTGGCAGGTGTGTGTCTCAAACACCTGCCAGACTGGGGCTGACCAATGGGCCCAGTAGTTAAAGACATACCCCTCCCCCTACCCCTGTGTCCCAAAGCTTGCTCTGCCTCCCAGTTCCCACCTCCTGCTAAGGCAGGCTTCAGGGGCAGTGATGATGGCTCAGGAGTGGGCTTCCTGGCACCTGTATGGAAGATGTCAATTAGGCACCTGTGCCAGGCCCCATCTGGAGCCCTGGAAGGCATTTGAGGAATAGTAAACTAGCAGACGGGAGTTATCTGCCTCTCAAATACTTAAATAAAAATTAAAATAGCAAACAAAATGTCAAACTGCTTTCCAAAGTGGCTCTGGTGTTTTCCATTCCCATAACAGTAGCCTCCGGTTCTGGGGTGGAGCAGGTGAAACCACCGCATGAAATACCTACCTTGAAAAACAAAACAAAAAAAAAAGAAATACCTACCTTGGCATCAATCCTAGTGCCTCCAGATTGCCAGTCAGTAGAAAGTCAGGTATACAGAGTGAACCAAATGGATATGAATCAGCCTTTCAAATAAAAATAAATTTAAAAATTACTTTTTTAAAAAATAAAAAAAGAACAGACGTGATATTCTGGCAGCATCTACTGCTTTCCCAGGTGATCAGCAAGGAGCTGGGTTAGAAATGGAGCATCCAAGGACGGGAACCAGTGCCCAAGTGGGATGCTGGCATAGCAGACAGGCTTTACTCCCCTAAGCCACAGAGCCAGCCCCTGTCCGTGGGTTTGTACTATGAAAGCTTTCCAATGTGTTTCCCTTGAAACAGACTTCCTGTCCCCTCATTTAAGTTCTTGTCTCACAGTTTGCAGAGCCATGGGTCAGAAGCGGAGCCAGAGTTTGGGCCCAGCCTTTCTCTGCCCATGATCTTCCTCTCTCACGCCCTACACCACTGCCACGCATTGTCCTCACCCAAAGCCAAAGCAGTGTGGCCCCTTGAACTTTGAACTGAACCTCCAACACTGTGTGCTAAATAAACCCTTTTTCTCTTTATAAAGTTGGCTCAGGCATGTCCTGAAATTAGTGAACATGTAACTCTATCAGATTGTTTTTTAGTTTTTTCTTCTTTGTTTTATTTTGGATCCTTTCTATTACTGAGTCTCTAAGTTCACTGAGTCCCTACCATCACTACTGTTCCATTTATCCAGTGTATTTTTCATCTGTAAAATTGGGGTCTTTTTTTTTTTTTAAGATTTATTTATTTTTATTGGAACATCATATACAGAGAGAGAAGGAGGAGAGAGAATGAGAAGATCTTCCTTCAGCTAATTCACTCCCCAAGTGTCCAGAGCTGTGCCAATCTGAAGCCAGGAGCCAGGAGCTTCTTCCGGGTCTCTCACTCAGATGCAGGGGTCCATACACTTGGGTCATCTTCCACTGCCCTCCTAGATGCATTAGCAGTGAACTGAATCACAAATGGTTCCATTTGTGACTCAAACTGGCTCCCAATTGGGATGTGGGTGCCTCAGGCAGTGGTATTACCCACTATGTCACAGCACCAACCCCAGCTCCTTAAAAGTTTTTAAAAACATTACTTACTTGGGCCTGGCGCAGTGGCCTAGCAGCTAAAGTCCTCGCCTTCAATGCTCTGGGATCCTATATGGACGCCGGATCTAATCGTGTCAGCTCCACTTCCCATCCAGCTCCCTGCTTGTGGCCTGGGAGAACAGTCAAGGACTGCCCAAAGCCTTGGGTTCCTGCACCCACGTGGGAGACCTGAAAGAAGCTCCTGGCTTCTGGCTTCAGATCAGCTTAGCACTGGCCGTTGCGGTCACTTGGGGATCTTCCTCTCTGTATATATGACTTTACAATAATAAAAAAAAAATCTTTTAAAGGTAATAATAAAGAAAAGGTTTGGATTTAAAAAAATCAAAAATAAAACATTACTTACATTAGAGGGCAGAAGAGTGCTCTGTGTTTATTCACTCCTTAAATGCCCACAATGGCCGAGGGCGGGGACTGGGTAGGAGGAGGGATGGCCCAAGCCAGAAAGCAGAAGTGCAGTCCTGGTGCTCTCTTCCCTCTCTGCTGATTCTTAGGAAGAAGCAGGAATCAGGAGGTGGAGCTGGTTATCCTGCTCTGATAGGAACATCCCGCCCAGACCGCCCTTTGTGGTCCCTGAGGGTGGCCCTTCACCCTGCCCTCCAGCCCTGGTGAAGGGGACCTGGCTGTGGAGATGAAGGGTGTCTCTCTAGGCAGCTCGCAGCTCTTGGCCCTCGCCCCTTTGGCTTCCCACTGCCAAGGGCATGCAGCCTAGCTGTCCTACACCCGGGCACCTTCTGCCACTCGGTGGCTTTCCTTTCCTGTGTCTCCTCAATCACTGTTTTCCATAGTGTGATCTTCGGTTTCTTGAAAATTGTTGCTTCCTCTGCTTCAGGGAGTATATGCATTCTTTTTCCCAATATAAAACTAAGCCATCTTGGCTGCGAGCACACATCTTGATGGCCATCTGTAACTTTTTCAACATGTGTTTATTGAGGGCCTGCCTGTTTAGCTTGGGCTTTTGCCTCTTCCAGGTGCAAGAGATTTTCCTCTTCAAATGCCCTCATGAAAACCCTCTCAGCTCGGGCCTTCTCTGACTACTCTGCAAAGTGAATCTCTTTTCTTTGCCATCCCTTTTCTGCATTCTTTTGCAGCTTCTTTGGCTAGAACATAGGCAGAAATTTGTGTCTGATTCCCTGGAGTCCACTCAGGGTCAGACAACGTTGTACATTTGATAAATATTTATCAAAGAAAGGAAGCAGTAAATGAGGACTCTACATACTTCTTAGAGCCTGTCATATAGCAGTGACCAGTCAAGTGAGGGCAGGGGCGGGCATAGGTCTTGGCTGAATGGAGTGCAGCACGCTGCCCTGAACTTCCCAGCAGGGATGGGAAGTTGGGCGTCTGCCCTGAGGCCATGTCGTCCGGCTCAGCCCACAGCCACTGCGTGATAACCCAAGGCCCCTGCATGCTAGCAGGGAACGTTGACAGGTGGGGCTGATGAGTTCCAGGCCCAGGCCCTGGCCCAGCGCAGCCCTTAGAACCGGATGCCGGGCAGAGGTCAGAGCCAAGCTTCCATGACGTTGTTGTTGCTTTCCAAGCCTTGCCCCCTTCCCGGCCCCTTAGTGACCTTCAAGGCTTGTCCAGCCTTCTGGGAAACTGCCATTGGACTCAGACAAGACAGATGAAGGTGTAAGGAGTTGGGTTGGGGTCCTGGCTAAAGTCCTCACCTAGAACACACTGGGATCCCATATGGGCGCCGGTTCTAATCCCAGCAGCTGCACCCGCGTGGGAGACCTGAAGAAATCCTGGCTTCAGATCGGCACAGCACCAGCTGTTGCGGCCACTTGGGGAGTGAATCATCGGACAGAAGATCTTCCTTTCTGTCTCTCCTCCACTCTGTATTATCTGACTTTACAATAAAAATAAAATAAATCTTTTTTTTAAAAAAGTCTACAGCCTGCTTGCCCAGAGGGTGTTTTTTTTGTTTGTTTAGCAAGACAAAAGTGTCCTCCCACCCTTTTGCCTTTCTAGTTTTATCATGAGAATGGAAAGAAACTACCCAGCACACCCTTCCAGATGGCTTTTTGTTTTATGCTGAGCTGGTTGCACAGGACTGCAGTTCTGGACTTCTGGCGGGTTGTGGTTGAGTGAGAGTTGTGGTTGATTCTTGCCTGTCCTGCTCACCTGAGTTGTGCTGCGAGGCACCACCTCCACCATCTTCTCTCTTGAAGTCCTTCCCACATGCTGCGGCTTCCCTGGGTCAGGTCCTTGCCACGGACAGCCGTCTAAGCACAGAACTGAAGGGTGAGAAGCAGCCTGTGAGCATCAAGGTCCACACACACTAAGAAGCATTCGGGAAACTCCTATTCCAAACCCGTTTCTGACAGAGGAAGGGAGAGATGTATTTATTTTAAAAGGGATTTTAAAACATTTATTTTATTTATTTTGAAAAGCACAGTGAGGGAGAAACCTAGATCTTATGTATACTGACTCACTCCCCAAATGGCTGCTTCAACCAAGACTGGGCAACGTTGAAGCCAGGAGCCAGGAGCATCCTCTGTTTCCCACAGGTGTGGCAGGACCCACATTGCACTTGGCCATCCTCTGCTGCTTGCCCAGACACACTAGGAGGAAGCTGGAGTCGAAGTGGCGCAACCAGAACTTAAAGACAAAGATCTCATTTACTGAAGACACAAAGAGATTGAGACAGAGAAAAACCTTCCATCTGCTAGTTCATTTGCCCAAAGGACTGCAATGACTGAGGCTGGGTCAAGCTGAAGCCAGGAACCTGGAACTCCATGCTGGTCTCTCACGCGGGTGGTAAGGTCCAAGCACTGGGTCACCCTCCACCGGCTCCCAGGCTCGCTAACAGGAAGCTGGAGAAGAAAGGAGCAGCCAGGGACTGGTGCGTTGGCTCAATAGGCTAATCCTCCACCTTGCAGTGCCTGCAACCTATATGGAAGCCAGTTTGTGTTCCAACTGCTCCACTTTCCATCCAGCTCCCTGCCTATGACCTAGGAAAGCAACAGAGGATGACCCAGAACCTTGGGCTCCGCTACCCATGTGGAAGACATGGAAGAAAATGGCTTCTGGCTTCAGATCAACTTGGCTCTGGCCATGAGAGAGAACCAGCAGATAGAAGGTCTTTCTCTCCTTCTTTGTATAAAAATCTGCCTTTCCAATCAAAATAAGTCTTAAAAAAAAAAAAAAACAAGAAGGGCCCAGTGCAATAGCATAGCAGTTCAAGTCCTCACCTTGAACGCTCTGGGATCCCATATGGGTGCTGGTTCTAATCCCGGTGGCTCCACTTCCCATCCAGCTCCCTGCTTGTGGCCTGGAAAAGCAGTTTAGGACAGCCCAAAGCCTTGGGACCCTGCACCCTTGTGGGAGACCCGGAAGAGGCTCTTGGCTTCAGATTGGCTCAGCTCAGCCGTTGTGGCCACTTGGGTAGTGAAACATTGGATGGAATATATTCCTCTCTGTCTCTCCTCCTCTCTGTATATCTGCCTTTCCAATAAAAATAAATTAATCTTTAAAAATTAAAATAATAAATCTTTTTAAAAAATAGAAAAAAGTGGGTGGTGGGGAAGCAGCCAGAACTCAAAACCTCAAACCGGCATTCCCATACAGGATACAAGCATTGTCAGTACACGCTTAGCTTGCTGTGCCACAAAGCTGGCCCTCTCATCCTCTGGTTCACTTCCAGAATGTCTACAACAGCCAGGACAAGGACAGTGGCTGGCCAGAAGCTCAGAACTCCATCTGCATTTCCCACATGGGCAGCAGGGCCTCGTTGCCTGCTCCCTCTCCTGCTGCCTGTTCCCAGGAAACAATCAGAAGTGAAGCCTGAGCTGAAACCCAGAGACTCTGATAAGACGCTGGGGAGGTACTCCCCAGGCAGCATTTTAAAAAGATTTATTTCATTTATTTGAAGGCATAGAGAGAGAGAGAGGATCTTCCATCCTGTGGTTTTCCCCAAAATAGCTGCAATGGCTGGGCCTGGCCAGGCTGGGGCCAGGAGTTTATCTGGGGCACTCATGTGGGTGTAAGAGTCTAAGTATGTAGGCCACCCCCCCCCCCTGCTGCTTTCCCAGGGGCACTAGCAGGGGGCTGGGTGGGAAGTGGCCAACCTGACCACAGAGAGGCTGGGCTGCATTGCACATCTGTAACCAGCCTCCTCCCAGTGGTGGGAAATGAGCCCCTGGACTGCAGGAGGCACCTGTGCGGCGTGTCTGTCCAACTGAATGTGAGCCCTGCAATGGGGCCTGGCTGTGCTGAAATGGCAGTGGAGGACAGGGAGGAGGGGAGCTGGAAGGGGGTGGGGGAGTGAGGACCTCTCTGGGAACCATGCAGGCTGAGGCAGGAGGCTTTGCTGCCTGACCCCTGATGAGGGCCACAATGTCCCCAGAGAGAGGACCTGGCAGGGAAGCAGTGAGGCATGGACGCCAAGGGCTGCCCTCATCCGGTGGCCTTAGGAAGTCTCTCGGCCTCACTGACCACCAAAGGACAGTTGTGAAGTCAGAGGCTAGCCCTGGCCCTGGCCCTCCCACTGCCCTGGTTGGTCATGTGACACCCTCTCTTTCTTCCCTCTCTGTGTTCTGGATTGAGCTCCCTCTCAGAGAAGAGGATCCTAGCCAGGGCTGGGGGTGAGGGGAGGGAGGCAAAGATTTTCCCAGGAGGCTCCAAGGCCTGAGAGGGTATTCCGAGCTCCCCTCCCTTTTCCCTTAGATCAGACCTGGCCAGCCTGCAGCACCAGGAGATGAGAAGATTTGCCTTAAATAGGCATGGAGGTCTGAGCGGGGCTGGGGGGGATGGGGAACAGGACCGCTTTGGATGGAAGAAAGGCATGAAGCCCAAAGGAGGTGGACTCCGCAGCTGCCCAGGGGCAGTCCAAGAGAAGGATAGCCTAGTGGCTAAGGACCTCACCTTGCATGCGCACCAGGGTCCCATATGAACTCCAGTTCTAACAGTGGCGGCCCCACTTCCCATCCAGCTCCCTGCCTGTGGCCTGGGAAAGCAGTGGAGGATGGCCCAAAGCCTTGGGACCCTGCACCTGCGTGGGAGACCTGGAGGAAGCTCCTGGCTCCTGGCTTCAGATCAGCGCAGCATCGGCCGTTGCGGTTACTTGGGGAG
Source organism: Ochotona curzoniae (assembly GCF_017591425.1). NCBI lineage: Eukaryota > Metazoa > Chordata > Mammalia > Lagomorpha > Ochotonidae > Ochotona > Ochotona curzoniae. The sequence goes on from NW_024467060.1 coordinate 213,227, forward strand.
TGAATCATTGGATGGAAGATCTTCCTCTCTGTCTCTCCTTTCTGTATATCTGACTTTGTAATAAAAATAAAATAAATTTTTCAAAAGAAGAAGAAGAAGAAGAGCAGGGAGGAGGAGCAAGGAGTCCAAGTGCCCAGCCACAGGTCACCCCCGGCAAGGGTCTCTGGGGGACATGGAGCTTCCTCCTGATACCTGCCCCTCCCTTAGTCCCCAGGTTGCCCCTGCCTGTGCTCCCAGCCCTGGCTGTAACCAGACGCCCTCCTCACTCAGCACCTGCCCAGGTGAGCTAGGCTCTGCTTACTGAACCCAACACCGGCCGGGGGAGGGGAGCAGGGGGCACTGGGGCACAGAGTCCCAGAGTGGGACGGATGCTGCGTCTCACACAGACACTTGGATGACACACTCAACACATAATACACACTCAAGTTACACACACTCACACCCCACTTATACAACACATTTAACACACTTGTATAATACATATGTAGTTATATAACATGCACACATTTACGTAAGGTATTCACTGTCACATACATAACACATACTTCTGTAACACACATTTAACTGGTATATTTATACAGCACATTCATACTAACCCTGCAAGGCTTGTCTGGCACTTGGGGCTCCACCCTCCTCTTCAGGGTCTCCCCAGGCCCCCCTTTCCCTCCTGCCCTGCTCTTTATGTCTCAGCAGGTGATGAAAGTGGCCCTGTTTGGGGGGTTCCAGGGACAAGAGAAGGCTCAGGCACCTGGGTGCCCATCTGGGCCCTGCCATTTAAGGAGCTGGGATCTTAGGCCATTGGCCTTTCGTGAAATAACACCCCCTGCTCTGTAAGCCAGGCTTAGCGATCTTCAGAGGATGGCGGAAGCCGCCAGGATAATAGGTAGGTGGGCCAGCGGGGGCAGGTGCTGTGGCCAAGGATACCCACATCTGGTACCCTGTCCTGGCTACCCTGTTTCCCATTCAGCTCTCTGTTAGTGTGCAGCAGTGTGCATCGCAAAGTGGCTCAAGTGCTTGGGCCCTTGCCACTCATGTGGGAGACCCAGATGGAGTTCCTGGCTCCTAGCTTAAGCCTTACTCAGCCCTTACTTCATTCATTTTAGGAAATGAACTAGCAGATGGAAGATCTCTCTGTTAACTCTGCCCTTTCAAATAAATAAAAAAGGACCTCTTAAAAGCACCCAGGACCACCCTACAGGTGGGACTTGGATTTCAGACCCAGCTGGGAGTATGGCCTTGGCCAAGTCCCCTATCAGGAGATTGGAGCGCTGTGTCCCGCCTCCTCTCTAGGTTGTGGGAAATGTGCTGGCAAAGCACAAGGCCCCCAGTGGAAGCTCCACGAAGGAGCCCCACTCCTGCCCCAGGCCCGCAGACAAAGGATCCCAGGATCCCCGAGAACAGACGCTGTGACCTCTTGGCGCCACCTGGTGGTACACGGTGCGTGGTGCTTCGGGAACTGGTCAAACGGCTTCTGGCATTAGGGTGTGTGACCGTGGCCACGTGGGGGTAGAGAAATACACCACCACCCAGGAAAAGACAGGATCGTGCCCATGACAGCTGAGTGCGGACCCCACCTGTCCTGCCACCTCAGGCTCTCTGAGTTCCTTCCACTCATCTCACACAGGGAGGGTTCAGTTTCAGTTCTGCCACCAGTAGCCCTGGAAATGGGAGTAAATAACCCATTTTGGCACCTATGTGCTCCCTGCCTTGTTTCCTTTGTCAGAGTGTCTATTTTTCCACCCCAGAGCCAGGAGCCGGGCACTCAGAGTTTCCCACGTGGATAACAGGAGCCCAGTTAATTGCCCCATCATTGATGCCTCCCAGGAGGTTAGACTTGGGGTGGGGAGGGAACTGAAATCAGGAATTAAAGCAGATACTACATTATAGGATATACACTACAAAGAGAACAGATTTGGCCCAGGCTCAGTGACTCAACTGGCTAATCCTCCCTCTCCAAGCATCAGTATCCCATATGGGCACTGGTTCATGTCCCGGCTGTTCCACTTCCCACCCAGCTCCCCGAATGTGGCCTGGGAAGGCAGTAGAGGATGGCCCAAAGCCTTGGGACCCTGCTGCCATGTGGGAGATCCAAAGGAAACTCCTGGCTCTGTGACAGTCCAGACAATGGAAAATGGTGACAGCAAGGCTAGGTCTTCTGAAACATTTCTAGGATATGTCCATAACTGACCCTTGCCATCACCTTGGGTTCTTAGAAAGTCCCGAAAGGGGAGTGAGGGTGCTGACCATACGGCAATGTCCCATCCCAGGATGAGATCTTGCTTTGGTCTCTGTACATGGAAGGACCTGTTTGCCTGGTTCTGTTGTTCGCTCCTAGGTGGGATGCAATTCTTACTGGTTGGATAGCTTAGAGTGCATGCTGCTTAAACTAATTGGGTATCTGTGTCCCATGCCACTGCAGTTGACTGGATAATTTGTAGTGTGCGTCAGTGTAAGCTGAGTGAATGAATGATTCCCATCAAGTACCAGGGCTCTGTTAGTTGACTGGATGACTGTCGCTTAAAAACCCCTTAACAGGGCCCAGTGCAGTAGCCTCATGACTAAGTCCTTGTCTTGCACACACTGGGATTCCGTATGGGCACCAGTTCGTGTTTTGGCTGCTCTACTTGTGGCCTAGGAAAGCAGTAGAGAATGGCCTTGGGACCCTGCACCCACATGGGGGACCTGGAAGAAGTTCTTGGCTCCTGGTTTGGATCGGCTCAACCCTGACCATCACAGCCATCCAGGAAGTGAATAGGTAGATGGAAGAAAAAGAAGGAACTGCGTCATCGCCAGGAACCTGACGTCTATAACAGCCTGCCTCAGGGGCTGATGAAAAATGCATCTCCAGGCTTTGGTCCCTGGGACACGTGGATGGCACATTCAGGCTCTTGCCAGTGAGACCACCAACAAAATGACTGCCCCCTAGGGCTGCAGTCGGGGGGCTGGGACAAGAACATTTTTGCTGTGTACATGGGGCACAGCTGGGCTGTTCCCACCAGGGGTCCCAGTCTCCCTGCTCCTCAGTGTGGTCTGCACTGTGTCACAGCTTCCTGCCATCATCCTCTCCAGCTCAAAGTTATCCTTAGTTTCAGCTTTTTCCATCTAAGAATCCCAGCAAGATGCAGAGCTATTAGGAAACAGGATGAGCCATAGTTTCCCAAACTGTGTGTTACATGGAATAAAAAGTAAAGGAAGCAAGGGGCTCACACCCAGACCCTGGACAAGGACTGTGCTGTGGGCACATGGAGCCTCCCCAAGCCCAGACATGGAAACTAGCCCTCCCAGACAGCCGCTGGGTACAGTGGGTTCAGCCATCATTAGTGCTGCCAGCCCCTGCTGGGTCCACTACTTCCCATCCAGCTTCCTGCAAAGGTGCCTGGAAAGGCAGGGGCAGGTGACTCACGTACTTGGTGGATCCCTGTCACGCAGGTGGGAAACCTGGATTGAGTCCTGGCTCTTGTCTTGGGCCTCACTGCTCCTGCCATCTGGGGAGTGAACCAGCAGATGAAAGATTGCCACTCTGCCTGTCACTGCTCTTCACACCCGCCGTGCAGCGGGTAGCTTTCTGCGGACAGGGGTTTGTGGCTTGGAGCACCCAGATTTCGTGTCCCCCAGCAGTGAGCATTATTCTGACTTCCTCCACCCTGGGCATCTCACCTGTAAGCAGCCGTGACTCTTGCCGATCTGACACATCTACTGTGCCTATTATCACCATACTAGAGCCCAGACTGATTATCCAGAATCACAATACTTTTCACTCACAAGCACGGAGCCTTAAATTTCCACCAGGCTCTCTCCTTTTTTCTTTCTTTGGTGATTTGATTTTAACAAATTTGAGATTTATCTTTATTGGAAAGACAGATTTACAGAGAGAAGAGACAGAACTCCCATATGCTGGTTCACTCCTCAGATGGCCACAACAGCCAGAGCTGAGCTGATCTGATCTAAAGCCAGGAATCAGGAGATTCTTCGGGGTCTCCCACATGGTTGTAGGGGTCTAAGTCTTTGGGCCATTCTCTGCTGCTTCCCCAGGTCATAAGCAAAGAACTGGATTGGAAGTGGAGTAGCCAGGACATGAACCAGCGCCCATATGGGATCATGGCACTTGAAGATAGAGGAATAGCCAATTGAGCCATTGTGTGGGTCCTATTCTTTTTTTTTTTATTTGAATGACAGATAGGGACACAAATCTTCCATTCACTGGGTCACTCCTGAAAGTGGCTACAACAGCCAGCGCTGGGCCAGGCCTTCCATGTGGATGTTAGGGGCCTACTCACTCCCTTGAGTCATCAGCACAGCACATTAGCAGGAAGCTGGAGTCAGGAGCCTGAGCCAGGGTACCTCGGTGTGGGACACAGGCTGTTTAACCCCAAGGCTAAGTACCTGGCACCCTAGCAAGCTTTGGGAGAAACTTGGGCGAGTTCGCTGATGAACCCTTCTTGTCAGAACCTCCAAGCTGGAGTCCAAGGGAGACTGAACCCAGAGAGCTTCCAGCATCCTCTGACCTGGGCTTCTGTGTGAATTTTATAGCATGCCCTTGTCTGAACATTTAGCTATAGTGACTTACTGGTCATTTCATCACTAGTCTTGAACAACTCAGCTTTCCAAGTGGCCAGTGACACTACCAGAGCCTCCCATAAGGGAGCTGGGACTTCTGCCGTCACAGCCTCCACACCTGCGTGCAGGTGCACAGGGGACAGGGAGCCGAGTAGGCAGGCAGGTGGCGTGCTTCTTACTCAGTTCCCAGCTTTTTTTTTTTTAAGATTTATTTATTGGAAAGTCAGATATACAGAGAGGAGGAGAGACAAAAAGGAAGATCTTCCGTCCGATGATTCACTCCCTAAGTGGCTGCAACAGCCGGTGCTGCACCAATCTGAAGCCAGGAGCCAGGAGCTTCCTCCAGGTCTCTCACACGGGTGCAGGGTCCCAAGGCTTTGGGCCATCCTCCACTACTTTCCCAGGCCACAGGCAGGGAGCTGGATGGGAAGTGGAGCCACCGGGATTAGAACCGGGACCCATATGGGATCCTGGCACGTTCAAGGCGAGGACTTTAGCCACTAGACCACCGCGCCAGGCCCACATCCCAGATTTATTAGTCCTAAATAAATAAGTGTGAAAACATCAATGTCCATACTCCCAGACACCATTTTTCTCCTCTTCGTTTCTCCCCCACATGCAGTTTAAGCCACAGGTGCACCTATTCAGTCACTGTCTGAAGGCTGGGCTGCAACCACGCCATGTCCTGGGCTGTGCGCAGCGGCACCCAGCTACGCGGGTACTGTCAACCTCTATTCTTTGCTTCAGGGGCCCAACCTGAATTCCCCTGGGGACCCCTATCAGAGCGGCCCTGAGGCTACTGCTGGGCCCTTAGCTTCTCTGCTTGTCCCTCTGCAGTCACAAGGGAGTGAGTGGCCATTGGGACTCAGCAGCTCCATGTCCAGCCCTTGGGAAGAGCTTCATCCTGTGACGCTTGGTGCTGTGTGAGGCCCATTTCCCACCTGGCACAGAAAGGGCTCACGTCTTCCCCTGCCAACAGTTCACCCACTGCCTAGGGGAGAAACTGAGGCACTGCTGGATCCTTTACACTGTCAGGACCTCATGGAGGAGGCGGGGTCATTGTCTCCTTCCCTTTTACTTGGTCGTCTTGGCAGCCGAGGCTCAGGGTTTGGGTCTGCATTCTCCTGATCAGAAGTGGCCTCGTCATCACTTGGGAATTCCTGCACAGAGCCAGAGAAACCCAGGCATGAGACTGCGCTGTCCTCAAGGCCCTGGTCTGGGGGACAGCAGTGTCAACTATGCAATGGCTGCCGCATGCCCCCCAGGAGATTCAGTAAGGGCTCTGGTCCCCTCCCCCCATCCTCCCTTCCCTGTGCTTTCTCCGCACCTCCCCGCTCTGGGCCAAGGTCCTCCTGGGCCTTCCCTTTGTTCCAGCTCCACTCAGCCAGTCAAAGGTGACTCTTACCGGCCTGAGACCCTGACCCCGCCGCAGGGTGGCGTAGAAGTGCAGCACACGAGGGTCACAGCGAACCACCATGGGGTCGAAGTCCAGGACGCGCAGGCCCTGCAAGTTGCGGGCCCGGGAGAGGGCCACGTATGCTTGGCCGGGGGCAAACACGCGGCCCAGGGAGATCTCCACACAGTCCAGGGACATTCCCTGCGGACAGAGGTACAGAGACGGGGCCAGGTCAGTGCACAGTTCTTGGCACTCCAGAACCAGCCCTGGATCTCCTTGCTAAGCCCAGACAGCCTTGAAGCACAGGGAGTGTGCGAGGAGAATAGCAGAAGACAGACTGGGATCCCAGTTGAGGGATGGGGTGGTCAGGTAGGTGCAGATCCTGCCTCTGCCACTTACTAATGGAAGGCTGAATTGATTCCTGCTCTGCAGAAGCTTAACCTCCCAAAGCCTCAGCATCTCCCCTGCTCCCTCCCCCTCAGATATGTCCCTTCCTCCCTGTCCCCCAGCTGCTGGCCCAGTCCTGCCTGTAGCACTGGTGTTCACCTGGCTCTTGTGGATGGACAGTGCCCAGGCCAGCTGGAGGGGCAGCTGCTTCCGGCTGAGGATCTGGCCCCCAGTGGCATGCACCGTCCAGCGGTCTGCACGGATGACCTCGGTGACTCCGCACAGGAACCGCACCTGGGGCAGCCCTGTGAACGGCAGGAAGAGGGCCGAGGTCTCAGTGCTGCTTGTGGCTGAGAAGTGGGGGCTAGGGCCTTTGGGGCTTCCCCTCCTGGTTGTTTTCTCCCCTTAGGCACCCCACAGGGTCTTGCTGCAAACTCCAGCAGTAGGACCATCCCCTTCTACCATCACTCACCTCTCCCTTCATCCTGGAACCCAACGACCACGCCCCGGGCACCATTCACCAGGCCTCGGGACACAGCCAAGTTCTTCACCAGCATCACCTGCCAGGGAGAGTGGAGGGGCGGACTGGGCAGGAACCCAGCAGTGGCTGAAGGTGGGGGCTGTCGTGGAGGGTACTGAGTTCCCAGTCTTTAGCTCTGTTGTCCATGGGCTGGGGAAAGCTGCCCTGGTTTCCGGGGAAATGAAGGGTTCAGTTTGTCTCAAAAGGAGGTGCTCAGATCAACAGGGTGACACAAATCACAGGGACTTGAAAAGAATGCGATCCAGTCCTGCCTTCTCCCTGTCCCCCAGCCACACTATGCTGTCTGCATGAATTTTTGTTTATCTGAAAAATGGGGAGACAGGGACAGAGAGATGGGGAGAGAAAAAGAGGGAAAATGAAGAGATCTTCCACCTTCTGGTTCATTCTGCAAATATTCCCCACAGTCAGGGCCCAAGCAGGACCCAGGTACTCCATCTAGGTAACCTACATGAATGGCGGGGACCCAAGGACTTGGCCCAGCCCTGTTGCCTCCCAAGTAGAAGCTGGAGTTGGAAGTGCAGCAGGGGGACTAAAATCAGGAACTGAATGTAGGATGCAGGGAGCCCAAACAGTATCTTCCCAGCTATAAACACTTCATCCTCCTGCCCCATTTTAAAGATCGCAGTGGGGGGAGAAGTGTCATTGTGTCAGAGTATGATAAACACTCACATCCCACATGGGTGTAGGTTTGAGTCCCAGCTGCTGCACCTCTGATCCAGCTCCCTGCCTATGGTCTAGGAAAACAGCGGAAGATGGCCCAAGTTCTTTGGCCTCTATACCCACTCTTCTTTTGGGGAGACCCAAAAGAAGCTCCTGGGGGCTTGGTGCGGTTACCTAGTGACTAAAGTCCTCACCTTGCACCCACTGGGAATCCATGTATATAGGTGCCGCTTTATGTCCCAGCTGCTCCACTTCCCATCCAGCTCCCTGCTTGTGGCCTGGGAAAGCAGTGGAGGACGGCCCAGAGCATTGGGACCCTGCACCCGTGTGGTAGATCTGGAGGAAGCTCCTGGCTTTGGGTCTGCTTAGCTCTGGCTGTTGGGGCCACTTCAGAAGTGAACCAGCAGATGGAAGATCTTTCTCTTTGTATCTACCTTTCCAATAAAAATAAATAAATCATAATAACAAAAGAAGCTCCTGGCTCTTTGCAGTTTTAGCCATTTAGGGAGTGAACCAGCAGATAAGAGATCTTTATCTCTCCCTCTCTCTGTGACTTTGCCTTTCAAAGAAATAAGATAAATCCTCAAAAAAAAAAAAAAAAGAGAGAGAAGGGGGGTGATGAGGTGAATGTGACCAAGGGAAAGGGACTTGACCAGAGCAACACTTGGAAAAGTGCAGGGGTAGGAAGAAATGGCCAAGAGAAAGCCAGGAGGGTGGTGTGGTCATGGCTCGACCCGTGGGCAGCAGGCTGCCCTGGGCAGAGGACGCAAGCCCAGGATCCCAGGGTGTAGATCTTGCTTCCTACCCACCTGGGCCCCCAGCTTCAGCTGGAGAAGCCGGCTGACAGGACACTGGGCATCCAGGATGTGGGCAAGTTCGGGGTCACTGTCCAGAGCCTCAAAGCTGTGCATCTCCCCTGGAAAGAGTTGCAGAAACAGATCCCACATCACTGCCTTGTGGTTCTGTTCCCAAAACCACCAAAGAGATGGGGCTGCAAATCAGCTCATCGCATCTCTCAGAGCCACGGTGACTCCTAGGAACCTAAGAGCCTCCATGGGCACAGAGGTTGCGTCTGGGGCTGCCTAATGGGCATGCCCCGCTTCGGCTCGCGGCTCACCTGGCAGCTCCTGCAGCCGCTTCTCGTTGGTGAGGGCTACGTCATCCTGGTGTGTGCACAATCTTGTGGCCACAATCCCATCCCGCCCCACCTTGTGGGTGGCTGTGGCCCGCAGCTGACGGGTCACCACATCGGAGCACCTGTGGGAGCTGGGCTGTCAGGATAGGGTCCCACCTGAATACCAGGGAAAGTGGGGAGGGAGGAAGGGAGAGGGCGGTGGAGGAAGCAGGGCCCAAGCAGCAGGCTATGGGTCAGGCCTTGGGATGGGATGAGCTGGGCCCCAGGCTGGCCAATCTGTCTTTGACACAGAGAGACTGAGGCTGCGGTGGGGAGTGGGAACAGGTCACCCCAGTATGCTCCTGCAGAGGCCAAAGATTTGCAAGACCAGCCCAGGAGCAGATAGGGATGCAACGCTGGCCGCCCTGAGCTCACATCACTTTGGGACATACTCTTGTCACCTGCCTACTGCCGCAGGCCAGGGGTTCTCTTTCCCAACCCCCCCACCCCCCCACCCCGTCTCAAACTTCCTCCAGGGACACGCACTGTCCATTAGCCCATCTTTGCTTCCCTGAGCCATACTCTGTGCCAACTCTGAGGGAGCTGGTTCTCTCCAATCACTTCCATGGGGGCCATGCCTCTCCTGGGTTGCCCGGGGTCCCAGCCTCTGCCTGTACCATTTGTTGTTCTGGAACACCTCTCCTCTCTGATCCCCTTCCCTGGATCCCTGGGCCCAACAGGGACAATACAGCCCAGGCCTGTATTCTTGTCCCATGGCCTCGTCTCTGTTCCTGCGGCCCACCTGCCCAGCCTCACAGCCTGCAGCAGGGAAATGAAAGCCTGGTCCGTCTGCCTCCATACTTCCGTCAGCTCCAGGGTCACGGGCACACAGCGCCTCCAGCTTTTGGCCTGTTGGAGACAGGATTGGGAGGGTGGGTCAGATTTGGCTTGAGTGGCATCTGTCTGATGGGGGGAAGGGCTGGGCAGGCCCGGGGAGCAAGTGGTACCTGGAAACAGAAGCGTGGGGCCTGGGAGCCCTTGGTCACTGGTGGGAGCTGCAGGAAGTCCCCACAGATGATGAGCTGGATTCCTCCAAATGGCTTGTCCTGTTTCCGCACAGCCCTGCCAGGAGGCCCCAAGGGATTTAGGGACTGGGGTGGGCGAGAACCAGACCCTCCCCCACCAACCCACCGCCTGGCACCACCACCACCACCACTCCTTCCACCTCTCTGCCCTGCCTTCCTGCACTGGCTGCACACAGACTAACCTGGCCACAGCCTCCAGCTTGTCAAACAGGTCCGCCTCCACCATGGAGACCTCATCAATGACCAGCCGTTGGCAGCTCAGCCAGCCCTGCCGCACCCCCGGCCGCTGGGCCAGGGCCACACACTGGTCCAGGGGAGCTTGGCCAGAGCCAATACCTGCAGGGGATACTTTTTAGCCCAGGCAACAGAGACCCCAGCCTCCCATTCTCCCTGCTTCTCACCCAGGCTTGGTCTCCCCACTCACCTGCAAAGGCATGGAGGGTGGTCCCACCAATATGGCAGGCCGCCACCCCGGTGCTGGCCGTGGCCACGGTGCCTGTCGGGGGCAGGGAGCCCAGGATGCGCTTTAGCAGGTACGACTTCCCTGTGCCTGTGCCAGGGAGCAAGATCAGGAATTGCCTGTCCCTCCAGTAGGCCCCGCCCACCACCGCTCTAGTACCTGGCCCCGCTACTACCTGCACTCCCGGTGAAGAAGATACTATGGCCTTTGAGCACCGCGGCCAGCACGGTGGCCTGCTCTTCGGAAAGCTGTGGCTTGGCAGGGGGCAGGTGCAGCTTCTTCACGGGCAGGGGCCATTTTGGGGTTTCCTGGGGAGACAGGCCTGAATTAGGGCCCTCCTGAAGTCCCCCTCCCTTCTGGGCCTGTGTGGATCGCAGGCCTATTAGCCCTTTGTCCTTTTGGAACTCGTGGGTTACTCTGGTTCACGAAGTAGCAACCCTGGGCCCTGATCCCCCACAGAGCGCATCTGCATCCTCCGTCAGCTCCCTCCTCAGGCTCCCTAACCCTTCTTGCCTTGCCACCCAACTTTCCTTCTCACTTCTCTTTCTAGTTTAACTCTGTCCCTGTCACCTCAAAACACTCAAGCCGGGGGCCCAACACTGTGACAAATCAAGTTAAGCCACCAACACGGTTGCTGGTCGGAGTCCTGACTGCTCTACTTCTGCTAAAGCTCCCTGCCAATGTTCCTGGGAAAGCAATGGAAGACGGCTCGAGTGCTTGGCCTCCTGCACCCACTTGGGAGACTGGAGTTCCTTAGGGAGTGAACCAGATGGAAAATTTGTGTCTCTCCCTGTCTGCCTTTCACATAAGTAAATAACATCCAAAACAACAGCCCACTCAAGCCCAATCCTGCCTAGCCAGGCCCTCTTCTTGTCCCATATTCTCATCAGCTTGGTCTCCAACACCCCTTGTGGTCCTGAATCCACCTGTCCTATTGGAGATATTGTCATTCCTTTCCCTGTGGCCCTATCTGATTGGATGCTGGCTGCCCCGGCACTGCTCACCCCCTCATTTCTATTTAAGGCCTCTCTCTTCCCTGGCCTGCACTCTCCTGCTTTTCTTGCGTCTTTCCAGGGTCCCTTCACTTCCTCATTTAAAATAATAAGAAGAATAATTTTTGATGTTATTTACATAGTTGACAAGAATGCATGCCCCCTGAGGACCACTGCACAGGATGGGGAGGGTCGAGGTGTGGGGAAAGGTAGGTGGTGCAAATGCTTCCAATCTTCCTTTCTCTTTTCTGCTTTATCTTTGTGGGTCGGAGGGGGCAGGGTGGACACACACTGCTCCCAGCTGCCGAACTACATCCCTACTCCGAGATGGGAATGTCCACTTGATGTCATGCTAGAAATCCCAAAGTGACGATTCTCCAGGTTCTCGTGGCCTGCATCTCCTTCCTTCCTCTCTTTCCCACTAGCAGGCTCAATTCCCACATCCCTGTCACACCCAGATGTCCCGGGACGCGCGCGCGCGCACCACACACACACACACACACACACACGGCGATTCTTGCATTCAGAGGGCAGTACACACACTCACCGTGCTGGACCCCCCGCCTTCGCCCGATTCCGAGGGCTGTTTCACGAGCGTGGTGTTGGGGGCCCGGGAGGTCGCCACGCGCTGCAGCTCCTCCGGCTGCACCGGACTGACGGTGACAAAGTCGCGGGGCCGCGGGCCGAGCAGCTGCGCGCGGGCAGAGGGAGGTCCGGGTCCGGGGGCGGCGGCCAGCTTGAGGCGCAGCGTGCGCAGGAAGCGGCGCAGGCGCTCGGGCGGACAGTCCGACAGCAGCAGCTGCACGGCGCCCGGGCGCGGGGCGCAGGCAGCCGGCAGCCGCAACGTGGAGCGCCCGGAGGCGGCGAAGCGCGTGAAAAGGCGCGCTGCGCGCAGTGGGAAGCAGCGTGGCCGCCCCGCGGGCCCCGGAGCCTGCAGGCGCAGCATGAGCTCTCGGCGCTCGTTACGTCCCAGGCTCAGCTCTGCGGTGCGCAGGGCCTGGCGCCTGCGGGGCTGGCCGCCTGGGCTCAGCTCCTCCACCGCTACCCGGCACCGCAGCTCCGCGTCGCTGCATCCGGCAGCCACCGTTGGGGTGTCCGAGAGCATCACCTCCGCCTTTCGCTGGGTTGTGGAGAGACCCGAGCGCGGGGATCGCGGGGGTTTTCGGGGAGGAGGGTGCGGGACGGGGAGCAAGGCGTCTCTGGGTCACGGAGGCTATCCTGAGACGGCCAAAGGTCTGGGGGTTCACCGAAAAGATGTTCTGAGAAATGAAATCGGTTGCACAATATCCAGAGCTGGGTCTGAACAGCAGCGTGGGGTGCCTCCAGGCCTGGGGAGCTTCGAGACCTACAAGGGGGTGTGCAAGAACAAGCCCGACTGCAAGAACGCCAGAATCTCCCACCGTCCTCCAACCCCCAACGAGACAGATACACCTAGGAGTATGCGAAAGGGCCTGACAGGTTCTGGGCGCCCTCGGCCTGTCCTCCAGGCGCGCTCGTTGGTTAAAACACAGCCAGGTCGGCTGCACCGTGACCAGAGTGGAAAAGAAGCCAGGGGGGATGAAGGAGTCCAGGCCGGGGTGATGCCCTAGCTCCCAAGGTGGCGATCGGGTGGCTTGGGTGCGTGTTTGCCCGGAGAGGTGTCCTCCCGGCTGACCCACCCAGCGGGGGACCCCCAGGGGAACCAGGCTGCGGGGGAGACACTCACTCGAGCCGGCACGCAGAGGAACACGCTGATTCAAGTCGTCCGGGTAGACTAGGAGCCTGGAGCGAAACTTTCAAATAGTAAGGATTTTAAAAATCGCCCTATCACCGGCCGGGGCTTTAAATGCTCCAGCCAGTCACAGTCAGGGGCGTGGCGGTGGGTGTGCCTTCAGTTGGGTGTCTCCGCCTGGGCTTTACCGATCGCACAGGATGACGGGGCTTGGGGCAGACAAGAAGCAGCAGAGGACAGGACGTCCGTCACCCACCCTGGCTGTCCAGCTGCTGCCCACCCGGCGCCTGGATTGGTCCCCAAGGAAGAGCTGCCTCCGTCTGGCCCGGCACACCCCATTCCCACTCGCACCGTTGTCCACTCCTGAGCCGGCTTACCCCATTCTTTCCTCCCTTGCTTGCCTTTTGTAAGGGTGGATCAGGCTGAGCCCCGTGTGAGGAACTCAGACCCGTGCCAGCTGCATAAAGGGCTCAAGGAAAGGGTCTGAGAGGCTCTCCTCAGGGAATTCTTACTTATCTTCTTGCACTGGATGCCCAGAAAATTAATTTATTTAAGAGGGTGAGACAGAAATTTTCCATCCACTACTTCACTCCTCTGCAAATGGCTGCAATGGGGCCAGATGGGAGCCAGGATCCGCCAGCTCCACATGAGTCTCCCACACAGATGCAGGGGATCAAACACTTGGGCCATTTTGCTGCCTTCCCAGGAGCGTTAGCAAGGAGCTAGATCGGAAGTGGAGCAGCTGGGATTCCAACCGTGGCTCACATAAGATGTGGACACAGTTGGCCTGGCTTAATTCTGTGCACCACCATATAGCCCTAAAAACTTATTTGTTTTTATTTTTAAGAGATCTATATTATTTTTATTGGAAAGTCAGATATACAGAGAGGACGATTTTCCATTCATTGATGCACTCCCCAAGTGGCCACAAAGGCTGGAGCTAGGCCAATCCAAAGCCAGGAACCTGGAGACTCTTCCGGGTCTCCCACACGGGTGCAGGGTCCCAAGGCTTTGGGCCGTCCTCGACTGCTTTTCCAGGCCACAAGCAGGGAGCTGGACGGGAAGTGGGGTTGCCTGGATTAGAACCGGCACCCATATGGGACCCCAATGCATGCAAGGTGGGAACTTTAGCCGCTAGGTTACCGCGCTGGGCCCAGAATTTGTTTTTCAAGAAATTAAAAACAAGTTATTTTAGAACTAAGTACACAGACTGAATGCAAGAAATGTTTTTAGCCTAAACACTCCCAAAAAACATGGTACAGGCTCCATGTTATTGACTATGTCAGTGACATTCAGTATATAGAAATTAAATAACTTAAAAGACATCTGGGAGTGGCTCTGTTGTGTAGCAGTTAAAGCTGCTGCCTGTGACACCAGTCTCCCACATGGAAGCCGTTATGAGTTCTGGCTGCTCCACTTCTTACCCTGGCCCCTGCTAATGGACCCAGGAAAGCAGCAGAAGATGATACAAGGTTTTGGGCTCCTGCATCCACTTGGAAGATCTGGAAGAAGCTCTTGGCTCAGATCAGCCCCACTCTGGTCATTGTGGTCACTTGGAGAGTGAGCTAGCAGCTGAAACATTCTCTCTGTAATTCTGACTTTCAAATAAATATGTAGATAAATAAATATATATACATTTATATAAAAATAAATATAAATCCAAGCATAAAAAAGTCAAATGGAATGGAACCCACAGTGTGGAGTAGCGGGTAAAGCTTCTGCCTTCAATGTGCAAATCCCAAAGGAGCATCCCATAAAAGCAGCGAAAGATGGCAGATTTAGATTTGAAATGAGCAATAATCCCATTCTTTGCTTTAGAACAATACACAAAACGTCTCATTGTCCTCCCAGCACATAACTGTTCATTTTTCTTCTAAAAAATTTTGGATCAGGGCCCGGCACGATGACGCAAGTGGTTAAGGTCCTCGCCTTGCACGCCCGGGATCCCATATGGGCGCCGGTTCTAATCCCGGCAGCCCCGCTTCCCATCCAGCTCCCTGCCTGTGGCCCAGGAGAGCAGTCGAGGACAGCCCAAGGCTTTGGGACCCTGCACCCGTGTGGGAGACCCGGAAGAGTCTCCTAGCTTCGGATTGGCATAGCATCAGCTGTTGCGCTCACTTGGGGAGTGAATCATCGGATGGAAAACCTTCCTCTCTGTCTCTCCTCTCTGTATATCCGCCTTTCCAATAAAAATAAATCTTTAAAAATTAATTTTTTTTGGATCAAAAGAATCAACATTATATAGTCAAATTAATAGCTCCTCAGCCTCTTGGCTAACTAAGACCAAGTGTATTGGCAACATTGGAACCTATATAGTGATCGCTTCTCGGCCTTTTGGCTAAGATCAAGTGTAGAACCTATATAGTGCCCGGCGCAGTGGCCTAGCGGCTAAAGTCCCTGCCTTGAACGCACCAGGATCCCATATGGGTGCCGGTTCTAACCCCAGCAGCTGCACTTCCCATCCAGCTCCCTGCTTGTGGCCTGGGAAAGCACCCTTGTGGGAGACCCGGAAGAGGATCTGAGCTCCTGGATTCGGAGCTGCGCAGCACCAGTCATTGCACCCATTAGGGGAGTGAACCATCGGATGGAGGATCTTTGTCTCTCTTTCTCTGTATATCTGCTTTTCCAATAAAAATAAATAAAATGTTAAAGGGTTTTGTGTGTGTGTGTGTGTGTGTGTGTGTGTGTGCTAAATTGCCCCCCATCATTCAAATGAGGAACAGCAGGGCTCCACAGGGTATTATCCAGGTTTATACTGCTTGAGGACAACCAAAAACAAGCCTAGAATGCAAGGCAGCTGCTTGCCCACCCACTGCACCTGCCCGGCTACCTTGGCACTGCTGCCATGTGACCTGCCAAGCTGGGGAAGGGAGTGCTGCAGAAGGCGCCTGAGTTCTCAGCCCTGGACAGTCACTGCCGCAGCCAGCCCGCACGGACGTGAGACTGAGCGAGTGGTCTTAGAGCCTTGAGCAGTGTAAGATGGGAAAAAGAAGAAACTGTTCTAAAAATGATTGTGTTGAGAGTGGTACGGTTCTGTGAAGCTCCTGAAAGCCACCTGGGGCAGGTGTCTGGTGTAAAATCCCCACTTGGGACACCCACATCTCACTACTCCTGTTTCTGACCCTGCTTCCTGCTAAGCTGCACCCTGAGTTGTACCTGTTACTGTCTCAACCACCTGGTTCCACGCCATCCCACGTAGGACACCCAGACTGAGTTCCAGGATCGCAGCTCAGACTTGTCCATGGTGTTAAGGAAAAAAATCTTAAACTCATTGTGGTGGGTAGACTAATGGTCCCTTTCCCTGCAAACTTTTTCATATACGAATCCCTGGCATTTGTGGCTGTTGCCATCAAATGGCCTAAAAGGCTTTGCAGATATGGTCTCATTAATGATTGTGAGGTAAGATAATCTTGGGTTATCTGTGCGGCCCTATGTATTTACAAGGGTTATTTTATTATTTTATTTTCTATTGTTAACGAGCTTTATTTTATTTTTAAATTTGTATTCTTATTAGAAAGGCAGATATACAGAGAGGAGGAGAGACACAGAAGATCTTCCATCTGATGATTCACTCCCCATGTGGCCACAAAGCCAGAGCTGAGCTGATCCGATGCCAGGAGCCAGGAGTTTGTCCAGCTCCCCCATGCAGGTACAAGGTCCCAAGGCTTTGAGCGGGCCTTGACTGCTTTCCCAGGCCACAAGGAGGGAGCTGAATGGAAAGTGGGGCTGCCCGGATTAGAACCAGTGCCCATATGGGATCCCGACGTGCCCAAGGGGAGGACTTTAGCTGCTAGGCTACCATGCCAGACCTAAAAGGGTAATCTTAAAAACAGAAAGAAGTCTTTCACCTTTTGGTTCACTCCCCAAGTGGTCGCAATGGCAGTAGCTGAGCAGATTCGAAGCCAGAGGCCAGGAACTTCTTCCAGGTCTGCCACGTGGGTCTAGGGTCCAGGGTTTTGGGTCATCCTGTACTGCTTTCCCAGGCAATAAGCAGGGAGCTGATGGGAAGTGGAGCAGCCGGGACATGAACTGGCGTCCATATGGGATCCTAGCGCTTGCAAGGTGAGGACTTAGCCATTGAGCCATCGCGGTGGGCACCCCCAATTACCAGACTCTTTACGAAAGTGCAGGTACGTCCACTCAGCCTTTTTCATGAACCACAACTTGCCTCTTGTGGCGACTGGAAGCCAAAGCCTCAGCGCACCGCGCGGCCTGGCTGACGGTCCCGGGTCTCCTCCCACCAGCGCGCCGGCGCGGCCAGCTGGGCCCTGATTGGCCGGTGGGGGAGAGAGGCGGAGCCCGGAGTCCTCGCAGGAGGGGCACTTCCTGCCTTACGCTCCCGGCTCCGCGGTGCTCTGCTCACTGCTGCCGCCTTGAGGTTGGTTCGGAGAGAGACGCCACTCGGCTTCACCCGCTGCAGCGTTTTACATAGTTTTAAAAGACTTACTTTATTTGTATTGAAAAGGCAGATTTACAGAGAAGGAGAGACAGAGAGAAAGGTGTTCCATCCGCTGGTTTACTGCTCAAATGGTCGCAACGGTCGGAGCTGAGCCGATCCGATGCCCAGAGCCGGGGGCTTCTGCCTGGCTTCCCACATGGGTGCAGGATCCCAAGGCTTTGGACCATCCTCGGCTGCTTTCCCAGGCCGCAAGCAGGGAGCTGGATGGGATTGGGAACTGCCGGGATTAGAACCGGCGTCCATATGGGATGTTGGCATGTTAGCCGTTAGGCTACTGCACTAGGCCCCCAAAGCTGACAGAGCTTTTGGGGCAGGCATTATGGTGCAGTTGGGGGGGGCGGGCAAGCCACTGTTTGTAATGCCCGCGTCCCAGTTAGAATGTTTTAAATTTAACTCCCTGCTAATGCATACTCTGAAAAGGCAGTGGAAGATGGCTCAAATACCTGGCTTCGGGCCCGGCACAGTGGCCTAGAGGCTAAAGTGTTCGCCTTGAATGAGCAGAGATCCCATATGGATGCCGGTTCTAATCCCAGCAGCTCCATTTCCCATCCAGCTCCCTGCTTGTGGCCTGGGAAAGCAGTGGAGGACGGCCCAAAGCCTTGGGACCCTGCACCCATGTCGGAGACCTGGAAGAGTTCCTGGCTTCGAATCAGCTCAGCACCAGCCATTGTAGCTCACTTGGGAAGTGAATCATCGGATGGAAGATCTTCCTCTCTGTCTCTCCTCCTTGCTATATATATCTACCTTGCCAATAAAAATAAATAAATCTTTTTTTAAAAAGTACCTGTCACATGGGTGACCCTGATGGATTTCTGACCTGGCGCAGTCCCGCCTCCAACTGTTGTAGGAATTTGAGGAGTAAATCATCTCTGTGTCACTCTGCCTCAGGCTTCAGTGGGCCCTTGCTTCGTACAAGAGGACGACCCGGTCCTTGAGGTTGGCATTCAAGGCTTTTCCTGACTTGTCCCCTGACTCCACTCAAGGCATCTTAGACTTCCACCGTTCCTTGCACCTGTGTCCCACACAGCTGATCATTCAAAGCCTGTGTGCAGTCCCCCTAATGAGTTAGGGTACTCTACAAGTTCCTAAGTTTGTGAAATGTTCCCTTATCCTAAACGCCCCCTGCTTCCCGTCTACCCCACTCAGTTCAGCCTCGTATCCCTCACCACACCCCAGGAGGCAGCTCCCAACACACCTGTCTTCCTTCACCCAAGTCCCCTACTGACTTGTCAGTTCTCGGGGGGCAGAGTCTGCCTTTTGGTGACCTGGTCACACCAGGCTGCCAAGACCAGACAGGTAGGACAAGCTGGGACGCTGGAGTCTGGCCGAGTGAGTGGGCTCCACCTGGCCTTTTTATTTCTTTGAGCCTCAGATCCTTGGAAGTGTGGAGGGAGGGTGGCAGCGGAGACCACCACAGGTAAGCACCTACAGTGGGGGAAGATGAAATGAGCTGAGGGGGAAGCGCCGAAGACAGGAAACAGATTCCAGAGCCTTCCCAGGCTGCTCTGAGTGAACGGACAACTCCAGGACGGCCTAGGAGAGAGCACTCTTGCCGAAGAGGCACTCAATGAACGCCGCCGATTGACTCAATGATGTGCGTGCCAAATGGACTTTGCCACTTCCGGAGCCAAAAGCCTGCCATGAATTCCCATTGTCCTGAGGTTAGAATGTGGCTTCAGCACAACCCACCAGTCTCTCCATGCTGAGCTCTGCTTCTCCAGTGTGAGCGCCTTCTCCACATCTCACACCATTGCTCACACTCTCTTTGCTGCCTAGAACACATGTCCCCCGGCCTACGTCTTTGTCTTGGTTTCAGTACCCTTCCCTGTGCATGAGCCGTCTTAGATAACACAGACTCCTCTCTGTTTCCAGGCCTTTCTCTCCCAGAGCAGACAGGGACCCTGAACCCAGCCCTATCTCCCAGGCATTTAGTGGTGTAGGACCTGAAGGACAACGAAAGCGAGGGAAAAAAAAATACTTATATTTTATTTTATTTTTATTGGAACGTCAGATATACAGAGAGAAGAGACTGAGAGGAAGATCTTCCACCCAATAATTCACTCCCCAAGTGACCGCAACAGCCAGAGCTGCGCCAATCAAAAGCCAGGAGCAAGGAACTTCTTCCATGCCTCCCACCCAAGTGCAGGATCCCAAGGCTTTGGGCTGTCCTTGCCTGCCCTCCCAGGCCACAGGGAGATGGATGGGAAATGGGGCCGCTGGGATTAGAACCGGTGCCCATATGGGATTCTGGCATATGCAAGGTGAGGGCTTTAGCTGCTAGGCTAACGTGTGAAGCCTTACCATATATATATAAAGATTTATTTCTTTTTATTGGAAAGGCAGATCAGAGTTACGAGGAAAAGGAGAGACGGAGAGAGAAGAGAAAGATCTTTCATTCACTGGTTCACTCCCCCAAAGGGTCCCAACGGCCAGAGCTAAGTCGATCTGAAGCCAGGAGCCTGGAGACTCTTCTGGGTCTCCCACGTGGGTGCAGGGTCCCAAGGCTTTGGGCCGTCCTCGGCTGCTTTCCCAGGGCACAAACAAGGAGCTGGAAGGGAAGTGGAGCAGCTGAGAAATGAACAGTCGTTCTTTTGAGATGCTGGCTCTTGGAGGTGAAGGATTAGTCATGTGAGATATTGTGCCGTCCCCCTTTATAAACACGGATGCAAGTGGACTGGGAGATTGGCAAAACGCAGTGGAAGTGGGGTTTGCTCAACCAGCACATTGGAGCTATGGCCGCTAGAGTCACAGGTCACCACTGATGCTGCACCAAGTTAATTCCCTGAGCCCTGGCATGAAGCAGGGCTGACCAGGAGAGCAGAAGGGAGGGGACAGCGCTCAAGGCTGGGATCTCTCTCCGGGTCTCCTGGTCTCGGCTGCTCCCAAGGAGGAGGCAAGGAGCGTGGTGAGGATGAGTCACTCCTAGATAGAAGTGGGGGAGGC
This sequence comes from Ochotona curzoniae, assembly GCF_017591425.1. Lineage (NCBI taxonomy): Eukaryota > Metazoa > Chordata > Mammalia > Lagomorpha > Ochotonidae > Ochotona > Ochotona curzoniae. The sequence continues at coordinate 233,532 of NW_024467060.1, forward strand.
GGCCCTCGGATCTGGGCCCAGAGAAGGGCAGGAGAGCATTGCGCATGAGGCCCCCACTAGAACCAAGGGGCAGCCCCCCACCTCCCCGATCCGCAAAGGACCCAGGGTCCAGACTGCCAGCCCCAGGAGCTCGCGTTACACGATCCTCTGGACACAGATCTAAGTTCGGGGCCGGACTCCGCCCAAGGGCCCCGGGTTCGGGGAAGAGCCGTGAGGAGGCCGCATGTGTGGGTCCATGCTGGTCCCGCATCCCCCGGCCCCTGGCAGGCCGCATGTGTGGGTCCATGCTGGTCCCGCATCCCCCGGCCCCTGGCAGGCCGCATGTGTGGGTCCATGCTGGTCCCGCATCCCCCGGCCCCTGGCAGGCAGCATGTGTGGGTCCATGCTGGTCCCGCATCCCCCGGCCCCTGGCAGCCTCCTCCACCGCAGCCTTCCATGCGACCCCGCCCGGCCCCGCCCGCGCTCGCGCCTCGGACACAGGGCCGGAAGCCTCGGCCCCCGCCCTAGCCGCGTCGTGGGCAGCCAATACTCAGGCGCAGCCTTGTCCCCTCCGGCGCTGCCTTCTCTCCCCAGCCCGCTCCGCCCGGCTCTTTCCCCGCCCGGCTCCCTTCCCCGCCCAGCCCCGGTGGAGCTCCGCTCGGTCTCCGCTATCCCGACACACGCCCGGCCCCGCCCCAGCAAGCCCCGCCCCGGCGCGGCCCCGCCCACAGCTCCCGCCCCGGCGCGGCCCCGCCCACAGCTCCAGCCCCGCCCCGCCGCGGCCCCGCCCACAGCTCCGGTCCCGTTCCGCTCAGACTCCGCCTCACCACGCCCCTCCCAGAGTGACTCCGCCCACACGCCTCAGGCCCGCCCCCCGCTCAGGCTCCATCCTCGACCCGCCCCAATCCCTGTCCTTGGCTCGGGGTCTCGGTCCGGTCCCGCCCGGCGTAGGCCCCGCCCCGGAGTAGGCCCCGCCCCAGTTCTGGTCCCGCCCTTGCCCCGCCCTCAGCCATACCCGGTCCCGCTGATTCTCGAACCTGCCCAGTTGGTGTCCCCTTTTCTGCCCGGGCTCCGCCCCTGGCCCCCGGAAGCCTCTCCCCGCCCCCGGCCCCGCCCTCCCGAAGTTTCTTGGGCCCCGGGCGGCCGGCGGGACAGAGCGCCGGGAGCCGCCGCCCGGCGGGGCGTGAAGAACACAAGCAGAGCCCTCGGGGCGCCGGGAGTGAGCAGCCGAGCTGCCGAGCTGGGCGGACTCTCCATGGAGGAGGAGGTGAGGGCCGGGCGGGGAGCTGCGTTGGGGTCCCGGGAAGGCCTTCCTCGTTCCTGCCCGCTCCCCTGCTCCTCTGTAGGCAGATGAGGCAGGGGCGAGGTACGGACTGCCTGCTCCTTCATGATGTCTTGGCTCTCAGCGACCGTGGGCATCGGAGCTGTTATTGTTCCCATTGGATTGACTGGGAGACTGAGGCTTCAGCCACTTTGATGAGTTACTGGCTGTGGCCTGGGTTAGTTTTGACTCCCTGCTCCTGCCAGGTCGGATTCTGGGTGGGTGGGGGGCGGACTTGTGTATCTGTGTGTAGAGTTCTGTAGCAAAGATATGCCTAATGGTAAGAGTGTCTGAGAAGCCGGTGATGCCACTTTTATACCTACCCTGTCCCCTGCCCAACATCCCATCCCTGGGAGCTCACACTAGCTGAGACTCCCACCCATGCTGGGGTGGGGAGGCTAGGGGCTGCACCTGCAATACCTTGAGCATCCCTCTACCTGCTCTTGACACTCTAGTTCTGGGCAGGAGCTGGGCACTCTGACCCCGGCTCTTGGCTTGCAAACTCATCCTGCCCCCCTTGCCACCATCGTCCAAATATCTAGTACTTAATGTATGCCCACGGAGTGAATAAATACATCAAGAGGGGCCCACAGCCTCTAGCAGGAAGTGACTTTGCTTCTTATCCCGTGGGTGCGCGTGTGTGTGTGTGGGGGGGTCCCAGCTGCTTCCCCTCCCAGCCCAAGGCAAGGGGATGATGTATCTGTCTAAGGGAGGAGGGATGTTAGGAGATGAAACTTTCTCTCCTGGGGCAGGGGAAGGGGCAGGCTGCTGCAGTCTCTGGGTCCCACCTCCCTGTTTTCTGGGCCACTGTCCAGGAACAGCCTGGCTGTTTGTCGTAGGGGCTCCCTCCTGGGCTGGGCCTTGCGATTCTGTGGGGTGGTAGATAAGTCACTTCCCCTCCCGGCCTGCGTTTCCTCTTCTATAAAACCCGAGGCTTAGCCTCCTCCCCCGAGGGCTTGATGATGTGATTGTGGCCCCCTCTCCTACTGAGTGGGTGGAGGAGGGTAAAGGACAGGCCAGTGTGTTTTTGCTGTGGTTTCTTGCTCACTGTCCCGGGTGGGGCTGCTGGCTGTGAGGGCTGGGCTCCTGCTCCTCGCTCGGCCTCTCCCCTGCTCCTGGAGGATGTGGCTCGAGATTGCTCCATCTCCTGATCAGGCTCTGCTCCCCTCCAGTTATAGGAAGTTCTCCTGGGCTCTGCCCAGTCCCCTGTGCCTTCTGGCCCCGAGTCTTTAACACTGTGCCTCTCTGACTGTCAGATGCCTCCAGTCTTGAATACACCAGGACTCTGGTTTGGTTTCCCTAAAATGTCTCTTAGATCAACATCACTTGCTGTACCCCAAGAGCCCAGGCCACCTGCATCACCTAGATTCCTCATGTCTGCTCTGGGCGTCTTCTGTCTTGCGTCCTGACCATCCTCTGTCTCAATGACCACCAGTGTGTGCAGTGGGCTGGTAGTCCCCATCCTGGCTGGGGCTTGGGAAAGAGGTACTGACCTGGCTGCTAAGTGTCTGTGTGCTGTGTTCCCTGGGCCTTGGTGTGCACATCTGTACAATGAGAGTGTGCTGGTCAGCCATGGGGTCGTGTGTGTGTCTGTGTGTGTGTGTGCAACAGATCTGAGAGCTGCAGATGTTGGGGGGAGGATCCCACTGCTGCCACTGGTACCAGGTTGGGAACCCCAGATCCAGGTTTTCCTGTCTCCGCCCTGTGGCTTTGCCCCTGCCCGCCTGTAGTCGGGGCCTCTCTGGCTTGGCCTCCGTCAGCTCCTGGCTGTCTGCTTGCTTTTGCCCGTTGAAGACACACAGGGCACCCAGCTCATCTCTGGCCTTTTCTAGGCTGTGCTGTCTGGAGACACCCTTCCTAAAGGGCTTGGTAGAGTTTTGCTATCTCTTTTTTTTTTTTTTTCTTTTTCTTTCTGCTCTAAACTCTGCTGCCTGCAGGGACTTTCCAGAGTAACCCCGAGCTCTTCCCCCCAGCACCCCTACAGGCTGGAGTCCTCTCAAGCAGGGGATCCCACTCCATCTCCTAAAGACTTCCTTAAGTGGAACCCTTCTGTGTCCCCCCAGGCACAGCCTGAGCCTCCCAGCTCTGTGACTCGCTGGGTTCTTAGAGAGTTGGTCGGAGCATCACCGGGCAAAGACTGTTAAAAGCTGCCAGTCTTGTGAGACAGCGGCTGATCTTTTCTGTCCTCTGCTCTGTGGCTTTCCATCTGTCTCCACTGTGTATGGGGACCTGACTTAAAACACACATACACATGCACACACACACACACACACACACACACACACACACGAGAGAGAGAGAGAGAGAGAGAGAGAGAGAGAGAGAGAGAGAGAGAGATCCAGAGACTGCCCCATGGCAGAGCAAAAGGGAGCCAAGCTTGTGCCTAGGGGAGCACTAGGAGCTGCTCCTAGCAGGCAGGGGGAGGCCTAGGGAGGACGGCTGGGAGGGAAAGAGGCAAAACAGGAAGAAGAGCAGTCCGCTGGGCACTAAGCGGACAGGAGGGCCGAGAAACTGGGCTGAGCAGGACAAAACCTCCCCTGTGAACTCTGCCAAGGGGTGGGCCCCTTATTAAAACTTCTGGGACACAGCCAGGCCCCCTGGCGGGAGGAGGTCTGAGGGGGTAAGTTTGGAGGCCAGTGGGACCTTGGCCTCTGGCCAGGCCTCCAGTAGGATAGCCTGGCTGTGGTTCACACCATCTGTACCCCCTCGCATGTTCTTTCCCCTCTCCTCCCAAAGTGTAGTGCTGCTCAGTCCCACCCTGTTGAGTGCTCATCCGTGCAAGGGCCTGGCCTTGGAAGGTGTGTTGCACACAGACTACAAGCAGGGCTACAGCTCTCCAGTCTGTGGGCTACGGGAGAGGTGGGCAGGGGTCCCTGGGTAAAGGATGTTCAGAAAGATTGCACTCACATGGTGGTGGTGGGGGTGGACCCCCTGAAAATCAAAGGCTGAGATTAAGGTTCAGAGATGGAAGATCTGGCAGCAACTACACCCCCACCTCTGTCCCTTTGCAGTTCCTCATGCCTTGTTTTCTCAGGCCAGAGCCAGGAGCCAGATAGCAGGAAGTTGGACTAAAAATGGAGGAGCCAGGACTCGAACTAGCAGTCTCCCATGCTTGGGATGCCAGTGTCGTGAATGACAGTGCCTTACCCACATTGCATTATTTCCCCAGTCTTTGTTTCCGGAAGACTAAGTCTCCCCTTCTGCTTGGAGGCCTAGGCGGTGGCCAACGACTACAGCTGCTAATAGGAAGGGTGTGAATGTGTGAAACGTGGGGTGGGGGCACCACTTGCCTAGTTCCTCTCTTGAAGCCCTGGCCTGTGACAGGCTACAGGGGCCACCTAATATATGGTCGCAGTAGCTGTGAGGGGAGGTGCAGTTGAATGCGAGATGGGCTGGAGGTACCTGCTGCTTGCTGGAGGGCACTGGTGTCCCCTCTTGCCCTGGACAGGGTGATCAGCCTCTATTTTCCTCTTTCCGCTCTATCTAGGAGGACCATCCAGAACTTCCTGCACCCTCATTTCTCTTACTGTCTGTAAGTTAGGGAGAGGTCCCATATTTCCAGACATCTGAAGCTACCAGCTGCAGTCCAGAAGGGCCTCACCTTGAATTAGGAATTAAACCTGGAAAGGGGGGGTCCCTGAGAGCCAGAGGGGATACCAGTGAACACATTTATTGAGCAATTACTGTGTGCTGGGCACTGTATAGGCACCATAGTGAACAAAAGTCTCTGCCTTTAAGAAATTCTATTCTTTACAACTTCTGTCAGTGTTTCCATTTCACAGATGGAGAAACTGAGGCTTGGCGAGGTTAAGTGGCTTGCGTCTGCTCTGCCTGAGTTGGGCTCCAAAGCTTAGACCCTCTACCACCAGGGTGTGCCATGTCATGAAGGGGTGAAACCCTGGCCTCTAGGTCTGGGCTTGTCCTGCCAGAGGCAGCTGTGGCCTTGGAGTGTCCCTGGGGAGGGGTGTGTCTCTTTTTCAGGCCCCCTTTTTTGGAGTTTTATGTAAATGACAGCACAGTCAAAATTAGTCAGTGCCGATTTCCTTCTGGCAGCTTCTAGAGTCTGTCTTACTCTTGGCGGTTGCTCTTCCACTCTCTGCTCCGAGTTCACTCCATAGCAGTTGATTACAAAGCAGTTGGGTGCGTCTTTATTTTCAGTTCATAGCTATTTCTTGAGTGTTAATACTGTATACAAGAACAAGGCAGGGGGCCCAGAGATGAACTGACACCATCTGATAGGCAGGTACCTGCTACCCAGGAACCCAGGCAGGTCGTGGGTCTTGGATGGGAACAAGACAGGGTCTGCAGGGCTCCTCTCTGCTCCCTGATTGTGTCCTCCGCAGCACTGCCCACTGGGTCACGTGTGCACGTGTCTGTGTGTTCACCTCCTCCCTCTCCCCACCACGAGGGCAAGGGCTGTGTGATTTTATTTTTCCACCACATTACAAGTGCCCAGTCCCCTCGCTGACCGTAGGGTGGAGCGGGAAAATGCAGGGGTGGAGATCTGTGCTGAATCAGGACTCTGTCCCTTCAGCCCATCGGTTCTCCATTCTGAGCCATCTCACTTTGCCATGGCATGTGGGTGACAACCTTGCTACCTTGGAGGTGGTTACAACAGTTTAAATGAGATGATGGAAGGTGGTTTTTGGCCTGATGGTTAAGGCCCTGGTTATGTTACCGCATTCCAGAGCTAGTGCCTAGGTTTGAATTCCAGATCCAGCTCCAGATTGCAACTTCCTGCTAGTGTGCACCCTGGGAGGCAGTGGTGATGACTCAAGTACTTGTGTCCCTGCCACCCAAGTGGGATAATTGGTACTGTAATTCTTGACTCTGGGCCTCAACCTGGCCCAGCCCTGGCTGTGGCAGGCATTTCAGGGGAGTGAAGCAGCTCGTGGAGCCATCTCTCTGTTCATCTGTTTGTGTGTCTTTCTGCCTCCTGAATAGATACAACTTTTAAAAAACAAGACTGCTTGTGCAAAAATGTCATACAGTGACTCAGTGCAAGGTGCCTGCTGCTGTTATCACTACAGCTGCTGTTGGTACTGTCATTATTTCTGACATAGGATTAGCAAAATCTGCCTTGGGGATTGTGGGGACGCTCATAAACCATGATGTCATTAGGTGCTTGTCCTATGGCCACATCCCTTGTATAGCACATGAACCGTGTAGCCACGTGGTAGCAGTTCTCCTAGCATGTCCTGGTACTGTTTTCCAGGGCACGAAGGATGGGGGCGAGAAGCCTCAGAGTACACGGACTGCGGACAAGGCTGGTTGGATCAAGAAGAGCAGCGGAGGCCTCCTGGGGCTCTGGAAAGACCGCTACCTGCTTCTCTGCCAGGCCCAGCTGCTGGTCTATGAGAATGAGGTGAGCACCTGCTTGGCTGTGAGTTTGAGATGTTAAGGGGGCAAACGGACAAAGATGAGGACAGCCTAGGTCAGCAGGAGGAGTCAGCCTGGGATTGAAGACCTGATCCACTTGGTACGCTCTGTGCCCCTTGCACCAGGGCCTAACCTGTGGATCTCTGTGCCCTAGGGTGGGAACGCAGTTCACTAAACCATTGAACTAGATGTGCATCTGGTTTGTGTCTCATTAGTTGTCTACCCATCCTCTGTTAACTTCTTGTCCTAGAGCAAGGTGCCCTGCGACTGATGTCCAGGGCTGAAGCCTGCTCTGTGTTGCCCTAGCGTTAGGAGCAGCAGTTGGGACTCACACTTGTTGGCAACTCTTACATCCCTTGCTTAAGGCATTGGCAGGGATCACACAAGAGTGGATGACATGCTGTATCTTACCCAAGAGGATGCTGAAGTTCCCAACGGCCAGTAATTGTTCAGCATCTTACATCAAGCGGGGGAGTCAGGCCAAGCAAGATACGTTTTTGGTGGAAATGCTCAAATATGTCAAATGCTCTCTGCCGTCTTCGACAGAGGATTTTAGCCTGAATGGACTTTGCCCTGGTGGCTCCGAGTCACTTGTCAGGCTGTCCTGTCCCACCAGACTGACCTTTCCCCTGTTCTCAGTCCATTTACATCTAACTCCCAGCGGGCACTTCTACCCTTGGGCCTCCATATATTACTGGTCTCTTCTCACATCAGGTCTTGAGCGCCTTCTGGTGTCAGCAGACTTGGCATTTGACAACCAGGCCCACTTGCATTGCATCTAAGAGAGAGTAACATTCCAGGCGAGGGCTTAGGCACAAAAGTAGCTTCTCCTTGAGGATGCTGTTTGTTATGGGCTTGGGGACTGTGTCACTCTGTGCCTTTGACAGATGAAATGTATGAGGAAGAGCTGGTCCCGGGGAGAGGAAGGGGCAGGAGGAGGAGCCAGCCTCTTCCTCCTGCTTCAGGGCATCTTGGCCAGGACAGTGTAGTCCCAGGCCAAAAAAGATTGGGCAGTTTGGAAAGATTCCGAGCTGCCTTTCTGAAGCACCTTGATCTTTCCTGCTAGATTTGGGGAACTTGTCAAGTTGGGGGGGGGGGTCAGAGAAACGATGGCAGGAGTACCAGGGATGTGGGTGGGGGAGACAGACTATCCCCAGATGCTTCATCCTGCTGCTCTGGCCAAATTAGGATATGCCACAGCTGCAAACGTGGCAGGAGGAGGATATTTTTATCAATAAAGGGGGGTTGTCACAGCTTCCCCCAGTGCCAGCTGCCACAAGAGTTGAGTGACAGGCCATCAGCTTTCAGCTCGCCAGGCTCTGCCCGATGTGTGCTGGACTGCCTCACCACATCTGGCTGCTGCTGGGAAGCAGCAGTGTGTCCAGATCAGGCTTGAGAAGACAAAAAAAACAAAAAGAGGTCATCCTGAGAAACCTAAATGCCATTTCAAGAACTCAGCTGTCAGTGGTGGGGCGCCTGGCTGGAGTCGGAGTTGAGCAACCTCTGTTAGCACAATTCTTTCTGCTGTACGGAGTGAGTGAGAGAAGGTTCTGGACTGTGATGTTCCCAAGATGTTTCCCCGGCTCAGCCTCTGAACTACCGGAGCGCCAGGATGATTCAGCGTTTCGGGTAGAGTTAGGGGGGCGGCAGATGATGACCCGGGATCTGCAGCTATGGGGAGCTAGGCAGGCTGTGGTGCCCTGGGGCCAGTGCTGGTTTAGTTGGGTAGGCCATGGACCTGACGCAGGTGAGCTACCTGCCCTGGATGCTCTCACTGTGTGTGTGTGTGTGTGTGTGTGTGTGTGTGTGTGTGTGTGGAGAGAGATGCGCTTTTCCCGCAGGCTGTGTCCCTTGGCACCCTGGTGGGTGTCTATATCCTGCAGGTGTTCTAGAAGTTTTTGTCTGTCCCCAGCAGGGAACAGTGGGGGCCTGAAGAAGTTAGAGTGTCCAGGCACAGAATGCAGGAAAGTTTCCTACTACGGATGGGTTTTCCTAGCCGTTGTGTTGAATGGAGGAACCCAGAGGGGCTGGAAGGCTAAAGGTTGGAAAAAGACACGTACAAGTGAAAATGGTTGAAAAGATATGTGATTGAACCTGGATGGGAGACCTGAGCCTGCTTTGGTTTTCGGAGCCCTTTGTACCGGGGGCTAGTGTCCGTCAGGGGTTACCCACCTTGGCCACAAAGTATCGGCCTCCCACTCTAGAGAGCCTGATGTAATGGGTGTTGAAGTTGAAGTTGCCTAGGCTTTTGTTTTTTTTTTTTTTCCTTATTTGTTTTAAGATTTATTTATTTTTATTGGAGAGGCAGAACAGATTTATAGCACTTCAAAGAGAAGATTTAACCATTGAACCAACATGCAGGGCTCAAATCTTGCTTTTTTTGGGGGGGAATTTTTTTATTTATTGGAAAGTTACATATACAGAGAGGAGAGAGAACGAGGAAGATCTTCTGTCCATTGATTCCCCAAGTGGCTGCAACAGTTGGAGCTGAGGTGATCAGAAGCCAGGAACCTGGAGCCTCTTCTAGGTCTCCCATGCAGGTGTAGGGTCCCAAGGCTCATCCTTGACTGCTTTGCCAGGCCTCAAGCAGGGAGCTGGATGCTGGGATTAAAACTGGCTCCCATATGAAATCGTGGTGTGCATGCAAGGTGAGGACTTTTGCTACTAGGTTACCATGCCGGGCCCAGGTCTTGGAGTTGTTTTTTTTTTTTAAGAGTTATTTATTTTTATTGGAAAGTCAGATATATACAGAGAGGAGGAGAGACAGAGAGGAAGATATTCTGTTTAATGATTCACTCCCGAAGTGACCACAATGGCTGGTGCTGAGCCAATCTGAAGCCAGGAGTCAGGAACTTCCTCCATGGGTGCAGGATCCTAAGGCTTCGAGCTGTCCTTGACTGCTTTCCCAGGCCACAAGCAGGGAGCTGGATGGTAATCGGAACTGCTGGGATTAGAACCAGCACCCATATGGGATCTTGGCACGTTCAATGTAAAAACTTTAGCTGCTAGGCCACCGTGCTGGGCACAGGGATTCCGATTACTTTAAGATTTATTTCTTTGGAAGTTAGAATTGTAGAGAGACAGAAAGACACATAAAGAGCTTCCATTTGCTGGTTCACCCCCCCCCCCAATGGCTGCAACAGCTCAGGGCTTAGGCCAGGCTGAAGCCAGAAGCCAGGAGCTTCATCTGGGTCTCCCACATGGGTGGTAGGGATGCAAGCACTTGTTCCTTCTTCCATTGCTTTTCCCAGGCTGTTAGCAGGAAGCTGGATTGGAAATGAAGCAGCTGGGACATAAACTAGCACCCATATTGGATGCTGTCATCTGAAGCAGTGGCTTTACCTTGCTACACTACGGCTGCGTCCCTAAGAATTTGCAGTCGTTAACAGGTTTCTCAGCTGTTGTTAGTGCTGCTGGCTGCTGACTACGGCTGCACAGAGCAAGCTGTGGAGGAGTCAGTGCTCAAGCCCGTGATGAGGGTGTCTGTGATGGGCTGGGCAGGGGCCCAGCACATGGAGTCAGTGGGTGATAGTATCAATTGGGCTCTGGCCCTTGTCTTGAGGTCTGTGCCCCTAGAGCAGATCACGTCACCAGGAACCCCATTCTCTCTGTCCAGAAAAGGAGGTAGAGGTTGAGGGTCTAGGCTCTCCAGGAGAAATCAAGACCATCCAAGCAATAGGTTGCTTGCTGTGGGACACCTGCTAACCAGTCTCCAGGGCTGTTACTGTTTTCACTTCCTTGCACTCCCATTGCCCAGGATGGATAAGTCTGAGCCACGCCAGGAAGTTGTTCCCGCTCCTGTAGATTTCCCCTGAAGAGGACCCAGTGGGCTACCATCATCCCGGCCAGCTTCAGAAGAGGCCCCTGCTTGGCAGAGCCTAGGGTTCAGGGCTGGGAGGAAGCTGTGTTCTGTCCTGACCACTGGGTAGGCCAGGTGCCTCATCTGGAGTCTTGCAGGCTGCCCTCCACTGGGTACCTCCTGGACACTCTGCACTTCCAGCCTCTGAATATAACCTCTTGCTGCTGGATCGGTAGTCTGGGGTCTTCCCTCTGACTGAGAGGTCCTCACCAAATGGGATCCAGGTCTGGGCTCAAGGGTCTGGATGGGTCTGGTTGTGACTGGTTCAAGTCCTTCCTGTCTCTTGTTCCCCAGGACGAGCAGAAGTGTGTGGAGACGGTGGAGCTGGGCAGCTATGAGAAATGCCAGGACCTCCGTGCCCTTCTCAAGCGGAAGCACCGCTTCATCCTGCTACGATCGCCAGGGAACAAGGTAGGCAGGTGCCTGCTGCTGCTGCCTGACCTTTCTGTAGGCCTTGGGCCCCTTGCGAAGATGACCCTACCCGCAGAAGGCAGAGCCAGGTCACACCCCTGGACCTGCCTGTTGGAGTGCAGCTGAGGCTGGGTGGTTGCCATAGGGCGGACCTTTCATTCATTTTGCCTTGGAAACATCCCTCTGCCAAACTCCACCAGGAACTGGCTGGTGGGGAGTGAGAAGAGGGTTCCTGTCTCCTTTCCCTTCCAGATGTGGCCCTCCCCTCTGGGGCTGTGGTTGGACAATAGCCTTTGGGAAGTTGGGCCTTTAGCCTTCCCCACATCCCAGATGCAGGAGGCTCAGGACTGAAGCTAACAAAGATGTGTGTGTGGTTTCCACCTCCTCAGCTCCTGACAGTCTGATGGAGTCTAGGCCAAAGGAGAAAGATGCGGCCTCTCCCACCCCAAGCCTTCCGGATGGACTGCCTCTGTTTGCCTTTGCCCTGGGCTCAGCATTAGGAAGCGCACCCCAACTTCCCTCTCCTTGCATTTTTCTTTTGTGGCCATAGCCAGGTTGGGAGAATCTTCCTCAGGCCCGGCTTCATGAGTAGGTGCAGCCTTTCTTGGGTCAGGGTCTGGTAGGTGTCACCACACGGTTGCCTTCACAAATGTCAAGAAGGCTTTCAGGTTGGAGGCCAGTGGCTATAGCACCTCGCGCCAGCTGTCGCCACACCTCACCCCAAGCGCTGCCTGTCATGTGCAGCGTAGCAGAGCGGGGCTGAGTCACAGAGGCTGGGGGCTGGGAAACAGGTCTGGTCTGGGCCTGTTGGAGGCTGTTCCGCTTCTCCCCAGCTTTAACAGCTAGGACCTCAGTGTCCTGTAGTCCCTGTGCTCCTGGGCCCTGGAGATCCTAATTGTTTTTTTTAAGGCGCCACCATCTCCGCCAGGTAAGTATGTGGCCCCAAAAGATGGCGGCATGACAGAGACTGTAATGTTTTGAACCCTGTGTCCTGCTCTGCAGTGTGTTGAGACCAGCAAGGTACCAGGCCAGTGATGGGGAGCTGGAGGATGTGTCCCAGGGTCCAACAGGGGTCTAGGCTTTGCTTGTGATCTGCTGTGGCAGGTCCCCATTTGATTTTCTAGGCCTTGGAGCCCCTAACTGGTCCCAGAGACTTGTTTCTTTTCTGAGTGCAAGCTGAGTGTGTGAATGTGTGTTTGGGAGAGAGATTCTACGCAGGGGTCTGGCTCTTGTGTATGTACTGCCTGTGCAGGTGCCGGGGCCTGGCTGGGCGTGTGGCTCTCAGGGTGTGTAAGTGGTGCCCTTGCTGCTGCATGATTACCTCTTTCCCTCGCTCTGAGAATCAGCTGGTGGTGGGGAGGTGGCCCGAGCCAGCCTAGGGTGGAACAGCTCCTTGTCAGCAGTGTCAGCCAGCACTCTCCCCTTCCCCTAACTCTCCTGAGAGTCCAGGCTGGCTCTGGGGTGATGCTGGGAGCAACCAGTGGGGAAGTGAGGCTGGAGGCAGGTAGTAGGGACCTCCGGTGGAACAGCTGACCCTGGTGCTGGGTGTCTGTCCGTTACAGTCCCAGAAGCTCACACAGGAAGAGAGAGGCCCAGAAGGGAGATGTGGACCAGGCCCAGGGACCCACGTCCCCCACTGCCTCTTGCTGTCCTCTGCCTTTCCCATCGGCCTGGGTGTTCCCCATCTTCAGTGAGGCAGGCCAGTGTGGAGGTCATGTGACCTTGACTGTCTGCTCCTAAGGCTGCCTTTTTTTTCCTCCCCACTTCTAATCAAATAAACAAAGACTCCAGTGTCTTGCCTGCCTCCTCCCCCTGCCTCTCCATCCCCACACCCCTGGCCATGAGGTCACAGGCAGACGCTGCCAGGAAGCAGGGTGGCCGCTGCTGGGCCCTGCTGTCCTGCTGGTCTTGGCCAGCTTGGCCCTTTCCTGTCTCCTTCCCCTCCCCCCTTTTCCTCCCTGGCATCTTGTCCTTCTCCCTTTCCCAGGCTCGCTCTGTGGCCAGTCCTGTGAGCCTCTCAGCTCCTCGCAGGGCCTATGTCCCTGGAGCTCTTAGAAGGGATCTGTGAGGCCTGTGGACCTATGGGACACAACTTGTTGATGTCCCAGTTGTTCCTATTCTGAGCATCCATGGGGATGTCAGACTCCTTCAACCCAGGATGACAGGGCACCCTCAACTAGAGCTGGGTCCCTTACAGCCTTGCCTTTCTTCTTGCCGGGACTCTTTGCTATACACTATGTCTTCTAGGGCAGGGTAGGTGTTCGGGAGCCCACACCTTCCCAGTTACTGCCCTCAGGTGGGCTGGGCTTGTGGAGAAGGGACAGGTCTTGTCAGTTGGATCCAGTAATCCTATTTTTGTCCCTTTGAGGCTTCACAGGAGAACTGGTGCATCTGACCATTGGGAGCTGCCCTCTTGAGCTTGCTCAGTACTTCTCAAGCTCTCTGGGATGTCAGTTCCTTCCCCACACAGGCGCCCCAGCAAGCCAAAAGCCTGGAGCAGGAGCAGCAGCTGGGGTCAGAGGGACCAGCCCTGTGACCCATGTCACATGGCTGGGTAGCCTTGGTAGCCCCCAGATGTGGTGTGGCCCCTCCCTGAGAGCCCCCAGTGGGTCCAATGGCTGGTCCTAGAGGCAGTTGCCACGGCACCCTGGAGTTTCCTGACTTCACTGTGGATCTGCAGCCAGGATTGAGTTTACCCTGGTCATGCAAATGAACACTTGGCTGTGGCCCGGCCTGGGGGAGTGGGTGGGACCCTGGGCCCTGGAGGAGGAGGCTGGCAGCCAGGAGGAAGTTATATAATGAAGATGCTGAGGGGGCCAGGCTGACCCAGGGGTGTTACATAACCGGGAGAGTGGCGGGAGCAAGGCGCCATCTAACACCAGCCTGGGGGCTGGGCAGGCTGGCCACCACCGACAAAGAACTAGGGCATGTTGAGGTCAGAGAGTAGGCAGCCAGCCCAAAGAAAGTGAGGAGAGGGGGGCAGGGAACTTGGGAACCAGTTCATTCATTCATTGGCTCATTCATTCAGTGACTGTTTCTTGAGTGCCTACTGTGTGCTAGGCCCTGGATTGCATGGTTGTGCTTCCCCAGCCTTGCTTTGTAGGAGGTGGATTTACCAGTTTTCATAAAGGCAAGTTTCTGGGATTCCTGTTCCTTAGTGTCACTCTGCCCAGCTCCACGCAGCACTCTAGACACCTTATTGTTTTCCCCAATTTTTACTTCATATTATTGATTTAAGTATATATTTTAAAGATTTTATTTACTTATTCAAAAGAGTTACAAAAAGAGATGGAGACACACACACACATACACACAGAGAGAATGAGATCTTTCATCTCTTGATTCACTTCCCAGATGACCACAATGGCAAAGATTGGGCCAGGCTAAAGCCAGGAGCCAGAAGCTTCTTCCAGGTCTCCCATGTGGGTGACAAGAGCTCTAGCACTTGAGCTGTCCTCTATTGTTTTTTCCCAGGCACGTTAGCAGGGGTTTGATTGGAAGTGGAACAGCCAAGGAAGTGATTGGAAGTGGAAGAGCCAGCACCCATATGGGATGCCTGCATTACAGGTGGCAGCTTTTCATGCTATACCACAACACCAGCCCTCACCCCAATTTTTACAAATTGTGGTCAGGAATAGATATTTGGCCTAGTGGTTAAGATACCAGTTCAAGGTGCCTGCATCCTACAAGGATTGCCTAGCTTCTAGTCTTAGCTCTTTTGCTAATGCGCACCCCGGGAGTGCAGCCAGTAATTGTTCAAGGGGTTGGGTCCCTGCTGTCCATATGGGAAATCCACATAGAGGTTCAAGCTCCTGGCCTCAGCCTGGCCCAGTTTTGGCTGCTGCAGGCATTTTGGAAGTAAACCAGCAGATGGGAACTCTGCCTGTCTGTCTCTCTTTGAATTAAATAAATAATACAAATCACAGGCAGATGTTTGTAGCATAAAATTCACCATGGTGATTGTCTTTAAGTGCTGTTTCATAGGGCTGTACAACTAGTACCACCATCCATTTCCACGGATCTTGCTGTCTTATAAAAGTGAAACTGTACCCATTGAAAAATGATACATCGTTTCCTCTCCCCTGAGGCCATGGCAGCCAGCAGTTCTGCTTCCAGTCTGTGAGTTCTGACTGCTAGGTCCCACCTCTAGGTGGAATCACAGGGTCTTCATTTTTCTGTGCTTGTTCTTTTTTTTTTTTGCTCAGCCTGCTGTTTTCAGTTTGTCTGTGTTGTAACATTGGTCAGAATTTCCCAACCTTTTTAGGCTCTGTTACATGGAGAGTCTGCATCTTGTTTCTCTGTTCATCCATAAATGGACACTTGGGTCATTTAGCTGCTGTGAATATTGCCACTGTGAGGGTGATTGTAAGAGTGAGAGGCTTATTTATTTTTTTAAATGATCTTCCTGGCTCTAAGCGGGTCAAGGTGGAGGCCTCACTGCTCTGACTGCCTTGCAGGTGGCCCCCACACATGCTCAGAGCCCCAGCTGAGTGGGTGTGGGAGGGGTGGAGAGTCAGGAGTCGCAAGCTCTGTCTTAGACTACCTTGACCGAATAGCCTCCCATTTTTGTATATAAGGTGGGGTGGATTGCAGCTGAGCCCAGTGCGTGAATCAAGGCCAGAGAGGGGATGATGGAACATTAGGCATCCAGGCCTATTTTCCAGCCTTGCTTAGGGCTAGGTATGAGCTTGTCCCTGTGGGCCTCCCCAGTGGACACTCCTGGTGCCTGTGACCTCTGTTGTTAAACTCAGCCTTGTGCTGCAGTCAGCCGGGAACTTCCCAGAAGGGAGGCAGCTGACCTGAGGTGAGGGTGAGCCTGGATCTGGGCCCTTCCTACAGGGTGGGGCCAAGTTCACTCTGAGCCACTGCGAGCTGCTGCAAAGGGAGGTCTCCCTGTGCCAGGTCTTTCTCCTTTGTCTTCAGTCCCTGGTGTGGAGGGTGGAGGAACGATGGGTGTCATTTTGATTGAACTTTGGGATCTTGGGGGGGAAGCTTTGTAAGATCTCCAGTGCTGTTAAACATCTGCTTTCCACCTTACCTGGTTCTCCTGCAGGTCAGCGACATCAAATTCCAGGCCCCCAGTGGGGAGGAGAAGGAATCCTGGATCAAAGCCCTCAATGAAGGGATCAACCGGGGCAAGAACAAGGCTTTTGATGAGGTGTGTTGCCATACCACCATAGCTGGTGTCATTGTGCTGGTGCCCATGGTGATGGTCAGAGAGGCTCAGGGCAGGCAGGTGTCTCATGAGATTAGGATCTTCTAGGGGGATTTTGTCCTTAATTGCTTAGACTTTTAGCTGTTTGGGCTAAAGTGGACCCCGGGGGCAGCATTGTAGAATGCTGACACCCAAGGACAACCAGTGTGTCCCAGCAAGTGCCCTCTGAATATCCAGGGACACTGACTCCTAACACTATGTCCCCTTCTATGTGACATGATTGGGTGAAGGCACAGAAATAGAGTCCTACTCCTTCTCTGAGGAACAGATGATGTGTCTCCCTGGAACTACCTACCCCCGATCATACACAGCCTCATGGAAATAGGTCCTGTAGGGTTCAGCATCCAGGGATTCCCAGTTATACGTGCCCCCTTCTACTTATTCTACCAAATGCCCAAGTTCAAGGGGCCAGATGCTACCTTTTCCTGGGATGGTCCCAGGGGGACACAGAAGGGTAGCAGAGGAGGCCAGGTCCCAGGAAGAAGCTCATGGCCTTGCCTTCCTTCCATGGCTAAGCCCCAAAGTGTCCCCAGGTCTATTGGAAGCTAGTGGGCCAATTGAGGTGACCAGGGCGGCTATAGGGACCCAGAGCACCATGCGGGGATGCAGAAGACTGCAGCAGTCAGTGGGGGCAATGACCCTGTTTCTGTATCAGCTCAATGCCAGAGTGTTACCCCCATAAGCCTGGGGGTGCTGACCTGGCCCCTCTCTTTCCAGGTGAAAGTAGACAAGAGCTGTGCCCTGGAACATGTGACGCGTGACCGGGTGCGAGGAGGCCAGAGGCGCCGGCCACCAACCAGAGTCCACCTAAAGGAGGTGAGGCCATGCAGCTTGGATAGGGGGAGGTTAGTTCATCCAGGGACCCCAGCTGTTTAGGGTGGCAACTGGCCTCAGGGACTCCTCCCCCACCCACCCCCCGACTTTTTTTTTCCTGAGGCCATGCAGAGATGGGTTTTTCTAAATGGTAGTTAGGAAGTGTGATGGAGACAAATGTTTTTCAAGGATACATGAAAAAGTTCATGGAAAATGTAATAAAAATCAAAGCTTATTTTATTGCAAGCATTTTTTGAAATGCATGCTTTCTTTTTTTTTCCCCCCTCTTATTTTCACATTAGGCATTTTCTATAATGTTTTTGAAGTGCAGGTGCAGGTTTCACTGTCCCTGAGCTCATAGCCTTCTCATGTGTTGGATGCTTTGCCCTTGGCCAGAGCTGGTACCAGAGGGAAGCAGGCCCAGAAGGCTGGTCCCTGGCCTTCAGAGCTCAGCTTCCAGCTGGCTGATTGACCTGCCCACAGACCGCTCCAGGCCATGCTGTGCTGCATCTCTGTATGGAGGAGGACTTACCAGGGCAGGAGGGACCATGGAGCCACGGGCATCTGGGCTGACCTGGAAGGGCAGGAGGACTTCAGGGGGCACACTGGGAGCGAGGGGACTCCCGCGTGGGATGATGGGAGGCTGAGACAGCTCAAGGAGTGCCCAGTAGGCTGTGTGGCCCGAGAGTCTGCTTGGGAGCTGTGGGTGGAGGATAGGATGTTGTGGAAGTTTGTGGTATAGGAACTGGGGTTGGTGCATTCCAGGGATCAGTTTGTGGCTCTGGCTGGAGTGGCAGGGTTAAGGGCCTCCCATCCTAGTGGGAGGACCATGAAGGAATGGGGAGAAGTGGCCCTTCTCGGCTCCAGGAGGCAGTGCAAGGGAGGTCCCCCCAGGGAGTCACTCAGCTGGTTAAATGCATCAGGAGCTTCTCAAGTCTATGGAATAGACAACGGGAGGCCCTGGGAATAGAGAATTTGGGAGACCATGTGGGCAAGGGGTAAGAACAGGAGGCCTGATGACAGAACTGAGATTTTGGAGGCCAGAAAAGAGCCTCAGCAAGTGCTGCGGTGGGGGCGCTGGAAGGAAGCCAGTGGGGAGTTCCGGAAGAGGAAGCCAGGGAGAGAGGGCACTTCAGAGAGAAACAGGTACAGGACTTGCAGGTCATAAATCAAGTTGGCAGCTGCAAATTCCCCGTGCAGGGCTTTGGAAAAGGCAGTTAACTGCAAGTGCAACTTGTTTTCTAAGAGTTGAAGTCAGCTTAAGGCTGAGGTAGGGTCCAGAGTTGGGGGTGCCCTGGGGGAAGGCATGGGGCAAGAAGACCCCAGAGCAGTGGAGAGTATATTTCTGAGATATGGCAACCTGTTCCTGGAGCCTGCACAGAGTGGCTGAGGGAGCCAGAGAAGAGGGAGGTCTGACTGCCTGACAAGAGATGGCAGCCTTGGAGGGAGACAGCAGTGTGTGTGTGTGTGTGTGTGTGTGTGTGCGCGCGCACGCACACATGTGTGATGTGCACACACATGTGTGAGTTTGTGAGTGTATGCTTTGTATAAACTTGCATGAGTGTACTTATGTTTGTATGTGCGAGCATGAGCATGTATGAGTGTCTGCATGATGATTATGCATGTATATATTTGTGTGCATATATGTGTGTATTTGTATGAAGATGTGTGTGTGCATGTGCTGGGGGGGGGGCTCTGTGGTGGTACCCAGTTCTTGAGAGCATGTGTGGGCCAGAACACATGGGCCTAAAGGGGAGTCAAGGTCCCACCCAAGACCCTTGCCATCTCAAAGACCAGGGGAAAGGCCAGCTGCCCAGCTGCCCAGCTCTGCTGCAGGGTCTCCGAGGCTCCCTGAGAGAGGGTCTCCATGATCACAGGGCTGGCTGCACA
The DNA here is from genome assembly GCF_017591425.1 of Ochotona curzoniae. Classification (NCBI taxonomy): domain Eukaryota; kingdom Metazoa; phylum Chordata; class Mammalia; order Lagomorpha; family Ochotonidae; genus Ochotona; species Ochotona curzoniae. The sequence continues at coordinate 252,399 of NW_024467060.1, forward strand.
GAGCCCGGTGGAAGCAGCTGCTTGCTGGTGCCATGTTCTCCACTGACAGTTGGTGATGGTCGGGGAGCAGTTACATTGGCAGATAGGACGGGTCTCCAGGAAGGCTGAGCAGAAGGGACTGAGTGTAGGTGATTGAGGGTCCTATAACTGAGTCCTGGTCCCTCACCAGCTGGCTGGGCATGGTGGTGGGCAGAATGACTGCAAAGAAGGGACCCAGCAGAGGATCATCCCCTGCCACTAGAGGTGTCATGCTGGCTGGCAGGTACCAGGCTAGGCCTCTGAGAGAGGACACCCTGGCACCACCTACCTGCCCAGTGCATCCCAAACAGAGAATTCTTCGGAGAGAAGAGAGGATTTATGGGGAAATAATTTTAGCTTCTAATCACTAAGCCTTGGAAGCAGAAGCAGAGGGTGTGGGGCTGGGGCTGGGACACCTATGGGAGGGCTGGGAGACACTTCCTTGAGGAAGGTGGTGCCCACTCACTGTCCCCACCCCTAGGTCGCCAGTGCAGCTTCTGATGGGCTTTTGCGCCTGGACCTCGATGTTCCGGACAGCAGGCCTACGGGATTTGCCCCAAGCAATGATGTCAGCACGACCCAGCCCCGGGAGAAACCCCGGCCCCCCATGCCTCCCACCAAGCCTTCCTCAGCACCCGAGACCAGCAGCCTCGAGGATGCGGTGGAGATTTCTGCCTCAGAGAGAGCCCCCACCCCCAATTTAGCCAGCACCGAGTTCAAGCCTGAGAGCCAGCAGGACCCAGAGACCCCAAAATCTGAAGATGAAGGCCCTAAGCAGCTGCTCAGCAGCGTCTTGCCTGACAAACTGACTGTGAGCTGGGAGAACCCTAGCCCCGAGCAGCCCTCCACCCCAGAGAGTGCACAGACAGCCCAGGGGCCCTGCTCTGAAACCTCTGAGGCCCTTCCCAAGGAGCGTGGGGAACCCCCAGCACCCCCACCCAAGAATCTTTCGGAGAAACTGAAAGCCTGCATGAGTAGGTCCCCAGCTTCTGGGCCAGTTCACAGTCCTGGGACTCCTGCCTTGGGCCCAGAGAAGATCTCTGTGAATGGTGTGGATGATGGTCCTGAACCTACCAGCCCCTCCCAGGCCCTGAGCACCACCGGAACTCTCCAAAAGGGTACAGCAGCATCCACGGCACCGCACCCCTGGGACCTACCACCTCAGTCCCATCTGCGCTGCTCATCTCTCGGCGACCTGCTCGGGGATGGCCCACAGCGTCCAAGGCAACCTGGGGAGCGGCTGTACCGGGCCCAGCTGGAGGTGAAGGTGGCCTCAGAAGAGACAGAGAAACTGCTGAACAAAATGCTGAGCAGCGAGCCGACGCCCCCGAGTGCCGAGGCCTTGCTCAGCCAGGCTGTGGAGCAGCTGAGGCAGGCCACCCAGGTCCTGCAAGAGATGCGAGATTTGGGGGCACTGGGCCAAGAGGCCCCAGCAGCAGGACTGAAAGAGAAACGGAAGGAGCTGGTGACCCTCTACAGGAGAAGTGCACCTTAGGGCCTGCCAACTGCCCTGTTCCATCCATTTGGGCCCAGCCCTGCTGGGAATGGGCTTTTGCTTAGGCTGCCAAGGGGCCCTCAGGCCAGGTGGAAGAGACTCCTCATGTTCTTACTGTCCTGGCCGCTGGTGCCAGGCACCACCTGAGGTGGGGGCCTCATTCTGGCCATCCAACCTTTGAGCTCTGTGTGGCTGCCCTGTCCTAGGCCTTGGGCACAGTGTTAGGGGTTCCTGGGTGTCGTGTCATCTCCTTGCCTCGGCCCCAGTAGTTGATGTTCCTTGAAACTGGCCCTGTTCTGAGAAGCCACGGCGGCCTTGGGCTTTGTTGGTTCATCCCTCTCTGAGCCTGTGGTCTTCTCTGCAAAGCAAGGGTTTTCCCTGCAGTCTCTCACACCCGGAAACATCCCTTAGTCTCATTTGTGCCTTGGGCCCAGCTTGTAGCAGCCTTGCACATTCCTGCAAATGAGCCCTAGCGTGGCCCAACCTCAGTAAAACCGGTAGGTGGCCACGAGGAGTCTGCCCTCAGGTGGATTTGTTTGAGTCCCCAAAGCACCTCCTCAGCCTGAACAGGTCCAGGATCCTGGTAGTTTCTTCACATAATGATATAAGCACATTGGAGCAGGAAACCACATCCCGTTCACCCTTCCCGCACCACGTGGGCTACTCCTTGGCAGAAGAGGTATTTTCTCCTTTCCTTCCTGGTCCTTCTGGATACCTGCTCCTCCCCCAGCTCCTCCCTGCTCCGTATTATCCCCCCTCTACCTGTGCTGCAGGACCATGTCCCATCTTCATTCTGCTGTCACGGCCGGTCCGAGGGCAGAGCTTGTAGGTGCAGAGGTCCTGTAGGTCTGAGGGGCTGTGCCTGGTTCCCCAGGCCTTGCCATTCTGCTCGGGATGTGGAGGCAGGGTGGAGGAGTGAGCGGGAGCAGCTTCCGACAGGAGATTCCTGCTTGTGCACTTTTGTTTACGGAAAGGGAAGGGAGGGTCGCAGCAACCATGCCCTGGTCTTTCTGCCCACTGCCGCCTGCCTGCCCTCCCCTGGCTACCATTTGTGCCCACTGGGGCCCACCCATGCAGGCCTGCGCCTTTGTTGCTGATCTGTCACTTTGTTCTTGGGGGTATTGGGCAGCAATCAAGAGGTACAGACAATCCACCCTGTGGCCCTCCTTGGCAGGGTCGAAGCAAGCCGTCCTTGGACCAAGTGGTTTCCATTCCACTGTCTGCGCCCTTCTCTACTGTCTCTAGCACTGATCAAGTGCCCACAGTCACGTGATTGCCTTGTCCCCATGGGGAGCAGCCAGGCTGGATGAAGCTTTAGCCAGGCCACCTGCTTCCAGGACGTGGAGGCCGCGTTTCCTCCTGTGTCAGGTGACTAGTGGGCGACACTGCCTGGTTCCTATGAACTGGGCAGCCTGGGCCCTGGGGCGGGGGAGGAGGAGCAGGAATCTATAGGGGAGCTGTCCAGGGAGGAGGGCGGTACCCAGTGTCTTCTGCCTCAAACCTGTCTTGAAGTTTGGCAATAAATCTCTTTTTATGGAACTCCTCTGCCCCAGGCCTGTCTGTGGAGTGGGGGTCAGCTCTAGGAAGCAAAGGGTAAGGCGGCTAAATGCAGCCAGCCAGACTGAGCTGGGTTTCATGGCCAGTTCCCTCCCTCTGCTTGTTTCCACAGGCTGGGGCCAGGGTCAAAGAGAATGGTGCTTTCGACAGTTTTTCTAAATGTTTTATTTGGAAGTAATTGTAAACTTAGAGTGAAGTCTCAGGAATTGGAGTAGCACAAAGAACACAGTATTGGTTTGCTCTGCCGGGCATTTCCTCTCCTTTACATGTGCACATAGTTTTTTCCTGAATCACTGGAAAGTTAGTTATCATGGTCCTTGATCCCTAAATACTTCAGGGTGTCATTTCCTAAAAAGAAGGCGTGTTCTCTCCTAGAACCGTGATGCATTCAGCCATATTAGTACAGTTCACACCGATACAAACCGTGTATTGTTTTTATTCCAGTGTTGCCATCTGACCCCATTCCATCCTCCCCCCCACCCTCCTCAGGAATCCCACACAACTGTCATCCTTGTTTAGTCTCTAGTCTGCAACCTTTGCACAGTCTCTTTCATGACACTTTTTTAAAAGTTGCTTTTATTTGTTTTTATTTTATTTGAGATGTAGAAAAAGAAATTTTCCATCTGCTGATTTATTTCCCAAATCAAGCTAACGGCCAGGGCTAGGGTAGACTAAGCCAGGCTGAAGCTGAGAGCCTGGAATGCAGTCCAGGTCTCCCATGTGAGTGGCAAGAACCCAAGCTCTATGAGCCATCACTTACTGCCTCTCGGGGTGCACGTTAGCTGGAAAGCTGGGTAACTTGGGACTCAAACCAGGCACTCCAATATGGGATATGGTTTCCCAAGTGGTGTTTGAAGCCACTGCTCCAGATCCCCACCCTGACACATGTATGGAGGACACAGGGCTCACTGCCCCACTTGCCCTTCCTCACCTGAAGGTTGCCTGAGGTTTTCTCATGCTGAGGTGGGAATCCTGGCTTCTCCGTATCACTTCTGGGGACAGCGTGCGCACCTGGGAATGTTCACTTTGATCACTTGGGGTGATGTCTGACTATGTCTGTACTATTTTCTTGTCTTGGAACTCATAAACGATTCGCGGGAGACATCTTAGGGCTGTGCATAAACGTGGCAAATCGCCACACACTCCCCAAGTGTAGGTGTCCTTTGGTCGTGCTTGCTGAAATGGTGCTTCCTGTAATAGTTCCAAAAGGGTCCAAAATGATGATTCCAGTTGGTGTTTTACATTCAGGCTGGGCCCTGCCTGTGTCTCTCCCCTCCCCCACCCCGTGTAGCTCAGCAGTTCCTCAGGGCTTCATGGGCACATCTTAAGATTCTGGGTGAGTCTTAACCTCGGGTGCCTCAGTCTTCTCACCCATAGGAGAAATGGAATCCCAGTGTCCTTGTGCTCCCACTCAGGGCTGACTCCCTTCCTTCTCCTCTGCAAGAGTTGCTGGTCAGACCTGGCGGTCAACATAACAGGAAGCACCTGACCCCGGGCCGACCAGCTGTGGCTGCGACCCTTGCCTCCCTCCAGAATTCCCCTGCTGGCTCGGCTGTGACCCCATGCCAGTGGCCTGCCAGAACCCGATGGGGGCGGTCCTCAGGGGAATCCCATCACCCCCTTGGCCCTCCCACCTCCTCCTATGCAGGTCACAGAGAGGTGTGGAACAGTGGAAGGGAACAGTGGCAGAGAAGGGGAGGGTGTTGGTGGCCAGCACTGGGCCGAGGAAGGATGTGGTGAGAAGGCGCTTTCCCTCTGCCTGCCTTTGGAGCCCAGGCTGCACCAGCTCAGGGGCCTAGACTCTTGTGGGTGGTTGCAGAACAAGAGTTTTGCAAACCACACAGTGGCTGTCTTTAGACCAGCCCCAGGACCCACAGAGAGGACCTGGTGGGGAGAGACTGACTGTGACCCCTTTCTCTGTCCTCACCCAAGGCTGGGCCCTTGGCGGCATCCTGTGTCCTATGTGTCTGGAGCCTCTGGCTTTGTGCCTCCTTTAAGTCCCGTCTGCTGTCTTCCCTACCCCTGACAAACGGGGCTGTCAGGTTGAGTGACCCGGAAGGGTGGAGGGCAGACATTCCTCTCTGCTGTCCTAAAAATTCTTTCAAAAATATTCCTGCAGGAAATGGAAACATGATGTTAGACTTGGAGTCATGCACAACCTGCATAGCCTCAGGTGCACTGGGCCTCTCTTTTCCCTGTCTGTGAAATGGACTATTTCCGCTCTCCCTCATAGGGTTGCCCCGGAGCACTTAGCCCATGGCCTGCCTCATAGGAAAGGCTCAAAGAACTTGGCTTTCTGCCCATGGATCTCTCATTGTCAGCACAGTGGCCTCACTTGGGAAACTGAGACTTAAGCAAATTGTCCCCAGGCAGGGCAAGGTGGGGGACTGAAAGTTAGTGTCAGAATTTGGATACCCTGAAGTGCTGGCTGGGGCTGTGACTGAGTGCTTCCTGCTATTTGCAGGGTCTGTGACTTTAGGTGGATGTTCAGCTCAGGGGACCTAGGGTACATCCACCTGCCTGTCACCCAGGTGCTGAGAAGACTCCCTGAGGCCCTGGCCTGCTCCCTGCCAGCTAGCCCTAGCCTCAGGGAGAGGCTCAGCAGGGGCCCTTCCCTTATAAGGATAACTCAGCAACACGACCCAGCCAGCCGGGGAGGATGGGGGAAGGGAAGTGACTGCAGTGGCTGCAGCGGCAGCGGCTGTGCGGCTACAGCTGGAACCTATGACACTGTGCTTCTCCATTTCCTCTGGCAGAGTTCAGCTGGGCTTCCCAGAGGGTCCCACTGGTAGAAGCAGGAGGGGATGGCAGGGCCTGAGAGGCCAAAGGAGGTGCCGCATGGAAGGGAGGATGCATAAACCGAGGCCACGAGGGGGGCCAGGATCCCTCCAACTGGGTCTGGCTGCCTGGCTGCAGCCCATGCCTGGCTGGGCAGGTTATTGGAGGGTCCAGGGGAGTGTTCCCTTTCTTCCTTTGGACAAGTCAGAGAGGGTGGGGCTGGGGCAGGTCAGCCTGCAGTGACATCATGTCCTGAACTGGCAATGGCCTGGGTCCCTGGGATACTGGCCTCCCCAGTAAGTTCAGCCGCCCACTCTCTGAGAAATCCACCAGGGAAATCATCAGGCGGTGGATGGGCCTGATCAGGATCTCTGAGCCCGTCTAGTGTCGCCTGTTGGTTTTAGAGAGGAGGAAGGAACACTCACAGGGGACTTTAACTGTTTTAGACTGGGGGGGTGGGGGATAGTGTATGTGTGTGTTTTGTTTGGTTTCCTTTTAAAGTTCCTTTAAAAAGGAACTTTAATCCTGACTTGGCGGGGCGGGGGGGTGGGGGGGATAACTCAATTGGCTAATTCTCCCATTGCAAGTGCTGGGATCCCATATGGCCACTGGTTCATGTCCCAGCTGCTCCACTTCCCATCCAGCTGCCTGCTCGTGCCCTGGGAAGGCAGTCAAGGATGGCACAAAGACTTGAGACCCTGCACCTGTGTGGGAGACCTGGAGGAGGCTCCTGGCTTCGGATCAGCTCAGCTTCAGCTGTTGCAGGCCACTTTGGGGGAGTGAACCAGTGGATGGAAGATCTGTCTCCCCTTCTTGCTATGAGTCTGCCTTTCTAATAGCAATGAGTAAATCTTTAGGCAATGCTAACTTGTTCACTGAATAAAAAGCCCAAAAGACTTTCTCTACACCTGGGCCTGGTTAGTTCTGAGACCACATGTGGGATTGGCAGCCAGAAGAGTCCAAATCCTAAGGGAGCACTAGATGTGGCGGGGAGAAAGCGGGTTTCATGCTCTGTGTAGAAGCGGTGTGACCTGGAACAGACATTCAACCTCTGTGAGTCTCAGTTCCTCTCCAAAGGGAGAAAATCTCTTCTGGCAGGTGGGGGTGGGGAGTGGAGGATGAAATGAGGCGACTTAGAGAAAGTATTCAAAGGTTGGCATTGCGGCCTAGAGGCCTCAGCCGCTGCTTCAATGCCAGTTTCTCTGCTGCTCCGTTTCCAACCCAGCCCCTTGCTAATGCTCCTGAACAAAACAGCAATGACCCCTGCAACCTACGTGGGAGACAAGGAGGAAGCTCCAGCCTGGCCTTCAGCATTGGTCATGACAGCTGTTAGCTTTTCTTCTCCACAAACCCAGGACACCAAGCACTTCAAACGAGCCACAGGAGATGATCTTTATGTCAGCAAGAAGTGCAGCCATGGGGCAGAGAAAAGTAGGAGCAGAAAGAGTGCAGAGAGGGGAAGAGAGAAAAAACAAAGGAGGTGAGGGAGCAAAGAGCAGAGCAGAGTGCAGAGACAGTGTGGAGCAGAGGAGAACCAAGGGGAAAGGCCCCTATATATCCCAGAGGTGGGCATGGGGTGAGGGCGGTCAGGGACTGGCAGAAGCAGCTGAAAGTGGACACCAGGAGTAAATGCCTCCGAGGATCAGTGGAGTGGGGAGTCAGAAAGTACAGGGATTGGTGGAGAACGCAGTTCAAACCAAAAGGGCACAAAATTTACACAAGTGAGGCCCTAAGGAGGTTGAGACCTAGGGAAGCAGGAATTTAGGGTGGTGCCGGGTTTAAGGCTGTGTGTCAGTCTTCAGGGCCACTGTTCATGCACATCTCCGAAGCAAACCAGCAGATACAAGATCTCTCCCTCTCATTCTGCCTTTTGATTAAATATTTTCTTTCTTTCTTTCTTTCTTTTTTTTTTTTTTTGTTTGAAGACAGAAACAACTCTTCTACATTCCCCAAATCTCCTCTCTCTTTATTTCCAGTGACTGGGGATAAATATCATTCTAGCATCATCAGTTTCTTTTGCCGATTTTGAGCTTTACTTCAATGGAGTGACACGGTATGCATCCTTTTGAAACTGACTTCGTTGGCTTAGCATGTATGTGAACTTCAGCTGTCATTCCATGTCGCAGGCCACCGTTCATCTTTAGCTGAAGAGGACCCACATGTTCAGGCCCCTGCCACCCATATAGCAGACTGGAAGTAGCTCCTGGCTTTGGACTGGCTCAGGCCTGACTGATGTGGCCATTTAGGGAATGAACCAGTGGGTGGAAGATCTCTGCTCTCTGTAACTTTGCTTTTCAAATAAATAATAGATCTTAAAAAAAAAAAAAAAGATTTTTCCTAGGTCTTGCCCTCATGCCTCACGCAAAAGCAGAGGCACTATGCTTGTGTTTATTTTCTTTATTTCTTTCTCTTTCTCTTTTTTGTTTTTGTTTTTTTGATGGTCAATACCCAATGTTTATTAACAGCCCCAGACATTTTTGTCTCTCTCTTTTTTCTTTTTAAAGATTTATTTTTATTTACTTGAAAGACATAGTTATAGAAATAGCAAGAGACAGAGTGAGCTGTCCCATCTGCTGGTTCAACTCCTTAAATGGCCAAAACAGCTGGAACTGAGTCAATCTGAAACCAGGAGCTTTTTCTGGAACGCCCACACGGGTGTAGGGCTCCAAGGATTGGGCCATCCTCTGCTGCTTTCCCAGGCACATCAGCAGGGAGCTGAATTGGAAGTAGAAGCAGTTGGGACATAAACCAACATCTCTATGGGATGCTGGTGTCACAGGTAGTGGCTTTATCTGCTATGTCACAACACCAGCTGCCAATTCGTGCACTTTTACTTATTTAAAACACAAAGTAATAGAGAGAGAGGGAGAAATAGAGAGAGATCGATCTCCCACCTACTTACTGGTTCACTCCTCAAATGGTCCTAACAACCGTGGCTGGGCCAGGCTAAAGCCAGGACTCAAAAACATTACCGGAGTAGGGAGACCTACTTATTGCTTTCCAAAGTGTGCATTACCAGGAAACTGGCATGGGGATCCAAAGCAAGATTAGAACCCGGGCACCCCAAGCAGACATCTTAATCACTGTGCCAAATGCCTGTCTCTAAAGATAAAGCTTTACTTTGGCCGTGGCTGCTGGTAAGAGCACAAGGGGCTAGGGTCGGCCTTGTCCCACTCCAGCCTCTTGGCTGCCAGACAGTGCTGCGTGGCCAAGGTGAGGCCCTTGGGGCCCTGAGCCTGCAGAGATGCCAGGGCCTCTTGGCTGCCTCTACCCAGAGGCTGGGCTGGGTCCTCCGGGCTTCCTCCCTATGCAGCCTTCCAGCCAAGTCAGCAACCTGGCCCTGCCCACTGCGCTTCCTTCCTGCCCCGTGGCCTGGGTCTGAAGGGAAGCAGGCCATGCTGAGTCTCTGGGATGGGTCTGGCTGAGCTGGCTGAACCTGCTGTGTACAGCTCTGTTCCTGGGGACTGGATGAGGGGAGCAGCCTGCAAGCCACAGTAAGCTGTCTGGATTGCTACAGGAGGTCTCCCCAAGCCAAACCTGCTCTTCCTGGGCCGGGCTCAGCTCCTGGATGTAGCGGATCTGGGATGCAGGTTGTCTGTGTGAGTTCAGATGGATCCTGGCATTTTCCAGTCCTTTTCAACTATTTGAGTTCTTCAACAGGGCTTTGTAAGGGTGGCATTGACCTTGAGTCCCCATGATCTGCTTCTTGGTTTCCTCATCTATTAAACAAGCAGAATGGGAGGTGAGGGAGGGAAGGATGTGGTTGCCAGTGGGTGGCAGCCAGGGGTCACGTGACTGGCAGGGCTCCTGAGTGCCCAGCCAGACCCAGGCCTTGGGGGTGCAGCTGTAACAATGAGAACAAAGACTTGGACTGGCACCATCTTCCATCCCCAGGGCAAGGGAACAGCACAGGGACATGGGCTGGGCAAGGCCATGCAGTGCCCACTTGTCTGCACTGAGCAGAAGCCTGGCCCGTTGGAAGAAAAGAGCTGCCAGCACTACCTGCTCTTGCCAACTGGCTGCACCAAATTCTGGCCAGTGAGTCCCTGTCCTCCCCCAACCTAGCAGTGCTCTCTAGGGTAGCTGCTGATGCCAGCTGGGATACTTTCTCACATCCATATGGATGTCAGAGAAGAGCCAGTTGTGCTTGGGTGTTTGGGATCCCATGAAGAGAAGGGCCCCTGGACAATTCTTGTCCTCTCTTCACCCTGCCAGGGAGTGTCTAGAGCAAGAGAGTTAAACCCGTGTGGGACCTACTTCAAAGCCCCGGATGGGGCTGCAGGGGGCCAATTGGCTGGTCCTGACAGTCCCTGGGCCAGTGGAGGCAGCCCTACAGAGGAGAGTGTGGGGTGGAGGCAGGAGGGGAATGCCTTCCCATCCTCTGTCTTGGCTTGAGATCCACTCCTGACTTGCTGCTCACTCACATGGCCCTTCATCCACATTGGGCTTTGTTAACCAGGGTCTGGCTTGAATGAGTGAATTGAGTCTATATTTCTAGCAAAACAATAAACTGAAAGGGGAGATTCATGTCCACTTGAGTATTAGTGGTGGAGAGGACCACGCCTGAGCAACAGTGGACAAGGCTGGGCAATGTGGCCTGCAGAAGGTCCCTGGACAAGCTGTTGTCATGGCTGCATCATGGCCTTCTCTCTCAGGAACTTTCCAGAATTTCTTCCCTGGAGCCACCCCTCTGTAATTTATCAGAGAAAATCTAAAGAGCAGAGAAGCCTAGGGAACCTGCAATTTAGATACAGAGAGGCAGGGAAGGGTCTGGCCCTGGAGCCACACACATACACATAGAAGCCTGAATCCTCTGGCACCTCCCACTTCTTACTGTTTAGGAACTGGGCCCAGACCCAATGTTGGTACTACTGCTGGGAAGAGACCAAGATGCCGAAACACTGTTTTCCTTCTTTCCTCTACCGAGTTGATTCCTGGAATCAGGAAGTAGGGTACTAAGAACGGACCTAGTTCATGCTTTGTCAGGTAGAGGGGGAGCCCTCTCAGGCCAGGCTTCCTGAAATACAGCTAAGCAGCATTCTCAGGATTTGGCAGAATATTCAGCGTTGAGTAAAGAAAGATCTGTTGGGAATAGGGTGAGACAGGAGAAGAGATGGGCCTATCAGGGTCAGGTTTTGAAAGGCAGAGCAGAGCCCAGCTTGCTAGCCTAAGTCCTTGCCTTGCATGTTATGGATCCCATATGGGCACCAGTTCGTGTCCGGCTGCTGCATTTCCCTTCCAGCTTCCTGCTTGTGACCTAGGAAAGCAGTAGAGGATTACCCAAAGCCTTGGGGCCATGTATTCACATGGGAGAACCAGAGGAATCTCCTGGCTTTGGATCGGCTCAGCTCTAGCCCTTGTGGCCATTTGGGGAGTGAACCAGTGAGTAGAAGATCTTTCTCTCTGTCTCTCTTGCTGTAACTCTGCCTTTCAAATAATAAATCAATAAATAAACGAACCTTAAAAAAAGGAAAGACAATCCACTATGTAGGTTAATTCAGAATAAATTAGAAATTTGAATTGAAGACCCAAACTATAATATTCCTAGAAGAAAACAATGAGAATGGGGGGGGGGTAACTACAATGAGATATAACTTTAGCCCAGTCAGAATGGCTAAAATCCAATACAGAGAGAATTTCAAATGCTAGCAAAGATGTGGAGAAAGGGAAACACTTATACCTTGTTGGGAACATAAATTAGTGCAGCACCAGAAAACAGTGTGGAGATTTCTCAAAAAAGTAAAAATACACTGACAATATGGTCCAGCCATCTCACTACTGGGTATGCTCAAAGGACTTGAACACACTGAACCAAAGGGATACTTTACACTATGTTACAGCAGCACTGGTCAGAATAGCCAAAACTTGGACTCAACCAAGGTGCCCATGATTAGATGAATGGATAAAGACAATGTGGCCTCTATATGCAATAGAATATTATTTAGCTATAAAGAATGGAATTCCACCATTTGCAGCAAAATGAATGCAACTGGAGGACATGATGTTGAGTGAAACAAGCTGGACCCACAAACACAAATATCGCATGTTCTCTCTTGTAAGTGGGAGCTAAACTTAAATAAACAAAAAAAGAAATGTTTCTGTGTATCAGTATTGCTGAAAATTTATTTTTTTAAAGATTCATTTTTAATTTTTATTGCAAAGTCAGATATACAGAGAGGAGAAGAGACAGAGAGGAAGATCTTCAGTCCGATGATTTACTCTCCAAGTGACTGCAACAGCCAGTGCTGCGCCAATTTGAAGCCAGGCGCCAGGAACCTGCTCCAGGTTTCCCTCATGGGGCCAGGATTCCAAGGCCTTGGGCCGTCCTCGAGTGCCTTCGCAGGCCACAAGCAGGGAGCTGAATGCGAAGTGAAGCTGTCTGGATTAGAACCGGTGTCCATATGGAATCACAGCGTGTGCAAGGTGAGGACTTTAGCCACTCAGCTACCATGCCAGGCCCTGAAATAAATAATTTTTAAAAATTCAAGTATAAATGGATCAATAACTCGAAAAACTGGTTAATATTGTACTGATATTCCTCATTAAAACTAGGGAATACCAGGGTTGGTACCTTGGTTTATTAGGCTAAGCCCCTGCCTACAGCACCAGCATCCCATATTGATGCCAGTTCAAGTCCAGGTGGCTCAACTTTAATCCAGCTCCCTGCTTATGGCCTGGGAAGCAGTGGAGAACGGCTCAAGTCCTTGGGTCCCTGCTGCCATGCGGGAGACCCAGAAGAAGGTCTAGGCTCCTGGTTTCTGACAGGCTCAGTTCTAGCCATTGAGGCCACTTGGGAAGTGTGTGGAAAATCTCTCTCTGCCTCTATTTTTTAAATCTTTCCTTTTCTCTCTGTAACTCTGCCTTTCAAATAAAAATAAGAATATTCTTAAAAGAATATACAGAAAAATGCACAGAGAAAACTTGTATAAATCAATTAACAAGAAGAAAAGCAGTGCAGTAGAAAAATAATAAAAAGATAGGAACGGGGTAGGCTAAGGACAAGCTCAGCCGCCTCTGCCTTGAGGCAAATGCAAATTCTCCACACAGTGACTATCATTTTACATTCATTTAACTGGCAAAGTTAAAATGTTTGACAATACCAAGGTGAAAGATACGGATCATGAGATGTCTCATAGCGCTTGAGTAAAAATTGCATATGTCTCATAGCATAGAGTAAAAATTGACACAACCATGTTAGAAAACAGTTGGGCATGTCCTTGTGGAGCCAAGAGTACTCTCTGGTTGCATTATTATTGCTGATTTAAAAATGGGCAAACAGAGGCACAGAGTGATGGTGAAGGGACCAGCCCAAGGTTACTGCTAGTGAACTTCAAGGCTTGGAGTTGCATGGCACTGCTGGTCTCCAAGAAGGATACAGGGCCCAGATCAGAGTCCCAGACCTGAGGCCACCACTGGTGAGGCTGGAGTTTTCTGGGACTTCGTAGATAAAAATTAAGAGGAATATTTGAAGGTGGCACAAAGAAAGACACAGAGTCACAACCTTGTAGGGAGAAAGACATTTTCCTGGGCTTCTGTGCCACAGAGTGAGTTCTGGAATAATCATTCAGGTGCATGATCCTCCTCCCCTCCAAACCAACTACTGCCCTGCAAAGGCCCACAGGGACCCTGTCCTGCGAGAGTGCAGGGAGAAGGCACTGTGTCCTTTGCAGGGGTCAGCCCTGTGACAGAGGCACACAGGAGGCCGGGACAGGTTCCTTGGGTGGATGGCAGCACAGGCACTGACCCCTCACCCCATCTCAGGCATATCTGGAACCCACAGGTCCTCCTAAGACCCAGCTGAGCTGGGGATTAGTGCAGCTTTACAACAGACAGAAGTGTGGGCATAAAGCCTGGGGGAGGTAGAACAGGCTGTGGAATCCAGGCTTCCTGCAGGAATGTGGCAGGTCACACACTGGGCCCCCAAGCTCACCTCCGGTGGGGGGGGGCCCTGCCTGCAGAGGCACATCCACCTCCACAGCTTTCTTCCTCCGAGATCCCCTTGGCTGCCCTCTGGGTATTCTGCACCAACCTAAGGCTTTGCCAGGCAGGTTTCTAGGTTGGACTCATGGCAGGTTTCCAACTGCCAGCCAGATTCAAGAGGAGATGCTACCTATAGGAGTGTGTTTTTGGGGAAGGATGGTGACAGGAGGTAAGACCCTCTGTGTAGATGGATCACTACACCTGCTTGAAACATCAACATTCAAGCCACCACAGAGAGGTCCTGAGAACTGGAGCACATGTAAACCATGGGTCCTACATCACTCCTGGCTTCCTGGCTGTTTGAAAACACATGCTCGTGTTTGGTTATCTGTGCTTATCCTTTCTGCGTTAAGGCACAGTATGATTTAATCCTCTCATGCAACTGGACTTTCGTACCTATCCACCAATTCTTCTGGATTCCCAATCTTTCCCAACTCCTGTTCCCATTTTATCAACATTTTTAGGTTCCATATTGAGAGAGAACAAGCAGGACTGGTCTCTGTGCTTGGCTTATATCAGCCGTCATGATGTCTTCTAGTTCTGTACAAGGTGCTGCAAATGGGAGGACCGCATATTTTCATGCAACAGTGCATTTTAAAAAGATTCATTTATTTTTATTTGAAAGGCAGATTTTTTTTTTTACAGGAAAAAGGAGAGGTCTTTAATTTACTGGTTCACTCCCTAAATGGCTACACTGGCTGGAGCTGAGCTGATCTGAAGCCAGGAGCCAGGAGCTTCTTCTGGGTCTCCCACTTGGGTGCAGGGTCCCAAGGCTTTGGACCATCCTTCACCTCTTTCTCAGGCTATGAGCAGGGAGCTGGAAGGGAAATGGAACAGCCAGGATGTGAATTGGCACCCATATGGGATGTCAGCATTTGCAGGAGGAGGATTATCTTGCTTTACCACAAGCTGGTCTTCAACAGTGCATTTTTTTAAAAAAAAGATTTATTTTATTTTTATTGGAAAGGCAGATATACAGAGAGGAGAGGTAGAGAGGAAGATCTTCCATCTAATGATTCACTCCCCAAGTGGCTGCAATGGCTGGAACTGAGCCAATTCGAAGCCAGGAGCCAGGAGCTTCTTCAAGGTGCAGGGTCCCAAGGCTTTGGGCCATCCTCGACTGCCTTCCCAGGCCACAAGCAGGGAGCTGGATGGGAAGTGGAGCTGCCTGGATTAGAACCGGCACCATATGGGATCCCGGTGCGCTCAAGGTGAGAACCTTAACTCTACACTATCGCGCCGGGCCCAAGAGTGCAATTTTTATGACTGCCATTGTGTTTACTACATTTTCATTTTCTATTCATCCAGCAATAGATACCCAGGTTGATTTCACATCTTGGCAGTGACGATGGTGTTGTGGTAAACGTGGGAGTGCAGGTATTTCTCAGGCTACTGAACTCCATTTCTTTAGATACATGCTCAGTATTGAGATTGCTGGGTTATATGGTAGGTCTATTTTTAGTTTTTTTTTTTTTTTTTTTTGAGGAACCTCCTTGCTGTTTTTCATCATGGATATACTAATTTGTGTTCCTATCAACAGTGTAGAAAAGTTCCTCTTTTTCTGCCAGTGTCTGCTTTTTTTTTTTTTTTCCATTTTCCTCCTAAGATTTTATTTTACTTATTTGAAAGGCAGAAGTACAGAGAGGCAGAGAGACAGAAAGATCTGTCTGCTGGTTCACTCCCTCAAACAGCTGTATTATCAGTGGCTGGGCCAGCCCAAAGCTGAGAGCCTGGAGCTCAGCATCTAAGTCTCCCAGTGTAGACGACTTGAGCCATCATGTATTACTGCCCTGTATGCATTCGCAGGGGACTGAGTGGGAAACAGAGCAGCCAGGACACACACCTGTGCTCTGACACAAGCTGCCAGCTGGTGATGCTAACTTGCTGAGCCACTAAGCCCGCGGTCATTTTCTCTTTTTGATGACATTTTAGCTATGGAGTGAGATGATACCTCCCAGGGGTGAACATGTTTGGGATCTTGCTAACAGCTGTGCAGGGCAGGGACTTAAACGAGTCTCCGGAATAGATGAGGTCATGGAGAGGGCCCGGGGCAGGCAGAGGACTTCCAAGCTAAGCAGAGCCCACACTTGGATACAGATCTTTCCACTCCAGATTCCAGCCTGCTGGGGGTTGCCTGGATGGGCGGGGATGGAGGGAACCCATTGACTGGAGGAGGGGAATGGGCCTGGAGCAGATGCCTGGGAGGGGTGGGGAGTGGGGGGGGGGGTTTGTGGGAGAGGGCCACCTGAGGGAGGAGCTCTGGGGGTGGGGGAGGGTATTTCTCCTGTGTTTGCTTTCTGGTCTCTGAGGGCGTCCCAGCTTTGCCTCCTCAGCTCCCTCCCAGACACCAGCCAGGCACTCGGCACATCTTGTGAGCTTGTCAGGGCTGACCCAGTCACGAGGCTCCTGACCGTGACCATGTTCCTCGCGCAACCTCTGATGAGTCAGGAGAGGAAGCGGACGCCAAGGGTTTCTGGGGAGTCTCTGGATGCTGCAGGCAGCTCAGGGCCTAGGGGGAGGGAGACCTCTGGGTACCCTGGAGGCTGGGGCTCCAACGACCTGGGCTGTGGGACCACCTGATCAAAACGTCCTCAAACTGAATGTGACTTACTCCCCATAGCGGGGCACCAGCAAGGTCACTGAGGGCACGAGGAGGCCTGGCCCAGTGCCAAGCAGGCCCTGGAGTTGCTAGAAGAACGTGATGGAAACCACAGTAAGAGCCAGTCCTGGTCCAGATACCTCCCCACCCCATCACAGAGACCTTTCTCTGTCACCGCCCTCCCCCCCCTTTTTTTTCTCTTTTATAAACTCAGATTCTGGAAATTGCATTCAATACGATTACATCAGTGTGCTATCAAAGAAAACCAGATCAGGAATCACTAATCTTAAAATCCCCAAAGAATTCAAAGAATCTAAACATTTGGAAGAGAAAGAAATATATTATTATTTTCACCAACTTCCGCCTGGCTTTCCTTTTTAATGACCAATTTTGGCAGCAAGCCTTAACTGTATTAGCAGGAACTTGATGGTGTAGTCACTTTAAAATCATGTTTCAGTTTCTGGAGATATTTCAAAATGTGGTTTATGCTCATAGCTGTTTCACAACTGCAACTGTTGCTGGATCTTGATGTTTCATGCATTAATTATAAACCAGTATTACAAGCACTGGTGCCGTGGTATAGTAGGTTAAGCCTCTACCTGTGGCACCAGCATCCCATATGGGTGCTGGTTCAAGTCCCGGCTCTGCTCCAAACTAGATTCCTATGGCCTGGGAAAGAAATGAAAGATGTCTCTTTTGTTTGGGCTCTTGCCAGCCATGTGGGAGACCCAGAAGACTATCTTGGCTCCTGGCTTCGGACTGACCCAACTCTGGTTGAGTTCTGCCCTAGCTCCAGCTGTTGTGGCCATCTGGGGAGTGAACCAGCAGATGGAAGATCTCTGTCTTCCTCTGTGTCTGTCTCTATATAGAAAAAATATATAAAAACCTGAACTTATCAAGAAATTATTCATAAATTCTGGAAAAAAACATTATTACTACATGAATCTTTTTTCTTTTCTTTTTTGAAAATTGTCAAGTACATTTTGGTATACTTGACTTTCTTTGTGAGCCTAATGCTCTGATTTGAATATCCCCTCCAAAACTCAGGTGAATTTTAATTGCTGATTAAAAAGAATGATGCATACCTTTGAGAGACAGAGAAATTCATTGCCCCAGTGTTTGCCACAGGCAAGGAGCTGAATTCAGGAGTCAGGAATACAAGCCGAGTCTCCCACAGGGATGCCAGGAACCTAAAGCATCTGAACTGGAGCCACTGTGTGCAAACATCTGCATCATCAGCAAGCTAGAGTCTGGAGCTGAGTAGGGAACCCAGGTACTCCCCTGCAGGATATGGCATCTCACCTAGCAGCTAGGTTATAAGCCCATCCCAAAGTGAGGGCCTCACTGGAAAAAGTGACAGAGGTGGGCACCTTTAAAAAGCAGTCATTAGTTCACGGACAGTGCCCTCATGAAGAGAGAGTGGCTTCTAATAGTTGAACCGTCTCCCAAACAGGCATACACAGAGTCTAACTTAACAGTCCATCTGCGATGCCGGCATCTCATATGGGCACCAGTTCATGTCCTGTCTGCTCCAGTTCTGACCCAGCTCCTACATAATGTGCCTGGGAAATCAGCAGAGGATGGTGCTTAAGCCGCTGCACCCACATAGGAGATCCAGAAGAAACTCTGGGCTCCTGGCTTCAGCCTGGCCCAACCCCAGCTGTTGTAGCCATTTACAGAGTGAATCAGCAGAAGGAAGATCTCTCTGTCTCACTCTGTCACTTTGTCCTTCAAATAAAATTAAAATACAATTTTCAAGCTTGCTCTAGTTAACAAAACTGATGCTTTGTCTTAGTAATGTGAAGTTTTAAAAAATGTGCTCTGGGAGAAAACTTGAGAGTGCGAGACTGATGGTGTGGATGGAGAGGCATGGCCACAGGCTAGTGGCAAAGGGAAGTGACTAGTGGCACTAGTGGCTAGTGGCACAGGTGGCAAAGGGAAGTCAGAGCCCTTCTTGGTTTCCTGCCCCCAACAGGGCTTCCACTGGTGGAATGATGTCCTGAAGGTCTTTGCTTGTTTTTATTTTTTTAAATTTTAATCCTTTTTTAAAAAAAAGATTTATTTTTATTTGAAAGTCTGAATTACAGAGAGAAGGAGAGACAGAGAAAAAGATCTTCCATTTGCTGGTTCCCTCCTTAAGTGGCCCCAATGGCAGGAGCTGAGCTGATCCGAAGCCAGGAGCTTCTTCTGGGTCTCCCACATGAGTGCAAGGTCCCAAGGCTTTGGGCCATCCTCTGCTACTTTCCCAGGCCACAAGCAGGGAGCTGGATGGGAAACAAAACAGTCAGGACATGAACCCATGCCCACATGGAGTCCCAGAGTTTGCAAGGTGAGGATTTAGTCATTGAGCCAATGCATGAGGCCCTAAATTTTCATTTTATTTGAAAGAAGGGAGAGAGAGAGATAAATTAAGCTTCTATGTGCTGGTTCATGGCCACAACTGCCAGTTCTGGGCCAGAGACAAAGGCAAGAACCCAGAACTCTCTCCAGGTCTCCCATATAGGTGACAAGGGTCCAAACACCTGAACCACCACTGCACTCAGGGTATGCATTGGCCAGAAACGGAGCTGGGATTTGAACTCAGGCACTTGTGATATGGGACATAAGTATTCTAAGCAGCCTCTGAACTGCTGTGCCAAACTCCAGCCCCAGGAGACTCTTCTTGTGTCAGGTCTTGGAGTGGGTGTGCACTTGACCTCCTTAACAGATGGCCTGAACTCTGAGGCTGACCCCAGACTGTAGGGTGAGTTGACCTTGCCCTGTTTGAGCTCTGCGGCCTCCCTTGGTCCCCTGGGTCTGGTAGGTGGGCAGGCTGCCAAGCCTACTGCTCAAGTGCATGGAACTGGCTTTGTGGGTGAGTCTGGAGACCCAGGACTGGAGCTGCTTCCTCCTGCTGATGGCTCCTCCATGAGCAAGGCTGAAACCAAGCCAGATGGAGAACAGGAAACAGGACTCAGAACACCAAGTCAAAATTGAGAAGGGAAGGGGAAGCCAGGCCAGCTACTTTCTAGCTGTGGGACTCTGGCCCTCTTCAGAGCTGGGCCCATGCACCCACGGGTCTGTCCTCCCTCTTCCTGCCCCTTTCCACCCTAGATGCCAGCAGTTCAGCTCCCAGCTCTGGGGTTAGCAGAAATGAAACGGCCCCCATCACAGCTATGGCTGTGTGAGGATTATGCAGGCAGAGCCCATCCAGGAGTCCCTCTGTGTTTGCCAGCCATGGTGGCCAGAAAGAGGCTCATATGTTTGGTCTCTGACCAGGAAGTTCCAGTATGTTAGGAAAGCTTCAGGCAGGGACTGGTGTTAGGGTGCAGTCGGTTAAGTTACTGCTAGCAATACTTATATCCCATATCGGATTGGCAGCTCGAGTCCCAGCTGCTCTACTTCTGATGCAGCTCCTTCTAATGCAAATGGGAAGATGGTGGAAGGTGGCTCAAGTGCTTGGGCCCCTGCACCCACACTGGAGACCTGCATAAAACTTCTGGCTGCTGGCTTCAGCCTGGTATAGCCTGGTTTTGGACATCTGAGGAGTGAATGAGCAGATGGAAGATCTCTTTTGCTCTCTCTGTCAAATAAATAAATAAACCAAGAACAAGCCATTCAAGCTTCACTTTTCAGATCTGTTTTCCTTGCTCTTTCATCTGTCATCTTAATATTTTCCTTTAAATCAACTCCTTTTCAAACAACTCTGGGGTCTGTGGTGTTGTGGCATAGCAAGGAAGGCAGCTGCCTAAGATGCTGGTAGTCCATACTGAAGTGTCAGTTCACATCCCAGCTGCTCTACTTTTGTTGTTGTTAAGATTTATTCATTGATGGAGTCCAGGTACGTCTAAGCAGTGGACAGGTGTCTGGATCCCCTAACCACATGGCTGTGCCTGGGGGATCCTGTGCCAGGCCAGGTTTCCTGCTGGGGATTCTGGCTCCCCATCCACAGTTGCTGGGTTTGGGAGGGTCTTGGGTTTGTGAGCAGCCAGAGTGCCAACTGGCACTGGGCTGCAACCGCTGGCCACTTGACGGCGAGCTCTGGGGTCTTGGGGATATGGAATTACTGCCTAGGGACATCCATGGGTAAGGCCACTGTACATGTAGGTGAGGATTGAGTCCTTAGGGACACCCAGCAACAGGGTACTGTACTTGAGGTAAGTGAGGGGATTGAGACCTGGTGGTTTGGAGGGAAGAGACCTGAAGATCTTTATGGGTCAGACTGATGTATCAGCCCATATGGGAGTCCTGGGTTGGGCTTGTTAGCATGGAACATTGCTGACCACCACATGCCAGTGCACACACAAGCTATGGCTAGGGGCCTGTCTGGCAGGGCTAGATCCTAGTACCTGACAGTGAGTGTTGGATCAGGGAATGGGTCGCATTAGATTCGGCCATGACATCAACCAACAAGCAAGAGAACCAGGTCCAGGATTGAATTCTGTGGGAGATATGTGGGCCCAACTCTAAGGAACTACAAGTCCCACTTGTGTGTTAGCTTGGGAGTTGGGATGGGTTATGGGCTGAGCTGGGCGTGACCATGGAACTCACTGATACTCACCGGTACTGGGGCTGGGAACAAGTGGGCAGGTCCAGGCTGCAGCACCCACATGAGCACCCTAAAACAGGGTGAAGGGTGAGCTGGGCCGTACCATCTCATACAAAGGCTGGGACAGATGGGGCAGGCCATGTTGGGTAAGGGCCAAGCACCTGCTGGCATGGGTGAGATCTGGGTCTGGGAGTGGCCTGAGCAGGGGAACCTGGGAAACTCCCCTAGTGGGTCACAACTCCCACTGATGAACACATGGTCCAGACCTTGGGGTTGGGCAGGCTGGACAAGGTAACTCCATCTGTTGGCAAGTGTGTGAGTTGGTTTTGGAAGGGGGCAGACCAGGCAGGGCCAAGCAAACCATAGCCCACTGGCAAGTGCAGAAAACAGGATGGAGTGCAGGTCATGCCGGGCTAGGCTGCCACACCTACTGGTTTGCATGAGCCAGGGATGAGAGCAGACTGAACAGGGCCCAAGTTGTGGCACCTGTCAGTGAGAGCTAGGACTGGGGGCTGGCTGGGTTGTACCAGGTTGCAGCATCTGAAGGCAAAGGTCAAGAGAGAGGAGGGGCTATGCCAAACTGGGTCAGAGCAACCACTGGCACATGGGAGATCTGTGGCTGGGATCAGGCCTGGTTGAAAAGCTAAGGGGATGTCCTGGCTGGGTTGTGGGTCCCACTGGTGAGTGTGGGGGCCAGAATGGGGGTTGTAGTCTGATCTGGACATGGATGCAGTCTCCCTCGGCATGGGTGTGGACTGGGCCTGGGATGTGCAAGACTAGGCTAGACCCTAGCACCTATTGGAGCTCACGAGAACCAGGATGGGTGTTGGCTGGGCTGGGCTGGACTAAGTCTTTGTACCTGCTGAGCCATGCGTGAGCTATGTCTGGGTATGGATCAGGTTTGGCTGGGCTGTAGCATCCAACAGTAAGAACTGGAATTTATACAATTTTTTAAAAAAAGGGTGAGGGGGAAGGAAATAAAAAAGATTTATTTATTGGGCCCAGCTGCTCCACTTTCAATTTATTTGTATTGGATATTCAGATTTACAGAGAGAAAGAGAGTCAGAGAGGATCTTCTATCTGCTGGTTCACTCTCCAAGTAGCCCCAACAGCCGAAACTGAGCTGACCTGAAGCCAGGAGTTTCTTCTGGGTCTCCTACATGAGTGCAGGGTCCCAAGGCTCTGGACCATACTCTAATACTTTCCCAGACTATAATCAGGGAGCTGGGAAGGAAGTAGAGCAGGTGAGATACGAATTGACACCCATATGGGATCCTCGTACATGCAAGGTGAGGACTTTAGCAGCTAGGCTACTGCACTGGGCCCAGTTTCTTTCTTTCTTTCTTTCTTTCTTTCTTTCTTTCTTTCTTTCTTTCTTTCTTTCTTTCTTTCTTTCTTTCTTTCTTTCTTTCTTTCTTTCTTTCTTTCTCTCTTCTTTCTTTCTTTCTTTCTTTCCTTCTTTATTTCTTTTTTAAACATTTATTTATTTTTATTGAAAAGTCAGATATACACAGAAGACAAGAGATAGAGATCTTCCATCTGATGATTCACTCCCCAAAAGACCACAAAGGCCAGAGCTGAGCTGATCTGAAGCCAGGAGCCAGGAGCTTCCTCCAGGTCTCCCAGACGGGCCCACATATCCCCCACAGAATCCACATGATGGCTCAGTGGAAGCTGGTACACGCACTGGGTGCCCGTGTGGGATCCCAGCACTTGCAAGATGAAGATTTAGCCATTGAGCCATGGGTGTAGAGACCCAAGGACTTGAGACCCTCCCTCCTGGCGGGCACTCTGCCCACGGGAAGAAGTTTGTCGGGGTCAGGCTGGTTCCTGGCACAGCCAGGATCATTCACTGTTGCACCGTGTGCCCTTGAATGAACGAACACTTGACCATCTCTGGGCATGAGTCTTCTCGCTGCGAAAGGAAGAGTCACGGCCTGTGAACCCAGCTCTTTCTCCCACTTCCTCCCGGGAGTGCAGAGGAGGTGGGTGGAACAACGAGGCGTTCCTGCCTTTTCTATTGAGCAACTGAGTTTTGTTTCTCTTCTGGTTGAGGATGTGGGAAACAGGAGGGTAGGATGAGGGTGGAGAGGAAGCTACTGGTGGGAGGTGGGAGAGCGGCTGCCACCAAGCCCCTCCCCACGGGAAATCCCCTCCACTGCCCCTCCTCCAGTCAGCCATGGGAAACGTTTGCGCAAGGACACGGGTCAGGGCTATGGCTGTGCCTGCCTCTGGAACCCTCATCCTGAATGCTGACCTGGGGCTCCAAGGGGGAGTGGGTGTGGACAGAGATCACAAAGCCGCCCCGCCCACCTCTGGGTTTCCCAGAAAGGGAACTGAGGCCCAGCGAGGCTTGGTGACTGGTAGGGGTCATGTAGTGGTTTGGTAGCAGAATGAGACAAGACCTTGGTCTCCTAAGCTCTGCTCCTGCGACTCTTAGCAAAAAAAAAGTTCAAATTGGAAGATGCTGTAGCCACACCGCTACTAAAGTGCCTGAGTTTGAGTGCCAGCTCTGCTTCCAGTACCATCCCATTAATGTGCACCCTGACAGGCAGCAGGTGATGGCCCAAGCACTTGGGTCCCAGTTACCTATGTGGGAGACCCACATGGAGCTTCTGTTCTGGTTCCTGGCTTTCGTGTGCTCTGTTGTCCTGGCTGTTGAGAGCATTGGGGGAGTAAATCAAATCTGTCAAGTAAGTGGAAAAAAAAGTTCCAATTCATTTTTTGGAAGATTAATTAATTAATTTATTTTTGGAAAATCAGATTTATAGAAAAAGGAGAGACAGAGAGAACGATCTTCCACCCACTGGTTCCCTCCCAAGTGGCCACAACGGCCGAAACTGAGCCAATCCGAAGCCAGGAGCTTCTTCCGGATCTCCAACAGGGATGCAGGGTGCCAAGGATTGGGGCCATCCTCTGTTTCTTTCCCACGCCACAGGCAGGGAGCTGGATGGAAACGGAGCAGCTGAGACATGAACCACTGCCCATATGGGATCCTGGTGTGTGTGAGGCGAGGAATTAGCCACTGAGCCACCAAGCTGGACCCTCTAATTCACTCTTTTTGTTTGTTTAAAGATTTATTTATTTCTTATTGGAAAGTCAAATACAGAGAGGAAGAGAGACAGAAAGATCTTCCATCCACTGATTCGCTCCCCAAGTGGCTACAACGGCCAGAGCTGAGTCAATCCAAAGCCAGGAGCCAAGAGCCTCCTCCAGGTTTCCTACATGGGTACAAGGCCCTAAGGCTTTGGGCCGTCCTTGACTGCTTTTCCAGGCCACAAGCAGGGAGCTGGAAAGGGAAGTGAAGCTGCCAGAATTAGAACCGGCACCCAGATAGGATCCTGGTGTGTGTAAGGGGAGGACTTTAGCCACTAGGCTACTGTGTTGGGCCCCTCTAATTCTAATTTAACAGGAAGTGTGGGCACTTTTGTTCTGACAACCACAGCTGCTACACACACACACCTTGGCACTCAGTTACTGCACTGACAGAGAGCCATCTGTTTGCACTCTGTGTCTGTAGTCTGGATGCCATCCAGTCTGAGGCTCCCACTTTGCATTATCTGCATGCCTTGCATTTTCTTTCTCTCCTTTTTTCTTTGTTTCTTTCTTTAAATATTTATTTATTTTAATTGGAAAGGAAGATAAGATTTACGGAAAGAAGGAAAGACAGAGAGAAAGATCTACCAACCACTGATTTACTTTCCAAAGGGTCACAGTGGCACAACGGCCGGAGCTGGGCCAGTCTGAAGCCAGGAGCCAGGAGCTTCTGGATCTCCTACATGTGCAGGGTCCCGAGGCTTTGGGAATTAGAGCAGCTGGGACTTGAACTGGCTTTCATATGGGGTCTTACCACTTGCAAGGGGAGGATTAGCCATTGAGCCATCGGGCTGCACCCATGGCTTATATGTTGACAGCAGAAGGCAACTTTGAAGCGATGGAGCTGAGACAGGGAAGAGTTGGGTGATGGGGAAGACCAGGAGGGGCCTGCATTCTTGGAGCCACACCCTAGCGGGTCAGTGGCCGACATCGATTGGGCTCATGGCTGATGCCATCATTCTAGGGCCTGGAAGAGCTGCTCCTGGTCCAAGGGGCCAAATTGACAGACACACTGCACATCTGCCATGGGGGCCATTCGGCATACAAGGGACACCTGTACACCTTCGTGCTTCCCGGCCCCTTGTTGGAGCCTCAGAATACCCAGACTGGGAACCCTAATTTTCACCACTGAAGCAGTGGGGCTCAGAGGGGTTAACTGACTTGCTCATAGTGGCCCAACATGAAACAGGCAATTTTTCCTGAACCGTCACTGCGATCGTGTTGATAGGCTTAGCCTGGTCATAGCTGCAAGGGAGGCTAGGTGAGGGAGGGTCTGAGTGGAAGCTGTTTTTTTCCCAAGGAGTGGAAAATTGCCTTGAGTGGGAAGGGGTGTGGTTTCAATACAAAGGACAAATGCCTACCCTATTACCTTGTGGGGATGTTAGTAAGAATAAAATGGCTGAGTCTTTCTAAATGTGTTTGGCACCCACCTCCCGCAAAGAAAATGCTCAGTAGCCATCAACTTTCATTCCACTCAAACTGTAAGTTCCTCATGGAAGTGGGTCTGATTTTCGCTCTCCACTGTATCCCCAGGGTCAATGCCACCGTAGGCGCTTGACATGTTTCCTAAGGGACACGAGTGGCTTGCCCCTCACATCTGTGCTCTTGTCACTCTTTTCTGACCTGCCCGTGGCCATGGCGTTTTTCAAGGAGGAGCCCTGTGAGGGGCAGGAGCATGCTGTGGAAGGAGTCAGGGACCTGCAGGGAGGTTCTCACATATGCTGGCTGCGTGGGCTTAGTCGAGTCACCTCCATCTCGGTTTGCACACCTGCAGAGTGGGTCCGACGACCTTAGCTGCCCTGAGCTTGTGGTGTGAAGAACAAGTGAGAAACTGGTTGCACAGCTGCGAGAAGCCTTGAACCCCAGAGCCAACCAGGAAGAGGTTGATAAAGACCCCACCCGAAGACTGGCCTTTGGAGAGGGACCCGAGGCCATGCACGAGGGGAAGTGGCCTTCCTGTCCCCTTCAGGGGACAAGGCTGTGCTCGTGTATCTGCGAGCCGAAGCTATTTTTACGCGGTACAACTGCGATGATGATGACGGGGCCTCTTCCTGAAAGGGAAGGGCGGCGAGCGGAGGCCTGAGTCATCAGCGGGGCGGTGAGGTTGCACAGGCTGCCGCAAGGCTGTGTGTGGCAAGCGGGCTTGCCCGCAAAACGACTACCTCCTCCTGTAGTGGCTCCTGGGAGGCGGTGGGGTGAATAATCCACACCAGGAAGAACTAGGTCAGACATTGGTCCTAGGGCCTGTCAATCATTTGATTGTCTAATGAGTGGTGAGCAGGCTTCTGGAAAGAACTGGAATACTAAATAGCTGGGAAAGGCGACTGGTGCCTTCTGGGTCTGTACGGTGTTGGCCGACAGGAGTTTAGGTGTCAGTTTAGGGCTTGGGGACATGTCCATGTGCTCGACACTGGATGTTGGGCAGTTGTCCCAGCTGACTGAAGCCTGGTAGCCCCCGTGATAGACAAGATCTCTGTCCGTTTTACCCAGAGGACACTGGGACTGGCTGAGGGGATGTGATGGCGTGGCCTCCACAGAAAACCTGTCAGGGCTCCTCAGTCCTGGGCCGAGAGATTCTGATCTTTACTGGAACGGCAAAAGAAGGCTTCCCAAAGACAGCTCTGTGTGAGCAGGGCCCTCACAGATGGACAGGATTGGCGTTCTTGAGGAGAAATTAGGTCACATGACATGGAGTGGCTCCAACATGGCTGGCTGGGACTGGTCAAGCTTGGGGGGTGCCAAGTAACTGAGGGTGGCTGGCAGGATGGGCACAGGGAGCTCTTTGGGGTCTCCCAGAGCTGTGCAGGCCCTGGGCAACCTCCCCAAGGTACAGTCATAGGATGGGGAGGAGAACTGGGGTGGGGGTAGGGAGCAGAGGGTGACCCATCTGGCGCAGAGGAAACCCGGGGCGTCTTCCTGCTGTTCCCTCTTCCGGAGGCTGAGCTGAGCAGGAGCTGAGTCCTTTCTGTAACCCACTTGGCCAGTGGCACACAGTTTCCTAAGTTGAACTGGAGTTTGGGAGGCTTCTTTGAGGGACGGACTCCAGCAAGCAAGAGAGGCTGATGAGCCCCCTCTGTGGTCCTTGGTCGGACCCCAAGCCAGTCTTTCTGTCCAAGCCTCAGTTTCCCCAACTGTAA
Organism: Ochotona curzoniae; assembly: GCF_017591425.1. NCBI lineage: Eukaryota > Metazoa > Chordata > Mammalia > Lagomorpha > Ochotonidae > Ochotona > Ochotona curzoniae. The sequence goes on from NW_024467060.1 coordinate 279,587, forward strand.
CACACAGAGTGGATACCACGGTCTCTAAGGGACCCTGCTGTGCTGGGAGGCCAATGGTTATAGCTGGGTACAGACCTCAGGGTTCCCTCTATTCTCAAGGAAGGAGGGTATCCCTGGTCATTCCCTGAGCAGGGCTAAGGCCGAGAAGCAGGAAGCGTTGCTTTTGCCCTTATTCCATGGCAGGTGGCTTGATGGCTCAAATGGGCACTCCCTCCTCCTCTGCTTTCTGGCCCAGGTCCTGGCACCTGTGATGGGGTCTGTAAGGACAAGAGGGGCCTTTGGATTGTCAGAAAAAACAGACCTTTTTTTTATACTTCTGCTATTGAGAGGCAAAGAGAATGAGTGAGAGAGCGCTCAGTTCTGTGCTGTTCACTCCTCAAAGGCCTGTGCTGGCTGGGACTTGGTCTGGTCAAGGCCAGAAACTCCATCCAGGTCTTCCGTGTGGGCGGCAGGGACCAAGTCCTTGAATCACCAGTGCCTGCTGGGGTCTGGAGTTAGAAAGCAGTTGTGGGTATTGAACCCAGGCCCTGTGAGGTGGGACATGGCATGTCTTAGCTGCTCCGCTCCCTGCTGCTGCTTGCTCACATGGTTTGGGTCAGCAGGAAGAGCAGGATCTTGTTTTGATAACACCATGGTTGCATCTGCCCAGAACTGCCCCTCAGCGTCTCGGATGCCAAGCTCTGGCCTTGTGTGGGCCTGCCTTTCCCGCTAACTCCAGATGAAACTTTTGGTTTCAGTTTCTGAAAGAGAAACTTCTGCTTGTCCGGACTCATGTATCTGTGTGGACAGATGACACACCTGGGAGGTCGGGGCAGCTGGCATCTGTGTGCCCAGGATGGTGGAAACCCTAGTTCCCAACTAAATCCCAGAACACATGGAGGAAACTGGAATTTTACAACTCGCCTGAGTGTGTGATGGGTGTGGTAACACTGGGTTCTTGGGGATCATTTGATACGCTGAGAGAGAGTGTTCACCCCTGGCTTCTCCATTCCTGGGCTGATGCCTAACGAGGCTGGCAAACGTGGGGCAAGTACGGGGTGGGTTCGGGTGGAATCTGAGTATAGGGACAACCAGGCATGCACTGGTTTCCAGGCCGGGGACAAGTTGCATTCCTGAGCCTGTGTCTTCTTCCACGGCGGAAGGGGTGATTTATGTAGCTGATTTGTATTGGGCCTGCAGCCAGGTGTTGTGTGAGGCTTGCTGTGTGTTTATTCAGAAAAGTATGGATAAAGGGCTCCAGTGTGCTAGGGACGCTGTGAGGTCAAAGGAGGACATGGACCTGGAGGAAGTGAGGTGAGGAAGACTGAGGAAAGCCAAGGTCAGATGCAGGGGCCTGGTGAGGCCGTAGTGTAAGCTGGCTCTTGGAGGCAGCACTCTGGCACAGGCCAGCCTAGGGAAGCACTCTGCGGCAGTGCTGTTTATTTTTTTTTTCCTTAAAGATATATTTATTTTTATTGGAAAGGCAGATATGCAGAGAGGAATATCCTCTGTCTGATGATTCACTCCCCAAGTGGCTGTAATGGCCAGAGCTGAGCCAATCTGAAGCCAGGAGCCAGGAGCATCCTCCAGGTCTCCCACGTAGGTGCAGGGTCCCAAGGCTTTGGGCCGTCCTTGAGTGCTTTCGCAGGCCACGAACAAGAAGCTGGGTGGGAAGTGGGGCTGCCAGGATCAGAACCGGTGCCCATATGGGATCCCGGGTGTGCAAGGCAAGGACTTGAACCACTATGCTATCGCGCCGGGCCCGGCAGTGCTGCTTTCAATGGAAGTCAGTCCTGGCTGGCCAGGAAAGAGCTTCTGACCTAAACTCGGAGTCCTTGGGTGGTGAGAGTACAGCCAAAGAGCCACCCTCCCACACAGGATGCCGTGGAGAAAGGCTCTTCCCACTGGGGTTCTGGGAGCTCATATCCAGCAGGAGGGGCCGTGGGGCAGGGACTGTCCTCTCCCCACCTGGCAGGCTCTGTCTTCATGTGCAGCTGCCAAGGCCCCCACTAAGGGCTACCACCCAAGAAGAAACCAGTCACGGTCAGATCTGGCTGAACCACAGGGCTCAGGCTGAAAGACATGGGTCAGTGAGTGAAAGCGGGCCATGTGCTAGGGCCTCCCTTTCCAGTGCCCCAAAGGCTGCAATGACAACCCACCCTGCCCATTGAGCAGCAGCAGGGCCCGCATGCTTGCTTTCTTTCAAAATGTTTATTTCTTGTACTTTTCATCTATTTGCAAGGCAGAATGATAGAGAAACAGAGATTGTTCATTCTCTAGTTCACACCCCAGATGCCTGGGGTACCCACAGTTGGGCCAGGTCAAAACCAGGTGCCCACAACTAATTTAGATGTCCTCTGTGGGTGGCAGGGTCGCCAGTACTTGAGCTATGATTGCCCGCTGTTTCCCAGGGTGTGTGTTAGCAGGAAGCTGGGTTGGAAATCCAGGAGCCAGCATTGCAATCAGGCACTGAGAGAGCATGCGGGTGAGCCGGGGTCACATGCATGCCCCCAAACAGGCTGATGCTGTTTTCTTCTCCCCTTCACCCCGCACCTATAACCCAATTTCCTTTCATATCCGCTTCCTCTGTCCACGACGCTCTTCCCTTAGATACCTGATGGCAGACCCACCTTACTGCCTTCCAGCTTGCTCCAATAGCTTGTCTTTTCCTGGCATTCTGGCAGAGTACAGCACTCCAGTTGGGGTTATCTCCAGGATGGAAGAAGACCTGCAAGACTGTGCAGTGTCCAGGTCCCGCAGCAAGGGACACCTGCAGTATTCCCAAGCTTGGCTGGTGGGGAGCAGGAACCAGGAAGAAAGCTGTGAGAGGGCCACCTGCTGGGAGGGCATCAGAAGGATGACCTCTCTGCCTGCAGTTCTGTGGCCTTCCCACCTCCATCCCAAAGTCCTCTTCCCTTGCTCTATTTACACCTCCTGCATCTCTGCGTCCTCAGGATTGCTACCTGTATTGACTATAAGCACCAGGAGGGCAAGAATTTTCATGTTTTTGTTTTTTCCTACATCTCAAATACTTAGAACACTGGCATGATTAGGCACTTGCAGTAGGCATTCAATAAATAATTGCTGGACACAGCGTGATGGCTCAGTGGTTAAATCCTTGCCTTGAATGCATCAAGATCCCATAATGGTGCCGGTTCATGTCCTGGCAGCTCCGTTTTCCATCTAGCTCCCTGCTTGTGGCCTGGGAAAGCAGTAGAGGATGGCCCAAAGCCTTGGGACCCTGCACCTACGTGGGAGACCTGGAAGAGGTTCCTGGCAACTGGCTTCCGGATGGCTCAGCTCTGGCCATTGCAGCCACTTGGGGAGTGAATCAGCAGATGGAAGATCTTTTTCTGTGTTTCTCATTCTTTCCGTAAATCTGCCTTGCAAAAAAAAAAATTGTATAAATCTTATAAAAAATAAAAATAAATTTAAAAAGAAATAATTGCTGAATAACTGAATACCACTCAGTCGCTTGGGGTACCTTAAAGAAAGCCTTTGTGACTCAACTAGGCCCCTGCCTGGGGAAGGAGCGGATGGCTCCTGTGGTCTGGGGGTGTTGGAGCAGGGGTAGGACAGCAGAGCCCTGGCTGGGAAGGGAGGAAGCCTGCAGGACTGAGGCCACTGCAGCCTCCAGACCCTGCAGTTCCTGCAGCACGTTCTGCCCGAGGCTGCGACTTAGGGATGTACTTGGCAAAGGCATCCATGTACTTGGTCTCTGCCACCGGGCCTGGCTCTGTGAAATCTCCCTGCTGAATCAGCTCCTTCTGTGCCCCTCCGCGGGGCTCCATAGAGTGCTTTCTTCAAGGACTCGCTGTGCAGCCGGAAGCCCAGGAACTGCAGGCTGGCGGAGGGAGACAGGGTTTCAGGCCTCCATGGGCCGCTCCAGTTTGCAGCAGCAGGGGCTGCTTGGAACCAGCCTGATCCCAGGGCTACCACTGGTGCATTCTTGGGCTCCTTCCTCCACAGGTGCCCGGAATGCTTGGCTCTCCATGAGACAGCTTTGTCCCTCTAAACTTCCATGTCCTATGAGAGAGAATACTCACACTAAGACGTAGCCTCATCCTCCAGTCGTCAGCTTGTGCACTTTCTCCTGTGAGTCTGTAAGCTGAAAGCAATGTCAATTGTAACACCAAGATTTGGGGTGAGAACCCTGGAAAATAAATTCATTTTCATCTGGAAAAAAATCAGTATTTGAGACCACCAGCTAATGATGAATAAAACAAAACAACATACTATACAAAACTCAAATGTCTTAAAGACTGATCACTCCAACATACAAAAAGTAAAAAACCTAAATTAAGAAAAGGTTAAAAAAAAAGGTCAAATGACCACATACCACCCACTGCAAAAAAAAAAAAAAGTACTTGCAATGAGTTATCAAAGGTTAATCTTCTTAAAAATATTTATTTTATTATTACTTTTTAATTGGAAAGACAGATAAACAGAGAAAAGGAGAGATAGAGAAAAAGATCTTCTGTCCGCTGGTTTACTTCCCAAGTGGCTGCAATGGTCGGAGCTGAGCTGCTCCGAAGCCAGGAGCCGGAACTTTCTTCTGGGTCTCCCAAACCAGTGCAGGGTCCCAAGGCCATCCTCTTCATCCCACGGCCTGTTTTCCCAGACCACAAGCAGGGAGCTGGATGGGAAGTGGAGCAGCTGGGACATGAGCAATGCCCATATAGGATGCTGGTGCAAGAAAGACAAGCATCTAGCCTCTAGGCTATTGTACTGGGCCCAGACAAAGGCTAATCTTAACGTACACATTTTATAGATCAATATGGAAATAAAAAGGGTAAGTACATTAAAAAATGGGCAAAGTGTATAAACAGAAACAAGGAAAGGGAATTCAATAATGGACAGCAGATGCATGAAAAAAAAATGCTCTGCATTCATAATTAAAGAAATGCAAAAGAAAACAGCAAAGAAACACCCTTTCCAACTATCAGAGCGACACCCCTGAAAATGTGTCATGGTGTGCAGTGTTGGTGAGGGTGTGGCGGGAAACATGACCGTGGTCAGTTTGGAAATAGCTGCTGTGGAGGGGTACCAGAGCCGCCACTTCTTTGATGCCTTTTCTGTGGAGAGCTGAGGTCTGTACACCCTCCCTTTGAATTTGTGTTGCACTGTGTTACCTAGCTAATAAAATGTAGCGAAAATCACATTGTCCTAGTTTCAAGTGTGATCCTTAAGCTGCCCAGTAGGTTCTATCTCTTGCCTCTTAGATATCAACTACAGGTTACCTATATCATCTGGCACATTTCTTTTTTTAAGATTTGTTATATTTTTATTGGAAAGTCAAATTTACAAAATGAAAGAAAGACAGAGAGAAAAATCTTCCATCTACTGGTTCATTCCCCAAGTGGCCACAATTGCCAGAACTAAGCTGACCTGAGCTGATGCTGAGCCGATCTGAGGCCAGGAGGCAGGATTCTCTTCTGGGTCTCCCACACAGGTACAGGGTCCCAAGACTTTGTGCCGTCCTCGACTGCTTTCCAAGTCCACAAGCAAAGAGCTGGAAGTAGAGCAGACAGGACCCGAACCGGTGCCATATGTGATTCTGGCATGGGCAAAGTGAGAAAAGTGAGAATTTTAGTCACTAGGTTACCACATGGGGCTTTCATGTAGCAATCTTATGCTGTGGATGTGATTACGTGGAGTCAGAGGATAAGGAGAAGGAGGCCCCATCATGTGGGTGATAAAGACACCTTGGAAGAAAATAGAAAATGAACCGACCATCTGAGCCCTTCCTGAAATCCTGAACAAAATGATAGCTTTAAACACAACACTCTGGGGTGGCTTGGTACATATAACAGGTGTCTGGCACAGCCATCAAACTGAAATGAACTCCTTGTCCCAGCGATTGCACGTCTATAAATCTAGTCTGCTGGGATGCTTGCAGAATGCATCAAACCAACCCGGCACAGAAGTGGATTACTGTATTGTTTCTAACAGCACCAGACTGGGAATCATCTGTATGTCTGTCGTTGGGAAAATGGGTTAAAATAACTCCAGTATATCCAGTTAATGCTAACGAGGTACAATGGCCAACATTCCGAGACAGTTGTCCCACTGGTGGTCCTGTGAAAATCGGGGATGTGAAAGAACGGTTATGAGAATGGACTCTGCTGTTTGTGATCTGTGTGACTTTGAGAAAATTGTTTAACTGCTTCTATACCACAATTTCTTTATTTGTAAAGTGGGGTGTTAATCCGGGTACCTGCCTCCGAGGGCTGTGGTAAGAAGTAAATAAGTTCCTGCAACCACATGGTATGTGTCTATGCTGTGCGTATTTTGAAGATGCAGAGTTTTGGGTTTTAGATTGGGTTGGATCACACTTTTATATCTTTTTAAAAAAGATTTTATTTACTTATTTGAAAGGCAGAGTAACAGTGGGGAATACCTAGAGAAAAAGAGATCTTCCATCTGCTGGTTCACTATCCAAATGTCTGCCAAGAGCAGGGGCCGGACCAGGGCAAAGCCAGGAGCCAGGAACTCCGTCTGAGTCCCCCCCATGGCTGACAGGGACTGGAATACTTGGCCCATCATCTGCTGCTCCAAGAGGCATTATCAGCAAAGGACTGTGGAGCAGGTGGGACTCCAACCACTGAGCTGATGTGGAATGTGGAGGTTGGCTAGGCCACAATGCCCAGCCCACATTTTTTTTAACTCCATTGGTTTATTTTTTTAATTCATACACAGAAAACAAAAAGTCAGAATTTTTAAAAATACGTATACAATACCTATTCCACATTAGGAATGCAACTAAAGGAAATCATTCAATGTCTATCTAGCTCACATTTAATACCTCTTTAAAAATATTAACTTCTTTTTATTGGAAAGACAGCTATACAGAGAGGAACAGAGACAGAGAAAAAGATCTTCCATCTGCTGATTCACTCCTCAAGTGGTGGCAACGGCTGGAGCTGAGCTGATCCGAAGTCAGGGGCTTCTTCCGGGTCTCCCACACTGGTGCAGGGTCCCAAGGCTTTGAGCCGTCCTCCACTGCTTCCCCAGGCCACAAGCAGGGAGCTGGATGGGAAGCAGAGCTGCTGGGATACGAACCAGTGCCCAAATGGCATCCTGGCACATGCGAAGTGAGAGCACTTTAGCCCTTAGGCTACTGTGCCGGGCCTCACATTCAGTATTTAGTCCGCCAGGCTTGCGTTGTAGGACAGAGAGGGGAGACTGACAAACACAGCTTTGAAGAGAGACGGAGCCCCATTTTGGACTCTTGCTACCTCCTAGGAATTCTTCTTACCTTAGCGCTTACAGAACCAATCATTCCTTTTCAACAACTGCTCAGCGTTGTGTTGTGCGACCCCAGCACATTTCTTCCCCTGTCCCCTAGTGGTGGACCCCTGAGTCACTTCCAGTTCCTTACTCACAGTTACAAAAAGCATGCCAGCATCCTTGCACATTCGCTTGTCTCTGCTCAGTTAGTATTCTTCCTGCAGTGTGGGTTCTTAGAAATGGAGCTATTGGCATTAAGGATACTTAAATTTTTAGATAGACTCTTTGCTATCTCTTCTTGTAGGTTTATTTCTGTTTTTAGATTAACTTTAATATTTTGCCAAGTCTTATCACCCAGGCTGTGGGTTTCAATGAATACACAGATGAGTCAGCCACCATGTCTGCTTTATAGAGGTCGCAGGCTGCCTGGGACTGGCCTGGACGAGATGGGGTATGGGAGGCAGGGATGGCAGTAACCAGAACTGCATTTTGGGTTTGGAGCGATCACTTCTCCAAAAGGGGGTTTCCTGGTGCTTGTACTAGTTGCAGAGTACTTCCTGGAACCGTGACTCATCCGACTCTCACAGCGGCCCTTGGTATCCGGCAGTGCTGTCATCGCCACCTTCCAGATGGGCCTGAAGGACCAAGGCCTCGCCCAAATCCAACCTCCCAGCTCTTAACTCCTCCTCACCTTGCCATTGGCTTTACTTACCCAGAATCACCCCCCCCCCCAACCCCAACTTCTTGTCCCCTACTGTGAGTTGCATTGGCTGAGCTGGCTGTTCCTTGGGCACTGGCTGAGGAAGCTGCACACACTGTGCCACCTTCTCACAGAAGCCTGGGGTCTGGAACCCACGTGCCCTGGGTCACTGCATCCTGACCCGGACCCAGCTCCGGGATCCAGATAACAGACGCTGCAGCTCGCTCCCCACCATCCCGGACCTCCAGCTCAGCCCACCTTCTCCTCCACCTGCTTGACCCACTGGGAAACCAGGCCTTTCCAGGTTAACTCGGGTTAGGCACTGCACCTCTCCTGCAGCTTTTGAGGACGCACGTTCCTCTGGCAAGAAGCCACAGTAATTCCCAAATTGTCCGTGTGGATCAAGTTATTATTTTTCCGGGCTCTCTGGGAGGTCTGAGGACAGGGAAGGAAGGGTAACACATGAAGTCTGCAGTGAATCCCACACTTGCCAACATCCTCGCCGCCTCCGCCGCGGAGGGCAGGGGGCGGGGAGCAGGGGCCTCTCCCGCCTTCCCTCTGCTCCCTCCAAGGTCCACATCCAGTCCTCTCACTGGCAAGTTTGGGGAAAACTTCGGATGACAGCGCAGCCAGAAGCTCGGAGGGCACGCGTGTCTCCTCCACCGGCAGGTCCAGCCCACTTGGGCTGACATTTGAACCCTCATCCCGCAGCCGCTCCCCGGCGCCCCACCCTGGCGATGTCCGCGCAGAGCCCGCCTTTGGATCAACAACCTGCGTGCGCACATCTGGAGGAATTACGGTAACGCCGACTGCGGCGCTTCGCTGGCTCTAGCTCCCCCGCGCGTCCACAGCGAGGATTGCAACGTTTGGGGGAGGGTTGGAACCCAGCGGGCTCCGCCCACTCCTGGAGGGGAGCCGGGGAGCGAGGCCCTGCCTTAAATTACTTTTCATTCCTGCCAGAGTCGCCTCCTGGACTCCCAGTGGCTCGAGTCTCCCGTGGCCACGGGTCCTGGACACCACTGAATTAATTTTGGAAGACAGGCACGCACAGAACCGCCCTGACAAATCCAAGGCTTGCTGTGTGTCCCTGGGTGAAGTATTACCCTCTCTGAGCTTCACTTTACTCCACTAGCGTTTGCCTAAGATGATGAACTGGGGGCCTGGCACGATAGCCTAATGGCTAAATCCTCGCCTTGCATGTACCGGGGATCCTACATGGGTGTCAGTTCATGTTCCAGCTGCTCCACTTCCCAACCAGCTCCCTGCTTGTGACCTGGGAAAGCAGTCAAGGATGGACCAAAGCCTTGGGTCCCTGCACCCAAAAGTGGGAAATGCAGAAGAAGCTCCTAGCTTCGGACTAGTTCAGTTCTGGCCATTGCAGCCACTTGGGGAGTGAACCAGTGGATGGAAGATCTCTGTCTCTCCTTCTCTCTGAAAATCTGACTTTCCAATAAAAATAAAAATAATTCTTAAAAAACAACAACAACAAAACAAAAGGATGAGCTGGAATGGCACAGGTCTTCACCCACTCACTATGTGCTGGGGCCATCCAGGGGGGATTTGCATGGGACCACACAGATGGAGGGGCAGAGCTAGGCCTGGCCTTGGGATCACAGGTTCACAAGTGCTTCAGGACAGGGCGTGCAGTGCAGGCTCTGTGGATGGAAGGGGTGTCCAGGGACCTTCCTGAAAAGTCACCTCTTCTGATGGGGCCTTCATCCCTCCTGATGGCCTGCTCGAGTGGGCAGGGAGCCCATAAGAACACCCAGGGCTTTTGTGGAGAGAACAGGAGAGACTTGTCCAGGCCACACAGCTGGGCGGTGAGGACCTGGCTGGGAGCCCGGTGCTCATGCTGCGGCCTCCTCTGCCTTTGGGTGAGCAGTTCTCAGGTGGGCGTGGGAGGCTCTGTACTGATGACTTCCCTCCTGGCACCCCTCCAGGGGCTCCCTGCTGGCCACCACTGTCCTCAACGGGCTGGAACCTTCTGTTGCCTGCCGCTCCTTGGGGAATCCCTCCTCCAGCCCAACAGATGCCATAAACAGAGAGACCAGTGGGGCACGGACTTCCAAGGGCAAGTGCAAGACCAGCAGACATTTTCCCTTTCTCGGTGTATGAACAACTTTTTTAAAAAGATGTTTATTTTTATTAGAAAGTCAGATATACAGAGAGGAGGAGAGACAGAGAGGAAGATCTTCCAGCCAATGATTCACTCCCTAAGCAGTCTCAATGGCTGAAGCTGAGCCAATCCGAAGCCAGTAACCTCTTCCAGGTTTCCCACGTGGGTGCAGGGTCCCAAAGCTTTGGGCCATCCTTGACTGCTTTCCCAAGTCACAAGCAGGGAGCTGGATGGGAAGCAGAGCTGCCGGGATTAGAACTGAAGCGCGTATGGGATCCTGACATGTGTAAGGTGAGGACTTTAGCCGCTAGGCTATCGTGCCAGGCCCTATGCACAACTTCTGTGTGTTATGGAACATACATAGTGAGTGACATCATTCAGTAGATGAATTGTGGATACTTTTTCCTTTGTCATGGCGTAGTTCTTTTGGTAGTGAACATAATTAAAAAGACAAGATATTAGAAAAGTTATTTTAAGATTCTCCTCCATTTTTTTTAAAGATGTACTTATTTTTTTTATTGGAAAGGCAGATTTACAGAGGAGAGACAGACAGATTCATCCTCTGATTTACTCCCCAAGCGGCCGACACGGCCGGGGCTGAACCAATCCGAAGCCAGGAGCCAGGAACTTCTAGGTCTCCCACACAGGTACAGGGTCCTAAGGCTTTGAGCCATGTTCTATTGCTTTCCCAGGTTACTAGCAGGGAGCTGCTAGTAAAGCATAAAAAAAATAACAAAAAAAAAGCATAACAAAACTTCTGTATCTTAGATCAATCAAATGTGACAAAATATGTGGGAAGGTTCAACTTTTGTACATCTGAAAGTTTTCTAAATGAAACATCAGTGGGACCTAGCGCTGTGGCCTAGCGGCTAAAGTCCTTGCCTTGAATGCTCTGGGATCCCATATGGGTGCCAGTTCTAGTCCCAGCAGCTCCACTTCCCATCCAGCTCCCTGCTTGTGACCTGAGAAAGCAGTGGAGGACGGCCCAAAGCCTTGGGACCCTGCATCCGAGTGGGAGACCCAGAAGAGCTCCTGGCTCCTGGCTTCGGATTGGCTCAGCACCAGCCGTTGTGGTCACTTGGGGAGTGAATCATCAGGTGGAAGATCTTCCTCTCTGTTTCTCCTCCTCTGTGTATATCTGACTTTGCAATAAAAATAAAATAAATATTAAAAAAAAAGAGAGAAAGAAACATTGGGGAAGAAGATTTTCAATCTCCCTCCCACGGGCCACGGGTCTCACAGCCCATCAGGCTCAGGGGCCTGGCAAGGAGCAGCCCCAGATTCCAGCAGGTGTGTACCTGACAATAACACCCAGGTCCCCTCCAAACGATGCCTGTGTGCCTGGGACCTCAGACCTACATGGCTGGGGCTCCCTCTAACCTGGAATCCCCCAAACCTACACAGCCAGAGCTCCCTTTAACCTCAGGACCTCAGACCCCCACAGCCAGGGCTCCCTTTAACCTGGGGAGTTTGGGCCCCTTTCAGTCTCCCTTCCTCCCACCCCTTCTCTGGGGCTCTCGTGATGAACAAAAGAGCTTAAAGGGAAAGGGGGTGGATAGCCAGCAAGCAGGTACACAAGCATGGGGGAAGTTCAACAATATTGAGGTGGGAGTCTTCAGGAGCAGATACCCTGTGGACAGTGGGGCCGATGGACGTGGTCCTGGGAGTACAAGGGCAATGAGGCTGGGTGGAGGATGCGGGCTGTCACAGGAGTGTGCAGCTACAAACGGCAGTGGTGAAGCAGCAGCCCTGTGTCCCAGGTGGCAGCTGGCCGCTGTGCCAGCCTGCTGCTCCCTGGCTCCTGCGTTCTTGCCCTTTGGGGTGGTGCCATCCTCTGCTCACCTGGTCTCAATCAGCATCCTGTCCACCTGCCACTGCTCCTGCAGGAGTTCTTGAAAATCAGACCACCTGGACCCGGAGTGATGACTCCATTGGCAAATGCTTCCCTTGTGTTTGCTGGGATCCCATATGGGCACTGGTTTTTGTCCTGGCTGCTCCACTTCCCATCCAGCTCCCTGCTTCTGGCCTGCGAAAGCACTCAAGGACGGCCCAAAACCTTGGAACCCTGCACCTATGTGGGAGACCCGGAAGAAGCTCCTGGCTTCGGATTGGCTCAGCTCCGACTGTTGTGCTCACTTGGGGAGTGAATCATCAGACAGAAGACCTTCCTCTCTCTCTCTCCTCCTCTATGTATATCTGACTTTCCAATAAAAATAAATAAATCTTTTTTATTTTTATTATTTTTTCATTGGAAAGGCGGATATACAGAGAGGAGAGACAGAGAGGAAGACCTTCCGTCCGATGATTCACTCCCCAAGTGAGCGCAACGGGCCGATACTATGCCAATCCGAAGCCAGGAGCCTCTTCCGGGTCTCCCACGCGGGTGCAGGGTCCCAAAGCTTTGGGCCGTCCTCGACTGCTTTCCCGGGCCACAGGCAGGGAGCTGGAAGGGAAGCGGGGCTGCTGGGATTAGAACTGGCGCCCATATGGGATCCCGGGCGTGCAAGGCGAGGACCTTTAACCACTTGCGCCACTGCGCCGGGCCCAAAAATAAATAAATCTTAAAAAAAAATAGGAAAGCAAATTAGGCTGTTTGTGCTAGATCCTTAGCCTGCTGGGTCAGCAGCAGGAGGTAAGGACAGTTACTGACCCTCTCTGACCTTACACCCTCCTCTATAAATTGGTGCCCACAGTGTCCGTTTCATTGGGCAGTCAAACATGATAATCTATACAAAATGCTCAGGCCTGGCATTTTGTATAGGAACCATGTCGGGGGGATGAAGGAGCTGATGGGGAGGAGGGTGAACGTCAGGGCCAGAAACCACGTGCATGCTGGGCTCCTCCGCATCCGGGCACCATGACAGCACCACAGTGCCATGTGGCCATGCAGGGGGATCTACTCCTGGAGCTGGGGCCAGCGCAGGTGGCCGGGGAGGGGAACTCAGGCTCTGTCCTTTGTCTTAGGGTTTCTGAGACCTGCAGGGGTTTGGGGTCTGGCCCAAGGGTACAGGGAAGTCTGGGATATGGAGCTAGTCCCTGCCAATTGCTCAGAGTAAGATCTCAGTGTTCCTCCATTCCCATGCTCACTATGGCCCATCTCAGAGGGCCCCCAGGAAGGAGAGTTTAAAGCCAGGAGAGCAGGGGTCAGAGGTCGGAGGTCAGCAAGCCAAAGCTGGAGTGGTATCTGTGCTCAGGTGTCCAGGTAAGGAGCACAGATGGAGTGTGCAGGAAACAGTGTCCCAGGCAGAGTGAAAAATGTGGCAGAAATCCTGACAAAGGGAGAACAGTTGGGTCCAGCAAGGCACCATCGCTCGCCTGAGACCTCAGAGCAAGCGCTCCCCTTCCTTGCCAATCGCAGGCTGACAATGACAGAGGACAGGAGTGAGCAAGAGAAGGGAGGCTGCCCGCCCCCAGGTCTGTTCCGAGGAGCTCGGGGCAGCATGCCAGGGAGTGTACTTCCACCGTGGTGGGCAGTCAAACCCTTCAGCCCCTCACCTCCAGGAATGAACAGCAAGCACAAAGGCTTTGAGGTGGAAAATTCAGGGCTTTTCTGAGAAGCAATGTGGAGTGAGGGTGGGTAATAAGGGAGGTGGTTGGGGGCCTGGGGTTGGCAGGCCGGCCGAGAGCAGCGGGAAGCGGGCAAGAACTCTTGGTGGGGGACAGATGGAGCCAGTCTGCACTGCATTTGCTTCTGCAGCTGCCATGTGTAGGATGAGAAGAGGGAGCTAGACTGGGGCTGGGTCCCCAGCCAGCTGGCCACCAGTGCCTGCAGAAGGCCCTCTGGCCTACAGACCAGCTGTCCTAGTGGGGAGGGCAGCGAGGCAGGCCTGGTGGCAGTGACCGGATCCTTGCCTCTCCTGGCAGGTGGGCAGAGTGGCTCTGCACTGGGCTGCAGGCACGGGGCACGAGCAGGCAGTGAGGCTGCTCCTGGAGCATGAAGCGCTGGTGGACGATGCAGATGTGGTACGGGGCCCCTCGCAGGGACATGTTGGTGTGTGTGTCTGCTTGTCTGTCTGTCTCCGGGGTTGGGGCAGGGTCTGGTGGGGGAGCAGGGGCAGGGATGGTGGTCAGTTATGATCCCTCTGGGTCTGGGAGCTGGCTCTCGTTGCTGAGACTGGCACAGGTGGGTGGGAGCACTTTGTGTTCCCATTTTCGGTCTGTCCGTGTGTTTCAGCTGCACCGGCACAGCCAGGAGGGCAGGATGAAAACCCACTCAGCAGGGTCACCAGGACAAAGAGCTCCAGCAGAAACTGCTAGCACTTGAGCCAAGAATTGCATGAAGTTTGACAGTCATGCTGAGTTGTAGGGCAGGTATTCACTGCTGAGACAGAGGGAGAGAGAGAGAGGAGAGAGAGACAGGGAGAGAGGAAAACTTATGGGGTTTTCTGTAAGTTTGGGAGGAATGCCCAATGACCAACAATAACAATGACTTTTCATAAGGATTCACTTAGAATCTAAAAAAGCACAAAACTTGAAACTTCCCTGCAGTGCCAACACACTTTTTTTTTTTTGTCCTGGCTTCTCTGCTCCCAGGAAGGGGGCTTGATTAGGAGTTGGGGTCAGGATCCCTGTAGGGGGGCAACCTCACCCCCTCCTCTTGCTGTCTCACCCCATCTGCTCCCTGGACCTTCGTTAGAGGTAGGCTAAGGGTGGAACAGGGAGGGGAGTGTTGTCTTGGGTGCCTAGTACAGATGCGTTGGTGAAACCTTGCAACGTCTTGCGTGGCTCTTTTTCCACCAGGTCTTCTGCTAGGACCTGAGCCTTGTGAGAGAAGGTCTAGGGAGAACAGGGAGGGGAATCCTACTCCCCGTGCAGACAGCAATGAATACATCCTGTGATGTAACCAGATGGGCACGCAGACTTCAGTTATAGGCATGTAGAGGAAGTATCTCAGTCAGTTTTCTTTATTATTATTGTTTACAAATATTTATTTATTCATTTGAAAGGCAGAGTTACACGGACAGAGGGTGAGACAGAGAGAGCTTCCATCTGTTACTTTATTCTCTGAATATCTGCAATGGCTAGAGTAGGCCAGACCAGACTAAAGCAAAGACTTCATATAGGTGCCAGAGCCCAAACACTTGAGCCATCCTTTGTTGCTTTGCCAGGCCCATCGGTAGGGAGCTGGATTGGAAATGGAACAGCTGGGACATGAACTGGTGCCCATATGGGATGGCAGCATTGCAGATGGTGGATTTATCTGGCCCCCATTTTTTAATTTGAAGAGAGAAATAGTTTCTATCAGCAAATGTTCATAACAATAGGCATTGGGCCAAGCTGAAGCATGGAGCTGGGGAACTCAGACATATAAGTGACAGAGACCCAAGTACCTGAGCCATCCCCGCTTCCTCTCAGGGTCTGTATTAGCAGGAAGTTGAAGCCAGGACTCCAACTCTGGTGCCCCAATGTGGAAAGTGAATATATTTTTTTAAAGATTTATTCATTTTATTTGAAATGCAAAGTCATGTGGGGAGAGATATCTGTCTGCTGGTTCACTCATCTAATGGTCACAATGGCCAGAGCTGTGCTGGTCTGAAACCAGAAGTGATGGGCTTCTTCCGGGTTTACCACGTAGGTACAGGGGCCCAAGCACCTGGGCCATCCCCTGCTTCTTCCCCAGGCCATTAATCGTGGAGCATCTGGGAAATGAACCAGTGCCCATAGGGAGTGCTGGTGCTGCAGGCAGAGGCTTAGCCTGATATGCTATGTGCCAATGCCTAGTGTGGACATCTTAACTGGCATTGCCTCCATCAGGCCAAGCACCTGCCCTCTTATCTGTTTTCCTCTGAGCTAACTGAACACCACAGGTGGGTAATTTGTAAGAAAAAGCAGCTTATTGGTCCCACAGTTTGGAAGCTGGAACGTTCAAGGTCTGGCAGCTGTGAGTGTGAGCTCCTTGCTGGTGGGGACTGTCCATGCACATGGTATCCTGTTATAAAGCCACAGTCAGGCCCAGTACAATGGCTTAGTGGCTAGATCCTTACTTTGAACACACTGGGATCCCATATGAATGCCAGTTTGTGTCCCACCTGCTCCACTTCCCATCCAGCTTGCTGCTGGTAGCCTTTGAAAGCAGCAGAGGACAGCCCAAAGCCTTGGGATCCTGCACTTGCGTGGGAGACCTGGAAGAAGCTTCTTGCTCCTGAGTTCAGATCAGCTCAGCTTTGGCCATTGCAGCTATCTGGGGAGTGAACACTGGATGGAAGATCTTTGTCTTTTCTTCTCTCTGTAAATCTCCCTTTTCAATAAAAATAAATAAATCTAAAAAGAATGAATAAAGTCAGTCCTTTGGATGAGGACCCAAGCCTTATGGCCTCATTTAATCATTAATATCTCCCAAAATTCCCACCTCCAAATACTATAATCAGATTAAGTCTGCACTCTCTTCCTTGTTCACAAAGAAGATTATGTTTTAATGTGGGTTTTGGTGGAGATGCTCAAAGCTTAATGGGGAGACATTTCAGCAGGAAAATACTGGGGAGGAAGCTAGGTGTCTAGTGATATGCCCCTGGGCTGTGTCCTGGACAGCTCCTGGGGATCAATGCTGGTGTGAGACAGTGAAGTGTCCCTGGTGCCCCCCCATCCTGTTCCCAGGGCTCTCCCTGCCCCATTCCTGACACTTCACACCTCATACTCCCCAGCCTCCAGGGGCTTTTCCCTCTGGAACACGCCCAGTGTGAGCACACCCTTCCAGTGCTGGCTCTCTTAATAGCTTCAGCCCAGACCAGTATCCTAACCCTGAACCTAACCCTAACCCCTCTGTGGCAGGGCCAGTCCCTTCTGCAAGATTCCAAGAGGATAAGCTTACATTCTTGTGGTCCCTGCTGGCTCTCGTGGCTTCTGCTCCTGCTGGCCATTCTCTTGAAGGTTTGCAAATAGTCGTCCACCTGCCATTGACCTAGCATGGCTCTCAGTCCTTGTCCCTGATTCCCATAGAGCCTCCCTGAACCTGAGGACTGGGGTGTGGGATGAGCTTCCACCTGCAGAGGGAGGGTGCTTTGCTCACACAGGACAGCAGAGTCAGGAGCAGCGAGACGCCCCTGTCTGCAATCTGTC
Organism: Ochotona curzoniae; assembly: GCF_017591425.1. Lineage (NCBI taxonomy): Eukaryota > Metazoa > Chordata > Mammalia > Lagomorpha > Ochotonidae > Ochotona > Ochotona curzoniae. The sequence continues at coordinate 296,668 of NW_024467060.1, forward strand.
TAGACCTTTCTATGTGCTGTGCCCAGCCTCTGCCACTACCACGTGTCTGCACCAGCACCTCCCTTCCCCCAGACTCCTGTAGGGCAGTGCCCCTTGTTTGGGAAGCTTAGAGTCTGCTGCTCGCTCAGCTGCCACTGGACTTCCATGCCCACTATGGCCAAGGTGCTCAACCTATCCAGCTCCCCTTTCCCCAGAAGAGGAGTTCTGGTGCCTCCCCGCCCCAAGACCCCTTTCTTGGCACCTCTCACACACAAGGCTCCTTGTGGGGTCATACCCATCCCCACAGGGGACCGAGTCCAGGGGGAGGGTGAAGGGTGAAAGACTCTGGGGGCACAAGCGTAGTGCCTTCCCCAGATGCAGAACTGAAGCTGTGCCATGTGGGGCTGGTGTTCTGGCTGCCCCAGAGGCTGCTGGCGTGGGAACTGCAGGGCGGCAGGTCTGGGTACATCATTGTAAATTTCCCATTGGGCATGATGTTTGATACTTCCCCTCCCCCAAGGCCTTGTCAGTGCAGTCCTAGTCGTCTGCCTGCGCAGGATGCTGAGGTCTCTAATCACAGCAAGTCAGAAGGCAAGTAGAGCGCATTTTCCTCTTGAAGCTGTGATTATGAATATCTCTCAGACTGCTTTCTTTTTTTTTTTTTTTTAAAGATTGGTTTTACTTTTATTGCAAAGTCAGATACACAGAGATGAGGCAAGACAGAGAGGAGTCTCTTCTGTCTGATGATTCACTCCCCAAGTGACTGCAACAGTCTGAGCTGTGCCAATCTGAAGCCAGGAGCCAGGAACTTCCTCCTGATCTCCCACGAGGATGCAGGGTCCCAAAGCTTTGGGCTGTCCTTGACTGCTTTCCCAGGCCATAAGCAGGGAGCTGGATGGGAAGCAGCCCCCATAAGGGATCCTGGCGCATTCAAGGCGAGGAGTTTAGCTGCTAGGCCACCGCGCTGGGCCCAGATTGGGTTTTTGAGGAGTGTGAGATACAGGCTGATCCTTGCCTGTTGACGCTGGGATTCCATTTGTGCACTGGTTCATGACCTGGCTACTCCACTTCCCATCCAGCAATACTGCTTAGGACTTGGGAAAGCAACAGAGGATGGCCCAAGTGCTTGGGACCCTGCATGCATGTGGGAGACCCAGAGAAATCTTCTTGCTCCTGGTTTCAGACCAGACAAGCTCTGGCTGCTGCAGCCAGCTGGGGAGTAAACCAGCAGATTTCTCTCTGTAACTCTGATTTTCCAAGCCAAAAAAAAAAATTTTTTTTTTTGGTGGGGGTAGTGGACATTTAGTTTAAATGGTTAGGAAGCCCTTGCCCCACATCTAGGGTGTGGATGGGCTAATTTGAAACTCAGGTCCAGGTCCTGACTGCAGCTTCCTGCCAGTGCAAACGCTGAGCTCAGGCAATTGGGTCGCGGCCAGCATGTGTGAGACTCGGATTTCTTCCCCAGCTCCTGACTCTAGCTCTAGCTGCTGGGGAATGAACCAACAGACGGGAGATCTTTTTTATTGGAAAGGCGGATATACAGAGAAAAGGACAGAGAGGACAGAGAGGAAGATCTTCCATCCGATGATTCACTCCCCAAGCGGCTGAGACAATCTGAAACCGTCCTGCTTTTCCAGGCCACAAGCAGGGAGCTGGATGGGAAGTGGGGCTGCCAGGATTAGAACCGGCAACCATATGGGATCCTGGTGCGTTCGAGGCGAGGACTTTAACTGCTACACTATCGAGCTGGGCCCAGGAGATCTTTTTTTGTCTTTCAAAAATAAAATAAAATAAAATAAAATTATCTCTTATGAACTGATGATGGGGGTAGATGGAAACTGTTTTATTTTTAGGTTTCATTTAGAGGGGACTAAAAGCTTGCAATAATATATCCACAAAACAAAACAAAAACACCTCCTGTTTTTTAAATTCCTAAAGCTGGGAGCTCTGTGGCCTGGGAGGCTCTTAAGGTTGCTAATGCCAAGTGGACACGGGGCCAGGTGCACAGCCACGCCCCCTCACCTGGTTCTCCTCACCTCCCTGTGTCCTCTCCCCTAGTTTGGGGTGAACGCACTCCTCCTGTCTGCCTGGTTCCGTCACCTGCGGATCGTGCAAATCCTGGTCAGCTTCGGGGCGAAGGTCCACTGTGAGAACAAGGTGAGGCTTTGGCTGGAGTCTTCCCTGTCCCCCCCTTGCTAGGGGCCTCTGCCTCTCAGCCTGAAGGTACACAGGTCTCTCCATCTCTGCTCCCACTGCCCTCTGCCCGCTGCCTACCTCTGCCTGACCCCTAGACCCCATCCCCTGAGAACCTTCTGGAAGCCCAGGCTGACACCAGTGCTGTGATGCTGGGACTCGCAGCTGTTTTCATTGAGGTTTGGGAGAAGGTCTGAGTGTGGCCAGGGAGTGTGAATGTGGTGGCAGATATATGCATGTGGTGGTGGTGGGGTGGGGGATGGCACCCTTGCCCTCCCTGCCTGTCCTAGCTCCCAGGGGTGGCTGTGATGGGGTAGAAGGAACAGAAATCCATTCACCAGTTTTGGCACCTTGGGTAAACCTTGGTTTTCTCCTCTGGGAATGGGGAAGTGGCCCATCTTGGAGCAGGGGGACAGCTCTGTCAGAAGAGGACCAGCAGCTCAGGGAACCTGGTATCTGTTCCCCAGGTTGTGTGTGGTTGGTTGGAGGGAGGGAGTGAGTGAGGGCGTGCTCCGGCCAGTGACACGCACAGAGCACTCTGTTCCTGGCTTCTTCGTTAGTGACTGGATCAGAAGTAATGTCTGGGACCTGTTTGCCCGTTCCGTGGGGGATGTTCTGGGGACAGCTGGTGATCAATGACCTCAGTGTCTGTCTTTGAGTCATTTTGCAGCTTATGATGTTTCTACTGTAAGTGCCCTCTTCTCCCCAAGCTCAGGGGTTACCTTCCTGACCCCTGTGACGATGCAAGCTCAGAGAGGCAGGTATCATTGGTCCCCGACCACACAACCAAATCTGAGTGGCTTGTCCTGTGGGCCCACTTGTTGTTGGCAGCGTTGTTCCTCGCGGGGAGGGGTGGCTATGTCTGGGAGACAGGCAGTGTGTGACAGGGGCCTCCCTTCGCATATCACCGGGGCCGCCTGGGCTTATTTGCAGGACGTCCTGACCTTACTGCACTGTGCTGCCCAGAAAGGCCACGTGCCAGTGCTGGTGTACATGATGGAGGACCTGGAGGATGTGGCCCTGGACCAGGCAGATAAGGTGAGAGCCACCTCATCGTTAGCTGGCCCCTGAGGCCCCTGGTGCTCACCAGGCTTCCTGCTTTCCTGAAGGTCCCCTCTAAGACAGGGACCCACTGGACTCTCAACCAGGGGAGCTGTTGGTCCGGAAGAGGGCTGGGCACGAATGGGCAGGGCTCAGGCAGAACATGTTCAGGTGGCTGTCAACCCTGACCATGGACCAGACAGGTGGGAGAAGGGAGCGCCTGCTCTTGGCTTCCTGGAAGAGGTGGTGTTTGCTGACTCACCTGGTTTGGGAGTACCATTGGGAAAAAAGGGGTGTTGGGGTGCGAGCAAACAGAGGAGGGAGCATCTACTGAGCTTCAGAGGGCGTCAAGGGCCCTCGGTGTGTGAATCCTGTGGGGGCTGGAACCGTGGGTGGGCAGGCTGGAGGGGGAACCTGCAGCTGCAGCCCCAGGGATCTGTCGTTTACTCAATGGGCAGTGGGGAGAGACCCCACAAAAAGGCATTGGGTGGCAAATAGGATCTGGGCTTTCCAGGGTAGGTGCATTTGGCCAGGGGAGGCACGAGGACAAGCTGCTGCAGGCCCAGAGTGGCTGGCAAGCAGAGCCACTTGGGCAGGCTGAGGAAGCCTGGCTCCTGTCTTTCTGGCCAGCTGGGCAGGACAGCGTTTCACAGGGCTGCTGAGCACGGGCAACTGGAGGCTCTGGACTTCCTCGTGGGCTCTGGATGTGACCAAGGCGTCAAGGACAAGGTACAGTGCCCGTGAGCCTCTGGGCTCCCTGCCAGGTTGCAGAGCCCCTACCCCATTTGCAAGTGCTGCCCCCTCACCTGTGCCCACCTGACTCTACCTGTACTCTTGGAAGGGCCCAGGGAGCAGGGCCTGGCTCCTGCCCATCCTGCAGGCATATTGCAGCCTACACCCGGGGCGAGCCCTGAGTTACAGTTTCTGGCTGCAGGAGATGCGTGCCATAGCCCTCAGGAAGAAGCTGTGATTAGCCGTGGTCAGGTGGCCTGGTGGCCTGATGGCTTGGCTATCTCTGGGGACAGGGGCTGTCTGTTGGTGGAGGTGTTGGGAAAAGCCTCATCCCTACCACTGGCTATGCTGTATGCTATGGTAACAGGTGGATGGGTGTCAACTCTCAGGGTAGAGAGTTGAAGCTCAGGGTTTTGCTCATCTGAGGAAGGGTGAGGGTGGGGGAGTGGAGGAGATGGCCCTGCAGGTGACTGCATCATGAAAGGTGTGGTAGCACATTCTAGACCATGCTTCTAACCAAGGCAGTGCCTCCCTCATTAACCCTTGCATTGGCGGGGACTGAGGTGGTGACAGTGAGCTCCCCAGACAGAGGCACCACAAGTGCCAGACCAGGAAGTGTGGTCACCAAGCGTTAGTTCTGTCTTCTCTTAGCTGGGGAAGATAAGGCCTAGAGATGGGGGTACTCTGGCTAAGGGCACACAACACGATAAAGGGAGGGCCGAGTGCAGGACCAGCACAACCCTGGTTCCTGGTGCTGAATCCTGAGTTCCTTGCCCTCCAGGGGCACTGAGCCCTGTGAAGGCTGCAACAAATCCGTCCACACTCATCCTCACAGGACCCCACAGCTCAGAGCAGCCCTAGCTCCTTCCTTCTGGAAACATGGACTGAGAAGGTTCTGGGAGTGCCAAGAGTGACACACCCAGGACAGCCCCTCACCAGGACAGGCTGATGGAAGGGGACAAAAATGACCGTCCCTTAGCAACTCAAGGAGAGCGGGAGCAGCAAACACAGAGGAGAGAAATGTGGGTGGTATGCAGGCGAGTCTTGCCATCAGAAAGTCAAGAGAGAGAAGTTTTGAAGCTTGCACCTCCCTCCTGAACTCTGCTTTCTGCTTAAGGATGGAGGGGTAGTGTACTGCATGCTAGTGAGGAATGTGGGTCAGGCCCTCCAGCTTCCTGAAGATCCCCTGGACACAGCCACTCCCCACCATGGCTGCCTTTCTTAATAGCCCCTGGCTCACAGCAGTGGCTGTGTGCGTGCCTACACAGGCAGAGGGCACGCAGAGGGAGCAGGGCGGAGCTAAGGATGGGGGGATTGCTATTCATTCATGTGGTATTCCAATGCTCATAAAGAAAGCCCAAGAGTTTCCTCTTGATCCCTTGTGAATGTGACTGTCCACTTATATGTGTGCAGCTTGACCAAGGGGTGGTGGACATTTCTCATTTTGAGTTGAAGTCCAAGTGCCTACTCCGTTACACGCTGGTGAGCGGCCATTGCTTGTCCCTGCCTTTTCTAGCCCTCTGCTTCCTCAGTAAGGATGTTCTTGTTTCTGGTTGTTCTTTCTGGAAGATCGATTTATTTATTTGAAAGACAGAGTTACAGAGGTGAGGGTGGAGGGGAGGGATGGAGCTTTATTTACCCTGCTTGTTCACTCTCAAAAATGGTTGGAGTTGCATTGGGCAGGAGCCAGGAGTTCTGTCTGGGTTTCCCAATAGGCTGCAGGGGTTCAAGCATTTGGGCCATCTTCTGCTGCTTTCCCAGGCACGTTAACGGGGAGCTGGATCAGAAGTGGAGCAGCCAGCACTGGAACTGGCACTCATAGGGGATACCTGCTACACCACAGGGCCCCGCCCCTCCCACCTAGTTCTTCAAGTATTGGGTCTGTTTTGAAAATATAAGGGAGGGCCCGGCGCGGTGGCGCAAGTGGTTAAAGGTCCTCGCCTTGCACGCCCGGGATCCCATATGGGCGCCGGTTCTAATCCCGGCAGCCCCGCTTCCCTTCCAGCTCCCTGCCTGTGGCCTGGGAAAGCAGTCGAGGACAGCCCAAAGCCTTGGGACCCTGCACCCGCGTGGGAGACCCGGAAGAGGCTCCTGGCTTCGGATCGGCATAGTATCGACCCGTTGCGCTCACTTGGGGAGTGAATCAATGGACGGAAGATCTTCCTCTCTGTCTCTCCTCTCTGTATATCCGCCTTTCCAATAAAAAAATAATAAAAATAAATCTTTAAAAAAAATAAAAAAAGAAAATATAAGGGAAGTGAGAACTTAGTTTGAGTTTTGGTTCTGCATGGCCTTGGCCCTGCTGACAGAGCAGCAGCTTGTCACATACTTGTGACAATCCCTCTCTAGGATTCCGGGGCGGTAAAGTAAGCGGGCGACCTCAGCGGGGCGCGGGGCTGTGTGCGAGGTCGTGTCCTTCCCCTGCAGGAGGGAAACACAGCGCTTCACCTGGCTGCCGGCCGCGGCCACTTGGCGGTGCTGCAGCGGCTGGTGCACCTGGGGCTGGATCTGGAGGAGAGGAACGCGGTGAGTTGTCCCTTGTGGAAGGCACAGAGATGAGTCCGGCCCCCCAGGCGTGCAGGAGCACGGGCTCTGGTGGTTCCCTCATGCCGGGAAGTGATGAGCCTAGCGTGCGTCCCCGGAAAGCTGCTGTGGCTCACAGCAGGGTGGTCAGCGGCAGAGGCACTGGACTAGCACGGAGGCTGAGAACAACTCCTACTGAGAGGGCGTAGCGAGCACGTCCAAGGACAGGGGTCTGGCAGTGCCCAAGGGCTTGGTCCTGTCGCCCCCCTTCCCCACTGCCACCTGCACCCCCTTGCCCTGTGTTTCAGGAGGGGCTGACCGCCCTGCACGCCGCTGTGGAAGGTGCCCATGCTGACTGCGTACAGCTCCTCCTCGACGCCGGCAGCGACGCCAACGCCCTCACCCAGGTAGCCATTTCCCGCTGGTTTTCCAGGTGCATTAGCTGGGCAGCTGGATCGCAAGAGGAGCAGTTCAGATTCAAACGAGCGCCCATGTAGGATGCTGGTATACACAACTAGGTCACGATGCCAACACCTTGGAGTGTTGTTTGGGTTTCTTGGGAGCTTACAAAGCCTCTGTGATAATAACGATTACCTCAGAAGCACATCACCCATTTTACAAAGAAGAAAATGGAGACTTACAGATTATCTTAGTTCATTTTCTTTTCTTTTTTTTCTTTCTCCTCTCCTGTCTTCAGTTGCTTTGTTGCGGTGTATGTTGCAGACCCCTCATTTAGGTGTTGCAGACCCCTCATTTAGGTGCACAGCTCCATGGTACCCACAGTCATGTTCCCATTCCTGTCATTTTCTTTCTAATATTTGCTAGGCTATTTTTATTTATGTTTAGGGCAAAGCAAAACAGGAAAAGGGAGGGGCGAGAGGACAGAGAGAGACAGAGGGAGAATATCTTCCATCTGCTGGTTTACTTTCCAAATGTCTGCGGCATCTAGGGCTACACCAGGCGGAAGCCCAGCGTTAGCAGGCAGCTGGATCAGATGCGGAGGCATGGCTCAACCCCAGGTACTCTGGGATGCGAGAGAGAGAGAGAGAGAGAGAGAGAGAGAGAGAGAGAGAGAGAGAGAAAGGAGCTTCCATCCACTAGTTGGGTCCCCAAATGCCCACAACAGTTGGAGCTGGGTGGGTGGTGAGGGCAGAGCTAGGAGCTGAGAACTCAATCCAGGCTTCCGCGTGTGTGCGTGGCAGGTACCCAGGTAACTTGGTCCACCAGCACTATTGTCTCCCGGGATCTGCATTAGCAAGGAAGCTGAGATCAGGGGCTGGAGCCAGGACTCAAACCCAAGCATCCTGTGGTGGGTCCCCGGGGACTTAGCCCCAAGGCTAAACACCTGCTTCCAAGAAGTAGGTTTTCTGTTGCTGACAACCTAACAGACATCACTGACTGGGCAGGTTGTTAAGAAGAGAGGTTCTTTCCTTTACAGCTGTGGTTGGAGGTCTGGGGGCTGCAGCTGCCTGGGTAGGGGCAGAGTCCTGAGGCAGTGCAGGGTATGCTATGGTGGGAGACAGGAGTGCATCTGGCTGTTGATCTCTTCTCTCTTTTAAAGCCACTGTGACTGTCACGGGGCGGGGGGGGGGTCTCCACCCGGTGACTGCTTCTCCTCTTGGTCACCTCCCTAAGGCCTCATCACTACGTACCAGGTTTGGATTAAGCTGCTGTCCTAGGCAGACCTCACAAGTGGGATTAAGCATCCTGAGTTTCCGAGGGGACAGACTGTATTTAAACTGCTACCGAGAGGTCTGTCACTTTGTCAGCAGCAAAGCTGAGGCTTAGCAGCCTGCTTGCCCATTGCTCCCCAGCATGGTTGGGGGTGCCCCCTGCTGTGGAGCTCCACCTGGGCTAGAGCCCTCCCAGCTCAGTCCTGGAGCCTGCTGCATGACCCTGGCCCAGGCCACCTCTTTCCCTCACTCTCTGTTGTACACAAGTCTGCGCTGAAAAATTCTCTCTGACTAGGAGAGGCAGCTGCATGGCCCCTCTCCAGACAGGGAGTTTGTGGTTTTGTTTCTTGTTTTGTTTTGCTTTTTGTGTTTAGATCAGCGACAAATTGATTTTATTATTCTTTTTAAAAGTCTTTATTTTATTTTCATTGGAAAGTCAGATATACAGAGAGGAAGGTCTTCTGTCTGTTGATTCATTCCCCAAGTGGCTGCAACGACTGGAGCTGAGCTGATCCAAAGCCAGGATCCCTGAGTCTCTTCTGGATGCAGGGTCCTAAGGCTTTGGGCCATCCTTTACTGCTTTCCCAGGCCACAAACAGGGAGCTGGATGAGAAATGGGGCTGCTGGAATTAGAACTGGCACCCATATGGGATCTTGGTACCTGCAAGAAGATGAGGAGTTTAGCTGCTCGGCTACAGCACCAGGCCCCGATTTTTTTTTTTTTTTTTTAAGATTTATTTTTATTGGAAAGGCAGGTTTACAGAGTGAAGGAGGAGAGACAGAGAAGAAGATCCTTCATCCTCTAATTAATTCCCCAAATGGCTGCAATGGCCAGAACTGAAACCAGGAGCCAGGAGCTTCTTCCGGGTCCTCCTGCCTGGATGTAGGGTCCCAAGGCTTTGGGCCAGCCTCCACTGCTTTCTTGGGCCACAAACAGGGAGCTGAATGTAAGTGGAGTACCAGGCACATGAACAGGCGCCCATATGGAATCTTGGCATTTCAAGCTGAGGATTTAGCCACTAAACTATTGTGCTGGGCCCCAAATCTGTTCTCTTAGCTGGTTCAGTTCCTTCAGGATCTGGAATTGTCTGTTCTAAATTTCAATCATGTTGTGCAATCAGAAATCAAAATACACATGGTAACAATAATAATACATGATAAAACTGTTCGAAAATAGAGGAATTAAGATGGTCTGCTTTAGAGATTATTTGGAGCTGGTGTTGTAGTCTTCCTCTAGGTAGCCACCTGCTCAGGGCCTGCCACCTGCTTGTTCTTGCCGGACAAGGAATTGCATGGACTTGGCTCTATGCCGCCGCCAGGGTTTGTGATGGGAGTAAGGAAGAAGCAGAGACCCCCCCACAAGCAGCTTTTACTGATCCCCATCCCTGGGCAAGTCATTCAATTTGCCAGCCTCAAGGTTTCATGGAGATAAGAGGCCCCTGTGGGGGGTGGAGGGTGGGTTGAGACCTAAATGGAACAATGAAGCCTAAAGTGCGTTGTCAGTGGTGCTGTGAGGGCTGCTGTCACTCTGCTTTTCTTCTAGAAAAAGCTGAGCTGCCTGCACTATGCGGCCCTCAGGGGCTGCGAGGACGTGGCCAGGGCGCTCATCCGAGCAGGAGGCTGCACCCAAGTGGCAGATCACGTAAGTGTGGGGCCTGTTTGGAGGGAGTCCTCATCATGGCCCAACCTGTGGCCACAGCAGGTGGAAAGGGGGCACTTTGGACCCTTGGAGACTGCCAGGACTAGAGGAGCCAGATCTTGTTCCGGTGGGATCAGGGTTAGAAACCCAGTTTGCCCTGAACTATTTACTGCTGTTCTCCCCCCCATGTGCGCACTGCGTCTAAGTGAGAATCTTTCACGTTTCTGACCGTAGCTTCTTAGCTGGTGTGTGTGTGTGTGTGTGTGTGTGTGTGTGTGTGTGTGTGTGTGTGTTTCCTTGGTTGGCTTTGAGGCCTGGCAGTACCACCATTTAAAAACTGAATAACTTTGGGGTGAGCTACTTCACCCTCCCTGGTCCTCTGTCTTCTCATCTGTCTATAGTTTCTTAGGACTCCATTTTGTCAATGAGGAGATAACTTCATTAGGTTGAAGATAGTTTCAATAGGAAGCTTTATTAGGAAACTAAAATAGCTTCTATATTTGCAATGACTGCATAAAAGACAGAGAAGAAAGGCAGATTTACTTATTTGTATTTGAAAGGCAGATTTACAGAGAGGAAGAGACAGAGAGCTATATTATTGTGGCTGGTACACCTTCAAAATGGCCACAATGGCTAGAGCTTGGCTGGTCTAAAGCCAGGAGCCAGGAGTTTCTTCCAGGTCTCCCACATGGGTGCAGGAGTCCAAGCACTTGGGCTGTCCTCTACTGCTCTCCCAAGCCACCAGCAGGTAGCTGGATCAGAAGTAGAGCAGCTGGAATGTAAACTGGTGCCCTTTTGGGATGCCAGTGCCACCGATGGAGGCTCAACCTGCTATGCTACACTGCTGGTCCCTATTATAACCTTTTTGTAATTAATAACTGAGGGTTTTTCTGACAACAAATGTGAATTTATACCATCAATGCTTGGCATTGATCCACAGTCTGTGATACTGTATCATCTACAGAGTGCGATGCTGTGGCAGTAAATCCACGTTGTCATTTAGATGGGGCCACAGACCCCCTCTGGTGGGCATAGAATTCTGCAACCTTGAGAGACCTTGGGTAAGCACTGATCCTTCATCTCATACAGAAGCACTGACCTGCTCCCTACATGCCGGTGGATGGAGAGGCCCAGAGCCACGGGCCCTCTTAGCCATGTGATGAGAACAGCACCCCTGATACTTATTAGGTGGCTGAATGTTTGAGAAGCTAGAAGGTTCCAAACCCACAAGCACTGAGTCCCACCCAGAGCTGGGGAGGACCCCTAACTGACAAATGTGCCCCCTTCCACAGCGGGGCACCTCTCCAATGCACCTGGCTGTGAGACACAACCGCCCCGCCCTGGTCCAGCTCCTCATTGATGCCCACAGTGACCTGGATGCCACTGACCATGTAAGTAACTGCAGGAAACCTCGGGCCCCTCCCGGGGGGGGGGCAGGGCCGGGCACTGGTCACCTAGCATGACCCCAGAGTTGAAGGGCTGTTGTTTTAGGTCCCAGAGGTTGAAGATGGCATCATTTTCATGTTCACATGTTGAGTACTTTAGAGGTTTTGTCCAGAGCCACACAGTACGGGAGTAAACATGTCCCTACAGTCAGCTGTCCTTGGGCGTCTTCCCTTGGTCTGGGTCTGTCTGGGAGCCTGCTGTCCCTGGGTGATTTTTTCCAGCTTGGCTTCCTGGCCACTTGCTTTTTCCCCAGAGGCAGCAAACGCCCCTGCACCTCGCCGCCGAACACGCCTGTCAGGAGGCGGCGGAGCTGCTCCTGGTCATGGGGGTCGACTTAAACCTGACAGATAAGGTACCTGTGCTTGCCACCCATCTGCCTTTCAAGATGTCCATGCCTCCCTCTTTGCTACCAACACCTCCTCCTTATTCTCCTTCAGGCTGTCCAAGCCTCAAAATACAGCAGTTCAAAAGCAGCCACTTTCAGGCAGCCTTCCCACCCTTCTGCTACCTTCACCTCTCTCCTCTTGGTCCATCAACCCCCTTCTCCCTGTTCCGTGGCTGCCTTTCCTTCTTTCGTGCTCCCCATAAGACTGCGAGTCACCTGGTGGGGAGTGGGAGGAGTGGAATAAGTGCCTCATTGCTGCCCTCCTACCCTCTACATGGGACCAGACTTGGGAGGACCTCGCAGCTCTCACTGTGCTCTGTGTGGCTACCTCTTGGGGTGGCTTCAGAAGAGCCTGGGTGGGCGGGGGGACTGGGGTAAGGTTGGGAGGTCACAGGCTCAAGAAGGAATGGGCACTTGTGCATGTAACCCAGCAAGGCCAGTCTGGGATGCGGAAGGCGAGGCTGCCTGAGGTTGCACCTGTGGGAGGGGACTGACTCTCTGTTTGGAGCTGGGCCAGGGCCAGTGGCTGGATGGGAGGAGCCGCTTCCTGTGTCACAGCTGGAGCCAAGGGCCTGGGGTCTGGTGGGAGACAGGCAGATGTCACAGGATGTGCCCACATCCCCTCCTCTGACCACGTGTGGGCCTGTCTCTGACCACAGGAGTGGTGGTCCCTGCCTGTGATGAAGAGGAGTTTCATCAGGTCCAAGGCTTTCTAAATAAATGCAAGAGTTGCCGGAATTATTACCATTGCCTTTAAAATTCTTCTTAATTTTTGAAATTATTTTTCAGTTGTAACTTACTATTCACCTCTGCCTTACAGCAGGGGAAGACTGCCCTGGCTGTGGCTGCCCGTGGCAACCATGTCAGCTTGGTGGACATGATCATAAAAGCAGATCGTTTCTACAGGTGGAAGAAGGTATGGAGGCCCACACGTGCTTTCTCTGTGTTGGAAAGGGGCCAGTCATGGCTCCGGCTGGAGATGGCTTTCAATCCCAGTTTTGACTGGAGGGTGTTAATGCTGGTCTCGGGCACCACTACGAGTAGCTGGATGAGCTTCCAGACACACTGACTCACACAAGTGGACAGAGGGGACAGTGCCGGTGTAGAGGGGCCTGGCTGTAGCTCCTGGCTGACAAGTGCATAAATGCATGCCTGTGCGGGTACCATCTCACAGCCATCCCCAGGGACTCGGACACGTTGTGTTCTGAGCTCTGAGGAAAATGTGCTGGGATGGATTAGTGATTCTGCGGTGGGCTTGGAAGAGGAGAATGGCAGAGTGCAGGGGACTTGTGGTATCCCCAACACAAACTAAGACAGGCTCTGTTGTCCTTGCTATAAAAAAAAAGTTATGATACAAATCTTTTTTTGCATTTTCTTCAGTTTTCACAATTAGTATACTATATAAGTTGCATATTGCAAAAATTAGTTTTCTTTAAATGCTTTCATTTATTTTACAAACCCTTTTATTTTGCTTATATCACTAGTAAGTTTTAACACTTCTAAGGAAGCCTTTCATTAATACCTGGACCCAAGTTTAAGCTGAGTCAATTAAATAACCTTAGATATTCTAAACTAAAATTTGTGGGATAGACTTTCTTTTTGAAGTGCTTCAACTGCTTCCCAAGATCTTTAAAATTATCTCAGTAAATCCAGTAAATTAAACCAAAAAAATCCAAGCACATAATGTACACCAGTGTTTTGGTCAATGAACGAAGGCTGTATAGATGAGGGTGCCTGGAAAAGCTTGTGGAAACTGGAAGAGTTGCTTTTTTTTAAAAGAGATTTATTTATCTTTATTGGAAAGGCAGATTTACAGAGAGAAGGAAAAAGAGAGAGAAATATTTTCCATTTGCTGTTTCACTTTCCAAGTAGCCGCAACAGCCAGAGCTAAGCTGATCTGAAGCCAGGATCCAGGTGCTTCATCTGCGTCCCCCACGTGGGTGCAGGCTGCCCTCAACTGCTTTCCCAGGCCACAAGCAGGGAGCTGGGTGGAAAGTGGAGCAGCTGGGATACGAACCAGTGCCCATATGGGATTCCAGCTCATGCAAGACAAGAACTTTAGTTATTAGGTTACTAAGCCCTGCCTAGATTTTCTTTATTTTTATTGGAAATGCAGAACTACAGAGAGAGAGATGGAAAGATAGATTGCCCTTCTATTAGTTCACTCTCCAGATAGCCACATTGGCTGGAGCTGAGCCAGTCTGAAATCAGGAGCCAGGAGCTTCTTTTGGGCCTCCCACGAGGGTGCAGGGGTCCAATGCCTTGGGTTGGCCTTTGCTGCTTTTCCAGGCCACAAGCAGGGAGCTGGTTTGGAAATGGAACAACCTGGATATGAACCGGTGCCCATAAGGGATGCCAGTGCTACAGGCATCTTTGCCAGCTATACCACTGTGCCAGGTCCCCAAGAGCTAAGTTTATTTTGGTGCAAAACAATCTGAAATCTTCATGAAGCATTTAAGGGATCTTTTGAAAAGTCCATGGAATTTGAGTATTGCAAAAGAAACAAAAACAAAAAAACCCCCACATCTGCACGGAGAGCCTGGTGGGGTGTGACCGCTCAGCTTCTGTTCTCGGGATCTATCTCCGCAGGACCACCTTTCCTGCAGGGACTCCCACGACCATGCTACAAAGAGCCTGACCTTTAAGCAGGACCACCGGCAGGAGACCCGGCAGCTCCGCTCCATTCTGTGGCGCCTGGCCTCCAGGCACCTGCGCCCCCATGAGTGGAAGAGGCTGGCGTACTCCTGGGAGTTCACCGAGGCCCACGTGGCTGCCATTGAGCAACAGTGGACAGGTACCACCTCGCCCTGCCCACATCGGCGGGCAGAGTGCTGGGGACGTCTGGGGTATGATTCTGGGAACCGAGCCTGTGCCACCCATAGCCCAGCCCCACACTGCTTCCAGCTGCCATTTGTCCGCCTCACTGCACAGGCTGGGTCTCTGCCTCCCAGGGAACCTGTGAATTTCACTCTGCCCACCAACCCACCTGATCCATTTACTCCATCTAAACTGCTAAACTCAAGCACTCCTGGTAGAAAGAAGTGAGTCCCTGCTGTGGAAGCTGCTCAACCTCTATTTGGAAACACTGACCCTGGCACTAAGACATGAAAAGGAAATAAAAATAAGGTGTATAGATATCAGGAAGGAAGACAGCAGTGTTCATTTCAGATGCGTGTGAAACTAGGAAACATAGTCTTATAAACTGAAAAACATTTGGAATTAACCAAGTAATTCAATGAAACAGCTAAGAATGTGATAAAATAGACACCATGGTGTGTACCATCAGTTGGGAAGGTACATAGTACTGCCTTCCTTCCTTCCTCTCTCCCTCCCTCCCTTCCTTTCTTTCTTCATCTTTATTTTTCTTCCTTTCTCTTTCTTTCCATTCTCTTTCTGTCGCTCTCTCTGAGAGAGAGAGAGAGAGAGACAGACAGACAGACAGACAGACAGAGATTGACCAAACTTCTATCCCTTCCATGTGAGTACAAGGTCCCAAGCACCTGGGCCATCCTTTGCTTCCCTCCTAGGTGCATTAGCAGGAAGCTGGATAGGAGATGGAGCAGCCAGGGTTTAAACTGGTGCTCATATGGGATACCAGGTACCACAGGTAGCAGCCTAATGCACTATGCCACAGCATTGGCCTTTTAAAGTTGATCTTTTTTAAAAGATTAATTTTATTTATTTGAAAGGCAAAGCAACATAGAGAAAGGGTAAGACACAGAGAGACATTCCATTTACAGGATTGTTCCCCAAATTGCTGCAATGGCCAAGGCCAGGCCAGAACCTACATCCAGGAGCAGCACTCTGATAATGAAGGCAACTGGCTTAACTGCTGCACTACAATGCCAGCCCCTAAAACAGGCTTCTGTTTACAATAGTGTGTGTGTCTCATTTGATAAAGAGAAACATGATTGACACAAGTAAACAGTGACAACTGACCAGGAACCGGCATGTGGAAAGCAGCTAAGTTGCCTTTCATATGCTTGCACCCCATATCGGAGTGCTGGTTTAGCCCTGATCCAGGTTCCTGCTAATGCAGCCTGGGAGACAGCAGGTGATAGTTCAAGTGCTTGGATTCCTGCCACCCACACAGGAGATCAGGGTGGAGTTTTGGGCTCCTAGCCTCAGCCTGGTCCAGCCCTGGTTTCTGGTGGATCATAACACGGAAAACCGGTGGATGGAAGATCTCCTGTCATTTGTCTCTGTCTTCCAAACACCGAAAAGAACTGCTTAACGGGTTAAAGGTGGCGCCACGTCAAGCAGAACTGTGGCCGAACACTCACAGCTATCCCCTGGGTTAAATGACGCATAGTCCTCACCCACCACCTCCAAATCTGGCTATAGACAGGAGGCACCTGGGCAGCTGTGACAACCCCAATGCCCAGGCTGCCCCAGGAGAGGGTAGAATCTTTTGTGGGTGTCAGGGTGGAGGCGCTGGATTCTGAGATTTCCTAGGAATATTCAGGGAGCTGCTTAAAGTGGGCCTTTGCGTGCAAAGCAACCAGCAAGGTAAGTGCCCCAGCATGCATCCTGGTTGACCGCAATGTCTTCCAAATGCCCATCTGTGGGCATCAGGTGAGGTCTAGGGGCCCAAGACACCAACCCAACTGTGCAGCCAGAGCAGTAAAGGGCCTGGAGAGGAGGAGCCAGGATTGAGAGTCTCATCCTAGGGCTGGGGTTAGGGCGGCCTGATTGGCTACACTCCTCCTCCCCTCTCCTCACTGCCTCTTCAGGCACCAGGAGCTACCAGGAGCATGGCCATCGAATGCTTCTCATCTGGCTGCACGGTGTGGCTGTCGCCGGCGAGAACCTGGGCAGAGCGCTGTTTGAGGGCCTTGTGGCCATTGGCAGGAGAGACCTGGCAGGTACACACCCCTAGATGGGACCAGGGAGGGATGCGGCAGAGCCCCAAACCAGTTGCGCAGGCCTGTGGCACTAAGGTGCATCGCTACTCCCATCAATGCCGTCTTCCCAGACCTCCCCTTCTCAGTGGGCCCGGGGTTCCCCATCAGTGCAACTAAAGTGTTAGCCCAAAGGAACGCTATACCCGCCACTATCATCTCAGTCTTGGCAGTTACATTTTTTTTTTCCACTTTATAGTAAGAATGGGATTGTTTGTCCCATCAAATATTAAGATATAGAAACCCAGACTGGCTTAACACAAGCTGTTTGGTGGCCTATCCCAAAACCTGATTTCCAGGTAGGGAAGGGTGTCTTGTGGAACCATCAGGCAAGCAGAACTAAAGGTTCCAGAACTTAATTCTATCAAAAGCAAAGTCAGCTCATGATCCCTTCCCCCCCAAAATAAACAACCCTGACACTGATATGTGTTGGCAGGTGCACTAGGTGGGGCAATCACAGGATCGGGAAGGTGGTTGGGAAGAACATGTTAGCTAAGATGCAGCAGAAACAAGCTCTGGTCCCTGTGTCTCTCCTGACTGCTTACACTCAGGCAAGGTGGAAGAAGAGCAAGGAAGCATCTCTGGGTGGAAGAATTAGGGACTTTTGTTTGTTTGTTTTTAATGTGTCAAAATGCTCTTAAATATAATCGCTGTATCTTCAGTTAGCACAAACTCTGGCAGGTGAGGAAGGCATGGTACTGACCCCAGGAGGCAGAGCCGAGACACTGTGAGGTCACAGGAGTCTTTTCTTTTTGCAGAAAGCATCAGGAAGAAAGCAAATGCAGAGCCCAGTGGCCCCCGGGGGTGCACGACCATGTGACTGGAGGAGCCAGACTTCCAGGCCTGGAACTGCCCAAACAGAAGAGGGCCACCACGTAAGGCCTTTTATGTGGCCACTGTTAACAGAGTCCAGCTGTGGAGGAGTCCAGCAGGCAAATGGCCAATGCTCGGTTTGTCACGAGGCTTGGTCCAGAGCCTGCGTGGTGGTCGGGAAGTCATCCTTCCCCATGGCTGTTGTCCTAGGAGTCCTGGGCGCACCTTCACCTCTGGTGTCCGGCAGCCTCCCGGAAGCGCAGTGAGCCATGTACACAGGGTACAGCATGGCCCAAGGTGCAAAAAAAAGTCTCCTAGGCCACACTCGTCATCTGGTGCTGGGGTCAGGTGCCAAACCCAGCCATCCTTCTTCCTTGACACAAGTGCTGTTAAAACCCCTTCCAGAATGGATTGCCTTGACTTCTCCGCTGGATTTTTTTTTTTTTTCCTTTTTTGGATCAAAAGTAGAGGAGTTGGGATATGAACCGGCGTCCATAAGGGATGCCAGCACTGCAAGCCTGTTGAGCTACTGCACCAGCCTGCCTTTGCTGCCTCACTCCACAGCTGTTAGCTCTTACAGATTATTTGTACAGTTTGATAGCCCTCATTTTTCCCTCTGGTATTACAGTCAGTAAAACTTCTAAAACTCTCAAAATCACTTCCCTTTATAAAAGTAGCTGCAGAAATATACAAAGAGTTTCTGAGTGTTCCTCCTACGACTTCCTCAAATACTGACATCTTACATAATTTGGGGGTAACTTTTTAAACCAGGAAATTAACACTGGTACATGGTTTATATATATATACATTTTAAAAGATTTATTTATTTTTATTGGAAAGGCAGATATACAGAGAAGAAGAGAGACAGAAAGGAAGATCTTCAGCTGCAACGGTCAGTGCTGTGCCGATCCGAAGCCAGGAGCCAGTAACTTCCTCTAGGTCTCCTACGCAGGTGCAGGGTCTCAAGGCTTTGGGCTGTCCTCAACTGCTTTCCCAGGACATAAGCAGGGAGCTGGATGGGAAGTGGGGCTGCTGGGATTAGAACTGTCACCCATACGGGATCCCAGTGCATTCAAGGCGAGGACTTTAGCCGCTAGGCCACTGTGCTGGGCCCAAATGATGCTATTTGTTACCATGTCCTTTGGGAAAAGAAACAACTGGAAGCAAACCCAGGGATCATCTCCAGGGGTCTGGAGACAGGAAGCCTGGTCTACTACCCACATGGTGGCCACCGCTTGCCACCCTCACCAGTTGCTGTAGTGTGCATAGGGCCTGGTACCCCTAGATCCCAGAGGCATCAGCTAATGTTGACAGCATGGAAATTTGGCTCATTTGTGGGGTTCAGAAGGTCTTTAGATGCCTGGGGGTGTGTCCTAGGGAGGCAGTTCTCCAAGGAAAGGGTTATTAAAAACCCAGGCTCTGACCTAGCCACTGTGTATCCTCTTTCCTCCCCATGTGATCCTTCCTTTGAGGCTGGACCAATGGACTAAATAAATTTGGGAGCTAAATTAACCTTTTCATTTCATAAAACTCACAGTGCCGGGTAGTTCACTGTGCTAACACACACACACACACACACACACACACACACACACCCCCAAAGATCTCCCATCACTGATTCATTCTCCAAATACCTGCAGCAGCCACTGCCAAAGCCAGCAGTCAGAAGCTGGAAAACCCAGCTCTTCCAGGTGGATGGCAAGCATAAGAGCAGCCACTGCCTGCTGCCCCCCAGGGTCTGCATTAGCAGGAAACTGAAATTGGGAGTGAACCAGGCCTCAAACCAGGCACTCCGATCCATGCAGTTGCCCTTGAGTGGCAGGTGAGCCTCAGAGCCAAATGCTTTGAAGGACAACCCATCTATTTGCCTTTTGGGAAAGGTATTCTGTACCACTGCGTGTTTACAAATTGTGCTGTTTTCTGAGATGACAAAGCAAGTTCTTAAATAAAACTGAAATACTGAAATATACATCTCAAAAGGCAACACTTGATTCTCTTATGTAGGGATTCTTGAGCCAAACTTCAAAGTCGGATGAGCTGTCACACGTCAGCTCTGTAAACATCATCACTAAGCACAGGGGGGAAATGTTTATCTGAGTCTCCTGGGCCAGGCAGTCAGCGGCGGTGGTGAGGGGATGAGATGCCTGCCCTGAGAGGCTTAGGGACTGGTGGGGAGAGAGGCGTGGCCACCCACAAGTGTTACATCATTCTGTTGGTGCTATAACTCATGGGGTGCAAACAGTGTAGGATTTGGGGCAGCTGTCTGGCTTAGTATCTAATATTGAAGTGCCTGGGTTTGAGGACTGGCTCTGTTCCTGATTTTAGCTTTGTTGTATTAGGTAGGTGATGGTTGGATTCTGAACTTTCTACTTTGACCTGGCCTAGCCCTAGCTGTTGCAGGCATTTGGGGGAGAAGGAGGGTGGGAAATTGTGTTTAACTTTTAAACAGTTGTAGGGTCCAGCGTGGTAGCTTAGCAGCTAAACTCATTGCCTTGCACATGCAGGGATCCCTTATGGGCACCGGTTCGTATTCCAGCAGCTCTGCTTCCCATCCAGTTCCCTGCCTGTGGCCTGGGAAAGCAGTCGAGGACAGCCCAAAGCCTTGGGACCCTGCACCCGTGTGGGAGACCTGGAAGAGGCTCTGGGCTCCTGGCTTCGGATTGGCTCAGCTCTTGCTGTTGCGCCTGCTTGGGAAGTGCATCATCGGATGGAAGATTCACTTTTGATTCACATTTGGTTCACTTCCTCTCTGTCTCCTCCTCTCTGTATATCTGACTTTGCAATAAAAAGAAATAGATCTTTAAAAAACCCTTTTAAACAGTTGTAGTTAATCCCACTTTTTTTTTTTTTAAGCTACAAGATTGCTTTCTCAACGAAGGTGTGGGGAGAGGGTCATACCACTCCAAATGTGTCTAGTCTTGTCTGATCTTGGAAGCTAAGCAGGGCTGCGACTGGTTAGTACCTGAATGGGAAACATGGACACAGCCAGGCTGGGCAGAGACTGCAGTAAGAGGCAGGAAGAATTGGGGGGAGGTAGGGACAGGGAGTGTGAAGGGCATGTGGGAAACTCACAGTCCATGCTGCGATCCAGGCTTTGATGCCCACACTGCAGGGTAACTGCTGGACAGAACAGGGCCCCTCTTTTTTTAACTTAAAGATTTATTTACTTTTATTTGATAGACAGATTCAGAGAGAGAAAGAGACCTTCCATCTGCTGGTTCACTCCTCAAGTGGCCACAATGGCTGGAGCTGAGCCCATCTGATACTAGGAGCCAGGAGTTTCTTCTGGATCTCCCTTGTGGGGGTATGAGCCCAAGCGCTTAGGCCATCCTCTACTGCTTTCCCAGGCCATAAGCAGATAGCTGGATCAGGAGTGGAGCAGCCAGGACACAAACCAGCTCCCTGCAGGCAGCCAATTAGCTTCCTATGCCACGGTGCCGGCCCCTAGCAGGGCCCCTTTTTGGAAGGGCAATCTGTTTCTGTTTCTGTAGCATTCTTTACCTCACTGTATGTGACTCACTTGTATTTTATTTTTATAAAAGGTTGATCTAAAAGAAACTGCAAGGGCCCAGCACGATGGCACAGTGGCTAAAGGCCTCACCTTGCACGCCCGGGATCCCATATGGGCGCCGGTTCTAATCCCAGCAGCCCCGCTTCCCTTCCAGCTCCCTGCCTGTGGCCTGGGAAGGCAGTTGAGGATGGCCCAAAGCCATGGGACCTTGCATCCACGTGGGAGACCCGGAAGAGGTTCCTGGCTTTGGATCGGCATAGCATCGGCCGTTGTGCTCACTTGGGAAATGAATCACTGGATGGAAGATCTTCCTCTCTGTCTTTGCTCTCTGTATATCCACCTTTCTAATAAAAATAAAATAAATCTTAAAATAAAATAAATAAAAGAGACTGCAAGAGAGATCTTATATCTACCTGCATGGAAGACCTGGAAGAGGCTCCTGGCTTGGGATCAGCTCAGCTCTGGTTGTTGTGGCCATTTACGGAGTGAACCAAGATATTTTTCTCTGTCTCTCCTCTCTGTAGATGTGATTTGCCTTTCCAAGAAAAAAAAATAAATCTTAAAAAAAAAATAAATAAAGGATGAACTTATCCTAGAAAAAGAGAAATTTGTAATCCATGCTTTTGCAGAATCTTTCAAAATTAATGCACAAGGCTGGTGCAGTGACAGAATGTATGAAACCACCAAAAACCACATCACCTGTTTCTCAAAGATCCTATCTGAGCAGGCCAACTGGGTGCCAACAATGATTACAAAAGACACTGGTTGAAATTGAAGTTTTATTCCAAATGACTGTAATGGTCTAGAAAGACAATAGCTGACACTCAAAACAATGTGCTGAACTGTAAAATAAAAGTAGTTGATTTGTAGGAGAGCAAGCCATGAGGTGTGAGCCGTGATACTGACAATGGTTATACCCAAGAAAGCCCGAGAGTACCCAATGTCCTTCTGACAGATTCTGATGTGCAGTATTTACTGGAAACAACACAGAAAGCAAGAAAAAGCAACGATGGAGAAAGAAAAGGAAAGGATCGACAAAAATCCACAAAATCCTCAATCCCAGGAATTAACATTCACTTTTGGTAGCAAAGTCATTACAATTCTTCAAATGGGAGGCTTCAAAAGTATTTCCTGAAATTCCAAAGCTCAAAAACAACAAACAAACAAACAAACAAACCAAAAAACCCCTAAGGGGAACAGTTGTGCTGGCTTAGTGGCACTGCTGTCCTGTGGTGACAGTCAGTCCTGCTTTCTGAACACAGTGAGAACCGTGAGCTGGCTGCACCCAGAGGCCGATCGTGCAGGGGTACGCTGGGTCACCTCGTCTCCCACAGCCAGGACCACCGCTACTGCTCCTCCTGGGTGATGCTGAGGTTGCCCTTCTGTACCTCCAGCTCCTCGGCACTGACCATTGCTGGGTCGATGGCTGAGTACTTGGTGCCATGGAACTGCAGCAGGTGTATCTGCAGGGACACAGGGTGGTCATTGTGAGCCTCCCGGAGCAACGTGCACACTGCCTCAGACAGCTCTGGAGGGAGATGCCCCTGCTGTGAACACATGCTTCATGTTGGAAATTACGAGCTAATGAGCATACACTAACTAGACAAAAACTGGCAAATACAGACTAGTCAAGAGAGATTTTTAAGGTTTCATGAGGTGCAATCTTTACTCCCAGAGGGTTTGGCCTGTGCTGGGTCTCTCCTATGATATGGCCGCACACTGCCCTATGGGAAGATGCCCATGGCCCATCCAAGGCTGGGAGCTGCGTCATTCCAGGCTTCTGGCTCTGGGATTAATGGTGTGAGGAAGATGTCTGCACACCAAGCTTTCCCATGTTTGGGATTCTTTCCTTAGGGTCTATTTCCACAAGAGGATGACAGGATTTAGGCATGCGGGTTTTTTAAAAAAGTCTTTTGCCAAATTGCTATTCCAGCATGAGCAGAAGGCTGGGCACATGTTTTGAGAAACATCATTAGGTAAGCTCATTTCTGCGTGAACATCTTAGTGTATTTAGGAGATGTGATGTGATCATATGGGACCCCATCAGACAGGCAGTCCAAAATGTCATTATGCAAGCATGTGGCTGTACCCATCAGATGAAGAAATAGGCTATGACTCATGGGTGGAGACAGGGGAGTGGGTTTTATGCATTAAAGTTAGAGGGCAAAAGGCACAGCGTGGACCTCAGGCTGCCCCCACTTGGGTCTGGTGTCCTGCTCTGACTGCACTGTGACCATGAGTAAGGACATAGATTAGGTCATAGCCTACCAGTGGCTACCTCTACAGGAGGATGTACGCTTGCTGTTCTAGAAAAGGGATAGTGGGCAGAGTCACCCAGGGGCCACCTATGCACCCCACTGAATTTTCCCCTAAATTGTTGTGTCTGAAGTTAATGCCTCATTCCTTTGGGGAATTCTTTAGCTCTCTGTCCCCTGCTAACAAAATAAAATAAAATAAAATTTTATGTTATAAACCTTGCCTTTTGGGTTCAAAGGGCTTGCAATCCATGCTGGAGCTTACCTGCACATAGAGGTTCACCTCGGCACTTCGGCACAGGTATGGGAAATTGCCTCCGGTTTTAAGGTGAGCTCTCCGGGCATTAGGATACAGTTTGTACATTTCTTCCTTAGCTTCAGTGGAAAGTGCACTCTGGTCGAACACCTTTAAAAGAAACCCAAGGCTGAAACCTGCTGGTATTTTAACACGTTCTTTTCACAATATGGAAAGTACCACTCCATGCTAACGATGACACAACGCTGAACCCTTGAGCCACTGCCTAGTGCACTTCAAACTCCAATAAAGACATCAGCTGTAGCTTGTGCCTCCTGCCTCCTTCGGGGAAGGAAAAAGGGGCACTAAATTCTGTGAATTACCTTCTCCCTCAGACGTGGCTAATTCAATGAACAAGATATTTACACATACTTTTTGTTAAAGATTTCTTATTTATTTGAAAGTCACTGTGATGGAAGAGAGGGAGAGGTAAAGTTGGAACAGCCCAAATGTGTGTTGACAGATGAACGGATAAACAAGATGTAGTATATAGGGAAAATGACACATTAACCAGCTTTAAAAAGGAATGACGGGGGGGAAATCCCAGTCTACATGGAAAAAAAAAGAGAGAAAGAAAGAAAGAAAGAAAGGAATGACATTCTGATGCATATGATAGCCTTGGATGAATCATGGAAATATCATACTACATAAAATAAGTGAGACACAAAAGATAACTAACATATCAATTTAGTTACATGAGTACTTAGAGTCTGCAAAGTCACAGAGATGGGAAGGAGATTGCTGGTTGCCACGGGTTAGGGGAGAAGAAAGTAAGGAATCAGTGGTTTCTGGGCATAGAGTTTCTATTTGGGATGCTGAGAAAGTTCTGAAAATGGATGGTGGTGATGATTTACAACACTGAATGTGCTTACTGCCACTGAACTGTGCCCTTAAAAACTGTTGACCTTCTCTGGGCCCAGCGCGATAGTGTAGTAGTTAAAATCCCTGCCTTGCACACGCTGGGATCCCATATGGGTGCTGGTTCTAATCCCAGCAGCCCCGCTTCCCATCCAGCTCCCTGCTTGTAGTCTGGGAAAGCAGTTGAGGACTGCCCAAAGCTTTGGGACCCTGCACCCACATGGGAGACCAGGAAGAGCTCCTGGCTCCTGGCTTCGGATTGGCTCAGCACCAGCTGTTGCGGCCACTTGAGGAATAAACCATCAGACAGATGGAAGATCTTCCTCTCTGCCTCTCCTCTGCTCTGTATATCTGCCTTTCCAATAAAGAAAAAAAATCTCTTAAAAAAAAAAACCCTGTTTATATTTTCTTATGTATATTTCATCAAAGTAAAAAAGGACACTTTTGTGCTAATGAGGATTTATGGATCCTTTACATCTTTGTTCTTGTAGGCACCTTCTGTTTTGTATGCGATCCTGTTGATGTGAAAGCAAAGATACCCAAAACAGATCAACTATCCCTTATGTCCACTGACATTTTGATTTCCAGCCAGGAAAAATTTAGGACAAGCAATAACGGAAACCAGGAGAGCTGAGGGATACAACAACAAAAGCCTGTGTGGCACTTGAAGACTCACACCGGAAGCATACAACCATTACAAGGAGCTTACATCCATGATGGTCACAGGGATGTCCCGAATCTTATGAGGTTCCACATAAGAATTTTGACAATTCAGGGTAAGTCTGGAAGCCAGTTCACTCTGGCCCAAACTTTCCAGCTGCAAGAAGAAACACATGTCATATACTTGAAGTCATTTTATTTCTCATACTTACTTTAAATCTGCAGATAATATTTACAGTGATATTATGAATTGTGGGGCTGGAAAAGTCACCAACAAGGAAACACAAAGTATCTGCCACCCCTATGTGCCTCTCAGGCAGTGGCCCCAGCACTGGAGACAGCATTTGCTACTATCCAGGTTCACAAAGAGGAAGCTACCTCAGAAGTGCAGGAGGAGCCAGGGCTTGAACCAGGTACTCTGATATGGGATGCAGGTGTCCCAAGCAGCAGTTAACTCAATGTACCTCAATGGCCTCCCCAGAATCCTTTCCCTCTTTTAATTTACTTCTTTGAGGGACATAAAGGTAGAGCATGAGAGTAAGTAACTGTCTGCTGGTTCACTATCCACTGTCTGCAACAGTAGGCTGGGTCAGGGCTGAAGCGGGGAGCCATGAACACAATCCAGGCCTCCCAAATCCTTGAGCCACCACCACTGCCTCCCAGGGTCTTCGTTCACAGGAAGTGGAAGTTGAATCTGGGGTCAGATACTGAACTTACATAGCTCAGTGTGGGTTGTGGGATGTGGGGTGATGGCATCTTTACCATTGGGCTAAGTGCCTGCACTTGGGCAAGCTGTCAAGTTCAAATCTTCCCATGGAACAATGCAGCCAAACCCTCCACAGCAGTTCAGATGAAGTAAGAGTTAATAAGAAAAACTGCTTAACAATGACCTCCAACACTACTCAATGAGATGACAGATCTTTAGGAACTAAGTGGCCATGAAACCTTATGTGAGCTGTGGTCTTCACTTACCCTGTCCACCATGAAGTCAATTGCGTTCGCCATCATAGGGTCCACTGGACCAGAAGAGAAGTTTCCAAGAACTATTTTTTTGAGCATAAATGCTGGCATCAGCCAAAAGCTGTAAAACAAAGACCTGATAATTTAAGCTTCTATGATTAAACATGTGAGAGATTCAACATGGCTACTCTGTCACAGCTAGCTGCTCGGATTCCAGAGAGGAAAAGACCTCTGTTCTTCCTACAAGAAGCTCAGCATCCACTTCTACACTTTATCAAGCTTCCCAAAGAGTTAACATGTAATTAAATTTTAAGAATTTAGAATAACTATCAGCAATATTTCCAGAGGCTTTACCAAGATAGATATTCTCATGATCCTAAGATTTTTTTTTTTCTGTCTTATTTTCAATGGTTAAACTATTTCCTTTGGAAAACTCAGCATCAAAACAAGTATTTCTTCTTTCTGGTTGATAACATCTTTTGATTTCAAAATACCAAAATGGAAATCACCATGCCTCCCAAATTTTGCTACCTAACACTGTGTTCAATGAGTCTAATTCAAGGCATTTTCATCTTCATAAATTTCTATATATGATCTTTAACTGGTACTTCTACTAATTTTGAAAATTAAGAGGCATTATAGATGGCAAATGCTAATTTCCCTAAATTATGCTGGAAATTATTTGCAAAAGGTAGAGACCAATTTCTGATACTTATTCTCATTAGAATTGCTTTGTTGGAAGTATAGCTTCCCTCCAAAAGATTGTTGAGCCATCTTCCAGTTAAGTTCTCTTCCACCCCCACCACTTCCCTGCCTGTGGCCTGGGAAAGCAGTAGAGGATGGCCCAAAGCCTTGGGATCCTGCAACCGCAGGGAAGATCTGGTAATAGCTCCTGACTCTTGGCTTTGGATTGTGTAAGCTTTGGCTGTTGTGGCCACTTATGGAGTGAACCAGTGGATGGAAGATCTTTCTGTCTCTCCTCTCTATCTGTCTTTCAAATGAAAATAAACAAATCTTAAAAAAAAAAAAGAAAAGAAAAGAAAGATGTGGCAGCAGAGTGCTAAGAAAATCAACTACCAAGATACCATCAGGACAAGTTCTAAAAACACCAGGGTGGAGTGGGCATCTGCCTTAATGATTAAGATGCTGATTAAAATCTCCATGTCCCACACTGGAGTTCCTGGGTTTGATTCCGGGCTCTGCCTCCCAATTCAAGCTTCCTACCCATGCAGACTTTGGTAGCTGGTAGTGTTGGTTCAGACAGCTGAACTCCTGCCGTGCATGTGGGAGACCTGGATTGTTTCAGTTCTTTGCTCTGGCTTCAGGACTGTGTGAGCATTTAGGGAGTGAATCAGCCACTGGAAGCTCTATTCGTGCTTCTCTGTCTTTTTCTATTTGCTTCTCAAATTGTTAGATTAAATAATTTCTTAAAAATAAAAATAAAAGTTGGGCCCGGCGCGGTGGCACAAGTGGTTAAGGTCCTTGCCTTGCACGCCCAGGATCCCATATGGGCGCCGGTTCTATCCCGGCAGCCCCGCTTCCCTTCCAGCTCCCTGCCTGTGGCCTGGGAAAGCAGTCGAGGACGGCCCAAAGCTTTGGGACCCTGCACCCACGTGGGAGACCCAGAAGAGGCTCCTGGCTTCAGATCGGCATAGCATCAGCCATTGCGCTCACTTGGGGAGTGAATCATTGCACGGAAGATCTTCCTCTCTGTCTCTCCTCTCTGTATAGCCGCCTTTCCAATAAAAAAAAATAATAAAAATAAATCTTAAAAAAAATAAAAAATATTAAAACTCCAATGCTGTATAAATGTGAAAGCAATGTCTGCCTATGACATTATTTTAAAATTAACCAGCCCGCACAGATGCATTGTAACACTGGGCTTTTTAAAGGCGGAGCTGAGCCTTGGTGGCAGCATAAGAAGCTCACAGAAATGGATCAGCTTCAATGTACATGCTGACATGCATGAAGCTGATTTAAAGGCTAAAGCCAAGGCAAGAGCAGCCCTTCTGGCTGCGCCCACAGCACCCGCACCTTTCTGAAGCACAGACGGACATCAAGCGTCATGCCGTATGGCACAGTTGAGGGACAGTGTGCTTCTACCTTTAGTTTGGGAAAAAGTATCTCAAAGAGATAACCCGGTAAAAAGCAGAAACAAGAATTTGTACAAGATTTATGGCAGCACATGATGAAACACTGGGAAAAGCCACGTGCATGGAAAATTGTGTCAGGTAATACACAACAGTTTACACAAGAAATTGTAAACTGCACAGGCAGACCGCCCATCAGTTTTACAGCCAAAGACGGTAGAGGCGATGAGTGTGTATTAAACCATCCCTCAGAATAACAGATAGAGTCGAATTTAGAATTCCCACAGTATTCTTTCTGAAAGGGGGTTGTTTCTCATTGTAAAATCCAGAGAAGTTTCAGAAGGCACATGTTGATAAAAAGTTCTCCCTCTCTCCTGTACACAGAAATTCACATCTTCAAAGTTCCACCGGATGAAACAACAAGCATTTGTGGCCTGATGTTTAGTTCCTCACCTGTTTGCAGTCCAAGTCTGGTTAAAGATGGAGGTATCACTGAAGGCATTGCAGAGGATGAGGGAGTGGACTCTGGGAGACTTGTGGGTATATTCAGCAAATTTCTGGGCCAAAAAACCTCCCAAAGAAGCCCCAAAGAGATGAACCTAATTACAAACAAATATTAGGCAGATCCTAAAATGTTGATCAATCTTGAATATGAATATGTAAAAGGAGCTGTTTCAATGATTACAAACCACAGGTTTTACAATACAATTGCTACACTGAAAGTCACATGTAAGTAATTAATATCAGAGTACTCACTTTATCCAACTGTAAATGATCCAAAAGTTTCCTGAATCCATCACAAAATTCAAGATGGTCCCAATACACCGGATACTGCAGCTGAAATAATGTTTTCAAATTTATTGTAAAAACTACAAAGGTGCAATGCAATTCATATATACACAAAAAATTTAGGATTTGCACATAGCATTTCTTACTTGCTCATGCTCTGTTCCTTACTCCAAGTATATTAAAATAAGCTCTCACTTTCTACCAAACTTCATAACTCACATTTTATCTAACAGATGAAAATTTAAGAAAAGACCAAAAGTTAAGCACACCCTAGCAATATTATGTGAATAATAATTTCAATTAGTATCAACTTCCTTTCCAAATAACTGAAAAAGTCTGAGGTTCAAGAGTAAATAGAGGGCCTGGCGCGGTGGCGCAAGTGGTTAAGGTCCTCGCCTTGCACGCCCAGGATCCCATATGGGCGCCGGTTCTATCCCGGCAGCCCCGCTTCCCTTCCAGCTCCCTGCCTGTGGCCCAGGAAAGCAGTCGAGGAAAGCCCAAAGCTTTGGGACCCTGCACCCACGTGGGAGACCCGGAAGAGGCTCCTGGCTTCGGATCGGCATAGCATCGGCCGTTGCGCTCACTTGGGGAATGAATCATCAGACAGAAGATCTTCCTCTCTGTCTCTCCTCTCTGTATAGCTGCCTTTCCAATAAAAAAATAATAATAAAAATAAATCTTAAAAAAAAAAGAGTAAATAGAGCACAACTCATGCAAGTGAAGAAATAGCTTTTCCTTTAAATCCAATTTCATATTGAATTATGGCTCAGGAAAAGTAGAAATAAAATCTATACTAGAGAGCTCTTTCTTTGGAAGCACAGCTATAAGGAGGTATTCAACAGAGCTGTTTTTCCTTTAACTGACTTAGTCATTTGATTTGACTTCTTGTACTTTTATCTGTGCCCCCACAGAAGTATAGCTCTTGATCTTTCGTAGCCTATTTCTTTTTAGACAGATTTTTCTCTTTTTTTTTTTTTTTTTTTTTTACCTGAAAGGGAGCTATAGTGACACACACACATGCACACTCCATCTGTTGGTTTATTCCCCAAATGGGCACAACAGCTGGGGCTGGGCCAGGCTGAAGACAGAAGCGAGAACTCCATCCAGCTTTCTCACATGGTGGCAGGTGCCTAAGGCCTTGGGTGATCTTGCACTGATTTGGTGTATCAGCATAGAGCAGGATCAGGAGTGGAGCAGCCATGACTTGAAATGACAGCATATGAGATCCCAGCCTCACAGGTGATGTTACTATGCTGCACCACATGCATACCCCCAGGGAATGAGTTTTTCATGAAGCCTTTAATTAAAAAATATCCATGCCCTAAACAGGTGGTAAAATGTATGCAGCTTGGTATACATATGCATGTGCATACACATGTACACACACAACTGGATGCAAGTAAACTAGGAAAATCTGAAGAAGGCTGCAGATTTTAATAGTATCCATATCCTGGTTGTTACACCATATATAATTTTAAGTTTCAATTTATTTCTAAATGTTTGTTACATAGGCGAGGGGACTAACTCATGCAGGTCTGGTGGGGATGGGAAGGGATGGAGACAGGAAGGTGAGTAAAAAAAAATCTCTCCCATGCTTCTGTGACCACAGGTGGGGGGATCGGGACAGAGGTTGCCCTGCTTCTTGCTACCAAGACCACATCAGCGCCAGGGGACAGAGATGGTCTCCTGATTTTTGTCCCAGGGACCCTAATGTGGGAGTGGGGGAGAATGTCCTGATGGTGTTACTTGAATAATCTCAATTTTTCTGAGACGGTGTTGGCTTCATTGTGCATTGTATATAATTTTGTAACTTGTTCTCATTTAAAGAAGCTGGGCAAAGTACATAGGAGATAGTTCTATGTATTATTCTGAACAAATGCATGTGACTCTACAACAATACCAAACACAACTTTAAATAAGAAAAGATCCATAACCAATATCTAGTGAATTTAAAAACTCCACGGGGGTGGGTGGGTCCCAGGTCAAACTTTACAGGATCCTCTGGATTCTGACCTTTTCCTGGGCATCCAGTGAATGAAACCAGAAAAGCTCACATCAAGAAGCCTAGGATAAGGAAGAAATACCCAGCAGAGAGCCAGAGCTCCTGAGACGTGCTAGCAAGGAGTGAGCAACACTCTCTCTGCAAGCCAAAGTGCTCTGCAGAAGGAAGTTAAACCTGAGGGTGGCTGCACGTCCCCTTCCTGGTTGCAGAGACCTGGGACAAGAAAAGGCACAAGCCTGCTCTTCTAGAATATGCTGTCCAAGAATACCTGCAAACCTAGAAGACAAGAGACTTATGCTGCAGAGATTCAAAGTCACAGAGGAATAAAGAAACTAGAGGCCATAAGCCACAGAAGACCTGCGGGAAGGCAGCAGGGCAGACCAATTTCTCAGAAGCTGGTGAGTCAGAAAGAGGGGAAACTGGATGTTTTGCATGGCCCACTGTTTGTGGTAACCCCAGTAGAATCTCTTCAAGAGAAGAGCCCTGACCCACTTCTCTCCTTTAGACAGTAAATAAAATGTCTAGCAGCAACACCCCACAGGGAATACTGTTTACATGTCAACATGTCAGGTTTTGGCAGCTCCACAGCTAGACTCTCCTTCCTTGGAAATGGGAAACCAACCTATACAAAGTCACACAGCAGGGACAAGCAAGGACATTTATCTTAAACATCAGCACCTTCCCCCAGTTCACCTTTTTCCCTAAAGGAGATTCCAGGATGACCAGTGGGAAACTAAATTTAGACCACACTCAGCTATGGAATTGGAAACAAAAAACTTCCTAACCAAGGGTTAAGGATAGGAGCTAATTCATGTCTCTCATCACAAACCACAAATGGCAATTAACCTACAAAGTCGACCTTGGTTCTGCTAGAACCAAGAAACAAAGACAAAAATGCTTCCAATCATTCAGAGCTGTGGGGAGAGGGTCAGGAGAAAATGCACGTGGGAGGCAGGTGCTGAGAAGACTGCCGACACAGGCCTGGCCCCTGCAAGCCTCTGTGCCCATATGTCTGGGTGCACACTGTCAGGAGCCGTGTACTATAGCCACACTGAAGCCATTTTGAATATAGAACTACAGGCCAGTGGAAAACCCCTGGTTGGCTAGATGCTTGGGAAAGAGGTTATGAAACTGATCACACACCTAGTTTCAATTATTTCTAGCAACTGTTTCAGAATGTGATTTATGCTGTACCTGCCAACATCTTGTTACTTGTTACCTACACTATTGTTGATATGGTGGTTGCTCAAGAACAATCGGTCTTGAGACCATGGCTTGCATCCCAGTTTCTCCTTTCCTCCCAGAGCCTTAGTTACTGAAAATATAAAAAGCCTCAATTGAAAATAATAAAGTGTCAGCTTGATCAGACATACTGTCTTGCTGTCCATTCTTTTTGTCTCTTGCCCCCATTCTCTCCTAGGTTGGTTGTGACCCCTGTTGACTGTCCTGCAGGACGGAACAGCACACAGCAGCTGCTCTGCAAAGGCTTCATCTTAATTACAAAAAAAAAAAAAAAATCCCATGACTACAGCTGATCAAAAACAAAAGCAGGGTCAGCACTCTGGCCAGGGAAGCTGCCAACTACAAAGCCGGCAGCATTCCATTTTCTCATCTGGGAAGTGGGCATGTGGGTGTCAGTTCAAGTCCTGGCTGATCCACCTCCCAGTCAGCTTCCTGCTAATATGCCTGGGAAAGCAACATAAAATGGCCTAAATCCCTGGGTCCCTACCATCTATGTGGGACACTGGAAATAGCTTTTGGCTCCTGGCTTCAATCTGGCCCAATCCTGGCTTTGTAGTCATCAGGAAGTGAACCAGCAGATGAAAGATCTCTCTCCTTCTGTAATCATGTTTTTTAAATAAAACATCAAAAATTTAAAGCAAAGGAAAAAATTCACAAAATATGGATCTCAATTTTAATATTGAAATAATGATACTTACAGCTATAACCCGGTAGCCCCATCCGGTCAAAGCCAAAATCTGCCGGAAAAACACATCGGCAGTCCCGCTGACAGGGGGAAGGAAGATGAGAGGACACCTGATGCTTCTAGGACCCGCATCATAGAGTGACCAAATCTTACTGTCATCATCATCTACTATAATCTGGAGGGAGAGCGAGAAGGAAAACATGGAGGCCCTTTAGGATTTGGTTCAGATGTTGTCATTTTACATCACAGTTTCATACTGACAATTTTAATATAAAGTGGCAAAAGGGTCACACCAGGTAAGCAGGTAAAATAAACAGCTTTGGTCTCTTTTCTTCAATGTAATCATATCCCACAGAATCATTTTATAGTCTTCAAAGACCTGTTTTTTTCTGTTTTAACTTTTTTTTCTATCTATAATAAGAATAAGTCAATTTTTTTTTTATCACAAAACAGTAAACTCTGCACACAGCATTTCTTCCCTATACTTCAGGTGGTGTGTGTGTGTGTGTGTGTGTGTGTTACACACAAGGAGGATGGTTTGCAGTGACTGTGCAGTGCTGGCCCTGTGGACTGCCTGGGGTCAGCAGGGTCAGAGCACGAACAGGGGAGGCGAGGGGAGACTTGGCTCCAGGGAGAAGCTAGGTAGAGATGGCACTAGCTAGGAGATGCTTCAGGAACTGACGTAGCCCAGGCCCGGGAGGCAGGAGGACATGTACTACTGAGGCCGGCCAGGCAGGTGTCCGTCAGTCAGGTTACTTCAACCCAGTCAGGGCTAGGGAGGGAGTGCAGGGAACACCTGGCTTCGGTGGAAGACGTAGGACAGGGAGGAAGGTAACCAGAAACCTTCCTGTCCTTAAGCCAACAGACAGAAAAGATGAACAAGGATGAGCTGATGCGAGGCCAGTGCTGACAGAGCTCAGCAGACATTCAGGGGTCACTAGGTGCTGGCCATTATTACTATTCTCTGCATGAACACTTGCCAATGCAAGTCAGGATTTACCCTACTTTTTACTGAAAAATTTCAAAGCCTCCAAGTTCTTTTTTCCTGAGTGCTCCCCGCTGGCAGGGCTCTGAACTCTCCGGCATCACTCTGGGGCTGGCAGTACGCCAACCACTGTGACTAGCATCACCGGGAGCAAGTGGAGCTAGGCAAAGTCCAGAGAGATTTCCAATTCCCTTTCAGGCTGGCGGAGGTCGCAGTCATGATAAACTTCTGTTTCTGCCCTTTGTAGTTTGCCCATTTGCGTTTTTGCTTTTTGTATTCCTCTCTTACTGTGACGATGACTCAAAAAACCTCTCCACAACCTTCGACAGTGTATCTCACACTACCGACTCTTGTAAGCAAATCACGTAAGACATTCCTCTCTCTCAAACTTTCCGGGATCAATGGTCACATGTGGAAGAAAGCCACACAAATACGCTCTGGAGAGTTCAGCGGGGGATACTTCCAACAGAATCTGTAAATATTGAAATGTGTTGAGCACTGTGACTCTTCAGAGTTCCCTGCAGGATAGTTTTGTCCTTCAGAAAACATAGTTTCTGTGTGACCACTTATCAGGACCTTTGAACTGAATTAACCTGACACTGTAGAACATTCCATCAATGAAACTATTTCCTCAGCTGCAGGAAACAGCCCCAGGGCTCCTGGCTTAGAAGCAGGATTCACCTGATTCTACCAGGCTGTGTGACGTGTGACCTTTAACTCCATGAGCTGCGGTGCTTTTTCTCATCTAGGAAGTGGGCACAGAATATCCACCTTGGGGAACTGTTGAAAGAACTAAATGTCTGGGGGGTTCCCACAACAGTGCCAGGTAGATGGGAGTTAAGCTTTCCACTAAGTGACAAAGAAGAGAATACAAATACCTGCTTGTTTGCACATCTAAAAGCAGTTGTAAACGGTGAGTGGAGTTATACCCACTTTTATTCTCGGGTGAGTCTCCACAGTTCACTGCATGCAACAAAGGACCCACAGCCACGATATCTGATAATAACCTGTCCTCTCAAACATTATGAAAGCATATCACCTAAGTCATACACAGAAACAATACAATATTTGACAAATAAAAAAAGTAGTAAAACCATACATACCTTTTTCAGAGGAACTGTACTTCTAAACCAGTTATAGTCAGGAGAGATTTTAATCTCTCCCATGATTGGCTAAAATGGTGGGTAATCCTGAAATGAAAGCATGTGATGTTTCATGTCAAGAATCCAAGTGTAAAAATAATAATAATAATAATAATAATAAAATAATCCATGTGCATATCAGAACTGACTGTACAGTCTGGTCTAGTCAATACCTATACCATTTTCAAACGAAGGCCACTTTTCCTTATTGGCATGTACTTAAATGACAGAAAGCAATTTGGTGAGAGGGAACCAAGACAGGCACCCCTTGAGTCTCTCCAGAGGAGGAACCTTGCCTAGAAAATTTTGAACACTTTTCCAAGATGCCCATCAATGCTGTGCAGCTGGATGCAGACATCTGCCTGTGCCAATCAAGTAACGCTTCCCTACAGCAGCAGCCCCTATCACTGACAGCATCTTAAGAATACATTTTAGGGCCCAACGCGGTGCCTAGTAGCTGAAGTCCTCTCCTTGCACTTGCTGGAATCTCATATGGACATGGGTTCATGTCCTGGTGCCCTGCTTTCCATCCAGTTCCCTGCCTGTGGCCTGGGAAAGCACTGAGGACAGCCTAAAGACTTGGGACCCTGTACCCACGTGGGAGATCTAGAAGAAGCTCCTGGATCCTGGCTTGGGATCAGTTCAGCTCTGGCTGTTGCGGCCACTTGGGGAGTGAACCATCAGACGGAAGATCTTCTCTCTCCTCTTCTCTGTATATCTGATTCTCCAATAAAAATAAATAAATCTTAAAAAAAATGAATTTTAGTAAAGATGTTCCTGTTTGATTACAGGAAACAGCCCATATTAGAAAAAGTAAGTGTTAATAAATTCACACACAACTTCAGAAGCTCATATGAAACTCTTAATGCAAAACACAGGAACACAGGCAAACCTGCCATTCACATGAAAGAAAGAAGTGTGGCCTTTTGTTTTAAGTTTAGTTATGTCTATTTTTAAAAATTTTTTAAATTATTATTAGTAAGCCAGATATACAGAGAGGAGAGAGAGACAGAGAGGAAGATCTTCTGTCCATTGATTCACGCCCCAAGGGGCCGCAATGGCCTGAGCTGAGCAAATCCAAAGCGAGGAGCCCAGAGCTTCTTCTGGGTCTCCGACATGGGTGCAGGTCCCAAGGCTTTGGATCATCCTCGACTGCTTTCCCAGACCACAAGCAGGGAGCTGGATGGGAAGCGGGGATGCCAGGATTAGAACCACCGGTGACC
The DNA here is from genome assembly GCF_017591425.1 of Ochotona curzoniae. NCBI lineage: Eukaryota > Metazoa > Chordata > Mammalia > Lagomorpha > Ochotonidae > Ochotona > Ochotona curzoniae. The sequence goes on from NW_024467060.1 coordinate 332,690, forward strand.
ACATGGGATTCCAGCACATGTGGAAGGCAGGACTTTAGCTACTAGGCTACCATGCTGGGCCCATCTCCAGGTTTTAGAAGGTTTTGCCACCTGGGGGCTAAGTCATGGCTGTCTTTGAGTCTGCTTTCTCTACTTCACCATGGTACTCCCCAAAAGCCTAGAACAGTGCTTGGTATGGAGCAGGCATTGTCTGCCAAGCAAGGGAATGTCTACACCCTAAGGAGAACAAATGAGGTCATCCTAGAGTTCCTCCCAATTTTGGTGCCTGTGACCTTCGGGCTGGCTAAGCACCTTCAGTCTTGCTCAAATGTCTGTGTTATGTTGGAAGAGGAACCTGGGATGATAGTTCCCTGCTGCAGACTCTCACTGCCAAGGGCGGGACTGTTGCTCATCTGTTTCGAAGACTTCACATGCCTGCTTCTGCACCATCTCCTCTACCCCAGGCGCAAGCTTTGGCAACCAGAGCTGTCACTTTAGTGAGCATTATCTGGGATGGCAAGGCGCATGGGCATCCTAAAGTCCATGGAGCTCCCCAGATCTGCAGTCTCTCTTATTACCTTGGGGAGCTTCTAATGTGAACCCCAAGGACACAGCATACATTCCAATATTATACTCTATTTTTTTAATTGGAAAGTCATATATACAGAAAGGAGGAGAGACAGAAAGATCTTCAACTGCTGATTCACTGCCCAAGTGGCTGCAACTTCTAGAACTGAGCTGATCTGAAGCCAGGAGCCTGGAGCTGCTTCTGTGTCTCCCATGTGGGTGCAGGGTCCCAAGGCTTTGGGTCATCCTTGACTGCTTTCCCAGGCCACAAGAAGGGAGCTGGATGGGAAGTGGGGCCGCCAGGACATGAACTGGTGCTCATGTGGGATCCTGGGACATGCAAAGTGAAGACTTTAGCCATTAGGCTACTGCACCGGGCCTTATACTCTAGCTACGTTACACCCTAGACACCAGAATAACAGTCTGTTCATCAAAGCTAACATGGCACATGCAGAAAACTGTTAAAATGGAAATTTGCTTAAACCACCAGGAAACTGTCAGTCTTATGCTGAAAGTCAGTGTGTAGATGTAATTATTCACACTGAAATGAAGGAAATCATTTTATGCTATCTTAAATGTTAAAAAAAAATCTAGGGGCGGGTGTTTGGGCTAGTGGTTAGGACACCCACATCCCCCCATCACAGTCCCCAAGTTCATTTCCTAGCTCACACCAATGAACATCCGGGGAGGTGGTGGGCAGCAGTAAGGGCTCAAGGAACTGGGTTACTGCCATCCATGTGGGAGATCTGGATTGAGTAGCTCCAGACTTCACCTTGGCCCAGCCCCAGCCATGTGGCGGCATTTGGAAAGTTAGCCAGTGCATGCGAGCTCTCTCTCTCTCTCTCTGCCTCTCAGACAGACAAAATCTAAGCCACTTTCACTATTGCCTTCCTCGATGCTGGTTATCACTTTTAATGAAAAACAAACCCATGATAGTCACTGCCAGATACTTTCCTGCTTGGGCAGGCCTGTCGCATTCTCACATCACCTAAACACTTCACTGTTTAGTACCGCATTATTAGAAAGAATGGTTCTATTCTACAGGACAGCACATAAAAAAATTTACGGAGCAAACTGCAATAGACTTGTAAGTTACATCTTAGAAATTAAAACCAGAAAGATGGTCATTCATCACGAAACCAGGGATACAAGATTATTCCAAGTGTCAGAGCCAGTGACTGCACAACCCACACCACCTCATGGATACACATAAATTCATGCAGAGGCCTGCCGCTTTATTCACACACCTCCTTCCCACAATAATAGGTAGAAAGCTGTACCTGGCCAACAGTCCTCAGTAACATTCACAGCCACCTCAGTCCTCTAGCACAGCATAACTAATCTTGTTAGATGCAGGGGTTGCGCTTAGCTAGGACTAAATGTTTGTAGTGACAAATGGCTTTAACACTTGCGCTAGTTTGGCAGCACATGAAAGGTGACACCAAAGGCTCCATCTGAGTAAAAAAACAGCAGACTGTTGCAAGTGCGCAGCAGCTGAGCAGGAAGAAAAGGCAGGCCTGTTCCTCTGGCTCTCCTTCACCCATTCCAGCCATACTTCTTTTTTTTTCCCCCAAGTCACAAGACACACATTGTGTACACGGCCAAGGAGGTTAACTGAGATTGTGACCAGGTGGACCAGGATTAAACAAGAAAGAATGTGGATGGTGAACCCAACAGGGATGCAATCGCTCATGATCCAAATTCTCACGGAAACCAAAGCAGCTGTTCTCGCTGTCAGGAAAAGGGCCACAGAGAGGCCAGTCTTCCTCTGCACTGAGGGGAACCCCTTCTCTAGGTGTGCTGGGGCACTCCATCCTCACTGGCCCTGACCCATCCTCGGTGTGAGCCTGTCTTTCAGGATTCCAACAGCATCGGCCAGTGGATTTCGCTCAACGACACTGCCTTGACACATGTTGAAATCACAGAACCAGACCTACCAGGCTGAGGTTTCTGATCCTTTATCTCAGTCTACTGCTACTCTATACGTGGGCCACGTGTCCTTATTAAGCCCAGTAAAAACAAGAGTTACAAACTAGAGTTCTAACAGGGGGGATGAGGCCTTTTACACACATCTCCATCCCTCACCTCATCAGCACCCGGCTATGGCTATTATTTTCTCAGATCTATACGTTTCTTCAGGAGCCTCTTCCATTATCTCCAAGCCCCATGAGAGGAAACACTGCCTTTGGGACATCTCTCCTGTCACACTTCTGGTGCTCTTGCCTTAAAAGCTTTGGGACATTCAGACACAGCTGTTAAACCGTCCCTGTGAGCCAACAGGAGCTGGACCATTACAGGAGACAAAGCAGCCGCTGAAGTGTCTTCCTCGTAACCCCCTCAGGAACAGGACGAAGGCCCTGTGACTCCTCACTCGCCCTCTACCTGGCTCCTGTCAGAAGTGACAAAGACACAAATGCCACTTTCAGGCTGCCGTGCAATGGACAAAATAACTGTCCTTTGTTTCAGAGTTCCTAAAAGTTGACTGAAAAGACAAAACCTAAAAAACTAATGTTCCTGGGCTCAGCGGCATTGCCCCGGGATGGGCTTGCGGGTGGCTATCATAGCTTTCTGTGCTCCTCCGTGCCTCCCCACTCCACAGCCCCCCGACCGGTGACAGCCACACACAGACATGGTCACCCCAGCCTTGGCCACCCCACAGACACCTCCCTCTTCCCCGTCCCCCACACACGGGTTTGCGATCACGTGCGTGGTCACATGGACCGGCCCACCCAGGACCACACTCACACAGTCACATCCGGCCGAAACAGCAGTGCACGCCACCCACCATGCGACATACCCCCAAAGCCGCAGCCCCCTGCCCGGGGCCCTGCGCGCCCTCACCTGCCGTGGCCGCCCCCACGTCCCTGGCCCTCCTCCTCTCGGCAGTGCTGGGTTCCAGTCCTGAGGCGGGCCGGGCCGTGGAGGCGGCTGGGCCCGGGACGCGGGCCGGAAGCCGGAGCGCTCAGGTCCTCCGGGGGCCGCGGGCTGTCGGGGCGCGCGGGAGGCCGGCCTCCCAGGGGCGGGGCGTGCGGCCCGGCGAGCTCGGCCCGGCGCGTCCCCTCCTCCGGAACCGGGCTCCGCCGGCCTCCCGCTTCCGGGTTCGGGGTGGGCGGGGCCACGTCGCGGGGAAGGGCGGGCCGTCACCATGGCGACGGGGCGTGGCGTGGGAGGCCGCCGGCGCGTTCCGTTCTTCAGGATGTAGGGCAGCCAGGAACCGGTGCAGCGGGCGGGGGTGGAGGCACGAATTTCCCCTGGGTCAGGTCTGGGTCATCTGTGTGACGTGGGCATCCGGGAGGAAGTGGGAGGAAGGGGGCGCCTGGCCCCTGCCTTAGGGTGTGATGGGCGTGCGTTCTCGTAAAGCTTTGAGGACGTTTGTTTGGGTTCCAAATTTTGGGGAACTGGGCTGTGCACAAGCTTGGCAGGTTTTGTTTATTTTACAAGCCACGCCTCCAGCCTCGTGCTCCTGTTTGAGAGCATTTCTGGAAGCAAACTCCTCATCCAGCCGTCCCGTCAGCAGTTTCCTTGAAAGATGGCTTTATAAAGATGAGTTTACAATCATTGTTCACAGGCGGCCCGACTCCTTTCCTGTTAAACATCTCCAGGTTTGCACCAGAGTAGTGTACGGCAAGGTTGAATAAACGTGTTGGTCTTGCTGGCAGCTTTTAAGGGATTCTCCCATCAGGTCCTAACATGTCCCTCTTTCATAAGTTGTAGGGAAACCCTGTTCCCTAGTGGCCCGTGGTCTGTGTCCTTACCCAGGCATTAAGGTCAGGGAAGACTCCAGTTAAAGTGCATTCTTAGTAACGACCTCTGTCCTCTGGCTTGGGAACCTGGGTTCCATGCCAGGTTTTGGCCAGCCTCCCTTGGCCTTTCCCAAGACCTGGTGACACACCTCCTGCCTTTCCAACTCCCCTCGTTGGTGGTAATGGCCAGCCACAGGAACTGATGATTTACTGTAAGCCTCACACTGGTGTGTACAGCATATTTCCACAGAAGGTTTCAAAACCGTGGGGGACTTCCCTGAGAATTCTGGAATGGTTTAATGAGGAGACTAAGTGGCAAGCCCCAAGCTGCATGGACAACTTATGCTGGGCACTGGTTTCCATTTCTCTTGCTGGACTGGGACCTCTGCCTGCAGCTGAGAAACCAGTGCCTTCCACGAACAGCTCCTTGCCAGCACGCAGGGAAGCCTCTTAAAACAAATACTTGTCCACTATGACAAGACCTAAGTTTAGAGAACAGGATCTGGGGTTTCTTTTCTTTATATATATATATTTACATATATATATAAAATTATTATATTTTTGACAATCTTTACATAGTTAATTAGGGTAAAAAGGTTCAAGGGCTATAAGAAAGTGGGTAAGACTATTATTTCCATATTGTTTCCTTCATGTTTAAAGGGGGATATTAAGGGAGAAGGCCCACCCAATTTCCCACCCTCCCCAGGTCCCGGATGTAGGGTATGCTCCAAGGTTCTTGCTCAAGTGGTTTTGATAGTTCAACAGTTATGAATCGCTGCCAATCTTGCCACTCCAAGCACTATGAGGTCTTTGAAGAATCCACTGATTGACATAGTCCATCATAGAGTCTCTGTTTGCCCTGTATTTCGCTGCCAACATATAGCTGAGATGGTTGATTGACCTGTTCTGTCTTCTCTTTTCTTGGTTAGGGTTCTGAGTCCAGCATTTCAATTGGGGAGATCTCCAAAGAAACTTTGAGGTGTTCTCAGACCAAATTCTTGAATGTACTAGCAAGTACAGGGCCCGGCACAGTCCATGGCCCTGATCAGCTGGTGGTTGCAATTGCTGGGTTGGTTCTGTTTTCAGCCCCAACTTCCACTGGAACCAATGGGTGTTGCAGTCCAGCCTGGTTCTGCCCAGCACATACTTGGCCCTCGCATAAACCAGTGGGAGCTGCAGCCTAGTTGGAGCGACCCACAATAACCCCACCAGGCCCGCCCCCTACCCTGGTTTGCCAGTATGTGTAGCAGACTAGTCCAGTCTGTCCCACACCCCATTCCACCCCAGCCCCTGTCCTGGTTTTCGTGCCCTCCTGTAGAAGTGGTAACCCAAGAGGGAGGAGCCCACTATTTCCCTCCCAGGCCTCTCCCACTCCTGGATTGTGCTCTCTCCAGGTAGTTCTGTGGTTTGACTTGACAGAACTAGGCCCCAGTGCCAGCTTCTGCCAGCTGATGCTGTGGCTAAGCCAAAACAACCCTCACCCACTCTAATTTTGTTTGCACCAGTAGGAATAATCAGCCCAGTCTGGCTTTTCCCGGATCTAGTCCACCTGAGGCGTAAAGGTTTGTAGCCCTGCTTAGTCTGGTCTGTCCTGATCCCAGCTCACGCTCTCCAGTGGGAGTAGCTAGAAAGGGATCCACTAAGACTGCCCCCAGCCTTCACGGGGCTACTACCTTTGTTCCTTGGCAGCAACACAGTAAGACATAGATCCCCCTAGACTGCAAGACCTCAGGAGCTTGGCCACGCTGATTGTACCATTTAGTTTCTCTTTCTCTCACTTAAAAGTGAAAGCTCACTTCTACTCTCACCCTTGTGTCTGATCTCATAAACTGTCACAGAGACCAGGACATGAACCTGGACTCATCTCACCGGTTTTCTGTAATAGTGATCTGGCCTGTCATCCTTGGGCACTAAGGATATACTGAGTGTATTCATGCGTGAATGAATCGAGCAGTGTGTATTCAGCAAACTGCAATTCTCCCACATCCCTAAACCTCACTTTAGCAATAGCTTTAATGAGATCTAAGCCTGAGGGTATCCCTGTGTATATCAGAAGCCCTTGTTCTGTTAGTGTGTGAGATTTTTGAATTTGACTGCTGATAATAGAAAAACCTATAATTTATGTAACTATAGTTCACAACCTACCTACTTTCATTATTTTGTAAAAGATCAAAAGTGAACATAATGGAAGGTTTTGTTTCCCTTAGAAAAGAACCCACTCAGTTGTTCTGTAACAAATGGCAAGCACATTGTCAGTCCCCTTAATCCCAACAAGGAACATTTAATATCTGTGAATTCCAGCTGTCCTGTAAGGCACAACTGTAGGCAGCACGCTGTTGACCCCCACTGGCGACAGGGCAGGCAGGCCCGGTGGATGGGCTGCAGGCACTTGCAGCTGTCCTGGCTGGCACGGGCCCCATGGTTCCCACGGTACCACTCCCTGTGTGAGGATCTCATCGAGAAACTGGAATGCTCATGCAACAGGTTGTGAACATCAAGTAAACAGATGGCCAGTAGGCTCTCAGAATTGCCCAGACCCACGCTCTGTCCCTCTTACTGATCTTTTGACAGGATAGTATTTTAGAACTCACCTTCACCATAACCCTAGATATATCATTGTGCATATATACAATAAAACAATGCACTTCTTAAGTTTCAAGGTTTGACCATGGAGTGCATGTGTCAAAGCTGATGAGCTGCCTCAGTGGCTTAGACGGAGCAGTGGACGACATATCCAGGTGCACATGGAGAATATGGCAGTCCATTGGAGCCTGCAGAGGACACCTGGTCCTGTACCATAGGATGGAGGACAGAACAAATCAATCCACTATCCCAGCCAAGAGTTGGCAGTGAAAACCTGGGCAAATGGAGACTCTAAGGTGGACTATGTCAACCAATGGATTCTGGAGATTTCATCGTGCTTGGAATGGTGAGATTGGCAGCAATTCAGAACTGTTGAACTATCAAAACCACTTGAGCAGTGCCCTCAGAGCATGCCCCACATTGGAGACCCTGGGATGGTTGGGAGGCTGGGGGGGGGTTTCTCCTCTTATCTCTCCCCTTCCCTCAGATATAGGAAGGAAAAAAGAGAATGTGGAAACAATGGTCTTACCCACTTTGCTGTAGCCCTTGACCCTTTTTGCCCTAATCAACTATGTAAAGATTATCAAAATAAAAATAAGAATAATAAAAATGCACGTTCAGATCTGGCGTGATAGCATAGTGGTTAAGGTCCTCTCCTTGCACACATTGGGATCCATATGGGTCCCGGTTTTAATCCCCACAGCTGCGCTTCCCATCCAGCTCCCTGCTTGTGGCCTGGGAAAGCAGTCGAGGATGGCCCAAGTCTTTGGGACTCTGCACCCGTGTGGGAGACCCGGAAGAAGCTCCTGGCTCCTGGCTTTGGATTGGGTCAGCTTCAGCCATTGCGGCTGCCTGGGGAGTGAATCATCGGACGGAAGATCTTCCTCTCTGTCTCTCCTCCTCTGTATATTTGCCTTTCCAATAAAAATTTTAAAAAATCTTTAAAAAAGAAAATGTACTTTCTGAATGTGGATAAAGACCCATGCGAAATAGCATAGTGGTCACTTTGGAGGAGAAGTGGAGATAGAAGGAAGCAGGAGCAGTAAAGGAAAGCTTTGGCTTTGGATTTAGTATTTGAGCTTATGTAAGCATGTATTCAAGTATTTGACAAAAACTAAAAGCAGCTACATCCATGTGGCCCCCTTCCTGTGAATCCTTTACTAACTCCCCATTGCCTTGCAGCTCAAGTTCCAAGTTACACAGCTGAGAGCAGGTCTGGCTTTCCACTCTGTGTGAGACCAAAGTGCTCCCTACTGCTCCAAAGGCCTCTCGTCCCAAACCCCATGATGCCTCAGTCCTCCAGGCTTCGGTACAGGCTCTTCCCTGTGCTTGGGGGCCTCCCACTGGAGGGAATGTCCCTTCTTCACCCCAGGGACTATGCAAGTGTAGCAAAGTGAAAGGGACCTAAGCACTTGACTTTTTAGACCAGTGCCAATGCTTGGAATAGCATCCTTTGGAGCTTCCCAGAGCACAACTCCCTGCAGTGTTGGACATGAGATCACGCTGGGAGCCAGGATCGGGAAATGAATGCTGCTACCCATAGGCAGATCAAGTTCGTGTCAAGTGCACACTGCAGGGGATTACAGAGATCAGGCAGAGTGGGACTGGAACTGCCTGAGAAAGATGCCAACGTGTCTGTTCTGTGGCTTGATATCCGAAAGTTTTATCAAATAGATTATAGATTACTTGTGATTAATAGTTTATTGTCATCTGGGACTCAAACCTGAGTTCTGTCTTTGGGCAAGACACTGCTCCGTGTTGTTTCCTTCTTTAAAATGTAAGTCCAACTTTGGACTAAATGAGCTATAAGTTCTTGGCAATTTTGGTATTTTGGACTCTATAAATACGAGATGCAAGTTGAAACTTCATATAGCCTTTGCCCAGAGCTACTCTTCTCTGGTCATATTTCCCCTTCTTCTTGCTCTCAATGATATTTTTTAAGAAGATCCATTTAAATAATGGAAGTAAATTAAAAAAAACTTATTTTTATTGGAAAGACAGATCAGATTTGTGGAAAGGAGACAGATCTTCCATGCACTGGTTCACTCCCCAAATGGCCCTAACGGCTGGAGATGAGCTGATCCAAAGCCAGGAGCCCCTCCAGGTCTCCCACACAGGTGCAGGCCACAAGCAAGGAGCTGAATCCAAGTGGAGCAGGCAGGACATGAACTGGCATCTATATGGGATCATGATGCGTGTAAGGTGAGGATTTAGCTACTGAGCCATCACTCCAGGCCCTCATTACTACCTTTTAAAAACAAAAATTCCTAAGCAAAGATACCCCATCTTGTGTATCATTTGCCAATGTAAGCAATCAAGGATAGTGAGCTCCCCAGTTTACCTGTCAAAAGCCTGCAGTAGCCAGGAATAGGCTTGGCTAAAGCTGGGGGCTGGGAACTCGATCCAGGTCTCCACGTGGGTGGCAGAATCCAATGACTTGAGCCTGTACTGCTGTCTCTGAGTCTGCAGCAGCGGGAAGCTGGTGCCAAGAAGCCAGAACTCAGTATGAACCTCAGGTATTCCAACATGGGGTGTGAGAGCCTCAGCCGGCACAGTAGCTCTGTGCCGAATACCTGCCCTGATGAATTGACCTTCTGGAAGAACAGCAGTAAGAAACTTGGAAAAAAAGAGTTGTATTATTTTATCCTCCCAAATAGCCGTTTATTTCTGTAGAGTTCTACAGTCTATCTGGATATAGTGGGTCCTCAGTTAACATGCCCTGTCCTTGGGCTGGCATAGTGCCACAGGGGCTGCCATAATGTAGCAGGCTAATCCTTTGACTATGGTGCTGGCATCCCATGTGGCCACTGGTTCGAGTCTCTGCAGTTTCACTTCCAATCCAGCTCCCTAATGGCCTGGGCGAGCAGCAGAGAATGACCTGAAGCCTTCGGCTCCTGCACCGCTATGGGAAACCTGGAAGAAGCTCCTAGCTCCTGGCTTTGGACTGACCCAGCTCCAGCCATTGTAGCCACCTGGGGAATGAACCAGTTGGATAAAAGATTCTCTGTCTCTCCTCTCTATAACGCTGCCTTTCAAATAAAATCTTTAAACAAACAAAAACGAAACAGTTCATGTCCTTCCATTTCTTCATTTCTGAGCACCAAGGCCTAATAGCCGATGTTCTTTAATCAAGGGCAAAAATGTTGGCAAATAAGACACTTGGAGTCAGATGACAGCAGTGTGGATTCTGGCTCAACCTAGAAGCGGTTACTTAACCTTCTGGAAAGATGAGACCCAGTAATACTACCTATTTCATAATGCTATTGCAGAGATAAAATTAGGTAGTTCGGGTAAAGTCCTTAGACCCGAGCCTGGCACATCACATGTGTGAGCCCACACTAATGACATTGAGAACCTGCGGTCCAGGCGCTGGCTAGCTGTGCTGTTTCTGTTCCTCATAACATGCCTGGCAAAGGAGATGCAGGTTGTCACTTGGCGGCCACAGAGCAGCCTGGGGCTGCAGTTAGCGGCGGTGTGGGGTGCAGGCTGGGTTTGTGGACTCTCTCTGAGTGCCCGTCAATGGAAAACTGTATTTTTGCCTAGAGGATATTTGATGAAAATAGACTGTAAAGATCAAGTATAAAAGCAATAAACATCCTTCTGGCTGCTGTTCTCTTGAATTTAATTTTATGCTCAAACATTTTTATTGTCCTCTAAACCAGAATAAGACCCCCCTTTTTTCCCCTCACATGAAGTCCATCGTCCTCTTTAGGTTCTTAATCCTGGAGTTGTCACTAGGCAGCAGGTCCCGGTTTCTCTATTTCTAAACTGACATCTGGAATTACACAGATCTGCTTCCTGACCTCAAACTTTCTTCCTACTGTGGCTCTAAGGCAGCTCCTTTAGATGCTACTGCCACCCAGAGGAGCAGATGAAGTTGCAGGCCCAGATGAGGGATGAGAGCAGCTGGATCATGGTGGTGTATCAGTCAGGAGTCTCCAGAGAAAGAGTCAGCTAGCTGTGTACACGAGGATATTCAAAAGCACGGGTCTGGCATGGTAGCCTAGAGGCTAAAGGCTAAAGTCCTCGTCTTGCACACACCAGGATCCCATATGGGCTCCAGTTCTAATCCCAGCAGATCTGCTTCCTATCCAGCTCCCTGCTTGTGGCCTGGGAAAGTGGTTGAGGACAGCCCAAAGCCTTGAGACCCTGCACCTGCATGGGAGACCCGGAGGAGGCTCCGGGCTCTTGGCTTCATATTGGCACAGCTCTGGATATTGTGGCTGCTTGGAGAGTGAATCAATGGATGGAAGATCTTCCTCTCTGTCTCTGCTCCTCTTTGTATGTCTTTCTTATAATAATAATAAAAATAAAAATAAAAAAATAAAATTACTTTGAGCCCAGTGCAATGGCTCAATTAGCTAATCCTCCCCTTGCCAAGTGTTGGGATCCCATATGGTTATCAGTTCATATCCTGGCTGCTCTATTTTTCATTCAGCTCCCTGCTTGTGGCCTGGGAAAGCAGTGGAGGCCGACCCAAAGCCTTGGGACCCTGCACCCATGAGGGAGACCTGGAAGAAGCTCCTGGCTCTTGACTTCAGATCAGCTCAGCTTTGGCCATCTCGGGAATGAAGCAGAGGATTTAAGATCTTTTTCTTTCTCTCCCATTCTCTGTAAAATCTGATCTGTCTCCATTCTCCCCCTCTAAAAACAAACAAACAAACAAACAAACAAATTAACCCCTCCTTTCAAAATCCATATACATACCAATCAGTTGCCCTTGCTTTTAGGGCCAGATACAATCTCCTTGAGTTTGACATAAATCCAAATTTTATTTAAACGTCTTGTTATACAAGTAGAAAAGGTTGCTTTCAACTTTCTTGACACAAACAGAAGAAAGGGCGGCAGTCCATCTTCTCTTTCTCCAACTGTATCATCTTCTTTAGAAATCAAGGCAATTCCTTATAAATAAGGCTTTTTGTAAGTGACAAATACGTAATAGGTTCCTGTCCATCTTCTTCCTACTTAATACACTGTTGCATAGCAACAATTTTTTTTCTCCAGCTTCTTCTTAGCTGTTAGTCTGAGAGTCTGAAATCTGCACTGGCTTGGTTGAGCTTGGGAATGTTTTTGGTACCAAGGGTGTAAATATCCATTGTAGAAGTCAGTGGCTGTCAGAGTTTTTTTAAGCATTACTGATCGGACGCCAATCCAGCCATCCTAAAACAGTGCAAGAGACAAACAGTGAGTAGGCAGTGGTGGCAGAACTGAAAAAAACTAACTACACTTTAGCTCATGACTTATTTATTTTGGACGCAAACCGTTACAACATGCCAAGCTGCAAAAAGCACTGTGGTAGGTCACATGCGCCATTTCTTGGCTCTGAAGGTTGACTACCAGAGGGAGAGCAAAACCCATCTAACCTAACGGGGGCAGAACAAGGGGGCGCCATTGGCAGGGTGGTCTTCCATGGCTTTCTGAGTATGTCCACCTGCCCTGCTGTGACTGGACAATGTGACATCATCAACAGTAGGCAGAACCAGTTTCCTCTTCATCTCTGAAGGCAAAACTGATGCCCAGAGAGGGTGGGTGATTTGTTGAAAGTAGCACAACCCGGTGAGACTCAAACCCACGTGTGCCCACAGTCCCAGCTCTGAGGGCAAACTGCAGGCACGTGGTGTGCGATCACCAGACAGAGGCGTCCAGCCATGCTCCAGAACCCACTGGGCAGATGAAGAGGGGCTGCTGGGGGCGGATGGGCGAAGGGGCTCTGCATCCACAGTCTGTGTAGGCCATGTCAACTCATCACTGTTCTTTAACATTTACAAGACAGCAAGTCGGGGGAGGCAGAATATTTTTCAGGAATATGTCTTGTTACAGCTCAAGTCATTGCACACAGTTCAATGTCTCTCCAAGAACTGCTGGGCAACCAAAGCAGGAGGACTTTTACCCCGTAGTCATTCAGCAGGACACTGGATGTGACTATCTTTTATGTTACCAAACACAACAGCCTGTTAGCTAGACTGCATTACTGAAACAAATTTACAGACACAAATTTTCTTTTAAGAAAGGATTCAAGTTCCTTAACCATCTTTTTTTTTTTTAAGATTTTTGAAAAATTTATTTTTATTGGAAAGTGAGATATACACAGAGGAGGAGAGACAGAGAGGAAGATCTTCTACATGCTGATTCACTCCTCAAGTGACCGCAACGGCCGGTGCTGCACTAGTGCGAAGCCAGGAGCCTCTTCCAGGTTTCTCCCACGTGGGTGCAGGGTCCCAAGGCTTTGGGCCGTCCTCCACTGCTTTCCCAGGCCACAAGCTGGATGGGAAGCGGGGCCACCAGAATTAGAACTGGCACCCATATGGGATCCTAGCGTGTTCAAGGCAAGGACTTTAGCCTCTAGGCTACTGCACTGGGCCCTCCTCAATCTTCTTTCCCTGACCAAGTGACAATAAGGCCTTGGCACAATAGCAAGAGAATCTCACAAAGCTTTGCTAAGGATTTCAGTATTTCTTAAGAAAAGTAAGCTGTCTACTGCCCAATCAGAAGGACAAGCAGCAATTACGTGAAGCCTGAACTAGATAATGATACAAATGATAAATTCAGGGTCCAGCATGGTAGCCTAGTAGCTAAAGTCCTTGGAGCCTTGCATGTACTGGGATTCCATATAGGTGCCAGTTCATATCCTGCCTGTTGCATTTCTCTTCCATCCCCCTTCATGTGGCCTGGGAAAGCAGCAGAGGACAGCTCAAAGCCTTGGGACTCTGCACCTACATGGGAGACCCAGAAGAAGCTCCTGGCTTTGGATCAGCTCAGTTTGGGCCATTTTGGCAACTTGGGGAGTGAGCCAGCAGATGGAAGATGTTTCTATCTCTCCTTCTCTCTGTAAATCTGAGTTTTCAATAAAAACAAATCTTTACAAAAAATGATAAAATCAGTAAAAATCAGTATGGTAATTTCAAACTAAAGGAAAATGTACCTTGCAACAAACCAGCAACATCTGTGACTGCTTGTGGTATATAACGGAACCTGGAGTAACAGTCTGTTCTGTTAGTTTGGGATCTGAAGAATGAGGGCGCGGGGAGAGAGAATGAAAAATAATAATTATGCAATTTCTTGGTATTTTCTCAAAAAAGAAAAAGGTAACATTTTGAGAAGCAGTGTGTTCATACTGGAAAGGATGTATTTGCTGATCTCCTACTTTATAATCATGCTTTAAAAAAAAAATTATTTCCGGGGCCAGCACATTGACTTAACTGGTTACTCCTCCTTCTGCAAGAACTGGGATACCTTATTATGGGTACTGCTTTGAGTCCCAACTGTTCCACTTCCCATCCAGCTCTCTGCTTATGACTTGGCAAAGTAGTAGAGATGACTCAAGACCTCGGGACCCTGTGGCCACATGGGAGACCTGGAAGAAGCCCCTGGTTTCTGATCAGCTCAGCTCCACCCATTGTGCTCATTTATGGAGTGAACCAGCAGATAGAAGATCTTTCTATCTTTCCTTCTCTCTATAAACCCGCCTTCCCAATGAAAACATTGGGAACACAGAATTCAGAGAGCCATGCAGTTCCCTGGCCTAGATTCTCACTGAGCTGCCTGAACATTTTCATCGTGATATTTATCAGAAAGAAACTAACCGAGTCAGTTTTTACTCCCTGAACACATTACTGTACCACATCACAGACTTTAAACAGAAGCGAATTTGGCCTGCCTCCTAGGTTCCCATGATGGTTACGACAGTTCATGTGAATAGACTTTGTAAGGAGCAAGAGAAGTGAATGTAAACTATTATCATCACTGAACAGAATTAAAAATAATTCGTATCTTTTTTTTAAGTAAATGTATAAAATGAACACAATTTTAAATAGATGGCAGTGAGAACATCTTCAACGTTAGTTATTCAGTTAGTACCAGCAAGGACCGAACTGTCCACTTCTACCAAATCCAGAAGTTTAATGGTGTTTTCCATCCAGAGTGTCTGCAACGGAATCTGCAAATAAAATACACGAAGGGTTCATAATGGAGTATTTTCAATCTGTAAGTCTTGCTATTTTGTGTTAATCTGGTCTGACTTTTCTCCCAGTTACAGAGGAACTGGGAACTTGGTCGTTAAACTTACGACACACAACATAAGCATGGTCCTCTCTCAGTTTCTCCAGGGTTTATAAGACCTTAAACATTATTTTTAAAACAGTGTTTTAAAAACACTTTATTAATATTTCCAATTTAAATATATATTTATAAAAAATTCAAGCACTACAGCACTGATGTTAAAAACCATCTCTTAGAAAGTGATATTCTGTAACCAATATTTTGAATATTATTACAAAAATCTATAACAAAGTTTTACAAAGATCTTATACTTTACATTGGCCACAGACAATTTTTCATTACTTCTTTCTATTTCACTCTGTATATGCAGTATATATTTCAGTTTTTTAAGATGCATATTCCAGTTTTTTTTTCAATTTCTTGATATTATAAAGTGTTACTGATCGGTTTTTTAGATGTATCTTTGAGCACTATGCATTTCTGGAAAATAGTTTTTGTGTGTGGTTTTAGGTGGAATGTCTGGGTTACAGACTTACATAAGGAATCTATTGCTGACTATTAGTGAGGCAAGTCAACTTGTCACATATCTTGAAGATTTACTTATTTATTTTGCTTTATCAGCTGATATATTTCTTTGATTTTATTTAATTGTATACGTGAAGACCAAGGGTGTTTTCTTAGTTATAAAGCAATCTTAAAAAAACCCCTCTATTCAACCAAAACACTATGTCTTGTCATGTTTCATAAACAGTCTAGTAAATACTAACAGGTTTCTTGTACATATTATTCCAGCTCTGGAATAGTCTGATCACATTTTCATAACTAGCCAGTCAATTCACTTTTACCAACCACAAAAATTAAAAAGACATGCTGTCTGTAAATTCATTTGCTATCTTAAAGCTTTCAAATCAAAGAGAAAATATTTACATCTCAAATACAAAATTAAAAATTGTTGGCCTCTAAAAATCAATGACTTACATGATCATGAATTTTTCTTTCTTTCCTTCTTTTTT
The DNA here is from genome assembly GCF_017591425.1 of Ochotona curzoniae. Taxonomy (NCBI): domain Eukaryota; kingdom Metazoa; phylum Chordata; class Mammalia; order Lagomorpha; family Ochotonidae; genus Ochotona; species Ochotona curzoniae. The sequence goes on from NW_024467060.1 coordinate 348,573, forward strand.
TTAACCAATTCATTATATCTATTCAACATGTGCATCACTGGTACTTACTAAACCTTATCAATGCTTGCATGTTCTGTTGGGTTCATTTTGCTTTGTTGCTTCTTAAGAAGTTACCTGAATCTGTTCTCAGAAAAGGATCAGGATTTTTGGAAAACCAACGCAGCTACAGTGTTTCCAGATCTGCCACCAAAGCTGAAGGTAGGGGTTGGCAGTCCTTCAACAAGTTCAAATCCTTCGCTGAATTCACTACGTAACTATTCCTTGGTCCAATTACAGAGTTTATTAGGAAAAAGCCTTTTGCTTCTAACACCCTGGAGAAGGAGTTCACAAATTGCTTCCTCTTGTCAACTGCATTGTCAGGATTAAGGCTTATGGCATCAAAAGTCCCTTTGTTGATACAAATTTGAAATCCAGACAGCTTTGTGGAAAGATTCAAAAAGTCTTCCACCTTTAATTTGATGTTAGATAACCCTTCTTTCTCTAGGATATTTCCAGAAAGCTGAACTGCCAAGGGAGAGTAATCAATTCCAGTAATATTACTGAAACCAAATTTTGCAAGTTCAACCAGGAAGACACCATTTCCAGTTCCAACATCCAGCACTGAAGCATCCAATAGAACCTTCCGTTTCTGCATCCACCTTAGCAGTCGGTCATGCTCTCTTCTCCAAAGCAGATTTCTCCTGTATCCCCACATTCCCGGAAAGTCTGTAGTTCTCTCTCAGACAGCATCCCAATGCTCTCTGGTCTCCAAAGCGGACAGGCCGAAGCCATCCTCAGTGGGACTGTGTGCCCCAGCCCGCGCCGTGGCCTCCCCGCTGCCGCTGCCATCGTCAGCACCCCAACTCATCTCCAAGAGTTATTTATTTTTATTGGAAAGGCAGATTTGCAGAGAGAAGGAGGGACAGGGAGAAAGATTCAACAAACAGTGGCTCACTCCTCAAGTGGTTACAACAGCCAGAGTTGAGCCAATCTGAAGCAAGGAGCTTCTTCCGGGTCACCCATTGCAAGTGCAGGGTCCCAAGGCTTTGGGCCATCTTTGACTGCTTTCCCAGGCTACAGGCAGGGAGCTGCATGGGACGTTTAGCAGCTGGGACATGAACTGGTGCCTATATGGGATCCTGGCACATGCAAGGTAAGGATTTAGCCAATGAGCCATCGTGTCAGGCCCACCCTTTGCATATATCTTACCAACTTTTTCATATCTTAATAATTTGCAAAGATCTTTTTATATTTAAGATAGTAGCTTTTTAACTCATGTATGTGTTATGAATATTTTTCCTAATCTGTTGACTTAATTTTAGTGTCAGTCATTCATTTCCATGTTTAAATTTTTTTCCTTTTTTTTTAAAAGATATATTTATTTAGTTCTTTAAGAGGCAGAGGGAATGAGAGATAAACACAGAGAGGGAGATCTTCCATCTCTGGTTCATTCCAAAGCTAGGATCTGCCAAAGCTAGGAGCCAGGTACTCCGTCATGGTCTCCTACACAGGAGGCAGTGACTGAAGTACCTGGGCCATTAGCCACTAGCTTCCCAAGTGCGTTAGCAGGAAGCTAGATTGAAAGTGGAGCAGCTAGGACTGGAATGGACATTTCCATATGGAATATAGGCATCTCAACTGGTACCTCAACCTGCTGTGCCACATACCAACCCCTTCAAAAGATCCTGGAATGGTGTGGACCAAAAAAGCCACATATTTTTAACTGAGAATAGTAAGTATGCAGAACACACATTCAGAACATGCAGCTCTCGTGCTTGAGTGGGGATCCCACGTGCTCATCAGAGCATTCAGAAAGGAAGATGATGGCAAGGACTTAATGTCAGTGTGCACCATCAGTACTGCTATGCCTGCGTGGACTTAAATATCTCCTTTGATCCTGGCAGCCGAGAACACGGCTAGTGACCCCACGGGAGAGGTGTGAGAACATACAGAGAACACGGAGGGCTTGCCGAGCAGCCCTGGGAATCAGTCCCCACCCTGTCTCTCAGAGCAGCGCTCCCAGTCTCCAACAGCACAGAGTGCTTCTTGCCCAACAGGAAAGTGGAGCTGCAGAAGACAGAGATGTGGAGAGGCCCCTGAGCTGTGGCCTGCACTGCATCTCAGGACGCTGCCCACTATCTCCGCATGGAAGTCTTCCAAGTGTCTCAAACACAACATGGCTCAAATCCCACGAGCTTAAGCATCAGCCTGTCCCCACACCTAAGACAACCTCCAGTTTATCTATCGTGTTATTCTATTTTCATTTTCATCAAAGAACGTTCACTTTTTTTTCTTCTTCATTGGCTTATTTGTCGTCTGTCTTCCCACACCACCTCTATCTGCAGTCCCTACTGTACTAGCTGACACATTAACAGGCTGTCAGCACCAGTTCTGCTTCTGAAAAGATGAATAACAAACAGCAGCTGTCACTGAATGCGTGCTTGCGCTCCACCAGATATCACAGGAGCTGCTTCAGGCACACTCCCCCAGCCCTTATCTTCCCACCAACAGACTCAAGCTCAGGGGTCAAGTACCTTGCCCGAGTTCCCCAAGTCACAAAGTCCCCAGAGGGGCAGAGACAAGAGGGAACCCCACCCTGTCTGCCTCGGAAGTCCCTGTTTCCTGATGCCACTTGGCTGTCGCCAGAAAAGTACACCATTTGCTCTCAGACACGTCTTGTTCAAAGCTGACTCTGACTCAGTACCTAGCAATGGGACCTTGAGCACAACTTGGTAATAGTTCACGGAGTATCTGTATCAGGCCTCAACTTATCCAACTTTAAAACTGGATAACAACAACATGTGCCTGGCCTGACAGCGTAGTTGTTAAAGTCCTCGCCTTGCACGCACCGGGATCCCATATGGGTGCCGGTTCTAATCCCAACAGCCCTGTTTCCAATCCAGCTCCCTGCTTGTGGCCTAGGAAAGCAGTTGAGGATGGCCCAAAGCCTTGGGACACTGCACCCGCGTGGGAGACCCGGAAGAGGCTCCTGGCTTCGGATTGGCAATTATCGGCTGTTGAGGTCACTCGGGGAGTGAATCATCGGACGGAAGATCTTTCTCTCTGTCTCTCCTCCTCTTTGTATATCCGCCTTTCCAATAAAAATAAATAAATCTTAAAAAAAAAAATAAAATAACAACAACATGAGGCTGCACTAAAGAATCTGGTATGGTGAGGATATCCCAAAGCAATCTCCTATTTTACCCAACATCAGTGTAAGAAGTTAGTTATGCATTAAAAAACACGTTTAGTAAACCCAGAGTGTCAATAGCATAAGCTACCAAAATGAAAAATTCCTACAAACTTATCAATGAAACGAGAATTTATCTTTGATATTTTAACCAGCTATTATGTTTATTTTGTGTGTCATATGTGGATATCAATTAATTGGGAATCTGACTATAAAAAATTGCCCAGGGGCCTGACACGGTAGCCTAGTGGCTAAAAGTACTTGCCTTGCATGTGCCAGGATCCCATATGGGTGCAAGTTCGTGTCCTGGAAGCCTCCCTTCCCTTCCAGCTCCCTGCTTGTGGCCTGGGAAGGTGGTGGAGGACAGCCCAAAGACTTGGGGGACCTGCACCCATGTGGGAGATCTGGAAGAGGCTCCTGGCTCCTGGCTCATCTCCGGCTGGTGCAGCCACTTGGGGAGTGAACCAGTGGATGGAAGATCTTCCTCTCTGTCTCTCTGTAAGTCTGACTTTCAAAGAAAAAGAAATAAATCTTTTCCAAAAAATGGCTAAAGGCAGAAAGACATACTGCAAAAAGCTTTGGATTAGGAGTTGGGAAACTTAACATTTGTTACTTAGTGACTGGGTACTCCTAAGTTAGTAACCTCATTTCTATTTCCCTGGTCTATGAAATGGGATAATTAAACGAGGTTATATATAACTGAAGATATGAACTCAAAGGCTGCTATAAAAATTAAAGTTTAGACAATATGTAAAAGAAAAAAAACCTTGATGTTTTCTAGGTTTGATTCACAAGATTCATCCCCAAACACATTCAAAAAGCAAATAAAATGCAAATAAAATCCAGTAAGATAAAACTATAACCTGAATCTTCCAACTTACTATGTTTCCAATGGCACGGTAAAGTCTGAATACTTGCGCTGAAGTTTGTTCTTCCCATTTGACACAGCTGGTGCCAGCAGATACCTTAGGAGCTAGAAGACAAAGCCATGAGTGAGGATGACCATCAGGTTCAATGCCATGAACTGATAAAAACTGATGCTCAGTAAGAGACTCAAGAGAATTTAATATTCTTCCATTGAACACATATGTTCAAAACTTTCCATAATATAAAAATAAACCGAATAAGCACTAAAAGAAAACATGAGTAGAAATTGCCCTTCTAACTATGACTGAAGGCCAAGAAACAATTAAAGATGGATATTTTGTACAGCATAAAAATCAACTTTCTTAAAAAGAATATATGCATTTGTTTGAAAGGCAGAATTAGAGAGACAGAGAGATCTTTCATCTGCTGGTTCATTCTGCTGGCTACAATGGGGAGAGCTGGGCCAGGCCAAGGCCAGGAGTCTGATACTCCATCCAGGTCTCAAACAGGTGGCAAGGACCCAACGCTCTGCTGCTTTCCCAGGCACATTACCAGGGAGACGGATCAGAAATGGAGCAGCTAGGACACAAAGTGGCACCCACTTGGGATGCTGGCATCACAGGCAGCAGCTTAACCTACAGAATCACAATGCTGGCCCCCAAATATACTTTTTAATAAGACAAAAGGAAAGTTAGATTTCAAATTTCAATTTGTATCACAGAAGGCTAATTTTTCTACTATATAAACTAATCCTAGAAACTGAGAAGATCAAAACCCAACAGAAAACCGGGCAAAAGATATCACACTTCTGGAAGAGAAAGAAATGTAAATAGTCTTTAAACACAGGAAAGGATCCTATACATCCTCCACAGGAGTAGCACTCTTTAGAACTACTCTAAAGATACAAGCTCTTACTTACAGATTAGAAAACAGCATATGCAAAAAATTGTTTCTAGAATTATTTTCTGAAGTAGCAAAAGATAGGAAACAACCCAATGCTTATCAGTGGGGCCCTGCAGGGGCACAGCTGGCTAGGCTGCCACCTGCAGTGCCAGCATCCCATAACAGAGCTGGTTCCAGTCCTGCTGCTCCACTTCTGATACAACTTCCTGCTAATGTGCCTCGAGGGCAGTGGATGACTGTCCAAGGACTCAGGCCCCTGCTGCCCAAGTCTGGGACACAGTTCCTGACGCCTAGTTTCTGCCTGGCTCAGCCTTGAGTTTGTGGGTATTGGGGAGTGATCAGGTGGATGAAAGATCTCTGTCTCTTCCCATCACTCTTCTTTCCACATTAAATAAATCTTTTTGAAAGAAATAGAGGCCCTGTTAAACAAATCCATATCATCCACATCACTAAGAACTGTGCTACCACGAAAAAGGAAAGAACAGGGTCTGGCACAATGGCTCAAATTAGTCAATTCTCCCCTTGCAAGCACTGAAATCCTGTATGGGTGTCAATTTGTGTTCTAACTGCTCCCCTTCCCATCCAGCTCCCTGCTGTGGCCTGGGAAAGCAGTAGAGGATGGCCAAGGTCCTTGAGACCCTATAACCACAAGAGAGACCTGGAAGAAGCTTTTGGTTCCTGGCTTTAGATCGGCTCAACTCCGGCTATTGTGGACATTTGGAGAATGAATCAACAGATGGGGAATATTTCTCTCTGTAGATCTGTCTTTCCAAAAAAATAAATAAATCTTTTTTTTTTTCTTTAGAAGGAAATAATAGGGCCCGGCGCGGTGGCACAGTGGTTAAGGTCCTCGCCTTGCACGCCCGGGATCCCATATGGGCGCCGGTTCTAATCCCGGCAGCCCCGCTTCCCTTCCAGCTCCCTGCCTGTGGCCCGGGAAAGCAGTGGAGGACGGCCCAAAGCTTTGGGACCCTGCACCCACGTGGGAGACCCGGAAAAGGCTCCTGGCTTCGGATCGGCATAGCATCGACCGTTGCGCTCACTTGGGGAGTGAATCATTGGACGGAAGATCTTCCTCTCTGTCTCTCCTCTCAGTATATCTGCCTTTCCAATAAAAATAAATAAATCTTTAAAAAAAAAAAAAAGAAGGAAATAATAAACTCTTTCCATGAACTGGACATGACCTTCAAGACAAACTGTTGAGTGTAGGGGAAAAGGTGAAGAATAAATTGTATGGTAGCTTTTGTAAAAAAAAAAAAAAAAAAAAGGAAAAATAAAGATATATGTATTTTTGCTTATTCTGGAAAAAGTGAACACAGCAAACTAAATGCAAAACTAATAAAAACGGTGTCCTATGACATGCAGGGATGTGGGACTGGATGAGACAGGGATGGAAGCAGGACCTCCAGGCTTTTGTAAATGCTTTGAACTTCAAAACACTTAATGCGCTTTATACGGTCAAAAAGTAAAAAATCAATCAGGAAATACAGCAATCATCAAAACAGAAAACAAACTGAAACAAAGTTAACTCTGTATCAAACTAGGTAACTGAGCTACAAGGAAACAATAATTATGGCTATAAACTGTAAACATTGTAACCTTACTGTGTGACCTTGGTAGTACAGATCTTAAGGTCCAAAACCAAAGAACAATAAGCAAGCAACCAAAAAAACATCAAGGAAATTCTAAATCTTTTCGGTGGTTTTTTTTTTGTGCTGTATTATAATACAGTATTATAATGCTGTATAGAACTAAAATATTGAAGCTATTTTATGCATAGCAAATAAACAGGGATATCTGCACAATGCCAAAGTGTTACCTCATGGGTTACCTGCTAATTGCAAAAGAGAAAACGGGTCTCTTTATACTGGATGAGATGGTGACCGCCATCTCAACGAAGGGATCAAATTCAGCTTCACTAGCTTTGGTGCAAGCTGGTATTGTGGTCTACTATTACGTCACCCTAAGACCGGAGGGGATAGAGGTGAGAGCTCTCTCAATATATCTTTTAAAACAATTTTAGCTTTTGAATCATCATATAGTTTATCTATTCAAGAAGCAAAATTAGTGATCCATGCTGTGATAAAATAGGCACTCTCTAGCTGTGGTGCTGGCATCCGAAATGGCAGCTGGTTCGTGCTTTAGCTGTTCCACCTTCAGTCCAGCTCCCTGCTCATGTGCCTGGGATAGCAGCAGCAGGTGGCCCAATCCTTGGGGTCCTGCTTCTCTGCAGGAGATCCAGATGAAGCTCCTGGCTCCTAGTCTCAAACAGCCCAGCTCTGGCTGTGGATAGCCACCTGGGGAGTGAACAAGTGATGGAAGATCTCTCTCCACCTGTCTTTCCTTCTCTCTGTAAATCTGCCTTTCAAATAAAAACAAATCTTGAAAAACTGAAAGCAAGGTTAAATTATAAAGAAAAAAAATTTAAAACACCCATGGAAATTAAAACCCAAGCTAAACCACACTGGCAAAGTATCAGCTAACCAAGTATCTGGCCTGGATTCTTCAAAAAGTCAGCAACAGAGGGAAAAAAACAGTGGAGGGATTACGCTAAAGAGGCTGAAGAAATAAAACAACTCTTAAACAGTGCAAGCCCCATTCTTTTTTTCAAACCCTAAAGCAGATTTTGACAGGAAAACTTAAATAGGAGCTAGATATTGAACGCTATTAGGAAATTCATTTTTCTTAGAAATGCATGCTAATGTACTTAGAGGCGAGAGGCTGTGATCTCCTCTAAAGGAGAAAGTTAAGCTTACTGCAAACACTAAACAGAGAGAGAGAGAGAGAGAGAGAACAGGGCCAAATTTTGTTAACTGTTGACTTGGCTGAAACTGGTATTTACTACACTAGCCTGTCTAAAGCTCTGCAGGGCACACGTTAAGAGGGAGAGGATGACTCACCAGTCAGTCCCTGGGAAAGGACATACGAGTGGGCGCTCTGTCTTTAGTCAAAACGCAGGGGAAGGGACAGCCAAGGCCCGGCTGTTTGGCCCATCCCCGAGACATCAGCCTGTCTGTGGCCTTCACTCACCGTGTGTCACCCCCTCAGCAGGCTGCTGCCGGCCCTGCTGCAGACTCTCAGGCAGAGTCCTCAGAACTGACAGGAGCTACAGGAAAACGAGATACGTTTAAGGCGAATCGAACAACAGGAGCAGAAATACATTGTAGGTCTGTACTATGAGATGCCCTGTAACTTTAAACAGAGCTGTGGGGCACATTCCGGGGGCAGTAAATCGGCTCTAGGTAAGAGACCCTGGGCCTGCTGCGTGAGCCTTGAGTCACCGCTATGCCTTCCGAGAATGCTGGGCTCCGCCTGGCTGGGAAGACCTGGGTTCGATTGCTCACTTCCCACAGCCCCTCCGTGCAGGAAGGTAGGCAATGAAGCTTTGCAGATGGAGACTGTACTCTATATATAGTCTTGGGGCTCGGGGTTCAAATCCCAGGTCTGCAACCTACCAGCTGTGTCACTGTGAAAAGTTATTTAATTTCTCTTTGGCTTTCTGTGTCATAAATCTGTGAAACAGATGCTAGCAATAACATCTCAAAGGCTAGCTGAGAAGACCAAACAAACACACAAACAAACAAAACAAAATGAACAGGGTTGGCACACAAGTCAATACCCAATAAAGAGCGGACACTATTGTAAGACCGCTGCCAGGATGAATGGTCAGAATAGAAAGTGCCATACACAATATTTGAGACAATGTTTTTCTGCTGTGTATAAGATCAGTTAGTGTATAGGGAAACATACTATTTTAGTCATTAAGTATTTGTCCAGATCCCACTGTTAGATTCAGTGTGCTGTACACAGCCATGGAGAGAACAAAGATTATCTATAAGGTGGGGTCATTAGCAGAATTCCAGGACACAGAGATGCGAATGCTGGAACCCAGGCATGGAGAGGAGGGGAAAGCTAACAGTCACTCAGGAGCCAGCTGTGGTGCTGTCTGACGGGCAGCCAGTGAGCCCCGGAGGTGTGACCTAACACACCTCACCCCCAAAGGTGACAGCTGCCGGATGGGAAACCTGCCCTGCCCAGAACTCTCCCAAATGCACATGTAATTCCAGACAGTGGCTGAAGTTTTAGGAAGTCAGGGATGAAAACTCCATTCCTCATAGATTTTTTTTTTTTAAGAAGCTTAAAATTTAAGTCCTAGAACTGTTTGCCAAAACTCTGGGGAGGTCTATGAAGCAACTGAAGAGAGGAGGGATGCGGCGGAACCATACCATGCTGGCACCCAGTCTTGACAACACCACTTCTAACTCCTTCGCAGTGCTTTTGGGGGGCACAGGCACAGTTTCCTGCTTGATAATGGGGCCCACGTCAAACCTGGCAAAGAAATCAAAATGTGGGTAATAACACGATCACTGTTTCTGAGGACAGATTATCTGTCTACCCACCATAAAGACAGTTCAGTACTGCCCACTAGTGGCGATGCTAGCCATTAGCAACAAGAAATGTGTCAAAGAGGAGCAAAGTATGTCCTGTACTTAGATTTTAAATTACTTTTTTTCCTAGGGTTGCAATCAGAGGTTTAATTACAATTACAAGTAATTCTACCAATAGGTATTATTTTTAAAATCTCTCTTTGTACACAGAAAAAAATATATTTTCTGGGCCAGGCACAGTAGCCTAGTGGCTAAAGTCCTTGCCTTGAACATACCAGATCCCATATAGATGCTGGTTCCTGTCCCAGATGCTCTGCTTCCCACCCAGCTCCCTGCTTGTGGCCTGGGAAAGCAGGAGGGACGGCCTAAAGCCTTGGGATCCTGCACCCACATGGGAGACCGGGAAGAACCTGGCTTTGGCTCAGCTCCGACTGTCATGGCCACTTGGGGAGTCAACCAGCAAATGGAAGATCTTTCTGTCTCTCCTCTACGTAAATTTGTCTTTCCAATAAAAATAAATCTTTACAGAAAAAACAATAGGTATGGCAGAAAAAATGTTTTAGACAATTTATGACCCAGTGACACAAAATATATTCCTTCAAATTTTGGGGGGCCATCATTTAAAAACCAGGGCAAAGGGCCAGCGCCATGGCTCAACAGGCTAATTGCTGACATCCCATAGGGGCCTGGTGTAGGCCCTGCCTGCTCCACTTTCTAGCGCCCTGCTTACGGCCTGGGAAAGCAACAGAGCATGGCCTAAGTCCTTGGGATTCCGCATCTATGCGGGAGACCCTGGCTCCTGGCTTTGGATGGGCTCAGCTCTGGCCATTTTGGCCATCTGGAGAGTGAACCAACGAATGGAAGATCTTTCTCTGTCTCTCTTGCTTTATGTAAATCTGCCTTTCCAATATAAATAAGTAAATCTTGGAGCCCAAGGCCAGCAGAACTGAGATCCCCAACAACCAATACAGAGATTCCTGTCTTGGTTCGGCATCTGGCCCAGTAGTTAAGATGCTGATGAAGACACTTGGGAATTACATCAGAGCCTTGCCCTGAGTCCTACCTCTGGCCCTGGAGGCCAGCTTCCCACAGATGCAGGTGTTGGCTCAAAAAGCTGGATCCTTTCACCCACGTGGGAGACCCGTGTTGAGTCTGCAGCTATTATGGGTATTCGGGGAGGGAACTAGTGGATTAGAGCTTTCTCTGTGTGTCTTCTCTCTCCCTTTATGGCTTTCAAAACAGAAAAAAATAAAACCATCTCATACTTAAGCAGTATTTTTAAGAAAAATACAGATGTGAATATAACTTTAATTAACAAGTTAAAATTTTCACAAGGGCTTTTTCACATGTAAAAAAACTTTTCATATAATTTTACTTATCTGAAAGGCAGAGAAAGAGAGAGAAAAACAGAAAGAGAGAAAGAGAGAGAGATATCTCCCATTTGCTGGTTCATTCCTCAAATGTTTGCAATAGTCGGGGCTGGGTCAGATTGAAGCCAGGAGCCAGGGGACTGGGTCGCCTATATGGGTGTCAGGAACTCAGCTACTTGGACTCTCGCCTGCTAACACAAGACACGGGGCTTATGTCAGAAACCGGGGTGGGAGGGGTTGGGGGGGGTTAGGGGGGATGCATTACAAAAAGCCACGAAGCAGTATGTAGTTGCAGAAGTAAGCACCCCTCCCACTTTTCTCCTGAGATTGCTATCAACATTTAAAATTCCCTCCTCCAAATTCCCAAGAAGACACCCAGTACCTCTTGGGTCTGATCTGCATGATGGTGACTCCGGTGAGTGCGTCTCCGTGAAGCACCGTGTGGATGATAGGGGCTGGCCCCCGCCACCTCGGCAGGCAGCTGGGGTGCACGTTCAGCATGCCGCTGAGGGAGGAAATGCAGAGGTTAGTCAGCCAGCTGCCTTCCCCATTGAGTCCCCGCCACCTCAGCTAACGAGCTGCTTTGCATCATTAGACTTTTCCCCCACATGGCCCAAGGACTGACCACTTCAATCTAATCCAGATCACCCAAAAGGAGAAAGTCAAAGGTCGGCTCAAGGTCTACTCTTTCATCCTAAGAAACCAATGAAACTTAGAAAAAGCTGTTCCACAACAGCTCATGACTTCCAGGGGTTCTTACTCTACAATGCACCTTACAAACGCAGACCGTGCTTAGGGCCACATGATCACCCTCAGTTCACTGAGCTCACATAGAGCATTCTTTTTTTTTTTAGCATTTAATTTTTTTTTAATTTTGACAATCTTTACATAGTTAATTAGGGTAAAAAGGTTCAAGGACTACAGGAAAGTGGATAAGACTAGTATTTTTTCCATATTGTTTCCTTCATGTTTAAAGGGGGGTATTTAAGGGAGAAGCCCACCCAATTTCCCACCCTCCCCAGGTCCCGGATGTAGGGCATGCTCTGAGGATCTTGCTCAAGTGGTTTTGATATTTCAACAGTTATGAATCGCTGCCAATCTTGCCACTCCACGCACTATGAGGTCTTCAAAAATCCATTGATCGACATAGTCCATCATAACTGAGATGGTTGGTTGACCTGTTCTGTCTTCTCTCTTTTCTTGGTAAGGGTTCTGAGTCCGGCATTTAGATTAGGAAGATCTCCAAAGAAACTTTGTCTGAGGTGCACATAGAGCATTTTTAAAGTAAGCTTCTAGAATCCCATCTAGCTCCACTCACCTTTGCTGCTTTTCCTAACACACCTCTCTAAGTGTTTTAAATACTAATCTGTACTTAGTTTAACAGTGTCTCTCCACCAGTACAACTAAGCAAATCAGCTGTGTAACACAGGAGCCCCCTGTGTGCAGGGGGCTGTGGACAGAGAAGCAGGCTGGGGATAACAGGTGGGAGGCAAGGTTAAGGTAGAACAGGTAGCCAATGTGGCCCAGCCCAAGTGTGGCCAGAGCCTCAAGTTCATGCAGGCCAACAACAAAGGTCTTTGCCTTTTTCTAAGTGAGATGAAGCAGCAGAGGTTTCCAAGAGGAGGGGTGGGGACCAACTTAGGCTGAGAGGGACTGCTTTGCCGGTGGGCTGGGTAAAAGACTGAGAACAGAAGCCGAGACGCGTTAGCTGGCCATCGCAGGGACACAGGTCGGGGTGACAGCAGTGAAAACCACCAGAGGTTCCAGGCAGGTCCTGATGGCAGAGCCAATCGTTATTTCCTGATGGGCTGGCTGGATCATGGGATGCATCTAGGGTTTGGAGTTTGGGGCCTACGCAGCTAGAAGCAAGGATGAAGTGTCCCTTCTTGAGATAAGGAGTGAAGGAGGAGCAGATGCTGGGCAGAGGTCAAGAATATAGTCTTGGGTACCTCGGACAGAAGGGGTCTAGGGAATCATCCCAGCAGAGCCAGGAGGGGGCAGCAGGTGGTAGGCAGCTGCAGTCAGAGGAGGTGGGCAGCAGGGACAACCCATCCATGGCATTTAAATACCAGGCCACAGAGAGCCACCAGGAACTTGCGTCAATTCATGCCACAAAGGCACACTTTTATTTTAAAAAAAAAAATGATCACTCAGGTTCAGATTATGACATGGTAAATGCCAGATTCCTTTATCAAAACCCAAGGTCACCCATCTGTATTTCCTCAGAACGCAAACTTACTAGGGAAATTTAAGAATAAGAGCCTCACTCAAAAGTCGGCCAAATGAAGCGACGACTCCCACATCGTAGTCCCCGGAGCCCACGTCCGGCCACTCGTGCACCTGCAGCTGAGTCTGCAGGGCAAACTGCTTCACTGGCAGGCCTCGGGGCGACGGCGAGGGCACCGTGACTACCTCCAGCTTGTCGATGAGGCCTTCCTCCTTGTTCTCCCTAAGTCAGAAAAATCAGGAGAAAAAAAAAAAAAGAGGAACAGCATGAAGGCAAGGACCCAACTTTACGCACTACTATTGAATTATCTTTGGGATGAACTCATGAAGGATTTGGGACCAAATGATTACAACAAACATGGAGGTGGCCATGTGGGCTAGTGGTTAAGATATTTGTATCTTAGGCCAAGAGTACCTGGATTCAAGGGACACTTTTGGCTCCTGACTCCAGTTTCCAGCTAAGGTGCACAAGGGGAGGGTGACAGTCCCAGGAGCTAGGACGCTGCCACCCAAGTGGGAGGCCTGGATTGAGTTCCCAGCCCCAGCCATTGTAGGCATTTGAGGATGCAATCAGTGGATGGGAAATTTTCCTGTCCCTCTCTCATTGCCAATGGAAAACACACACAAGTGGAAGCTTATTTAACCAACTTGAAAAGCCAGGTGCGGCGAGTGGCTACCATTCTAGAGAACTCTAGAAACACAAATGGCATGGACATTTTACACAAGAATAGTACATATACTATTTTGCCTTTTTTTCTTTCCACCTATTAGTGCTACATATATTATTGCAGGAGTCTTTTTTTTTGAAAAGATTTATTTATTTTCATTAGAAAGTCAGATATACAGAGAGGAGGAGAGACAGAGAAGATCTTCTGTCCCTTGATTTATTCCCCAAGCAGCCACCGATCTGTAACCAGGAGCCCGGAGCCTCTTCCAGGTCTCCCACGTGAGTGCAGGGTCCCAAGGTTTTGGGCCGTCCTCGGTCCTCGACTGCTTTCCCAGGCCACAAACAGGGAGCTGGATGGGAAGCAGGGCTGCCGGGACACTAACTGGTGCCCATATGGGATCCTGGTGCATGCAGAGAGGACTTCAGCCTTAAGGCTACCGTGCCAGGCCCAGGAGACTTCTTAAAAAATGGGCAAAACAGGGCTGGTACAGTGCCTCAATAGGCTAATTCTCTCTGTGGTGCCATTATCCCATATGGGCACCAGTTCATGTCCCGCCTCATGGCCTGGGAAAGCAGCAGAAAGAAGATAGCCCAGGTCCTTGGGACCCTGCACCTGCGTGGGAGATTCAGAAAATGTTCCTGGATCCTAGCTTTGGATTTGCTCAGCTCTGGTCATTGCAGCCATTTGGGGAGCAAACCAGCGGATGGAAGATCTTTCTCTCAGTCTTTCCTTTTCTCTGTAAATCTGCTTTTCCGATAAAAATGTTTTTAACAACATTTCTTAAAAGCAAAAACAGAACTACCTTACTTTTTTCTATAACCACAATTGCATAGTATTCAACACACCTTTTGAGGAGCTAGGAGAAATGCAATTCACGATGGGCCTGCTGGCAAAGCTGCCGCCAACATCAGTCCCTACCCGCCACACCAGTTCTGCAACAACTAAATGTGTGCCTAAGATGTCTGCTGTGTACCTTCATTTATTTGAAAACAGCTCTGGTGCCGACCGTGTCCTTTCCACCTCGCACAGTGGACAACACGAAGGAGACACGACCGTCCGTGCAGAACCGAAAGCCCAAAGGGTCCAAACTTGGAGGAGGATCGGAAGTCAGGAGGGAAAGGAAAGCGAGGTCCCACCCTGCTGTGCTGACGACCTTGGGCGGGGTGGCACGGGGTGCAGCCCCGCGGCCCTGCGCTGCACCTGCCGGGGGACCCGACCCGGCGCCCGGCCAGCCCGGCCAGCCCGGCCCAGGTACCTGGCGGCGTGCAGCGCCCGCAGCGTCTCGCGGGCGAAGTGGTCTGTGCCGAAGAACAGCACCCGCCAGGGCGGCTTCTCGCGGACACGAGCTTCCCGGCGGTCTTCTCCGCCGACCCCGGCCAGCGCTCGCCACGGGGGCCGCGGCCTCCGGCTCGCCACTCCGCTGGCCAGGCCGGGCCCCCAGCAGCTCCGCGCCAGGACCCTCATGGCCGCGGCCGGCCACGGCCCACCCCGCGCAGGCGCGCTGCGCCGCGTGAAGTCGCCGGAAGAGAAGGGCGGGGCCCGAGGCCATTGGGGGCGGAGTCACGTCAGGGCGGGAGGGGGTCGCCCGCCTGACTGATCGGAGGCGTGTTCCCGCTGTGTTGCAGCTAGTGAAACAAATTCGCATCTTGTAGAGTGGAAGAACTCCTGCTTGTCGCCTGGGAGGCAGCGCCACAGACGACCTGGGGAGGTCGGCCAGACCCAGGCCTCGGCGCCGCGTGCCAGGGGCAAGGACCGAGGCCGGGGCAGCTGTGGGCAAGCTGTGGGCAAGCTATTTCCGGGGTCCCGCCACTGCAGGGAGTGCCAGTCCGGGCCCGTCCGCGAGAGGACGCTGCGCACCAGCCTTTTGGAAAAAAAAAAAAAACATGCATGCATGAATGAATGAATTTTGCTGTTCGAGGCGTTACCGCCCAGTGCGGGTTCAGTGGATGACCATTGGGCTGGGTGGCCACAGGTGACCCTCTCTTCCACCTGCAGGTTCACTCCCCGAATGGCTGCATCCAGAGCTGAGCTGCTCTGCAGCCAGGAGCTTCTTCCAGGTGACCCACATGGGCAAAGGTTCCAAAGCTTTGGGCTACTTGACGAGTAGACCAGGGGATGGAAGATCTTTCTGTCTCTCTTTCTCTCTGTAAATCTGCCTTTCCAATAATAATAAATAAATCTTTAAAAATGTTACTGCAAGTATCTTGTATCGGTTTACGTTTAAAAAAAAAAATGCTGTGGGACCAGTGCAATGGTTCAACTGGCTAATTCTCCACCTTCAGCCACCAGGATCCCATATGGCTGCTGGTTGGTGTCCTGGCTGCTCCCTTGCCATCCAGCTCCCTGCTTGTGGCCTGGGAAAGCAATAGAGGATGGTCCAAAGCCTTGGGACCCTGCACCCACGTGGAAGACTTGGAAGATGCTCCTAGCCCCTGGCTTCAGGTCCTGGCTCAGCTCTGACATTGCAGTCACTTGAGGAGTGAACCAACAGATGGAAGGGTTTTCTGTCTCTCCTTCTCTCTGTAAATCTGCCTTTCCAATAAAAATAAACAAACCTTTTAAAAAATCTAGGCTAACAACATTCATCAAAAATGAATTTCCAATGTGAGACTACTTGTGTAGCCTTTCCCCTTACAGTTAGATTGTAATGAAATTTGGAGTAATTCCCAAGTTATGATGGGGTTATCCAACATGTCCTGATTACTACTGGGGCCAATGCTGTGCCTCATGTCCTGTCCCCCTGACTCTGACCCCTCAAGAATGTGCGGGTTGGGATTAGGTGTGCACAGTTCAACACCTAATGCTGACTTGCCAGATTCTTGGGCATTCCTCAGACACATCGCTGAGCAGTTTATCCTGAGAATGAAACTCCAGGGAGTGACATTTATGAAAAGGACTACGCTGCAAACAGCTCAGAGAGCCACAGGGAAAGGCCATAGACTTTGATTTTATTCTACTGTTGGACTCTGATTTGTTGAGTGACTAAAGCAGATATTTAGTTACACTGTAACCAGGAGCAAAGGGTCAAAGACACTGAGAGAATTAAGGATTGTACATAAAGGTCAATGACATCAAAAGTCTCCAGGGCTGAGGGTAGAAGGCGGACGATGCCGGTAATGGCTGCAGAAAGTTCTGGCAAAGACTACTTGCTTTGCCTTGTGTCACATCACTTCCCACCCAAAGTCAATACACTAATATGTTTCCAGCAAAATAGCTGTCTGTTGGAAAGTGTCTGAGAGTGACAATGACTCCCTTTGAATGCCTGGCATCCAAACTACTACAGGATAGAGACCTCAACGCCCTACTGAAATGAAATGCCAATAACTTTTTACTTACTTATCCTACTTTTAAAAAATTATTATTTTGTATTGAAAAGGCAGATTTACAGAGAGCAGGAGACACAGAAAGATCTTCCATCTACTGGTTCACTCACAAAGGGACTGCAATGGCTGAAACTGAACCAATCTGAAGCCAGGAGCTAGCAGCTGTTTCTGGGTCTCCCACATGGACATAGGATCCCAAGGCCTTAGGCCATCCTCTGCTTTCAGAGGCCACAAGCAGGGAGCTGGGTGTGAAGTGGAATAGCTGGGACTCCAACCGGTGCCCGTATGGGATCCTGACACTTGCAAAGTGAGGATTTCCCACTGAGCCATCATGCTGGGCCCTGATCCTACTTTTTTTTCAAAAAATTTCCTTCCTAGTCCCACCGTCTTGTTTCCCTGCTCTGGTTTTAACACAAAAGCAAGCCCCCAATGCTGGGCATTTATTGCAGCAGTTAAAATGTCATGTGGGGGCCCGGTGCGGTGGCGCAAGTGGTTAAAGGTCCTCGCCTTGCACGCCTGGGATCCCATATGGGCGCCGGTTCTAATCCTGGCAGCCCCGCTTCCCTTCCAGCTCCCTGCTTGTGGCCTGGGAAAGCAGTCGAGGACGGCCCAAAACTTTGGGAACCTGCACCCGCGTGGGAAACCCGGAAGAGGCTCCTGGCTTCGGATCGGCATAGTATCGACCCGTTGCGCTCACTTGGGGAGTGAATCATCGGACGGAAGATCTTCCTCTCTGTCTCTCCTCTCTGTATATCCGCCTTTCCAATAAATAAATAAATAAAATGTCATGTGGGGGGATGGAGGGTGGGGGCTGTAGTGACTCAATGGGGCTAATCCTCTGCTTTGAAGCACCAGCATCCCAATGGGCACTGGTTCATGTCCTGGCTGAGCCACTTGTGATCTCTGCTTCTGGCCTGGAGAAGCAGCAGGGATGGTCCAAAGCCTTAGGACCCTGCACCTGAGTGGGAGACACATGAAGACAGACTCCTGGCTCCTGGCTTTGGATTGGCTCAGCTCCAGCCATTGCAGCCCTTTGGGCAGTGAACTAGTGGATGTAAGATCTCTCTCTTTCATGTAAATCTGCGTTTCAAATAATAGTAATCATAATAAACACTAAATAAAATATCCTTTGGGACACCTGCACCCCATATTGAAGTATCTGACCTTGAGTCCTGGCTGCTTTGCCAGTTCCAGTTTCCTGCTGATGTGCGCCCAGGGAGGCAGCAGTGATAATTCAAGCGTTTGGGACCCTGCCACCCAGAGTAGTACCTGCACCGAGTGCCCCAGCTCCGAACTGCTGCAGGCATTTAGAGAGTGAATCAGCAGGTGTAAGCTTTCTCCATCTTTTTTTTTTTTCCTCTCCAGTTTGTTAAAAATAATAATAATAATAATAATAATAACAAAACCCTTAGAAGAAACTGATGATTTTGGCCACCAGTCCTGGTGTCAGCTGAGGAGGGATGGCCTGTCCCCAGGGGTGGAACAGCTTGTCTTGGAAATGCAGAGCAGTCAGCTCTCTCTAGAGGTCCTGGCTGGCTGACTGCCTGGCTTGCCTGCATCTGCTGCCTGGGGGTGGAGTTGGTGGGGGGAGATAGGGAAGCAGGAAGAGTCTTGCTGGTTGCCCCCAAGCTCAGGGAGGAACCCTACTTGAGCCCTGAACTCAGAGCTTAAAGTCAGGGGCCAGGACCCCAGACATTCGGTGGGTATTCTCTACTTTTCATCACCCCCACTTCTTTCAGAAAAGAGCTCTCTCTCTTCTCTCCTCTCTTTAACCTTATCTGGTAGAAGAGCTAAGACTGGCTGACCACAGATGAAAATCCACCACGTTTGAAGGGCTTGGCCTTTGTCATGACACACCGGCCCCTCCAGATGATCACTTCTAAAATGCTTTCCCTTTTGACTCCTTTGAGAACCTGTGCGCCTTGACAGGAAGTTTAAGTCTCAAGCTCAAGGGCACACACTGGAGCAGCAGCAAGAACGGGCAGGACCAGTAGCTGGTTCTGCCGCTGGGTTATTCACTTCCATCCAATGACTTGTCACCCAGCATCAGTCACAGCGCAAGTTCTGTTTCTGTAATAAACAGATGCCCCGGTGTTTCTTGTAGCATTCCAGAAGCAGACAGGAAGGCGGTCCATGAGAGGCCATTGGGGGTCCCCGATTCCTTGCACCTTGTGGTTGGGACTAGCAAACATTTGCTGTGAAGGACCAAAGAGGCTTTGAGATCCACGTACCCATTGTCACCGCTCCTGCATTGTGCTGTGGCAGCCACAGACCACATGGAACCAGCATAGTGTGTCCTTTCAAGCTTTTATTTACCAAGAACAGATCAGAGGCTAGCCCAGGCCCAGGGGCCAGCCCTTTAACAAGCCTGCTTACTCCCTAACACCTTTTCCATTGATGTCTTTTTCAAAACTAAACTGCACAGGTGGAAGTCAGACTATCTTTATGGAGAGGGTGACCAGAGGGGACATAACAAGATGGGTGGTTCTGGCAATGTTCCATTTCTCTTTAAAGTTTTTGCTTGTTTGAGAAGCACAGGGAGAGAGAGCAAAAGAAAGCAAAAAATAAGATAGAGACATCTTCCACCCACTGCTTTCCTCCCCAAGTGGCCACAGCAGCCACATCTGGCCAGTGGAGCCACTACTTGAGCCATCATTCACTGCTTTCCCAGGAGTACTAGCAGGAAGCTGGATTGGAAGCAGAATAGCCTAGACTCAAACTGGTACTCCAATGTGGAATGTGGACTTCCCAAGCAGCAGTTTTACCCACTGCACCATAATACCAGCCCCAAAGCACACTTCTTAAATAATATAGGAGACCCCCTTGGGTGAGGGCATTTAAGCTGAAGCCAGAAGTATTATGAGGAGGCAGATACTCAAATACCAGGGTGGGGAATAAAAAGCCCCCTCACACTTCTCTCTCCTGCTGGCTGTCCTCCTCTCCATTTGCTAGGCAGGGAAATTAGGGACTGAAGAAGTCAGGAAAGTGGGTCTGAAGGAAGGATCGATTGATCCAGAAGTGAGATTTGAAGCAACGAGGCAGGGAGGCTGGGTGGTGAGCGTTCCTCTCTTTGTGTACATTTCCCTCATGGCACTGCTGTCCTGACGATTGGCGCTTGTGGTGCACAGTCTGGCCCCATGGTGTCAGGGATCAGACCTGGGGCTGCTCCTCAGCAGCAGAAACCTGGCCCAGAATGTCCATGGGGCGATGGTGACTGGATGAGCCATGGCAGACAGCAAGAATGAGGAGGCGGAGAGGATCCTGTGTATGGAGGGTCCCAGAGCACCTCCCTTCCATGGCAGACAGGGCGGACTGTGGTAAGGTGAGAGTGGCTCTCCAGATCGCAGCACTACCTCCCCAGAGGCTGTGCGCGGGATGTCCACAGCACTGCAACCCTGTGTCCCATCCAGCCATCATGATTGACCCAAAACGTGAGTAACATGATTCAAGATAGGTCCACTAGAATCCTGTCCCAGGAATATTCAAATGACCAGATAACTCCCTTCTTTCTGCTTCTATGAGTGGGAGCTTGGACTTCCCACAGCCAGGGCCAGCTTCTGGGAGAGGACACCCAAGGAGAAGCTGGGAGAGAGCCAGAGAGAGAACGCACTGAAGATTTTCAAGGCCATGGTTGAGCATCCCCAGCCAAGGTTAATTCTACCCTGAGAACTCACAAATGTCTTCTGTGGCTGAGAAGATTCCTATTGAATTCCTCTTTCATGAAGTCTATCATTTCTCTTGCTCCCCAAAACGTGTTCTGGCTCTGACTGCCTCTCTCACATCTCCACCACCTTCAGCCTGCTCCAGCCACCCGCGTCTCTTGCCTGCCTGGAGGAATGCCCACAGCCTCCCAGGGATCTTTCTGTTCCTCTCGTGCTCCCCTAAATTGTACTCTCCACCCAGCAGGCCAATGACCTTGGACAGACATCGTCTCTGGCCACTTCCTGGCCTCAAACCTGCCGGTGACTTTGCATGACACATAGGGCAAGATAGCCACACATTACTCTGCTTCCCACCCCCTCACCCCCGTCTTCCATGCCGGCTCCCCTCATTGCTAGGCTTCAACCGTATGGGCTGCCGTTTAGCTCCTCGTTGTAGCTGCTGTCTCAGGCCTTCTCAGAGCTGGTGCCTCGCTGCTCATGTTTTAGTTCAGAGACACAGCAGTCTTAATCACCATGTTGTTTCAGCTGTTCACAGAAATGACTGTCAGGTGCAGTTATTTGGTTTTTTATTTGTTTATTTGAAAGGCAATGTTACAGAGAAAAAGAGAGAGAAAGAACTTCTGTCCACTGCTTCTTTTTTTTTTTTTTAAGATTTACTTATTCTTATTGCAAAGTCAGATATACAGAGAGAAGGAGAGACAGAGAAGAAGATCTCCCATCCACTGATTCACTCCCTAAGTGGCCACAATGGTCTGAGCTGAGCTGATCTGAAGCCAGGAGCTTCTTCCAGGTCTCCTGCAGGGGTGCAGGGTCCCAAGGCTTTGGGACATCCTCTACTGCTTTCCCAGACCACAAGCAGGGAGATGGATAGGACGCGGGGCCCCCAGGACATGAACTGGTGCCCATATGGGATCCCGGAGCATGCAAGGTGAGGACTTTAACCACTAGGCTACCGTGCCAGACCTTGTCCACTGTTTCAATCCCCAAATAACTGCAATGGCTAAAGCTGGGCTGCCCTGAAGCCAGGAACCAGGAGCTGCTTCTGGGTCTTCCAGGTGGGAGCAGGTGCCCAAGTCCTTGAACCATCCTCTGCTGTTTCCCCAGTGCATTAGCAAAGAGTCAGATTGAAAGTGCAGCATCCAGGACATGAACCTGCGCCTGTAAGTGATGTCAGCACTGCAGACTGCAACATTGCCAGCCACACCACACCTATTGTGCCAATCCCCCGGTTATTTATTGCTTTTATGCTTTTCTGTTGCTTCCCTCCCAAGGAGGACAGGCTCCTCACTTGTCCTGCTCTTTCCGCACCTACACATAAGATGATATTGGATGAGCGAATGAATGCTTGACAGCGTGGTAAGGAACTGCACTTCCAGGCAGCTCCCAGGTTGCCTACTAGAACTCTCCCTCCCTGTACCGTGCTGTCATTCACACTGGTCACCAAGGCTCAACTCCCAGAGGAACGTGGGCTTGATATTCATCCTCACCAATGGGAGCCTCACCCCTTGCTGAGTCAACTTTAGGGGTTTCTAGGCTGCAAGGAGTCAGCATGTAAAAATACATCCAAACTGAATGGCACTGATCTGGTTGGGTCGGTGGGGAACACCTCCCGTCTTCCTGCTCATCAAGGTGCCTGACTCAGCCTGCTTCCTCCTGTCCGCTTACTGGTGCTCTGTAACCTCCCCCCAGCCCAGCCCTGCCCTGCCAAGGCTTATTTTACAGCTCCTTGCGAGGTATTCACACAAAGCCATGACCTTCACCATGAGAAAGCATGGGCTATAAAAGTCAGCCTTGATTTTCTCACTCTGTGGTTAAATATTGATAATAAGGAGAAACCAAGGGTCAGAGAGAGCATTCCAGCCTCCTACACATACCTTGGCAGGGCAGTGGGGAGACCCATATTGCCCATGTCCTCTGTAAGTCCCTGCCCTGGAGCTGGCAAGAGGGGGCTGGCACACAGGGACAGCATTAAGCTCCCGGTTCCTGCAGATTGTGAAATCGGGTGACGCCTGCTTACCCTCTGAGGTCTCTCATTCAAGAGGTCATTGACCCCAGTGAGGCAGAGAAGGCTGCCAGTTAGAGCGTGTACCGCGGGCAGAACCACTACAAGGATCTGGCTGCCACGGGCTGTGCTGGCACTGACCACGGTGACAGCTACATCTGCCCAGGACAGCTCAAGTGTACCAACTGTGCTCCCGGGAAGAGGAGGAAGAGGAACAGCCAGAAATCAGTGCTGCTCCCCACAGCGGATCAAGGCGAGCTCCAGCGTGAGTGTCCACCACCGGCCCCGGGGGATGGGTGGCTCCAGGGCTCCTGTGCGAGTCACAGGAAGCTGTGGTGATTTCTGAGAGGGAGCTTAAGGAGATGTGACAACCGGGTGGCAAATGGCATCTGGGAGGGATCCTGGACTAGGAAAAGGACACAGAGGAAAGCCAAAGAGATGATGATTTCTAGCTTTCTTAGACTGAAATGGTAATAGGGTGCTCCGTCCGGAAGCCCACTGGCTAAGTGCCCTGGCAGACAGGTGTGCTCTGGGTCTGTGGCATCTAGCACAGCAGGCGGGGTTGCCTCTCGGCTCTGGGCTTGTGGATGTCTTGTCATTCTTTCACGTTTTACTTTTATTTGAAAGGCAGAGAGTGACATCTTCCACCTGTTGGTCCACTCCGCCACTGCCTGCAATAGCCAGGATCTCCGTTCTGCTCTCCCATGTGGGTGGCAGTGGCTCAAGTCCTGGAGCCATCACCTGCTGCCTGCCAGGGTGCACAGGAGCAGAAAGCCGGGCAGCCAGTGCAGACAGGACTCTGTCTCAGAGGATGTGTGTGTCCTAAGCAGTGGCTCAGCACACTGCACCGTAACACATGCTCCATCATTTTAGGTTTATTTGGTTGGTTGGTGTTTATTATAATAATGTAGGTATCGAAGATACACACTTGGAGTTGACATTGTGGCATAGCAGGTAAAAGCTTCTGCCTGCAACGCAGGCATCCCATATCTGTGCTTATTCGAGTCCCAGCTGCTGCACTTCCAGCTCCCTGCTAACAGCCTGGCAAAGCAGTGGAGGATGGCTCAAGTGCTTGGGACCCTGAACTCATGTGGGAGACCCGGAAAAATCTCCTGGCTTCCGCTTGATCCAGCCCTGATGGTTTCATCCATCTGGGAAGTGAGCCAGCAGATGGAAGATATTTCTCATTTCTCTCTCTGCCTTTCAAATAAATAAATAAATAAACACATACATGCTCCACTGTGAATATTAGCCCACAGACATTTTGTACACTTATCTGATTAGCTCTGCCAAGTAAACAACCCAAATTGGAGTTGTACTTTTTAATTATTTATTTTTATTTTAAAAGCAGATTTACAGAGAGAAGGGAAGATAGAAAGATCTTTCATCCACTGGTTCACTCCCCAAATGGCCGCAACGACTAGAGCTGAGCTGAGCCAAACTGAAGCCAGGAGCCAGGAGCTTCTTCTGGGTCTCCCATGTAGGTACAAGGTCCCAAGGCTTTGAGCCATCCTTGACTGCTTTGCCAGGCTGTTAGCAGGGAGCTGGATGGAGAGTGGAGCAGCTGAGACATGAACCAGCACCCACAGGGGATGACAGCACTTGTAGGTGGGAGATCTAGTCAATTGAGCCATCACACTGGCTCTGGAGTTGTTTTCTCATATAAAATCACAATGTATGCATGATTTGAAATGAAGGCAATGATCCTGAAATAATCATATAGTGAAAAAAATAATTACAGATGCTGTTTTCATGAAGGCAGTGGGTGTGTATCCATAGGGAATCTACACATTGCAGAAGCATTCATGTGACTGTCCTTCCACGTAGGAGACCCAGAGTGAATCAGGGGATGGAGACCTCTGTCTCTGCCTCTCTCTCTGTCAATCTGCCTTTCAAATAAAGCCTTAAAAAACAAACATAATGAAAACAAAACCAGAATTTCAGGATTGTCTCCGCGGTTATTTTCTGATGTTCCTAGACCGGCGGCCAAAGTCTCCTTGGGGCTGTATCTCAGCATGCCTTCCTCCTCCACCCACTCGTGGCGCCTCCTTCTCGCTTGACCTTTCGCGTTCCTCCTGATGCCCCAAGACATTTTCCCTACGCTCCGGACAGAACTCGTCTCTTGGTTCGTTCTCTCTCTCTCTCTCTCTCTCTCTCTTTCCTTCCCCCCAGTCCGGTCCCCTGACTGCTCCTCCAGCAGAGACTGCTATCATCTCGCGTCTGTTGTATGTCTTTTCAAAGAAGATGTGTTCTTGTGAAATGCGTGCTGCGTTGTGTGCCCGTGTTTGGGTTTTCATAAAGGCGGGGGCATGCTTCCCTCACTACCCGCCAGGAGGATTTCCTCAGGATGTAGTCTGAGGAGAGGGCTGCTGCGTCCTGGGGCGCGCACTCTCAATCTGACGCCAGATCAGGCCTCTAGACGGCCACCTCCGCCTGCACTCCGTCTTTCAGTCCAGGAGGTGGCAGCTGCAGACGCTGGCCCATGCGCTGAGTCATCTACTCTCAGAGGAGGAGACCGATCTGGGGTGGGTACTGGACACAGACAGTAGTCATTGCTTGGGACCCCCCTGACTTTTGGGGGGATTTTGAGCAGGGACCCAGTGCCTATCTGGCTTCCAAATTAAAAAAAGAAGAAGAAAAGAAAACAACAACAACAACAAAAAGCCAATCTAATAAACACTAGGTGGTGTCTCGTTTTTTGCTTTACTTTTCATCTTTTCAATGACCAAGGAGTTGCATTGCTTAATCTTTTTGTCCACCTATAGGTCTCATGTTTCTTTTTTCTTTTCTTTGTTAAGATTTATTTATTTTCATTGTAAAGTCAGATATACAGAGAGGAGAAGAGACAGAGAGGAAGATCTCCCATCCGCTAATTCATTCCCCAAGTGACCACAACGGCCGGAGCTGAGCCAATCCGAAGCCAAGAGCCCAGAGTCTCTTCTGGGTCTTCCACACAGGTGCAGGGTTCCAAGGCTTTGGGCCATCCTTGACTGCTTTCCTAGGCCACAAGCAGGGAGCTGGATGGGAAACAGGGCTGCCAGGATTAGAACCAATGCCCATATGGGATCCTGGTGTGTGCAAGGCGAGGACTTAAGCCGCTAGGCTACCACACTGGACATGGGTCTCATGCTTCTTAAAATGCTCATTTATCTCCTCTGTCTACTCACCTATTGAGATCTTTTCTCTTGGTCATTTGACAGAGCTCTTTGTATGTTTTAGATACTATTTTTGCTTTTGCTTTAAGCATTGTGAGAATCTTAGCCCAATCCTTATTATTTTTTTTTTAGGGATTTATTCATTTAAAATAGTTGAGGGAGAGAGGGAGGGAAGGAGGGAAGGAGACAAAGAGAGAGAGAGAAGAGAGAGAACATTTATTCATCTGCTGGTTCTCTCCCCAAATGGCCACAATGACCAGGGCTGGTCCAGGCTGAATCCAGTACTCAGTCCCAAGCACTAAGACCCCTTCTGCTGCCTTTCCAGCTGCATTAGCAGGGAGCAGAAAGGGAAGTGGAGCACCAGAACTCAAACCAGTGCCCATACAAGATGCCAGCGTTGCAGGCAGTGGACCTAACCTCCCTCTGTCATTTTTTCAATTCATCTGCTGGTTCACTTCCCAAATACTTGTAATAGTCAGGACCTGGCAGGGCCAATGCCAGAAGCCCAGAACTTGGTCTGTGTCGTCCATGGGAGTGACAGGGATCCAACTGCTTGAGCCAACACTTGCTGTCTCCCAAGATGCATAGCAGCAGGCAGCCGGGTCAGAAGTAGAGTGAAGCTTCACACCCAGGCTTCCAACATGGGCTGTGGGTGACTTAATCATTGCACCGAACACCTGCCCCCAAGACACTTTTTTAAATTACTTGTGACAAACTCACGTAACAAATTTAGTCCAGTATGCGGCTCTGTGGTAATGAGCATGTTCACCTTCTGGTGCAACTGAACTCTTTTTGCCTGGCAAAATTTCAACTCCATACCCAGTAAGCAGTAACTCTTCACCCTCCTGTCTCCTGCTGTAGGGCTTTTATATATTGCCTTCATTATATTTAAGCAGTTTCATTCTACTTCTAATTTATTAGGAGCTTTTGAAATCTTACATGTGCTTTTTCTGTTTTAGTGTATTAATGTGCACTGATGTCATTTCTTTTACATGTATGTATATGTAAGTTCTAATGTCAAAATTTCATTTCTGGCCTCAAATTGACTTGACCATTATGTGACATTTTCTTAATACTTTTGGTGAGTTTGCTCAACTAGTACTTTACAAAGGAGATTTGGGTCTGTTTTCATAAGTGAATGGAGCTATTACTTTCTTTTCAGGTATCGTTTGTGCTCCTTGTCTGATTTGGGACACAGCTTTTTCAAAATTAAGTACTTATGCAAAGTTTATTAAAACTCATGATTAAAGTCATCAGATGTGGGCTTTATATTTGAAAGTCTCTCCTTCCCTATGACTTCTTTAAACAAATAAATAAACCTTCTAAGAAAAGAAAAAAAAAAAAGGAGCAACACAGAAAGATCTTCCACATGTTGGTTCACTCCCCAAATGGTCATGCTACTCAGGACTGGAGCCAGGAACTCCATCCCAGTTTTCCATGTGGGTACCAAGCATTCAGGCCATCTTCTGTTCTCTTTCTAGGCACACCAGCAGGGAGCTGGATCAGAAGCGGTGTAGCTAGGATTAATGTAATGTATTGCAATGCTGGCATTCTGTATGGGTTGGTTTGTGTTCTGATTGCTCCATTTCTGACCCAGCTCTCTGCTTATGGCCTGGGGAAAGCAGTGGAGAATGGCCCAAATATGTGGACCCTGTACCCACATGGAAGACCAGGGTGGAGTTCCTGGCTCCTGTCTCATATGAGAAGCTGGTAAGGCAGGCAATGAATTTATTCACTATGCCGCAGTGCTGGACCCAATCTTTACTATTTCTTCTTTAGTTTTTAGAAAGACTCAAAGAGGAGAAATCCATCTAACTTCTGTGAGGTAGAAGCAGGATGGGTAGAAGCATGGTGGCTCCTCAGGTCTGAGACTCGGGCCACTTCTCCGGTCCTGCCTCCCTTAGACCAGGAGCCCAGGCAAAGCAGACACCTGCGGCCACCTGTTGGCTGTGGGCAGAGGAAGTATGAACCAGGACCACCGGCCAAGTTTGACCATTCAGCCGTTGAAATGTGGCTTGTCAGAATTGAGATATGCAATAAGTTAAAATGTACAGGTAATTTTAATGGTTGGTATCCCAAATTATAAGCTCAGTAAATTTTCAGATAAATTAAAGGATACTATTAGACCCACTGGCTTACACTGAACATGCTGTCTACCTTAGCTTTCTTTATTCTTTTCTTAATATGGAGGCTGGCCAGTGGTGTCATACGCAGTAGCAGAATGACTGTACTCGCACACACCGATGTGTGCACCGACGAGATCTGAGGTTTGGGGGACACAGGTTGCTTAACTGGCTTCATTTTGTGGGGACGAGAGTCAGGTAGGGACTCAGCAAGCGATTTCTCTAAGTAAAATGAGTTCTGGTTCTTCCCTAAGAAGCCACAGGCAGCAATTCAGGAAACTAGTCCTCACAAAAGGGGGTCCTCAAAGAATTCTTGGGGGCGGCACCGAGGAGCCAGGGAGACCCAGCCTCCATCACGTGAGAGGAGGCACTGGTTCGTGATTGGCTACTGCGTGAAACCCGAGGGTATAGGGTGTGACATTTAGCAAAGCCAAGCAGGCTGGGGGAGACCTCTGCAGGTGATTCCTAGAGCAATGTCCCCCCAAACTCCCAAATAAAGACTTGAGGCCCTTCTACTCTGACAGGCAGTGTCAGCTTCTCCAGGCCCCACTGCGTCTGGGTTTGGGGCTGTGCTTCGTCGCCTAAGTGCAACAGAGGAGCTCACAGTCCTGGGCGCCACAGCAGCTCCTGCTCTTCTTGGCTTCCTTTCCAGGGATCTTCCGGGATTGGCTGTCCAGGGACTGGGAGCTTGCAGGCCTGGAGGGTAGCTGAGTCAAGAAGCCAGAAAGGGGTCCCAAGCAGGAGGCAGGTCATGGACCCCACCGAGGTGGCTCTGACAGCCCCACCTGGCACTGCAGTGCCCCAGGAGCTGCTGGCTGAAATGCTTTGGTTTTTCCGCATGGAAGATGGTGAGTGGCAGAGGGCTGCGGTGGGGATGGAGTGCATTCCCTGGACAACCCCTCTGCTCTGGATACCCATCGCCCCCACCCGCCCAAGGCAGGGACAGACTGGGCGGCAGGGGCTCACACTGCGGCCACTTTTTACCTATGGGATGCTCACTCATTTACTCAGTCCCCCAATCATTATTGTGGCTACTTATTAAGCTTCTACTATGTACCAGGCAGTGTTCTCTGCGTGGGGGAATAAAATTTCAAAACAAAAAACAAAACAAAACAAAAAGCAACAACCCCCCCTCCCATTTCTGCCCTCCCAGAGGAGAGAAGAGGCACCAAAATAAGTGACTGAAGTACATGGGGAGTGATCCCAAGTAAGGGAGAAAAATCCACCAGAGGAGGAGGAGGAAGTGTGAAGCAAGGGCTGATGGTGGGAGAAAATGTCCTTTAACAGACTGGCAGGATGTGAAGGTGCAAGTCTCCTAGATTAGCTGGGGGACAAACATTTGTGGCAGAGGGGCCAGCCAAGGCCAAAGCCCCACGGCCAGCCTCTGCTGCAATCCAGGGAGATGTGGCCAAGTCTTCAGGAGCCAAATCCAGACCGCCTGCGTTCACTCGGGCAGTTATTTAGCCAGCTTTGGAGCGGCCACCTCCCTCCCAGCCTCCCTCTCTCTCCAACCCCTGTGGCTGGCTCTGAAACTGAAGATTGTGACTTTTGTCTTGACCCGCCTTGTCCCTTCCCACTCCTGCCTTCTCTTCCCATGGTTACCCCACTGCCCCGTCAGATAAGGACCTCTCCGGGGCCAAGATCCTGTCTTCCCCTCTCCCACCCCCAACATCCCTTTCCATCTAGAAGTTCCTCAAGGCCCAGGGGCTCCTCTCCACCTTGTTTGGGGTCTTCACAGCAGGGGACAGCTGAAGGAGGCTAGTGGCTCAGACTCAAGGCCCTGTTCTGTATGTCCCTCCCCAGCAACCCCTTGGAATTACTCCATCCTCGCCCTGACAGTGGTGGTGGTGGGGCTAAGCATGTTCCTCCTCATAAGAAACATCCAGGGCAACAGGTAAGGAGCTGGCCTGGCGGCGGGGTACGAATGGGTAAGTGGGGTGGGGGACCTGCCTTCCCAGAAGGAAATATAGGGAGGTGCTGTTCAAGAACTTGGCTCTCCACTCTTTGGGGGCAGCAATATACAGCTTCAGAATCCCAAAGCTGTTTAAAAATGCAGCAACTGGGCATCCACCCATCCAGCCCTGGCTGGCAAGCTGGAGTATAGCTGTTGAAAACATGGTCCTTGCCCCTCACAGTGTTCAGCAGATATCCCCTCCAGCAGGTGAATTCAAGGATGAGGTGGCTGTCCTGTGGCACAGCAGACACTGATCTGTTCCCTCTGTGGTCCATGCAGGTCCTCTGAGCAGCCAGCTCTTCCTGAGCTGAGTACCCTAGGTACCTCGAGAAAAACCAATGTGGAAAGAGGATAGGCAATGTGGGAGGAACAAGAAGCAGTGCCGAGCTGAGGACGTGGGCTGTGGGGGTCACTGATGTGATGCGTGCAGGTTAGGGTTGGAGAGGCGAAGCTGGGGTTGTGTGCAGGCTGGCCTGGGGAGGCCATATTGCTAGTTAGGAGTTTCCTACACAGATCGCAGGTAGTGGAGACAGTGTTGGGGACCAGAGATTATTGTAGTTTGGTGAGAAGAACCCAGGATTCAGAGTCAGGAGACTTAAGTGTCTGTCCCATTTAAGTGTCTGTGCTTCTTTGGTTTCCTGAGCCCCCTTCGGTCACCTGTCAGGGGAGAGCAGTGCTACGGATAGCATGAGCCACTGCACATGTGGTTGCAACATCCAGCTCTCCCTGTGGCTCCTCTCGTGGCTCCCAGATTGTGGAGGACTCCCCAAGAAACCCTCTAACTCCCTGGGGAGACCCGGTCCCACACCAACCACAAGATCTCCCTCCTGCCCTGCTCCCCTCAACCCTGCCCAGGAACCGAAAGATGCAGCAGCTGGAAAAAGCAGCTCCGGAAGCCCTGTACTTAAAAGAGGTCAAATCTAAAGATGGCAAGAACAGGAACAACCTTAGAGAGTCTCTGCTCTCAGAAAACCTCAACTGGGCCCCAGGGGAAATGGAATTTAAAGACAGCACTGAACCACCAGGCTTTCTTCGAGACTCAGTGGAAACGGCCAGCTGAGGGGCGTACAGAGAACATCCGGGTCCCAATCAGGAGTGAATTCAGCTTGGCGGCTCCTAACTCCCCAGGCCTTACAGCCTTCCCAAGCACCCAAGTGCTTCTGTGAGCAGCCTGGAATTAACACAAAATTCTGTTATTTAAAAAAAGAATCTTTTATTAAAATGTTTCTGGCAGTGCACAGTTCGAGTTGCATAATTTGTTCAACTGGTGGTGGCATGCGCGTGTGCACACACACACACACCCGTGGTTTGGCGCACAAGTGCACAACCTCCTGACCTGGCCTTGTGCGGGTTAGAAAGCCTGGTCGGCATTCAGCATAGGTGGTGAGGATCCCCCACCTTTGACCTCAGCCTTTCCATCTATAAAATGGGATGGAAGGCTACGTGAGAAATGTTTTCAGTGCAGGCTCCTGAGGTGGTGGTGGTGGAAAGGAGTAAGACTCTGAGCTCAGAATCTTCCCTCAGAGCTCTCTCCTGCACCTGCTGATTTGCTCATAATCTATGAGACATTTCCTGTGGACTAGGTTCATAGTAAACAAAGTTAGAAAACTATGGCTTCCCCTGCCTGTCGCAGCCTTCTGCCAACATTGGGCTCCTAGGGTAGAGTGTAGGGGTGTGTCTTGGCCCCAAACCTAGAGCCAGGCTGCTGGGACATAAACCGTGATTAAAAAATGTGCTGTATTGGCCCCAAATGCTTTAGGTTCGATCTTACAAAAGTAGGTATTGAGCACTGGAACCTATGACCAAGGGCACTACATCCTGCCCAGTCAGACCACAAACAGGTAGGGTGTGTTTCTGCCTACAAGTGGGCAGGTTCAGTGTACACACAACAGCGGAGTCACCATCACCGGAGAGAGAACAAGGCTTTTCTGCAGCTCCTCAGGGTCCACGGACAGTCTCCTCCTTCTCTCCTAGGAGGCAAACTTCCAGAACTACACCTGCCCTGGACATAAGACCCATCCGGCAGTCAGGTGGCTGTTACGTTACTGTAAGCAGATTTTCCTTAGAAAAACTGCCATCTGCAAGCTGCCCTGTCTTTCATGTCCAAACGGTGGCGCTATGACACCAAGGCCGAGCTCAGGAGCCAAGCCCAAGTGCACGCGGCTCTGAAGGTCTCGACCACCGTGAGCTGGGGCCCCTGAGGAACCACCAGGCTGGAGCTGGAGCAGCAGGAGGTCATAGCGGCAGGAAGGACACTGCCTTTCGCTTCCTTTCGCTCAAGGCTGACCCCAGCTCTCTGGGTTGCAGCAGGGGCTATTTCCCTGCAGAATTTCAGAGGGAGCAGCTGTTCCCACGCTGACCAAGGGCGAGGGATCAGCGCCTCTGTTTGTCCCCGCGGTTCACACAGTGACCTGTGGGTAGGACGCTGCTGATGGCTCTGCTGGGTGCTGGAGGCTGGCTCAGCTGTCGTCCAAAGGCCAGGCGCTGAGCCAGCCTCCCGGCCCTGCAGTCCCTTGCAGGTTCCCACCAGCTCCTGGAGAGGAGTGTTCAGAAGATCTTAAAGCCCTTCAGGAGGGTCAGGGTGGGAGCCTTGCGCTTGCTCTGGGCGCGGGACGACTTGACTGTGACCAGCTTGGCCTGGGCCACGGCGGGCATCTCCTTCAGGCTGACGGTGGACAGAGTGTTGAGCGTGCAGCTGGCCAGCCCGTGCCGGGCGGTGAGCGGGGCCTGGTGAGGGAGCAGCGCCCGCTCCTCCGAGATGAAGAGGGGCCGGGCTGGGGCGTTCTTCTCCAGCTCCCTCCTTGCCTCCCGTACCGCTTCGTGGAAGACGTGCTGCACATGCTCGAAGTCCAGGCAGGCGGAAACCTCGAAAAACAGGCATCCGAACCTGCCGGCCAGGGCTGCGCCCTCCGCCTGGGTGACCTGCCTGGGGTGGGGTGGAGCGGGGAGGCAGAGCATCAGGGCTAAGCTGTCCGCACTCCTGGCGGATCCTGCCCTGCGCCTGACTCCCCACTCACTAGCTGGGTGGCCTGGCACCCTGGTCATCTCTCTGAATCCCAGTTTTCTCATTAGAGCAATGGCACAATGACACCTGTCTCTTGGGATTGGTTGAATTAAGACAATTTGTGCACCTGCAGAACACAGCAGGTGGTCCTTGACTCCAAAAGGCCCCTGTGGCTAAAGGAAGAATGCCTTGCTAGCCCATGCCTCCTCTGACAATGCGGATTTACCCTGGCTAGTGGGATCAGCCCTATAGAGAAAGACAGGGATGTGACAGATCGTGTGTGCCTCAGGCTTGTGGGTGGCAGAGTGCTCATGGGAGGGCCAGGATGGGCAGGCTAACAGCATGGACTGGTCAGAGTGGGGTGACTGAGGAGGAAGGAGCCAACAACACCTGCTTCAGGTAGGTCCACACCGCCTCCTGGGATGCGGGATTGAATATGGGGGTTCCTGGCCCTTGGAGGAGAAGGAAGAGGAAAGAGAAGAAGGAGGAGGAGGTTGACTTGCGGGTATGGCAGCTTCTAGAAGGGAGAGGAAGGTCGCCAGGGTCTTGAAGTTCCATTGGTTGAATCTTCCTCATCACCACCCTCCACCATTCTTTGGGGAGGGGCGGGTACGGCACGGCTGGTGAGTTAGGACAATGGCACCAAGGGTGGGAAAGGTGCAGGAGGCTGGAGTTGGGCTAGCTGCCCAGGCTACTGCTCCATGCAGGTGGAATGAGATGCGGGCATGGAGGTGGTGGGAGTATCCGAGGGAGCCAGATATGTGGGGAAAGGGACCTCACAATCTGCTGTTAGAGCAGTTTGAATCTGCAGCCCTGTCACGGTGGGAACGTGGTGATCTTTCAGCAGTGAGGCAGCTGAGCATGCCGGCACTGTGAGAGTGGGTGCGTGGGCCAGTAACACTGTCCCGCTCCTAATTTCGCTGCAGCCTAGTGAGCCTCGGACTTGTGGCTTAGGAACCACTACTCTCACTTGCCTTTCGCCTTCTTAGCTCTAGGTGCTCATGGAGGTCATGGCCTGTGCTTGGCTAAAACATACACTGTGTGTATCCTCAAATCCCACCCCAGGAATCAGGATGTTGCCCAGAAGGAAGCTGGCAACTGGGCAGCTCCTGTGGTTTCGTCTGAGCCCTCATCATCATAGCTATTTGTCCCTACACCACTTGGGAGTGATCCCTTTTGGAAAGACTTGGGTTAGAACAGGGGTTTGTGGTTTCTCTCTGTCTCTGAGGTTGACTTGCTCACAACCCAGGCTCAGTATGTCCTCAGAGCCCATCTCCCGTGGCTTTAACCCCATTCTGCTCCCCGCATTTGCTGAAAGATGGCTTGTCTACACACCCAATGGCTTGGGAGGTCCCATCCTGTGGTCTTTTCTCACGGGACCACCTCACCCTCCCTTGCTAGATAAAGGATCCCACCAAAGGAAGAGTCTTGGCTATCCCAGTCAAGAGGCCTTTAGGGGCCAGGGAAAGCCATAAGCAAGTGGACTGGCTGCCCAGAAAGTGGGTTCAGGGCTGCAGGGTCTGCCAAGGGCAGACAGCAGTCTCAAATGTCTGAGGACCAGGCTGGCCACTGGAACGCATGGACAGGCTGGAGTGGAGTGGCCTTCAAGGCAAGGTCTGAGGTCAGCTGGAAGGAGCAAGCCCTACCTCACAGCATTCTAGTTTCAGATCTTTTCAGGCACTGTGATCCAGCCACTCTTCTCTGAGCTCCCCTCTGGCCTAGTCTGTGACTGCTGCCTCAAGTCCAACCCTTCACTCAGCACAGCCAGCGGTGGGAGGGAGCTGGGGGGCAGAGTTTGAGTGTTGATTGGACTCGCACAGACACCGGACCCAAGGAGCCAATCAGAGCCTCTCTCTGGAATTAGAATTGAACATGAGAGGAGTGAGTCCCTGAGTGGGCCTGGAAGGTCAGGGAGACCCAAGCCAGAAAGTACAAGGCCATGAGAGATTACAGAGTAATCTTGCTCTTGACTTTCAAGATCCAGCCCCCCAGGTAGCTCAAATTCCCTTTTCTTCCTCTCTATGTTCCTCTCCTACCTACAAGGGCATTCTAGTTTGGAGCAGGAGGCAGTCCCTGCAGTCCCCCGACCCCTGAGAGATCGCATGCTCACCGGTACTGGGCCATGTCCAGCTTGTTGCCCAGCAGCAGGGCGGGGAAGCCACGCTGTGTCTCCTTGGCGTGCAGGGCCAGCAGCTCCAGGTAGCCGCTGCTGCCCTCGAAGCTCTGGCGGCTGTCCACGCTGTACACCACCAGGAAGGCATGAGCCCAGTTCAGGTAGCGTTCGCAGTTCCTGGGGGTGTCCTGGGTGAAGAAGAGAAGCCCCTCGCAGGGGCAGGGAAGGGGGTAAAGGCCTTCACCTGAGCTGCACTCCCACCCTCCCACTCCCACGTCTGCCAGCTGCTTGCTTCCCCAGGATCTTTGTATATTGTCCTCACAGAGCCCTTCTCAAAGGAGCACTTGACTGTGGCTCTGGACTGGCATGAAAGGAGACTTTGTCTCATGAGTCATCCCCCCCACCCACCATCCATCCAGAACCTTGAAGACCTTGACCCCTTGCGCACAGAGCCAGAGCTCCTGGCATTGCTGCCACAGAGACCTGGTAGCTGTCCCTGATACTGCTGGTTTCAGGTCAAGTTCACGCTGCCCTCTTTGACTTCTGAGAATCACAGCCACTGCCCCCGCCCACCACCTCCGTTTGGCAGGGGATGGCAAGGAGATGTGGGTGCTAGGCTTTCAGGAGAAGGGGCTTGTCCCAGGACAGGTATACACCTGTCCTCACGTGTGCATAAGTATGAATCAGCCCGTCCCACAGGATCTCAGAGCTGATCCAGAAACCGCCAGATATCCCCAGCCCCCTGCCCCATAGACAATCTTTTCCTTTGGCAAATGAAGGATTCAGGCCCAAGGGGGCACAGCGTCCCCTCAGGATCACACAACAAATTGCAGCTTAAAGGGAATCCAAATTCCATCCCCCAACCCCAGGCCTGGGTTAGGACTCCTCAGGGGGCTACACTGGCTCTCGGCCATCTGTGTGGAGCAGGTGATGTTACCGGGTCTGCAGTATCCATGACCCTCAGGTGGATGGGTTGGTGGTCCACAGTCTCCTCCGAGCTGTAGGTATCCTCTGTAACACAAACAGGCAGCTGGGTCAGAGGTTTCAGCTCTCACCCTCATGGGGGATGCGGCAGGACCTTCCACCTGCAGGGCTCAGAGCACCAGAGCCACTCAGCATGGCCCCAGGATACAGAACCACAGGGACAATCACTCTATCCCCAGCCCTCTCCTATGCAATGGCCTCTGAGTAAACCTGACCCTCAGCCTTCCCCAGAGGCCCTTGGCCCCTGGTCACCTCACTGAGCAGAAATGGGGTACTCTCTGCCTTTTCTGGTAGCACCCATGTGAGCAGGCAAACCCAGGTCTGGACATAATGCCAGCAGGGGTGGGCCACATGGAGGTGTAGGAGCTGCACTCCCAGCCTCCCCAAGCCCAGGGCTCTTCCACCTGTTGCTCCCTGGACCACAGAACCTCCCACCCCCCCAAGGGCACGTGCCACATGATGATGGGAAGGGAAGTCAGACAGTCCCCAAGTTTCCCCAAGGTTTTGCAAGCACTTCTTGCCCTTGGGACAGTGCAGCATATCAGAGATGTGGAATTCAAGCAGCTGAGCGACTCATCAGCTGCACAGCTTGACTAAGTCGCCTGGGCTATGAGAGGCCACTTCCTGTTTTAAAACACGAATAGGATGGCAACATGGGCCTGTGACAGGTGAGTGCTGAATGTTTGCTCCTACATTAATTAACTCACTGGAAGGTCCAGCTCTCAGGGCTGTGTGAAGACCTGGTGGGCCCTGGGCATATAGCCAAGTCCACTGTCAAGGCCTGGAAAAGTCTGCCATGTGTTTGGTGCTTCCTAGTCAACAGGGCAGCTTCAGACTCCTGTATGATTTTTTTTTTACAACTTTTTATTCTGGAATACCTTTAGATACACATTGAAGCTGCAAAATAGTAAAGGATTTGCTATGCACTTTTACTTGGCTTCCTCCAAAGCAGATGTCCTATATAATCACAGTACAATCAGCAAAGCCAGAAATGGAGCTGGCTAGCATACCATGAGCTAAATGAGGGACCTTATTTGGACTTTGTGAGCCATGGCTATGTTGTTTTTTCCAAATCTTAAGATATCCAACCTGAGAAAGCAGGAGGTGGCCAGGAGACAGGCCAAGAGGACCTCATCAGCACCCTGACAACCATTCTCCCTGCTGCCACCTTTCACCTGTGCCATGTGCCCACATGCATGAGGGTACTTGGTCCTTGCCTTTTCTCTGAGGTTCTCTCTATTCCATGTTACTCACCTCCTGGGCAAACCTGGGCATGTTCTCTGCCTTCCCAGCAGCACCCATTGGGATGGGAGCAGCCTCACAGCCAGCCAAGTTCACAGTCAAACTCTCTCCTCCGAGGGCCACTAGCCGCCAAGCCAGGCCCTGGATGCCCTCCAGATCCACTAGCCTCCAGCATGAATCACAGACAGGCTCTCATCCCCAGTCCCTTTGGGGACTTGGATAAATAGCTGCTCTTATGCAAAGACAAA
Source organism: Ochotona curzoniae (assembly GCF_017591425.1). Taxonomy (NCBI): domain Eukaryota; kingdom Metazoa; phylum Chordata; class Mammalia; order Lagomorpha; family Ochotonidae; genus Ochotona; species Ochotona curzoniae. The sequence continues at coordinate 385,974 of NW_024467060.1, forward strand.
AAAAAAAAAAAAAAACCCTAATGGAAAGTATGCCCCAAATGTTGAACTATATTTGGTCCAAGAAGAGCTGCCCCTAGATGTCTCCATCTTGTTCAGATTTGTCTTTGTTTCCCTGCCAAGGCTGGCTGAGCTCCCTTATACTTGCTTCCCTCCAGAGGTGCAGGGTCCTGGCCAGCCAGGCTCCAGGGTCCTGCCACATCTTCTGGCACCATGGCCCCTTCTGTTGCCATCGGTTCCTTGGCCGAGAGAACAAGGCAAGGCCCAGAGCACAAGGGAACCCATCCCAGGCCACTCAGCACCCTACCAGGCAGAGGATCACCTGGGTAGGCTGATACCCCCTGAGGACTCCCTTCTGCAGGAGCCCCAGTGAGATCAGTGGGTCTCCCGATTCCTCCACTCCCCCGCATGGAGGGAGAGGGAAGGGCAGGAGCACTCATTCCTCCTGGGGATTGGAATACGGACAACAGGCTGGAAGGAGCCACAGAGATCATCCTGGCCAGCCTCCCCTCCCACACCAAAGCTTCAGAGTCTGGGGCTAAGGGCATCCTGTCCATTACAATAGTGACCCAGCTTCCCATCACTGGCCCCACCTCACGGTACTGCTGAAGGGCTTCCTTACTTCTCCTTCTAGTTAACACTCTGTGCACTTGCATGGGAAAAGAGTGGCTTCCCATGTTCTTTATGGTAATAATAATGTTTTAAGGTACCAAACATCTCATATCAGAGTGCTGGGTTCAAGTACCGGTTGCTCTACTTTTAATCCAACTCCCTGCTAATGCATCTGGGAAGGTAGAGGAAGATAGTTCAAATCCTTGGGCCCTTGTCATCCATGTGGGAGACCTAGAACAAGTTCCTGGCTAATGACTTTGGCCTGACCCAGCCCCAGCTATTACAGCCATTTGGGGAGTAATTCAGTAGATGGAAGAGCTCTCCCTCTCTCTCTCTCTCTCTGTATCTCTCTTTCCCCACAACCTTTCTGACTTTCAAGGAAGTAAACAAAGAAATCATTTCATTTGTTTATTTCAAGGAAGCTCTGCTCTGACAGTGTGATGCCTCAAACATGTTGTCTCCTTAGTTAAGAGGAATGAGGGCAAGAGAGGTGAAAGCTGGAGTTTCTCCCAGCCACGCCAGGAGAGATGCTTCCAGTCCTTGTGCGAGAAGACAGCATCCTCTGGGAGCCTCCACCCTCTCCCCAGGTGCTCAGCACAGACCAAGCCCCACAGACCAGGCATGGATCTCTCACGTCTTTATAATGAATTTTATAGCACAAAAATGAACGGCTCTGTTTCCCCAGTCCCCCTGAAGCTTGCAACTGCTGTGGGGAGGGGAACCCTCCCTGATGGTGGGATGCAACCTCTGAGACATGACCTAGTCTCCCAAAGCATCCAAGGGAAGGGTCTAGCGGACTTCCTAGGTCATATCCTCTCAGGGTGGAATCAGAGATCAGCAGCCATGGTGACTAAGCCCCCCAAGGGGTGGTTCTCTTCCCCCACAACACTCACCCACCCATTCCATGGCAAGGCCACCATTCAAAAATGACTCAATCAGGAAGCTCAACCTATGGCATGGGTTCAGCTGGTGGGACTCTGTGTCAAGGAGAGACACTGGGTGCAGGGAAGAAGGAACTGGAGCCAAGAGATGCCAAGAGGATGCCAGGTCCAAACTTGAGGACCAAGGGACCCTTTCCAGTGCACGCCTGGCCCGTGCAACACTGGATGCCACTGTCCGTGTCCCTTCCCATACATTCCAGCCCATAGCTGCCTACCCACCTCACCCCTGTCCTTAACTCCTCCATTCCAAGTCTGGTACCCACTGTGACTTTACACTACTGCATCCTGTGTCCTGCTATCTGGGGAGGCAGCCTCTGCTCCTCGCAGGGACTCCCCTCAAACCGCTGTGCACTCTTGGCCCAGAGGCCTCATCAGGTGGTGAACAGAGCCAAGGTGCAGGTGTGGAACAAACCACTTGGGGGCTGTTAGCTAGGCACCTCCCCACTCCGTACCTGGCATTTCATTTAAGGTTGCCTTGGAGAAGGGGATTCTGTTACTTTAGGAAAGAAATGCATTTTTAAGGGTCTATTTCCATTGTAAGATTTGCTACTTTTATCTCTAAATCAGTTATTTCTTTGAGAAGCAGACACTTAGAGAGAAGAGAGCCTACTCCCACCCATGGGCTCATTTTCCAAACACCTTTCAATGGCCAATGTCAAAGCCAGGAACCCAGAACTCCAGCTAGACCTCCCACATGGGTAGCAGGGGCCCAATCCCTCAAGTCATCACCATTACCTCCCCAAGTCAGCATTAGCTGGAATCTAGGGTTAACAGAGCTGAAGCTCCACCCCAGTTATTCTAATGTGGGACACAGTGGTCTTAACGGGCATCTTAAATGCTAGACTAAACTCCCGCCCAAGAAGCAGCATTTTTACACCACAAGCCTCAGTATCTTTGGGGATCTCTGCCCCAACACAGTGTTCAACATCTGACTCTGAGTAGAACTGAGGGACCAACAGGCACCACAGGTGACGGGGCGCCTTCCTCCAGATGTGCTGGTGGCATTCCACCTGGGGCCTGCCACAGTGGGGGCAGCCTCCGACTCAGGTCAGAGTCCTGGGTTTCCTTGGAGGGTCACTGGGAGAAAGTTGTTGTGAATTTGAGGGAAAAAGGAACCCAAGGGTACAACATCTTTTATTCAAAGAGCAAGCTGATTCAGAGGCCCCTTCCTCGGTCTTACTCATAACCAAGCTGGGTTCCAGCATGAGCCACAGGTGCTCATCCAATTTTGCTTCTATTCACTTTCAATGTGAGGGTTCCATGGCAGAGGTTTTTAAGGAAAAGGTCTTGCTGCTTAAGAATAATTTTTATAAACACTGATCTGGCTCATCTAAGGGGTTTTCAGCCACCACACACCGGAAGCCAGCTGAGAGAAAGAAAAGTCAACATGCATTGAGTGTCTACTGTGACCAAACCTTCTGCCTCTGATAATTCCTTACATCCTCATGGTCATTGGCTGAAGTCTCTTCTAGCCATTTCACAGGTGCTAACAAATAGCTCAAAGAGGTTAGCTGAGTGGCATTAGAGTTATACAGTCAATATTTGGTACAGTTAAGAGTTATATTCAGCTCTGATCAGCACCAAAGCACGTGTTTCCCAAAGGACCATGATACAGCTAAAAAAACAAAAAGAAAAAAAAAAAAACCCCTGTACGTCTCAAACATGGGACACAGAAGCCAACACTGGAGACCTCCCCAAATGTCTGGCCCAGCATTCCTGGAAAAGAACGCTGAGTGGCTGCATGCAGAACACCACCTATTTGGAGGTGGGCGTCTAGCTTTGCCTGGTTTTCCTATTTTCACCATCAGATCTCATCCATCTTATGTGTTGGGTCAACATGCATCTCTCAATTCTCTGAATCGAGCCACGTCCAGGTGATCTCGAGCAGCCTGTGGAGGGGTATTTACAGCCCTTAAAACATTTTCCCAGGGCAAGCATTTGGTACCACAGTGAGCATTACCGCTCAGGAGCCCTGCCTCCTATATGTCAGCGCCTGGGCTCAAGTCTTGGCTCTGTTCCTGATTCCAGGCTCCTATGGATGCCCTGGTGTCGGCCCAAGCATCTGGGTCTCTGTCAACCACATGGGAAACTTGGACCAAGCTTCCAGATCTTGGCTTAATCCTGGATCGACTGTTGCAGGCATTTGGGGAGTGAACCACCAGATAAAAGATCTCTCTCCCTCTCTACCTTTCAAATACACTTATCAACAAATACATTAAAAAAAATTTTTTTTCCCTCCATGGGCAAGGTCACCCCTGGTTGCTGCTCCCTTCTGGTTAGCCCTGAGGTGCCCCACGTAGGGCCCAGGCAGGTCCCAGAAGTGGTTACTTACCCAAGTTGGGGTCATACTCGCTGATGAACCTCTTGGTCAGAAACTTCACTGTCAAGGCTGCAAGAAACAGAGAGCTGTTGGCTGAGTCTCTCCAGGGCACCCCAGGCAGCTGGCCCCTGGACCCGCCCCGCTCATGTTTACCAGGCCTTTCTTAGTTTGCAGGTTCCCAAAGCTGACACCAAGCTCAGCTCTTTGAGGAAATAAAGTGGGGTGGCTGAGAAGTCGGTTTGAAGGACCCCAATGACGTCAGGTGACTGCAGAGCCGAGTCCTTATAGGTGTACTCTGGTTTGACTGGTTTCTGTTTTTCTCATGGCAAGAAAATCAGTGAGACATAAACTTAAAAGGGGTGTCTGTGAACTTGTACTTGGGGGTCAGTCCAGACTCAGGGAGCCAGTTAGGATCAACCTGGCAAGAGTCCAGCAAAACAAACAAACAAACAAACAAACAAAAACAAATAAACAAAACAAAACAAAAAAACCCAGCCTGGACAAGCCTGGTGGGATTCTGATGAGGGGGCAGGGGCAGGATCCAGCCAGATAGGTCGGTGTCCCGGGGCAACATGCCCTGGGCCCCCTGCTCCACATCTCCAGTCTTGGCGTTCTCCGAGGCCTCTGCTCTGGCCATGGGGCCCCAGCAGAGTGCTGGCCTTTAGAACAAAGTCCTTCCTGTGGAATGCTCTGATTTTTTTGGTCTAGGGTTTGAGCAGAGGAGGGCAAGGGCTAGCTGACCATCCCGGCACTCTTTCCGTGTCAGGCAACATAGTCAGGCAAATCCTTAAAATTCTTTCCTAGGATTCCTAACAAGGTCGGTTTGCAAAGTAACACCCAGGGAATACATATTTTAGAACTGAAATTTCTCCATTTAAAGTAGTCGCTGGCTTCACAGAGCTACGAAGTGCAAGTTGATTTCCACTGGGAAGGGGGCAAATCTTTTAGGTAGGAAAATCCAGGATTGCAGAGTCCCTCCTCTGAAACAAGGGAACCCTCCAACCTTTCCCAGGGAGAGGCACAAAGTATTCCCCCCAGCCTGGGGTGGGGAGGATGGACTGCAGGAAACCCCTAGCCAAAGGAACCCCCTATGTCCGCCAGCTGTTAGAGACCCTGCATGGCAGGTGGGTGGGCAGACCCTTGTTTCTGGCTTCTCTGCCTATAGGGACAATGTCCCTTCTCCACCCCTGGGTGACAGCTGCCAGGAGCAGGGAAGGCAGCGGTCAGTGTTGGCAGAAGGCATCTTAGCATTGGAAGCCCTGAGAGTCTGATCCACTAAGGACAAGTTGGAGCCACCTCTGCATCCAGGATGGCAAAAAGAGTGTGTGTGTGTGTGTGTAGGGGGGGGTGCCTTGAAGCATCTGATTAAAGCTAGGTGGTGTGCTCAGAGTCCCAAGAGACATGGGGACAAGGGGTGGGAGGAGTGGGGCTGCACCTTTGGGTGGGGGGTTGATTCCAAACATTTGTGGCCTCTCATCAGTCATCCCACCCACCTCTCATCCCCGCACCGGATTCTCAGGGAATATAATTCCAAGGCTCCAAGAGGCTCCCAGCAGGGTCGTTGGTGCCAGGAGGCGGGGTGGGGTGAAGGTGGTGGAGGCAGGAGAGAGGAGCAGAGAATTGGGGGGTGAAGGGGACAGAGAAGGGGAGAGAGGTGCGGGGGTCCCAGGCACAAGGGGCAGCAGACAGTCGGGGGAGCAGAAAAGAGATCCCAATGATGGAGAAACTGAGGCAGAGGAGCTAACCACGGCTCCCCCAGACCCATCTAGTGAAAAGTGCAGGAGAGGACCCGATCCCCGCCGTGCCCTGCCCCAGTGCCCAGACTTCAGTCCCCTCTCACCCCCGACCGTGCCACTCACCGGACTTGCCGGCCCCTCGGCGCCCCAGGATGGCCAAGTTGACTTCAAGGGGCGCGCTGTGCGCCGCGCTACCCGCGCGGGGCTTCCCGAACACGGAGGTCATAGCGACGCGGCGGCAACGACCCGCGTCCCCAGCCCCCCGAGAAACGCACGCGGGATCCCCTGCGCTGGCGGACCCCAGGAGCCGAGCGCCCAGGCGGCCGCGCCCCCGCTGCCCCGGCCGAGCGGCGGGAGGAGGAGGAGCAGCCGGCCGGCGGGCGGGGCGGCGCGGGGCTCCGCCGGCAGAACTCCTTGTAAGGGCCGCGGGGGCCGCCCGGCGCCGGCATGCTCCTCCCGGGCCCTGCCGGCCAGCAGCGTCCCCGCCTCGGGGCTGGGCCTCGCACACCAGGCTGGGCTCTTCCAGCCCCTCTGGGAAGAGCCAGACACTGTGAGTCCCGGGCGGTAACGGTGGGAGGTAGAGGGAAGTCGTTCCCGACTTGACCAAAGAACATCCACTCAATCTCTTCCCACCAGCAGGAAACTTACCCCTCTGCTTTCCCACCAAGCCTGCCTCCTCCTCCAGGAAGCTTCCAGGGTTCATATTCTGCCTTGCCCTCTCTGGGCGCTGGTGTGGGGTATCACTGCAGAACTCCAGCTTGTTGGAGGACTGTGCGGAGGGCCCCTCACTAGGATTTCCTAGCCAGCGCAGGTTCACTTTAGACCCAACCCGTGCTGGCGGGGTGCCTGCCATTTCTTCCTGAGGGAGTTCCCTTAGTGGCAAATGTTTGTGGCTTGTTGTATAGATGGGGTGTTGATTTTGAAACCCACCCACCCTCAACCCCCGCTTGCCTACAAGTGTTCCCTGTAAGCCTGACAGGACTCACCTACTCACATCCCTTGGGTTGAACACAGTTGTGCCGGAGACAGGGCAAGGGCCTCCCCTCCTGCTGCCCAGTCTCCTAGGATCTGGTACCTTCCTTGAGGTATCAGTGGGCTTGTGTACAGGAAGGACAGGTGGGTCTTGTCGCTGCTTGGGACCCAGCTCCCTGATAATGAACACCCTGGTTGGTAGCAGAAAAAGTACTTGGGTCCCTGCCACCCATGTAGAAAACCTGGATGGAGTTCTGGGCTCCTGATTTTAGCCCGCCTCAGCCCCAGTTGTCACAAGCAAGTGGAAACCGAACCAGTGGAAGACAGATCATTATGTATCTTTTTATAAAAAAAAAATTATTTGCTTTTATTGGAAAGATAGATTTTTGCAGAAAGATCTTGCACCTGTTGGTTTGCTCCCCAAATGGCAGCAATGGCCAGAGTTGAACTGATCTGAAGCCAGGAGCCAGGAGCTTCTTCCAGATCTCCCACATGGATACAAGTTCCTAAGGCTTTGGGCCATCTTCCACTGCTTTCTCAGGCCAGTAGCACGGAGCTAGCTGGGACATGAACCATAGCCCATATGGGATGCCAGTGCTTACAGAATAAGCCAGTTGAGCCATCACACCAGCCCCTCCATCTTTCAAATAAGTACAAAAAGATTGATGTGGACAGAAGAGAAAAGGAAACGTGAAAGTCCATGATGTGACTCGGGACTGGTAGAAAGACAGCATCAGCCCTTCGCCCCATGCCTCACCACCTTCTAGGACCTAGCACGCCTTACTTTTGGAATGCATGTCAGGCTCAAGCAGGGAGGGGTACGGGAGCCTCAGAACCCCTCTTTGCATCCTTTCCCTCCTCTTTCCCACCCACTTATCCCCAAGAGAAGCCAAGGAAGTTCAGCCCAGCAGGCAGAAGTTCAGGGTCAGGACTGGACAGTATCGTCCCACTGAGCAAGAAGGGAAGCAGGGTGGGTGCTTCTGGGAGAGCATGATAAAACCACAGTTTTAGGAAAACTCTGGGTCCGGGGTGGGGGGGTGGAATAAGCTTAAATGGCGCCCTCAGGCCAGAAGCCCTCACACAACAGCTAACAGCCTCTGGTTTTCTTTAAGAGAAAGTGGGAGCCAAGTTTTAGCCACTTCCTGGTGCTGGCCCTGGGAAGAGAGTCTGGACAGAGTGTGCAGAAGAACAAAGCTTGTTGGAGTACGGCTGGAGGGAGGGCGAGCCGGGGACCTGCACAGGTTCAGCTGCGGAAATCTGACCTGGCCACATCCTGGTGTGTGTGCTGATGGGGACAGGGGGTTGTCAGCACCTGCTTGTTCTCGGGGTCCTCGTCTTCCCAACCCAGGCCAGGCCGGTGTTCAGCATGGTGGGTGAGATGCCTCTTGGACAGCCCACATCCCGTATCCAGATGTTTGAGTCCTGCTTCCGGCTAATGCATAACCCAGGGGTGGGGGCAGCAGGTGATGGCTCAAGTGCTTGGATCCTGGCCACCTACATAGGGATACCAGACTGGAAGAAAAAAAATTATTGATTTATTTGTCAGAGTTACATAGAGAGGAGACACAGAGAGACTCTGTCATCTGGTGGTTTGCTCTCCAGGAGCCTACAATAGCTGGAGCTGGGCCAGGCCAGAGTGGGGAACCGTGGCCTTTCATATGGGTGGCAGAGGCCTAAGGATCTGGGCCTTCTTTTGCTGCTTTTCCCAGGCCATTAGTAGGGAGCTGGATGGGAAGTTGTATGAGATGCCAGTATCACAGGCTGCTGCTGCTTTTTATTTATTTATTTATTTTAAAATTTCTTTATTTTTATTTGAATTGGCAGGCACACACAAGAATCAGGTCTGGGATTACCTTAGATGAAGTTTCTTTGGCCTAGTCTCAGCTGCTGCAGGCATTTGGGGAGTCAACCAACAGAAGTAGGATCTGTGCCTCTTTCTTTTTCTCCACCTTTCAAATAAATTTTAAAAGTAAATAAATAAATAGGCATACTATTAAGGATTAGATATGAAACTGTCTCACATGCAGATTGTCCCACAACTCAAAAAAGCAAATGCTCGCCCCCCACTCCTGCAGACATGAATGGCACATACTCCACACACCCTGACAGAGGAATTTGGGCCCTCATGCTCAATTTTTTAAAAATATTATTTATTTTTTATTTTACTGCAGCGCTGGACTCAGACCCCAGCTACAGGGAAAAATCACAGGGGGGACATGACAGGCAGCTCAAGTAGGTCAGCAAGGACTGTCTACTGTCTACTGGGCTACTGGTACTGCAGTTAGAGGATGGAAAGCAAAACAGGTTGGACAACTCTTTGTAGCGAAGCTTTGCAATAGGTTCCTAGGTTTGTGGATGCACTGAGGTGGACTTTGTCAACCAATAGACCTTGGAAAGATTTTCTCAATCCTGGTGCAACAAAGTCAACAATGTCTCAAATAACACCCTCAGAACACTTTTTAACACTCTTTCCCACTTCGGGGTGTCTAAGGCATCATCAATTGACTGTCTCCTAACCCGAGGTGCTGATGTAGTTTGACAGCAAGGAGTGGCTCTCTCCCTCTCCTCTCCTGCAGATACAGGAGAAAAACAAGAATAACAAACAAACATCTGTCCCACCATCTTCTGTTATACCTGACCCTCTTCACCCTAATCAGAGGCTCCCATGGGTGTGCATTCCTCTCAATTAAATAGGCAATATTCAAAAGAAAATTGGGCTTGATGTGATGGCCCAGTGGCTAAATCTTCACCTTGCAACTACTGGGATTACATACGGGTGCCAATTCTTGCCCCGGATGCTCCACTTCCCACCCAGCTCCCTGTCTGTGGCCTGGGAAAGCAGTAGAGGATGGCCCAAAGTCTTGGGACTTTGCACCCATGTGAGAAACCCAAAGAAGTTCCTGGCTCTTGGCTTTGGATCAGTTCAGCTCTGGCCATTGTGGTCACTTGGGGAATGAACCAATGGATGAAAGATCTTTGCCTCTCCTTCTCTCTGTAAAATGCCTTTCCAATAAACTTAATTAAATAGTTAAAAAGAAAAGTAAAAGTTAAAAAAAAAAATAAAGGCAGAATCACATAAAGAGAATGAGCAAAAGAAAGATCTACTCTGGTTCACTCCTCAAATGGCTACAATGGCCAGGCCTGGCTGGTCCAAAATCAGCAGCCAGGAGCTTCTGGCCCCAGTGCTCAGTTCTTCTGACTTCACCACAAGGCTCTTATGAGGGCAGAGGCACAGCACTGAGCCCTACAGTGGGAGCATGCAGCAGGTGCTCAACAGCTGTCCTGGAATGATCAGGTGGGACATGTACAAGTCTAGACATGGAGGGCCAATGAGGTGCTCCAGGAGCCACTCCACAGGAAGCCAGGTTTCTGGAAAGTCTTAGTTAAGTTGATGGCTTCCCTAGAGAGCCATTGTGAAATCATGTCTGTGGGCTTGCAATGTGAAGTGCAGATGTCAAAGCGAAACAGAACCTAACTCCACAGCCTTCTAAGTGAACAAACGAGGTTTGGCAAGGTTGGCTCACTTTTGCAAGTGAGTGTGGTACCGGCGTTCAAAGCACACACAGCCATCTGGACTCCTAGCCCAGTGCTCTTCCTCAGGTCCAGGCAGCGCAAGTGACTGTCCAGCCTATCAGTGCCTGTGGGAACACCACTGAGGATGGAAAGAGCAACCAGTCTCCCAGGGCAAGGGCTGGGTCTCTCCTGGCAATGTTAGGACTCTTACACTTACTTACTTGTCTTACTCTTACACTTGACAGATTCCTGCTGTTGCCTGTCATTGTGGTTGGGCTGGGGTAGTGCTCCAGAGAGCTGCAGTCTGAGCTGACTCCTCCCCTGGTTCCTACTCCCAGCCCGGAACGGAGTGGGAGGCTGATGTGGGGTCGGCCAGGGCCTGGGAAACTCTGTGGGCTGCCCACAGGCAGGCTAGTTCCTTGTCTTCTCCAAGTCCCAGAGGGACACTCAGCCTCCAGGAAGAGGAAGCTCTCACCGCAGGCAGCCTCCGGCTAGGCCTGGGGGTACTTAGCCTAGCCTCAGAACCACAGTCCCACCGGAGGACCCTTCCCCACCGCCCAGCTGCTGGAGATGGAAAGTGGGCGGTGCACGAGCCCCAGCCAACTCAGGCCAGGGCTGGACTTGGGGAAAATCTGAGAGCTCAGGAACCAATAAGCAAGTGAGCTTCAGTGGGGGAGTGGTTTACATTCTTTGTGCCTCTTGCTATGGAATGGTTCCATCTGGATGTGCCTGCTAGCATCTAGGTGTCTGGGACACTCTGCTTGGGAGGCACCTGTGTTTCCAACACTTGTGCTGTAGCCCCATATCCTGGAATTCAGCTCCTAAGCATCTTTGCCCTTATCTGAGCCCCAGAGGAAACAGCTGAGGCAAGGCCAGGGCAAGAGAGGGGCAGGTAGGCTGGTGTCAAAGAGCAGGGCCTGGGGTTAACAGGTAGGGTTTAATCCATTCTCACATCCTGGTTCATGAGTGAGGACAAGTCCATCAGACTTCCAAGCCTTGCTTTTTTTTTTTTTTAACCTCTGAAATGTGAAGGCAAATATCTCCTCCCCTGCTACCACTTGGGTCACCAGGAAGGGTATGGTCAGGAGCTGGCATTGCAGAGAGAGGGACTGACACGCCTGCTGCCTGGGCATTTCAGGACCTTTCGGGCAAGCAGAGCAGCTGGCACCATGCCTGGGACAGTATTTGTGGGGACTTTCACTCACCCACTCTGCCTCCCCCTCCTCCCCTTCCGGTACTGCCCCGGGGTTGAGTGCAGGTATTTCTGGCTGCCTCCCCCAGGCCGCTGGCTTCCCAGGCTCACACTGTGGTCCCCACATCCAAGCCTGGCTTTGAGGAAGCAAACTGGGTGGATGTTTCCTACTAGAGCAGGCTCCTCTGTGTGGCTCTGCAGATTCGCACCTATGTTTCCTAATGGGATGAAAGTTTCCCTGCCTTCCTCTTGTTTCCTGCTTGGTCACTGGCTGGGGAACATGCCAGAAGTCGTCTTGTAGGTGAGGACAGGTGCCTGAACTTCTCCTTGAGTGGCAAATACAGTCCCACTCAAATCTGGGCCTCAGTTTGCTCACTTGCAGAGTAAGGAAGCAGAGAAGAAAGAAGAGATTCATTAAACTTCCTCCCATTCGACAAGTAGTAGTTGGCTACCCAGGAAAATTCTGGCTAGTTGGAAGTGTTAAAAAGTGCCCTGGGGCGGTCAGCACGAGACCTGGAGGCTCCCAGTCTCAAGCTGTAAGACATTCTGTTAGGTTAGCCGCCTCTTTGCTCTCAGTTGTCCACTCTGTACATGGAAGTGCTGAACCATCTGTGCTTGATGTTGCTTCCAACTGGGACCTCCTGACCAGAGCCTGCCTAGCATTGGCAGCACAAGAGGCAGCAGAGCACAGCGGTTAGGGGCACACGCCCCAGGTCAGACTCGCTGCTTGCAGGTGGTGGCTCTGCCACTCTCTGGCCATATGACTAGACCTCTGGGTGCCTCTGTCTGTCTCTTTATCTATGAAATGGGGCCATTCTAGGCATGGTGTTGCTAGAAGCAATCCATGGAGAGTGTTTATTAGATGGGGGGAATGTGGATACTTCAGAAAGTTTGTAGAAATGAAATTAAAAGTTTGTTTTGGTACTAAAAAAGGAGAAAACTATGCATAGATCTCTCATAATAGGCATTGTCCATGAACTTTTAAAATTTACTTATTTCAAAGACACACACACACAAAAGCACACACTTCCATCTGCTTGTCCACTCCCCCAAAATATGTAACAGCTGAGGCCTGACTTCAGGTCTCCCATCAGGATGTAAGGAGGCAGGAGAGCAGTTAGTTGTGCTTCCTCCAGGGTCTGCATTGGCACAAGGTTGGGGTCAGGGGCGGCCCGACAGAACCCCAGACACTTCCATATGGGACACTGGCATCTGAACTAGCCGACTGAATGCCTGCTCCTCAAGAAGTTTTTAAAGATGCTTCTTAGTAAGACTGTGGCAAGAGCTATAGTAGCCAAGTGCTTACTACTGGGATGTCTCCACTTAATGCAATACAAGAGTTAACTATTATTACAGCAAGAAGCCCCTCTTCTCTTCCACGGGGGTCTGATCACCTCAACAGCCCCTCTGCTTTTCCCCACCCCCAGGCATGGAGGAAATGGGCACCTACAGGGCTTTTATTGGCCACTCATCCGCCCTGCAGGGATGTTGCTTTCTCCAAGTGACAGAGGAGAAAGTGGAGACCCAGAGAGACAGGGCTAGCCCAGGCCTGTGGGCTGAAGTCTCTTCTGCCTCCTTCTCTGGCCGTGGTGTCACCGGCTCAGAGCTAATGCTCATTTCCCAGCTGAATGACTTTAACAAATCCCCTAAGCCTTGTGCACTTCAGTCGGAATGCTTTACGGCCGTTGTCCCAATACTGTGAAACAGGTGTTATTGTGGGCCCCATTTCAAAGACCGAGTCCCGGGAGGAATTTGGGTACTCACACAAGGGCACACAGGTGGTGTTGGTGTGCGTTCTACAGGTCCTGCTTGTGAGCAGCCCCTCGCAGTACCCTGCAACGTGGCAGTAGCCACGAAAAGCAGTTGAACACACAGGTCTGTAGGTGGCCTATGGGCCCGCAGCCACCCCGCCTGCGGGCGACCACATCACATGAGCTGCACTATCTTTAGCCGGGACGATATTTATATCCCCGGGGGAAGCATTTTCCGCAAACCGGGAGGCCCCAGCGTCTGCATTGGCCTCCACCCCCGCCTCTTGCTCACCATGCCGCGGGGTGCAGAGGCTGCAGTGCAGATTTGGGTGGGCGGCCAGCTCTTCGAGGCTGAGCAGGCCCTGCTGGTAGAGCACTGTGACTTTTTCCGCGGCCTCTTTCGCTCGGGCATGCGGGAGGCGCGCGCAGCCGAGGTGCGTCTGGGCGTATTGAGCGCTGGCGGCTTCTGCACAACGCTGCAGGTGCTGCGCGGCCAGAGGCCCGCGCTGGAGGCTCCCGACGAGCTGCTGCAGGCCGTGGAGTGCGCCGCGTTCCTGCAGGCGCCGGCGCTGGCACGCTTCTTGGAGCACAGCATCACGTCGGACAACTGCACGTTGCTGTGCGATGCGGCCGCTGCCTTTGGCCTGCACGACGTGTTCCACAGCGCCGCGCTCTTTATTCGCGACGGCGCGCACGAGCTGGCGGCCGAGCTGGTGCTGCCCGAGGCCCGCGCCTACGTGGCTGCCCTGCGGCCCAGCAGCTATGTGGCCGTGAGCACGCACACACCTGCACCCGGCTTCCTGGAGGACGCATCGCGGACGCTCTGCTACCTAGATGAGGAGGAGGACGCGTGGCGCACGCTGGCTGCGCTGCCCCTGGAGGCCAGCACGCTGCTGGCAGGTGTAGCCACGCTGGGCAACAAGTTGTACATCGTAGGCGGTGTGCGTGGGGCCAGCAAGGAAGTGGTAGAACTGGGCTTCTGCTACGATCCCGACGGCGGCACGTGGCGCCAGTTCCCCAGCCCGCACCAGCCGCGCTATGACACGGCGCTGGCCGGCTTCGACGGCTGCCTCTACGCCATCGGCGGCGAGTTCCAGAGGACGGCCATGAGCTCCGTGGAGCGCTATGACCCGGCGGCGCGCTGCTGGAGCTTCGTGGCCGACCTGCCGCAGCCAGCCGCCGGAGTGCCCTGCGCCCAGGCGCGCGGCCGCCTTTTCGTGTGCCTGTGGCGTCCGGCAGACACTACGGCCGTGGTGGAGTACACGGCGCGGGCAGACACTTGGCTGCCGGTAGCCGAGCTGCGGCGACCACAGAGCTATGGTCACTGCATGGTGGCCCACCGCGACAGCCTCTACGTTGTGCGCAACGGGCCTTCCGACGACTTCCTGCACTGTGCCATCGACTGCCTCAACTTGGCCACTGGCCAGTGGACTGCGCTGCCCGGCCAGTTCGTCAACAGCAAGGGCGCGCTCTTCACAGCCGTGGTGCGCGGAGACACGGTCTACACCGTGAACCGAGTCTTCACCGTGCTTTATGCAATCGAAGGCGGCACCTGGCGGCTGCTCCGAGAGAAAGCCGGCTTCCCCCGGCCGGGCTCCTTGCAAACCTTTCTCCTGAGGCTGCCCCTGGGCGCTGCTGGACCTGTGGCCTCCACGACACCAGAGCTGTGATCGCCCCCTCCTCCCTCTGTATCCCTCTGGCGGTGCGGAGTGGGGTGGGTGGGAGACTTTACAAGGAGCTGGTCTGATTTCTCCCTGAGCTGTGACAGAGTATGAGGGCGGCCTTAGGGACTTCCAGGAACTTAGCTCCCTGTTGAGACCCTGGGCTCTCAAGCCTTCTGGTGTGAATGGTACAAGAGGCCCTGGGGCTGGATGGTGGGGTGGGACGGGTCTCAGTGTCAGTGAGTGAGGGGGGTGTTGGTATTTGAAGAACCCAGGTTGGTACTTGAGTGGTCATGGAGCACAAACAGGCATAGGTTAAACAAAACTGCCCCAACTGCCAATCAGCAGGCAAAAAATAGGCATCTGCTGTGTACCTGACACAGTGCTGAGCCCAAAGAGAGTTATTGCTAGAAAGTTTTGTGAGACTTAGATTCTCGATCTCCAGAGTTACAGGACAAGACAGTTTGCCCACACTTCCTTGATGCAAAAGGGTTCAAGACAACATGCAAGGTCTTTAAAAAATAATAAGAATCCATCTATGGGGGCCAGCACTGTGGCTCAACAGACTAACCCTCCACCTGCAGGTGCCAGCATAACATATGGGCTCCAGTTCTAGTCCATGCTGTTCCGTTTCTGATTCAGCTCCCTGCTCATGGCCTGGGAAAGCAGAAAAGGATGACCCCAGGTCCTTGGACCCCGGCAACCACATAGGAGATGCAGATGAAGCTCTTGGCTTCAGATCGGCTCCGCTCCAACCGTTGAGACTATTTGGGGAGTGAACCAGTGTAGGGAAGATATTTCTGTCTCTTCTGCTCTCTCTGTAAATCTGTCTTTCTAATAAAAATAATCTTTTAAAAATAATCCATCTATGCTATTATTAAAGAAGGTACTGAAGAAATCAGGCCAATGGGACAATAGAGGAAAACTGTGTCACTTTAGGGAATGAGGTGTCTACAGGCAGGACCCGGTTAACTACTTAGCTTCTAGAAGCACAGGTTGTGACTTCACAGACTAACGGCTCAGGGGGTGTTGGGAGTGGGGGAACAGGTGGAAGAGGGTCTCTGAGCCCAGTCTGGAGGGAAAGCAGCCATGGCTGGAGACACTCCAAGAGGGCTGTGGCCAGCTGAAATAGCACAAATCCAAGGTCAGCTCGGAGTGAGATCCCAGGGTGAGAGGAAGAGTCCCCACAACTTCTCCAGGAATGTGCAGCCTCAGGGGAGCACCTAGAGTTGTTCATCTCCCCTTTGGCTAGGGAAGTAGACTGACTACCTGGCTTGAGGGTACTCAAGAAATTGCCCACTGCTGCCTCATCTTTGCCCCCTCCTAGCCTCTGCTCCCACGCTGCTCTGTCCCCACCTCGGCACAGCACAGACTGATGCAGTTCCTCAGCGTCCGCACTGCTCATCGGCCCATTGGCTGTGACCACCATGAATGTGTATGTGCTTGTGGGAGCATGTGCACATGTGTGGCCTTGCACGTATGCAGGTGGTAACAGTGAGCTTCTGTGCTGGTAGCCAAGCAGGAACACTTCCCCACCTGCAGGATAAAGTGATGAAATTCTGCAAGTAGTTGTGGGGGCTCAACCCCCACATCTAGACCTCTGCTGCTGGATGGGGCAACTACTCCCTCCAGTAAGGTTCTCTGACCCTGGCCCCCTACCTCCCAGCCTTTCCATGGTCCTGGGTGGTCGCCATCCTTCAGGAGCTCAGCAGAAGTGGAGAATGTAGCATCAAAACAAGGCACTTCCTGGTCATGGAGACGGGTGTCAAGGCTACCCCTTCTGGCCTGTGTCCTGAGAATAAAACAAGGAAAATTAACTGTAAGGTTTGATTGAGCTCTTCCAGCTCTGGAGGTGCCTAGGCAGAAGAGTCCCAGCAATAAACTCTGGTTTTCACATCCTTGATTCTGGGCATGCTACTTTCACTTCCCTTGGCCTCTATAGGCCGCCACAGTCCCTGGGAGCTAGACACCCCCCCCCCCCCGTTGAAAGGCAGAGTTTTCACATGGGATTCTGTTGAAGAGTAAATTTTTTTTAAAGATTTACTTTTATTGGAAAGGCAGGTCAGATTTAGGGAGAGAAGTAGAGACAGAAAGATCTTCCATCTGCTGGTTCACTCCCCAAGCAGCTGCAATGTCTGGAGCTGCATTAAAACCAGGAGCCTAGAGCCTCGGAACAGGTTTTAGGCCATCCTCGATTACTTTCCCAGGCCACAAGCAGGGAGCTGGATGGAAAGCAGGGCCGCCGGGATTAGAACCGGCGCCCACATGGGGTCCCGGAGTGTGCAAGGTGAGGACTTTAGCATGTGTCAGTGATGACTTGCTAGTTACAAAGCCTATGGAAAACGGCATCTGCAAGAAACTGGACTGCAGTGCAATGGCTCATTGGCTACCTGCTCACCTTTCAAGTGCCGAGATCTCCTATGGGTGCCAGTTCATGTTCTGGTTGCTCCACCTCCTATCCTGATCCCTGCGTATGGCCTGGGAAAACAGTAGAGGATGGCTCAAAACCTTGGGACCCTGTGCCCATGTGGGAAACCTGGAAGAAGCGCCTGGCTCCTGGCTTCTATTGACTCATTTCTAGCTGTTGAAGTTATTTGGGGAGTGAACCATCAGATGGAAGATCCTTCTCTGTCTCTCTTCTTAAATCTGACCTACTTTCCCAATTAAAAAACATAAATATTTTTTTTAAAGAGATTTGACTATTTAGTTGGGAAGGACATACTGATAGCGAAGTTGGCCAAGTTAAAAGTGAAGCCAGTTCATGTCTTCTTGGACAATAACACCATACATTTTGTGGTTCTCTTGCTGGGAAAAAAAAAGCCCTTCTCATCTTCACATGTGGGAATGTGTATATCTATGCCTACATCTCCAAGTGAGGCCAGAGGTTCCCAAAGCCTGGGCCCCAATTGGTAGCAGATTGTATAGCCACAGCACATTCCCTTGGAAAAATAAGTCTTTGCTCGCTGTCCACTGCCGCCATAGCACGACATTGCAAGGCCACTGAAGCCTCCTTTTGCTTTACTTGCGAGTCCTGGATAACTTGTTCTTACCAGCACAAAGGCTTGCCTCCTGGCTCTCCTTCCTGACCAGTGCTGAGTACCTGATGGCCAAGAGATCCGTGACATTGAGCACGGGATCTTGTAGTCGGTGGAACTTGGAGCTTGGCTGTCCTTGGGGCTGCTCAGACAGAGCCTGCTGGCTCCTGCTATGTGCTTGTTCCTTCACCCTGAGTGCCCGATCTGAAATAGCTTTGATGCCTAATAACATAGCACTCCCAGCCAACTCTCCTGCTGTTGGCTTATTTATGCTTTTAAGGATTGTAGAACTCCTCCTTCCTCCTCTTAAGGAAAAGCAAAAATCAAAACCATCCCAAGATCACACAATTGGAAGAGCTAGGAAGTGGCAGAACCTGATTTTGAAGGCACCACCATTTGCTTGTGTTCTATGCCAAGTTCCTGCTTGGCTGGTGTCCAAGGTGGGGACAGTGTCAGACCCCTCCCTCTGCCCTGCCCTCTGCATCCTCACTTGTTGGAGGGATTCATAGGCCTCTTGGAACCCATAGGAAAATGAACTAACTATCCCGAATCCTCTTAGGCTGTAGTGGATAGACTCCTGGCCACCTGGGTGGTAAGGACAGAGTAAGATGCTGAGGGACTTGCACTTTCACAGACAATCCCTGCCTCCCAGGACAGGAGGGAAGGCATTCACAACCCAGCCACGCTAGCCCTGAGGGTCCTCACGGTGATGGCTCTGTCATGCTTCTCCCAGCACAGCAGAAGGGGAGCAGGGCCCCCCACACTCCAGCAGGGCTGTGTTTCTGACTTTCCTGCCTTCACCATCTTCACCAGGGTCCTGTGCATGAAACTCGAGTCGGTCAGACTGATGCGTTGCTCTTCCACTCAGCAGCAACAGGGGCTCCTTGCCTCCTCGAGGGAAAGCCTGAGTCCTCTCCGGGTCTTCTGGCCCATTTCCTCCCTGACTCTCTCTGACCACATTCCCCAGGCATCACTGCTGTTCATAGACATGCCAGTTGTCCCAGCTCAGGGGCTCTGAACCCCAGCCCTCTGCTTGGCTCTGGTGTCTGTGAATCACTCCCCTCCCCTGGGGACCCATGCCCAGAAGCCACTTCCATTCAGAGGCCTTTCCTGACATATGTAAAATCTACCTTCCCCTCCGCTGTATGTCTCACTCCTCTCGCCTGTCTTATTTCCTTCCATAACATTTGGTATCACCTTCCATGTTGTATTGCATCCATTAAAATTTGAACTCCATGATAACAGAGGTTTTTGTCTGTTTTCTCCACAGAATCCTTAGCACCTAGAACCATGTCTAGAATGCAAGAGGAATTTAATAGACAGTTTTAAAAATAAATTCATTTATTTGAAACACAGAGTGCCAAAGAGACCTTCCATCCACTGATTGACTTCCCAAATGCTTGCAATATCCAGGACTGAGCCACACTGAAGCCAGGAACCTGGAACTCCATGCGGATCTCCACCATTGGGTGGTAGGGGCCCAGGTACTTGAGCCATCATCTGCTGCCTTTCCAGGCACATTAGCTGGATGCTGGATTGGGTGCAGAGCAGCCAGATTTGTAACTAGCACTATGATGTAGTGTGCCAATAGCAATGCTGGCCTCTTCAATAAACATTTATTGAATGAATGAATGATGCTTATCTATTGACAGACAAATGAATGCATGGATCAACCAGTCCTGGGGAAACCCAGGGCAGAGCTCCAGAGAAGGGCCCTGGGGTTTCAGAGGCGAGGCTGTCACTTCTGGTGGGACCACGGGGAGGTGATGAGCCATGGCGTCTGGGATGCACCCTGGGAAGAGAGCAGTCTGGGGACGGCTGCAGCCCAGGAGCCACTGCACTCCCTTCCAGGCGGGGAAGGTGGGGAGGCTGGGGTTGGAAACACTCATTGTCTCATGAAGGATGGCTTCTCTTGGCCGTGGAATACACACAGGGCCCGACTGTTTATTTTCCTTTGGCCCCAAGCAGCTGGGCCTCTTCACCCTCAATGCTTTGAAGCAAAGTGGCTGCCACTTGCCAGGAACAGGCAAATGAACTGTGCTACGGGAGACACAGCTGTGGCCAGCCATCACCTCTGCGCCTGGTGATGGAGGAATGGAGTAATTTTGGCCCAGCAGGAGGTGGAGGTTGGAGGGGGTTACAAAAAAGGGACTGTGCACTGTCACCCCAGCAACTAAGAAGGGCAGGGACGAACATCTAGTCCACCTCCTGTCATTATACAGACACAGGATGCCCCCTGGGCTGTTGGTTCCACACACCCTGTTCCAGGACAGCTAGCTGCCTTGTCCTCATGGTGTCACCATACTCTAGCTTCTTCCAGAAACTGGGAATTGAGGAGCGTGACTCTAAACACACACTTCCTGCAGGCTGCCTTGGGCCAAGCTTTCTTCCTCCTCTGGTTCTGGGGAGTGGCCTTGCACTCCCTTGCAGGGGCCTTTGTCTGGTGAAGGCGAACCTCCTGGCCTGGCCAGCTTTCCTCTGGCACCCCCTGTGTGTGCCCTCCCACCTGCAGCTCACTGAGCTTCTGCCCTCAAGCACAGGCTCAGCTTAGGTGCAAATAAAAGCCATAGGAAATGGAAATATCCATCTTGATGCCTTGGCCTGGCTACCCAGTGTTGGGGAATGAAGCAAATGACTGACAGGCACAATGGGGCTCCTCCAAAGCCACTTGACACTGAGGGGCAAAATGACTTTCGGAAGTTGAGGGGTAGCTGTGAACAGCACAGGATTAGTCATAGGTGCCTGGAGTGCACAGCCCCTGCCCTGCCCAAGTGTGGGTACACACGGACCTGTAGCCCTACATCTAAGTAGGGCCTGGCTCTCTGCTGCCCGTGCCAGTCATGACCATCACCAGATTAACCAAGGGATCTGTGGGTGCTTATCCTGCACCTCCCGTGTGTTCAAGATATTTTCACTTCTGCCTTCCACATTAAACCCCAAAATATCTCTGCCCTGCCCTGATCTGTCCTGCCACTAGGCCACCTGCCTCTCCTGACCTGGGGGTCATGGGACAAAGCAGGGCTTCTGGTTCTAGTGACAGGAGCCACGTCTTCCTTGCCTGGCTGCCGCTCAGCCTGCTCCATCACTCAGTGTGGTATTTACTTCCATCCTGCCCAGGGACAGTAGCCCCCAACCCAGGTGTCTCAGTCCCTGGTCACACTCCAGGGCTCACTCCTGTCTTCCTCCTCATTCAGCATAGACGCCTGGGCATCTCACCTAACCAGGGTGGCCATGCCCTGGTGAAAGGTCCATTCTGGGTCCAGGCGTCATAGTGGAGGAGGCAACAGCTCCACCAGCATTGTCGGGAGCCCCAGGGAAGTGTCCTGGGCAGAAAGCATCCCTCTTCAGGGAGGGGGGGGACTTCAGGCCTCCTGCTGGCATACAGACTCAGCTGAGCTGTGCTTCATCCGGCTTCCCACTCTGAGGTCATGGCGGGTGGACAGGATGTGTTCCCTTCATGCCAGTTCTCACTGCATCCAGCAGGCAGCTGTGGGTGTCTGCAAGGGAAACACAGCTGTGGCTAAGTCAAGGAGAATAGCATCTATGGGAAAATGGGGGGTGAAGAGCTCAGGGGTCCCAGACAAGGGCCAAGTTTAATAGGGGCCTTAGAGAAATTAAGTGTCTGAAATTACAAGGTTCAGGCCCTGGGTGCATGATAGCTGGGTGGCAGATGAGTGGCAGGTGGACGACAGATGCCTACTCCTTTCCAGGGTAGGCAGGGCACTCTGGCAACAGGCTAAGATGACTCACATCAGGGGAAGCAGTTATTCTCAAGGACGTGGAGTGTCACTTAAGAGTCTAGCAGCTAAAGTCCTTGCCTTGCATGCACCGGGAGCCCATTCAGATGTCGTTTTATGTCCCAGCGGCCAAACTTCCCTTCCAACTCCTTGCTTGTGGCCTGGGAAAGCAGTCAAGGATGACCCAAAGCTTGAGACCCTGCACCTACATGGGAGATCCAGAAGAAGCTCCTGGCTTCCGGCTTTGGATCAGCTTAGCTCCGGCTATTGTGCCTGCTTGGGTGGTGAACCAGCGGGCGGAAGATCTTTCTTTCTGTATCTCCTTCTCTCTGTATATCTGCCTTTCCAATAATCTATATGTTATTGTGTGTGTATATATATATATAATATACTATATATATACATATATTATGTGTGTATACATATACATATGTATATGCATAAATCTTTAAATTAAAAAAAAAGAAAAGAAAGCATGATGGGACGTGATGTGCCCAGCACCTGTTGGAGTTGATAGAGATGTTGACTGCTGGAGGTATATGGGCCCCACCATGCAGTGGTGGACCACACCATGCAAGCTACCATGGGCTGGTCTGGCTGCGGTTCTTGGTATCCTCATGCCCTTGCTTGGCATCCACTGAATGTCCCTGCATGACCTGGGGTGACTTTCTTTATGCGAAGAAAAAAAAAAAAGGAGAAAATCAGCCTTAGGTTAAAAATCTTGAGCAATCAAACAGCACATGACGTTGTGTGGGTAGCTGCCAGAGGGCAGAGAACACACGTCTCCTGCCGGGGTGGCCTTATAAGGGGAGGTTTAGGAGGAGGCTGGGTAGGAAGGGGCCCCCCGCCAGGAGACTGGGAGGCTGAGCCAGCTTGGGTGCACCAGCATGGTGCTGGGCCTGGCGCCACAGGGGGAGCTGGCAGAGGCCCTAGCTGAGACAGAGCCTGCCTGTGGTCCCCCTGTGCCACTGTCATCGTTGCCTCCTGTGAGATCAGCCCAGTCCCGTGGGCCCCCTGCTTTGGGGCAGAGGCCCTTTCCCCTTGTGGGCCCCGCAGACCTGGCACCAGCTGGTCTGGGAAGCAGCACAGGCTGCAGGTAGAAGACTTGTCCATGAGTGGTTGTTGGGCAGCTGCTGGGCTCATTGCCTGGGCAGCAGTGTGCCTGGGACATGGGATTGTGGCTTTTCTTCTGCGAGGAGGTGGCACAGAGCTGAGCAGGCTCCTCACACAGATGGGTAGGGTGTTGAGTGGTCCCTGCCCTGGACTCGAGGACTTGGTTCTCGCCCAAATTGGGATCACCCTTGTCCTCAGTAGGGAGGGACATATCCTGAACTGTCTCCAAAAGGGGGCTAGGACAGAAATGTGTGTGTGTGTGTGTGTGTGTGTGTGTGCGCGCGCATATGTATGCATGTATATGTAAGACTAGGAGATACTTGGTTGTCCAAGCCTTCCTGTGACCTGTCATGTCCAGGAACAAACCCTAGTCTTAGCACCTAAGAGTAAGTAGAGCTGGATACCTGGAGGTTCCACACAGGGGTGGGGGACTCTAGACGGAAATGTTCTTTCCCAAACCCCACAAGACCCCATGTCACCCCGGTGGCGCATGCTACATGAAGACACAGGGATGGTCCAAGAGAAAAGGGTTATGAGGTTGTCCCTTCCAGCTGCCAGCCGTGGCTATGCCTAAAACCCCAGCACTCAGGGGCTATTATTCAACTGTGGTCAACTTCAAAGGCAGAGTGTTCCCTGCACAGATCAACAAAGGAATTCGCTCATCACCAGAGAAGATAGGCCAGAAAGAAGCCAGCCTGGGGGTTGGTGGGGAGACTCAGCGTGTGGAAGGAAGAGCTGAGAGTGGAGGAGGGGCCTGGAAGAGCCCAGGGGAAGGGTCCTGACTGTGACCTTAGGGTGTATCCTCTTTGCTGTCCCTAGTCTAGAAGGATCAGAGCCCAGGGGTCAGCTGGCGATGCTGCAGGTGCCAGGGGGTCCATGCTGTCAGCCACAAAAGCAGATACAAATGGAGGCAAGACGAGCAGAAGCAGCTGGCTGAGGTGAGGAGGAACAGGGCCAACTGTGCCAAGCTGAGCTGTGGCAAAGGCCCAGTTAAATTCTATAGCATGGTCCGCTGCTGTGGTCTAGTGGCTGAAGTCCTAGCCTTAAGCATGCCAGGATCCCATTTGGGCACCAGTTCTAATCCTGGCAGCTCCACTTCCCATCCAGCTCCCTGTGTGTAGTCTGGGAAAGCAATTGAGGACGGGCCAAAGCCTTGGAACCCTGCACCTGCATTGGAGACCCAGAAGAGCTCCTGGCTCCTGGCTTCGGATCAGCTCAGCTCCAGCCATTGCAGTCACTTGGGGAATGAATCATCAGATGAAGATCTTCCTCTCTGTCTCTCCTCATCTTATTATATATCTGATCTTGCAATAAAATAAATGAATAAATCTTTAAATCCTACGGCAGAAAAAAAAACCTAGTTGGTGTGATTGGTCAGCTTTGATTACTGCGGTGGGGCCTGAGGGTCCCAGCAAGAAAGAGTTCAATTGGTTAGGGGGACAGTGTGCATATTTCCCTAGAATGGGGACATTTCCCTGGAGCTGACAGCCAGAAATGGTGGATGAACTCTCGCTGCTGTCAAAGGGAGGTTCCCTCCAACTTATCAGCAGTGCAACTCATAGCACAGAGGGACAGGGAACACCAAGAATGTGCAGAAGTTGCTTACATCTGCACACTGAAAGCCTGGGCTCAGCTATTCCCCTAGCCTTCTCTCCAGAGAATCATCTTGTCCGAGACCCTGCTCCCAGGGCTTACAAGGAGCCACCAACACTGCCACCTGACCCTCAGCATTAACATACAGACTGCCGTTTGTCCAGCAGCAACCACTTATTTATTGATTGATGTTTATTTGAAAGATGAGTTGGAAGAGGAGGCAGAGCTCTTCCATCTGTTAGTTCACTCCCTAAATGTCCACAACAGCTGGGGCTGGGCCAGGCTGAAGCCAGTTGCCAAAAATTTCCCCCCAGTCTTCCATGTGGGAGTCAGGGATATTGTGCTGGCATCCCATGTGAATGCTAGTTCGAGTCCCTGCTCTTCCACTTGTGATCCAGTTTCCTATTTTGTGCCTGGGAAAGCATCAAAAGATGGCCTAAGTGCTTGTGCCCCTGTCATCCACATGAGAGACTGGAAGGGAATTCCGGGCTCCTGGCTTTGGCCTGGCCCAGTCCTGGCTGTTGTGACCATTTGGTTAGTAAACCCGCAGATGGAACATCTCTCTCTCTCTCTCTCTCTCTCTCTCTCATTCCCTCTCTGTCTGTGACACTGCCTTTCAAATAAATAAATCTTTTTAGAAAAAAAAAGTGCTTCCGCCCAGTGAGGCTGTCACTGGGGACAAGGTTCTTCCAGGTTTCCGAGTCTGATTGTGAAGGCTGGAGGTCTGCTGTCCATAGCAATGCGATCGGGAGGATCTGAGTGCAGGCAGTAGTGCCTGTGGGAGGACAAAGGGTGCTGCCGTGGATAGGTAAGCAGCTGTCAGTGACCTTGCCACAAGCTTTCTGTGCACCTTCTGCTCCACTCTCACCACTGCCAAGTGTCAGGATTGACCTTTTATAGATGAAAAACTGAAGCTCAGAGAGGCTGTGTGACTTCTAAAAGCAAACCAGATCTGCCAAGGCTCTAGATCTGACTTTAGCATCTGGGTTTCTAACTACCATACAGTTTTTTTTATTATTATTATTAGTAGTAGCAGTAGTAGTAGTAAGATTTATTTATTTTCAGGGTCCGGCACTGTGGCCCAGGGGCTTAAGTCCTCACCTTGAAAGCACTGGGATCTCATATAGGCGCTGGTTCTAATCCCGGCAACCCCACTTCCCACCCAGGTGTCTGCTTGTGGCCTGGGAAAGCAGTCAAGGACAGCCCAAAGCCTTGGGACCCTGAACCTGTGTGGAAGACCTGGAAGAAACTCCTGACTTCTGGCTTCGGGTTGGCATAGCACCGGCCGTTGTGCTCACTTGGGGGAGTGAATCATCGGAAGGAAGCTCTTCTCTGTCTCTCCTCCTCTCTGAATATCTGACTTTGCAGATGCACAGATAGAATGAGACAAAAAGATTTTTTCCCATCTGCCGGCTTATTTCCCAAATGCCTGCAATGGCTGGAATTGAGCCGATCCAAAGCCAGGGGCCAGGAACTGGGAGCTTTTTCTGGGTCTCCCATGAAAATACAGGTTCTCACAGCATTGGGCCATCCTCCACTGCTTTGCCTTGCCATAGGCAGGGAGCTGGAAGGGAAGTGGAGCAGCAGGGACATGGATTGGCCCCCAATGGCATGACAGTGTTTGCAGGTAGAGGATCAGGCAGTTTAGCCATTATGCTGGTCCTAAAAATGTTACAAACTAACAGTTTGCCCCTTGAGGTACCATTTTTAAATTAAGCAACAGCTTTCTATAGCTGAAGAGATTTTGGGGAAGGTGAGAGAGGGATGGTAGGAGAAAGAAGGGCAGGGGTGGGGAGAATGAGTAGGGAACCTGTTAGTAGCCTCTGGTGAGGGAATTTAACAGAGTGGCAGCTGGAAGCCAGATGATCTTATCAGAACATGTAGATGGTTTCAGACCCAATGATGCAGCTTAGAAATGGACTTGACCTTAGCCAGAAGGCTAAGAGGTGATAGAAATGGAGCTCTAACATTAACAGTCTTTTTCAAGCATACTTTCATTTTTGGCAACACATAACTAACTTTATGCCATTTTGATTGTTTCCTCAAATAGCTTTTTTGTGGCAAGTTTCAAGGCCCAACCATATTTTTAATGTGATCTCACCTTGGCAGGCACCGACGCTCAGAGGAAAGTCCCAAGGGCCTAGCTGGGCCTCAGGAAACTGAGGTTCTAGCCCCAAATTTGTCCTGGGCCTGCAGAAACCCACATCCCATTCAAGCAAGGAATCTGTGGCTGAGGCTCCAAGGAATGGACAGTCTGTGTTTTTGCCAGGCCTCAGCCTCAGGGTCAGCCATGTCTGTGATCACTGCTCCAAGTCTTTGCCCAGAGTCGGGGGCAAGGACAGGCTCAATCCTGAGGGGCGCTTCTAAAGGCAAGGTGGCTGGTAATGGAAGACAACCTGGTCCTAACCTCCCCATCCCTGGAAATGGAGAATCTTAGATTGTCAGAGCAGAGGGGAGTCCAGACAGGCAGTTTCCCGAGGGAGACACGCTGGCCATGAGCTTATGACATTGTACAGAGTCCCCAGGGAACTTCCTCCTTAACAAGGATTCCCAAGGGTGCCGCCAAACTGTGCTTTCAACAGCAGAGCAGCCACACACTGGAGCTGGTATGGACAGTAGCCAGGTCTGGAAAATTCTTGACATTTTACAATTATTATTTTTTTAAATTTTATTATCCTATTTTATGCAGTTGAAAGATTTTCCATCTTCCCACTCACTCTGTAAATACCCATGACAGTTGGGACTAGGCAAGGCTGAAGCCAGGGACCAGGAACTCAATCCAGGTCTCCCACGTAGGTGGTAGGGGCCTACCACTGTCCCCTAGAGTGCACAGTAATAGGAAATTGGAAGCCAAAACTTGAATTCAAGTTCACTGATATGGGATGTGGGCATGTGCTTTCTGTTTGCTTGTTTTATTTACTTTCATTTGAAAGGTAGAGCAGAGAGGAAGAGAGATTTTCCATCTATTGATTTACTCCTCAAATGCCTGCCACAGCTAGTGCTGGGTCAGAGCCAGGAACCCCATCTAGGTC
This sequence comes from Ochotona curzoniae, assembly GCF_017591425.1. NCBI lineage: Eukaryota > Metazoa > Chordata > Mammalia > Lagomorpha > Ochotonidae > Ochotona > Ochotona curzoniae. Next base: position 413,179 of record NW_024467060.1, read on the forward strand.
CCCCACATGGGAAGCAGGGACCCGAGCACTTGAGCCATCACCTGCTTGCTGCCTCCCAGGGTGCACTTTACAGGAAACTGGATTGGAGATACAGGCAGCATCCTAAGTAGCAGCTTAGCCCTGGAGCCACAGTGCTCATCCCAGGTAGTGGTCATCTTAACGTCTCCCCTGAAGAGAACCTGTGACCTCATCAAGTCTCCCCATATTTTTTCTGGAAGGACTGAAGCCCACAGAGGCCTGGAGCTAGACATCAACAGAATCCAAACCAGGCGCCAGGCCTCCACAGTGAACGTGAGCTTTCCACAGCAGGACTCGGGAGAGCATCTTGTCATTTATTTGTTTTCATTTCCTGAAGATCAAGGTTACTGCCTCACACAGCTGAAGGGGACAGATGCAGGTGCTTTTGACAAGGCTTGTGGAGAAGATGGTGGTTCACAGCTGGGCCCCGCTCTCTCAGTTGGTTTTGTGTTGTCAGTTGCTTTGTTAGTCCAGCTTGACTTGGATAACTCAGTTGGGTTAGCCTCATTACAGGGGCCTCAGCAGTTCCAGGCAAGCAGGTTGGCGCAGTCACGGGGCACAAGCCACCAGCTCCTCTAGAGCTTGCTCCCGATGGTTGCCGTGGACCAGCAGCACCTCCTTTATGCGGTCATGCTGGAAGCCCATGTCGCTGAACTGCTCCCAAAGGCGCAGGAACTCCCCGGCCTGGAGAACAGGAAGCAGCAAGGGCACTAGGGGCTCTGCCCAGGCCCACCATGCCTCCTCCACCCCAGGCCAGGTGAACTTGGTCCTGGGCACTGGTACCTCTGGGGGGGTCTCCCCTTTCCTCCCTCTACTGGTTCCCCTCCCATCATCACTGCTCCTCCATATCCTCCTCCATTTCACTCCTCCTCTGCCCCCCATCCCATCCCACACCTGCTCCTCCTCTCCAGGCCCGCTCCTCCCTGGAGCCCAGGGTCCCTGCTGACCTGGCTCTCTGAGAACTGGAACATCTCCATGGCCTCCTCCACCAGGCCCTCCTCGTAGCCCTGGCGCAGCAGCCGGTCACAGGCGCTGAGGTAGCTGAGAAACTAGGACAGAAGTGAGCAGACAGGGCAGGGTGATGGTAAGAGGGGTGCCAGGGGCAACAGACAATGTGGGTGTGGCAGGTACCCAAGGGCCTTACTGAGGCCTGAGCTCAGGGACAAGTGGCCGGAACAACCTCTGATTAAATTGGTGTGGCACTGAGGGCCAACCAGGAGGAACAGAAACCTCCTCTGAAGACCTGAGGGCAGGTGGACAGTAGGTCCAGTTATCCCAGGCAGAGACTGGAGGCCTGGAGTAGGGCTGTGAGTCCCCATCAAAGTGTATGCAAAACCCAGGCAGGGAGCTGACCAGGCTATGCACCCCAGTGTCTCTCCAGCTTGCCCCAGACAACCCTACATATATGGCAGTATCTGTTAGTTCCTTGCACGCTGGTGAGGGCCCACGTTGTCATGGGAAAGTACACCCCTACCCCAGTCTTTTTTGAGCCCCTATTGTGCTGGGGGCCACACAGGAAGCTCCCATGGGTAAGAGCCCCTATTCAAGTCACTTCCTGCTTGTGATCACTTTCCCCAGGGGCTGATAAGCCTCCCTCTGCACCTCCCAGTTCCAGAACTCAGCCCTGAGCCAGCCTTTCCCTGTTCCTAGGAAGCTGTTCTGGGCCTTGGGCTTCTGGAAGCCCCATGCTTCCCCTGGTACAGTATACACATGGCTTGGGAATCACCTCCCTTCATCCTTCTCATCTCTCAATCACGAACTTCCCACTCCAAGAGGCAGGGGCTGCATCAGCCTCACCGTGTCCGAAGCACAGTGGTGGGCTGCAGGAACTCAATGAAGGCATGCCTGTGTTTATGGAAGAATTAAGCATGACCTGGCTTTGCTGGGGAGATAAACAGATCCAGGGTCATAGTGCCAGGGAAATCACAGCAGGATTTAAGCCTCTAGTCTGGGAGAACGAGGAGTCTGTGTGGATGGGGCTGAGTAGGAAGCACCTGCCCATTTGGGTTATCAGTCTTCCAAATAATTTAGCTCCTACACCGCAGCTTCCAACACAAGCAGTTTCAGTGCAGAAACAGGCTCAGTTTGGAGCTGTTCCGAGGAAACTGGGGAGGGGCCCATGTGAGGCCAGGGATCTGCTTGGAGATCTTCCTGGCACCCCCCAGTTTTGCTCTGAATATATCTTGAAAACCACTCAACTGTGCCCTCCTCTCCCAGGTGAGGACAGTGAAGTGTAGGCAGGGAAGGTGACTCAGCATCCCAGGATTAGTGCTTTGCCTCCCCAAGGGTGCCAGGGGGCACCGTGAGCTGGCTCCACAGCACACAGGAGGAGGGCAAGGGCAGCAAGCAGATATTGTCCTAACCTTGTGGCTCGACACCTACTTGTCCACAGTGGTTCATCCCCAACTCCCCTGCAATGGCTCACGATCTCAAGGATGCTCATTACCACTGTCCTCAAGAGCTTCAAAGAGCAACTGGTACCTGGGCCTCAACTGGAAGCTCTGACATCACAGTCCTGGGATGTGGCCTTGGCAATAGGACTTCTTTTCATGGCTCCCTAGGGCGCTCTGATGTGTAGTCAAATTGAGAATCACTGGGTCAAGGGATGGTTGGTTCTGATCCATGCCAGCTCAGGCTGTATGCTGGAACCTTCCGCAGACCAGTTATGATAACGGGTGGGGGAGGGCCCTTCTAAACAGGGCCTGGGAATCTGCATTTGTAAAGAGTTAGCTGCCCTGTCATCTTTTGGGTCTGTGGGACTGCAGGAACAACCAGGCATGCTCCGAGCCACAGGGCAGTTGAAGACATGATGGCCCCTTTAGGCTGGGGCCTCCAGAAATGACTGTTTCCAAAAACACAGAGCCTGGCTGAGGAGCCCTTCCATGTGCCACGCAGCAGAAACCAAGCCTTGTGGTAGGAATGAAGGATGCACAAGGCTTGCGGCGCCTCCTTTCTTCTCTCTGACTGTCTCTCACCAGTTGTCCTCCTCCACCCTACCCCAGCCCTGGGTCATCTGTCTTACCTCAGACGAGGACTGGCTGCAGCATGCATCTCTGTGGGGGCGGGTGGGGGTTTATGCCATCTGAACTCATAGGCATTGCTTGTTTTAGGGCAGAACTTCACAAAACAGTGGGAGGACACTTAGTGTGGCAGGATGACAGAAGCCATGCTAAGCCCTTCCCCAACCCCAGGGCCTGGCCTCTAACTTCCTGCTGGGGAAAAAGGTCACCAGCTCATCAGGGGCCAGGCAGCTGGTCAGTGGATGTCTCAGGATGCAACGTTCCCAATGTAATGGGTTCTCCTACAGCCCACCCACCAGGAGTCAGGAGCTCAGTACTGGCCTTGGGTCAACTCCAGATAGCTCACAGCAATGGCCTGAGGCCTCAGTCAGGCTCAGGGCCTGGAGGGACTGAGGCAGGATGGCAATGCCAGTGGCTCTGGCCCTGCGCAGCTCTCCTGGCCAGATTCTTAGCCAAGGCCCTGGCTTTTCAGTGGCAGTTGCAGGCTGGGAGAGGCTTTCAACGTATGCTTCAACTGCAAGTGAACCTGGGATGCTCAGAGCAGCAGTGCTGCCACCAACTGGCGACTGTCCCCATGGGCCTCCCTGGGCTTGGAGGCCTCAGCTGAATGGAAATCAGAAAAGCTCACCAGAAATATTCGGGACTGAGGAGCTGGTGCAGGCAAAATGTGTAGTAACCGTTAGCAGCTCGCCCTTCTTTGGGGGAGGCACCACATGGGAAGGCTTCCTCCAGCACAGGGAAGGGGCTGGCATATTCAGAGGAAAGTAGAAGCAGCAGAAGAGGCACAGGGAAGGGGGGAGACTCTCCAGGCTAGAACATGACAGCAAGTTTGAGTTCCAGCTCTAGTCCAAGGATTATTCACTGGACTTTCTCTGCAACCCAGCACTCAACCACTATCAGAAATTGCAGCTTTGCCATTACAGTGTCCGCTAGATTGGAGGTGGGCGGTGGTAGTCCCTCTGTGCTTCCTTTGGCCAAATGGGTCACCTGACCAGCAGTCAACCCAGGGATCAAAGTTCCTTTTCTGTCTTTATCTCCCTCTAGCCTGCCTCATACTTTCTCCTCCACCAAGACAGGTCACTTAAGAGCCTTCCCAATCCTTCCTTCCAGTCTCCACTCCTGAGTCCAACCTGTCCCTCCAGCTGGGAGTACCACTTAGGTCTTCTCTGTGACGTCCAGCTCAGCACTCGGCACCTTCTCGTGCCTGCTGGCTATTTACTGCATTGGACAACACAAAGCTCCTCTTGCATCACGGAAAGTCATATTGTATAGCCATTTACTGCTCCAAAATGCAGCTCCCTGAACCAACTGGGGACAGTGACCAATCCAGGAGCAGAGGATGGCGGCTCCTCAAACGGGCATGGCAGGGTAGGGGTGGGGTTGGGTAGGAGTGGAGAGGTCCCTGATAACATCTGACACAGGAGGTAAGAGGCAGCAGGGTCTGAAACTTGCTCAAAAGTCCCCCCCGCCACCGCCCCGCCAAAAATCACACCACCATTCTGTGGTTCTGTGGTTCTCTAAAGAGAAGGAAGCAAAGCTTTTCCAAGTTCAAGTCTACCTGGTTACAGCTCCTCAGCTTTGGAGCTGACTCACCTGGCTCAGGCTCTGCCTCCCAGTCTTCTGCAGAGCCACGATGGCCCGTCCCAGGGGGTATCCCAGGGCGACCACTGGCCCAATGAGGTCTTGCTCCTCCTGGCTCAGGGCGGACAGCAGATCAGCCGTAGAATCGGGTTGTGACCTGTGGTGGTGGAGAGGCTGTGGTGCCCCCCCAAGAGGTGGCAGACAGGTGTATGGGCTGAGAGACTGAAATACAGGTAGGCTAGACGTGTCAGTTTCTGTAATGGGAGGTGACAGCTGGCTAGGACAGTCACTGCACACAGTGTCATTACCTTGCTAGAGTGTCGGCGTTGGGAGAGTGGAGGGCTTAGAGAACTGCAGACCCTAGCTGCCCACGGAGTTTCCTCCAAGAAGCCAACGCACAGGGGTGTTATGAGGTGTGAGATGGTGTGAGAACACAAATCAGCAAAAGACCTGACTTACAGGAACTCAGTTAATGCTAAAGTTCCACCTGTTGCTTAGAATCACGATAACTGCAATGCAACCTCTTGTCTGAGCCAAAATCCAGATGGTAATAACCTTGAAAGCAACACATGTTTGGGACCTGAACCCCTCCGTTCAAAGCTCTCCTTAGTGAGGGCAGTATAGAGATGGGGTGTTTCTTGGCCAGCTTCTTGTGATTGGCTGGGCTGCTGCTCGGCAGGGCAGGCAGCAGGTGGGTACCATGGTCCTGCAAGACCCCAAACAGACCCTGGACCAGGAGTCTGGCAGGAGGGCATTTCAGCTGGTTTGGCTGCCATCACCCCTACCCATAGTTCATGAGGAAGTACTGGTCCCAAGAAACTACTCTACCTCTCCTCCCAAGGACAGCCTGCCTGGGATGCATCCTGGTCCCTGCGACTGAGGGTGGGTGTATGGGTGAGGAGATGGGGAGAGCTATGACTCCCTGCCCATTGTCATCTTCTGGGAGGGTGATGAGTGCCCGCCATCACTGCACCCCAGGGTCTCCCCTCACTTTCCTGGTGGAAAATACCCACGTTGCAGGAGTTGAGTCTACCCTGGTGTCCTCAGCTCCTCTCTGCCTTGGCCTCCTGCCCCACCTGCCCCACTGCACTATTGGAACAGATCAGAAAGAGCAAGCCTGGCATCGGCATCTGGTCTCCAAGGTGAGCATGGCCCACCTGCCTCACAGGCCCTCAGCTCCCCCTCTGTGTCTGCTCTAAGCCACCACGTGCAGGGTCACTGGGCCTGCTCCAGGGGCATGAAGACCAGTAGCTTAGTGACTTGCCTAAGGTCACGCATCAGAGAGCAGGTCTCAGGCTGGGCTTTCAGGTCGACTCTCTCAGCTTTACTCTGCAGCCTGTGTGGGGCTGCCAGTCCCGACCCAGCCCACCTGCTCTGAGTGCAGATCTGTGTGTGCAATCTGAAACTTTCTTGACCCAGAGGGGACCTTTCAGAGGCAAGGGATACAAAGCAGTGGATAAAACCTCAGGTGCAAGGCCTCTGGAGGGATAAGGTGGGAGGCCTGAAGTCGACTTTATCCAACCTTACTGTACACTCACTCCTGCTGGGTGTTCTCTCTGGGTCATCACCACCATCCTGAAGCCTGTGCAGCTTGTAGCATCCTGGCCCTACTCTTTCAACACCTGACCCTCCCCATATGGTGCTAGGGCCTGGTCCCATTACCCTTCGACCAATCCTTCTTGTCTGCTGGGCTTGGCTTTCTCTCTCTCCACCGGGGTGGGGCAGGGGGAGCAGATGCAGCGAGGGTACTACAGGGAGTCACTGCAGGGATAAAACCCTCTGCAAAGCCAGCCTCATGGAGAGCCCCAGATTTTTCACTTGGACATTTGCTGAGCATCCCCTATGGGTCAAATCGAATGCGAGGCTCTCTGGAAACAGAAACACCACCTGGTTCCTGCCTGGGGAACTCACCATCGTATAGGAGAGGGACAAGGGGTGGGTCTTGGCCATTAGTGGACTTAGTGCCCCCGCAGAGGCAAAGCAAACACAGCGGGAAAAGGGGTGCGGGAGGAAGGGCTGAGAGGGCTGAGGGCCTGGGAGGGCTTGGGGCAGGGGACATCCTAGGGTCCAGGCAAAGGGAGTAGGTAGGAGCAGACAAGACAGAGCTGGCAGCCCCAGCGGGTCAGAGTTCTTACCGCGGCTGTGGGCTTGTGGCTGCGCAGCGGAGGCACAGCGCCGGCCGTGGAGGGTCGGGGTGGCAAGGGGCTCGAGCAGCAGAGGCTCAGAGCACGGTGGCCACGGGGACGGGGCAGTGATGTGCTGGGCCGGGCTGCTAGCCTGCCCTCCGAGAGCCGCCTGCAGATACCTGCTGCCGGCTCCAAGCACATGCTGCACAGCACGCCCACCGAATCCTGGTGAGGGTCGTGTGGACCTGGATCCTCCTCACTGCCGGAGGAGAGCTCTTCTTCATTCTCTTCCTTCACCTCTTCCTCCTCCTCCACTTCCGGCCACTCCTGGCTTTGGCCGGCAGCAGGTGCAGGCTCCAGCAGGTATTCCGGGCTCAACAGCAAGAGCCAGGCCGGAGGTGCCGATGCTGTCCCTGGGTCCTCATGCTGGGGCGGGCAGGGTCCTGGGATGATGGCTTCCACCCAAAAGAGGACCTTCCTTTCCAGGCTGAAGTTATGCTTTTCAGAGAGAAGGCAACATGAGGTCTGTTTCCAACTCCTGGTTTCAGGGACACCAGACAACCCCCCTGCCCTCTACACTGATCATAGCACACCTTCACCCTGGGAGGTAACCTATACCGGGGTCCAGAGATATCCATAACAGTTGGATACCAAAACTCTGCCATGAAAGACAACGGGACTTCAGGATGTCCAAGCCCCTTGGCTCCCCAATCCCGCCCCCCCGCCCCCCGCAATGTGTCCTTGAACAATGAGTGTTCAAAAACTTCCTCAGACTGTCTATTCCCAACCAGGAGGCTTTTGCCTGAGTGCCACTCCTTTGCCACTACCCCGAGATCTGTGTCTGCGCCCCCCCCCCCGCAAACGTACCTCCTCCTGCTGGGGGATCCCTCTCCCAGCCCCCACCACCTCTGAGCGGTCCCCAGAAATGTAGTCATGGCTAATCTCGGCTGAACTCTACTTAGTGGGTTCTGGTGTAACTCCTAGTCCCAGATAATGAATAAGGATCATTGCATTTCATGGGGACAGATGGTGGCACAGTGGGTGGCTGGGCTGGTTTGTCCCTGTCCTCTGCTTTCTCCCAAAGACAGAACCAGGGAGCAGGAGTTTAGTCCGGCACCATGTACCTGGTCCCTTTTCCAGTTCTCCACTCTGGCTTCAGCATCCGTGACTTTGGAAACTAGTGGTGATAGCTCAGATAATCAGGTTCCTGCCACCCTCATGGCAGACCTGAATTGCATTCCTGGCTCCAGCCCTGGTTTACTCCAGGAGCGAACCAGCCAATGGAAGCTCCCTGTGTCTCAGTCTCCCTGCCTCTTCCATTTTAGAAACTCAACTGGAACCCATGTAAAAAATCCAATGTAATAATTTATAAATGAACTACAACTGAATATCCTCATCACCTACCTTTAAAATTAACAAGGGGGTATGCACTTGGCTTTATGGCTGAGATGACTACATTCCACATCAGAATGCCTGGGTTCAATATGTGTATCTGGCTTCCGATTCCAGCTTTGCTCATGCAGACCCTGGGGGTTGTGGTGATAGCCCAGGAAACTGAGTCCTGCTATGCTGGGAGACCTGGCTTCAGCATAGCCCAGGCCTGGCCACTGTGGGCATTTGGATATTGAATCAGAAGATGGGAGAATATTTCCTATCTATCCATCCTTTTTTTGTCCGTCTCTCAATTAATTTTTTAAGAAGACTTTTTAAATTATTTATTTATTTATTTATTATTGCAAAGTCAGATATATATAGAGAGGAGAGACAGAGACAAAGATCTTCCGTCCGATGATTCACTCTCCAAGTGACCACAACGGCTGGAGCTGTACCAATCAGAAGACAGGAGCCAGGAGTCAGGAGCTCTTCGGGGTCTCCCACACAGGTGCAGGACCCAAGGCTTTGGGCCGTTCTCTACTGCTTTTCCAGGCCACAAGCGGGGAGCTGGATGGGAAGTGGGGCTGCCAGGATTAGAACCAGTGCCAACATGGGATCCAATTCATACAAGGAAAAGACTTCAGCTGCTAGGCCACCATGTGGGGCCCTCTCAATTAAATTAAAAATTCCAAAAGTATCAAAGCTTCAAATATATGCTATGAACCTATCAAAGTACTAAAAAAACAGGAGAGAATTCCTTTTCACAATCTCAGGCAGACAAAGCCTTTTTTTTGCCTTAGATCAAAATCCTGAAGCCAGGACAGACATGTGCCTTGGCAGCTAAGACACTGCTCGGAGTCGTCACATCCTGACTGACTGGCCTCAAGTCCTGGCTCTGCTCTGGATTCCAGCTGCCTGGTCATGGGACCCTGGGAGAGAGTGGGTGATGGGTCAAGGACTCGGGTCTCTGTCACCCATGGGAGGGATCTGGATGGAGCTCCAGGTCCCTGATTTCAGCTTACCCCAGCCCAACTCATATGGAAATGAACAAGTGAATGGATGATCCTTTTCCCTTTCTCATGAAACTTTTAAAAAGTCCAAAAGATAATTCTACCACACAAACACAGAAATTTTGCAAGGCCAATATGCCCTGTAAACAAAGTTAAAAGACCAATGAGAAACTTAGTGATGGTGGGGTGGGGGGCAGCTCTCATATCACAGACAGAGAATGCCTAGAAATGGATGAGGAAAGGCCACAAGCCTAACAGAAAAATGGGCAAAAGTAATCCACAAACAAGAAAACACAAATGGCTGTTAAGCATATGAACAGCTGTTGGCCCTCACTGCTCATAAGAGAAAGACAAATTACAACTCTGCCAATATGTCACCTGCCTGATCCTGGACAATTCCAGTTGGGCAGGAGAGACTGGGAGGAAAAGACTTGCCAAACTATGGGGCCCAGCGTCATGGCCTAGCGGCAGAAGTCCTTGCCTTGAACACGCCAGGATCACATATGGGCGCCGGTTCTGGTCCTAGCAGCCCTGTCCCGCATCCAGCTCCCTGCTTGTGGCCTGGGAAAGCAGTCAAGGACAACACAAAGCCTTGGGACCCTGTACCTGTGTGGGAGACCCAGAAGAGGATCTGGGCTTCTGGCTTTGGATGGGCGTAACACCGGCCATTTCAGTCAATCATCGGACAGAAGATCTTTCTGTCTTTCCTCCTCTCTATCTCACTTTGCAATAAAAATAACTAAATCTTAAAAAAAAAAAAAAGACTTGCCAAAAATGTGGGCTGGAGTGTAGGTCAATAGCTCAGGGGAGAGCAATCTGGCTTTACATCAAACACTCTTGGACATGTGCTTGTAATTCCCTCCAGCGTTATTTGCAATGGTGAGAGAACCACCCGAACTGTTCATTCAGGGGGGCCTGGCTCAACAGTGTGACACAGCCATGTGGTGTGCAATAAAGACACTGTTGAAGGAGTTTCCCACAAACTGATACAGAAAGATCTTAAATATATAATTAAGTGAAGAAAAAAAAAAGCCCAAGAGGAATTGTCAAGGAGGAAATTGTATTTTCTTGCATATAAACCTAAAGACTCTCGGGAGGAATACATTTAAAAACGAGTAACAGGGACTGATATTATGGCATACAGGGTTAAAGCACCACTTGCTATGTCCATATCCGATACTGAAACACTAGCTCCAGTCCCAGCTGCTTTACTTCAGATTCAGCTTCCTGCTAATGTTCCAAGAAAGTGGCAGATAATGGCCATCTGCGTACTTGGGTCCCTGCTGCCTATATGGAAGGTGGTATTCTGGTCTCCTTGCTTTCAGCCCAGCCATGTCTGTTACAGAGTGAATCACTCTCTCTCACCCTTTCTAGATTACTCTGTTTTCAAATAAGTAAATGTATCTTTCTTTTTAAAAATGAATAATAGAAGTTATCAATGAGGGGGCAGAGAGGGAATAGGGCAGACAAAAAGGTGTCAGAGGCAGGCCTGACACAATAGCCTAGTGGCTGAAGTCCTCGCTTTGCAAACACGGGATTTCATATGGGCACTGGTTTGTGTTCCAGCTGTTCCACTTCCCATCCAGCTCCCTGCTTGTGGCCTGGGAAAGAAGTTGAAGACAGCCCAAAGCCTTGGGACCCTGCACCCAAGTGGGAGACCCGGAAGAAGCTCCTGGCTCTTGGTTCCAGATCAGTTCAGCTCTGGCTGTTTCTCCTCTCTGTAGATCTGCCTTTCCAACAAAAATAAATAAATCTTTAAAAAAAAATGTTAAGGGTAGGTGGACTGATTGTGAGTCTATTTTTATGAATTAAGTTTGATTATAACACGACTAAGGTCACGTCTAATGGTTATATTGTCTTCGGATCTTTCTTTTTTTTTTAAGATTTATTTATTTTTATTGCAAAGTCAGATATACAGAGAAGAGGAGAGACAGAGAAGATCTTCTGTCCGATGATTCCTTCTGATGATTTTTCCATATCATTGTATCATATAGCTATGTATTATACATAAAATATATCTCCACTCATTTTAAAACCACATGAATGTATTTTCTCTTAAAAGACAGGAAAACAGGCCTGGCATGGTGGCCTAGAACGTGCCAGGATGCCATGTGGGCACAGGTTCTAATCCCGGCAACCCCAGTTCCCATCCAGCTTCCTGCTTGTGGCCTGGAAAAGCAGTCAAGGATGACCCAAAGCCTTGGGACCCTGCACCTGTGTGGGAGACCCGGAAGAGGATCTGGGCTCCTGGCTTCAGATTGGCGCAGCTCTGGCTGTTGTGATCACTTGGGGAATGAATCATCAGACTGATATTCTTCTCTGTCTCTCCTCCTCTCTATATATCTGACTTTGCAATAAAAACAAAATATATCTTTTTTTAAAAATTAAAAAGGGCAAGAAATTAAAGCAAAACTAAATCAAAATTGCCTTGTTGAGGCGCTCACTGTGGAAGAGAGGTCTCCATGGAAGGCAGCAGGGTGGAGGGATTGGATGTGATTTGCGGTCTGGCAGACTTTGTCAGAAACATTGCTGTGTCCCTTGGAAGCTGTGTGGCTTGGCACTCACATGAGTGGAAAATTTATTTTCCTGTGCCATGGTACAGGAATACTCATCTGCTAAAATGTCCTCCAAAAGAATTAAAGAGGGGTGGGCATTTGAAGCAGTTGCTAAGATGCCATTTGGGATGCCTGCACCACACATCAGAGGACCTGGGTTTAAGTTCTGGCTTCTCTTGCAATTAGAAGGAAGTATGTGATGGTTAAATACTTGGGCCCCTGCCATGCATGTGGGAGACCAAGATGGAGAGCCTGGCTCCTGGCATCAGTCTGGTCTAGCCCTGGCTGATGTGGCTATTTGGGGAGTAGACCACAGGGCTGATTTTGAAGCATAAAGGATTAATGCTGGCATCCCATATGAGTGCTGGTTCCTATAATGTGTCTGGGAAAGCAGCGGAGGATGGTCCAAGTTCTTGGGATCCTGCAGCCACATAAGAAACTCAGATGAAGTTCTCAGCTACTGGCTTCAGCCCTGTCCCCACTGTAGCCAGGGATCTGTAGCAGCAGATCTGTTCCCTCAAACCACTCAAGATCCTGCCTGACCCTTGCAAATGCCTCCTTTTCTGATTGTGTGCTCTGCGCCTCACTTCCCCAGCCCACCCCTTGCCACACACACTTCCATTTCTGCCTTTAAAGCTTCCAGTCCTATTCTTAGCTCTGACATGACCTGGCCAGACTGAGGACCTGAATTTCTGGCTTATCATTGACACTAAAATGGGATATAATCCTTTCCCTTCTCTGGATTCCACATTCCTTGCATACAAAAGGAGTGAGAGTAGAGCCAGATGCCCATACTTCTCCATGAAGTGCCCTCAGGTGGTGGAGCAGGAACACAAAAAGGCCTAGAACACACAAGGCCAGCCTCATAATTCTTGGCAATCTTAGCTTTAATTTTTTTTTTTTTTAATTCACAGAATTTTGCAACCTATCCCTGACATAGCTGTGTTCCATTTAAAAATGCAACAGGGGCCTGGCGGCATGGCCTAGTGGCTAAAGTCCTCGCCTTGAACGCACCAGGATTCCATATGGGTACTGGTTCTAATCCCAGCAGCTCCACTCCCCATCCAGCTCCCTGCTTGTGGCCTGGGAAAGCAGTTGAGAATGGCCCAAAGCCTTGGGACCCTGCAACTGTATGGGAGACCCGGAAAAGGTTCCTGGTTCCCAGCTTCGGATCGGCATAGCACTGGCCGTTGTGCTCACTTGGGGAGTGAATCATCGGATGGAAGATCTTTCTGTCTCTCCTCCTCTCTGTATATCTGACTTTGCAATAAAAATAAATACATCTTTAAAAAAAATGCAATAGTTTGGCCTGCTCGGATCTTGAAGTAAACTTAACTCTCCAGGAAGTTGACACTTGAGGCTACATGGAATATCAGCACTCACACCTGTCAGCAGAGCGAGCCATGGGACATAATGGAGTTACTCCGAGGTCACCTGTGGTCATATGTGCTGTTCGCATCCCTGCCTCTTGGTGTGTCCTACATAACTGCCCCTTCACAGAGGACTCTGAAAACTGCATCTTAGCCTGACCAAGTGATTCCAATGATGGAATGTCAGCTGCAGTAGGCTGACAGGGAAGAGAGGAACTGGAGCATTCTGACAGTAACTCTCATACACATCACACAGGCAGCCTCCAGTTACCCCAAAATTTAAAGCAAGACTTGCTCAAGTAATCTTCAATGCCCAGCCACCAGCATGCCTTTTCCTCTGCTGGATTATTCTCAAACTCCTTGGATTATACAATAGCCAAGCTGCCCTTTACTTATTTTTAAGAGTTATTTATTTTTATTGGAAAAGTGGATATACAGAGAGGAGGTGAGACAGACAGGAAGATCTTCTGTCTTATGGTTCACTCCGCGCAAGTGGCCTCAATGGCTGGAGATGAGTCAATCCAAAGCCGGGAGCCTGAAGACTTCCTGGTCTCCCACTTGGGTGCAGGGTCCCAAGGCTTTGAGCTGTCCTTGACTGCTTTCCCAGGCCACAAGCAGGGAGCTGGATGGGAAGCAGGGCCGCTGGGATTAGAACTGACATCCATATGGGATCCCGGTGCATGCAAGACAAGGACTTTAACCACTACACTATCGTGCCTGGCCCCCTTTACTTATTTTTAACTATTTGTCTATTCATTTGCTAGGCAGAGAGAGGCTAAGTACTGTCTTACTTCCCAAATGCTCCCAACAGCTGGGACTGAGTGGAAACTATAGCCAGGTGCTAAGAACTCAGTCTGGCTTTCTCATAGGGGTGGGAATATTTATGCTCTCACTACTGCCTCCCAGGATCTGAATTAGCCTGGAATTAGGAGCAGGAGCCAAAGAGCAAATCCATCCACTCCTAACCACTAGGCTAAAGGCCTTCCCCCAAACTGCCCCTTACAAACCAGGAAGAAGACTCCTTTGGACTGAGCCCCAGACCCAGAGATGAGTAGAGAGACAGGCAGAGACACACACTTACCATAGAACCCAGCAGGAGCTCCCTGCAGTCTGGGACACTGAGCTCTGGCCCAGGGACAGGCTCTGTGTCTGTCACAAAGCCACTGGGGACCTTGAAGGGGACACCATCGAGGGCATTCATCCTGTCTGAGAAGAGTGGAGATGGCTTAGCAGGGCTGGGGCACGCCTCCTGGTGACAGGCAGAGACTTCCAAGTCCTGAGGACCAGGCACAGGCCTCAGACGGCTTCACCACTTCCCTCTGTGGTTGCTTGACTGAGCCCCACACAACTGGAAAGGAAGAGGCGAGGTGATGAGTTCTGCAACAGGAGGAGGTAAATGGAAGCAAGAGCATACACATGGGCAGGGCTGACTATTTCATATTCCAAACCATATTAGTTTTTCTTCAAAAGAATGATCCACAATACTTAACTCCAAAACATTTCATTCAGAGTTGTAACCCGAATGTTTAAGGGAGAAATTACATCAGTTACACAAACTCTTCCCTAGAAGAAGCATGAAATACCTGTAACTTGTTTTGATTCGAGCATAACCTTGATACCAAACAATAAGAAAACTAGAAGCCAATCTCTCATGAACCATAGATGCAAAACTTTATACAATACCACCAAGTTGAGTTTATTCCATTAGTGATAGATTGGCTTCACGTTTCAAAATCACTAAATGAGAATAAATGTGAAAAATTCTGTATCTCCATAGATGTGGAAAAATTCTTGATAAAATTAACATCTATTGCAACAAACCTTTGACAACAAGAGAATAACCTCAACCCAACAATGAATATCTCCCAAACATCTGTAGCAAATATCCCACCTAACGGCAAATATTTAAATATACCCCCAAGAGTGGCAATGTGACAAGAATAGCCCCAGCATTTCTTTGAGTCAACATCTGGAGGTACTAGCTTGTGCAAAAAGACAAGGAAATAATACAAGTATAAGGATTTCAACAGGCAGCTTAATGCACTGTGCCACAATAAGAAAGGAAGGAAGGAAGCAAGCAAATAAGCAAGCAAGCAAGGAAGGATGAAAGAAGGAAGGAAAGAGGGAAGGAAATAAATGGAAAAATAACCATTGCTTGTAGGTAATATAATTATGTGAGGAAAATACTGAATAATCTTTGAATAAAAGTCTTATGATTAGTAAGCAAATTTACCAGAGGCATTGGATAAAAGGTCAATGTGCAGAAATCAGCTATCTCTTTACACTTTATTTATGTCACATCTTCTGGGAAAAACTGGTATGATAATCTAAAATGAAATGAAATGAAAAGGGCCAATAACAGTCATGAGAACCTTAAATTAGTAAAAAGGTAGATTTATGCCATCAGGATTTTGGACAAACTTCCTTCAAAATAACAGTAATTCCAAACAGTATGGTAGTGACATGAGATCAATAGAACAGAAAGTCCAGAAACAGATTTATACCCATGTGGATCCTTGATTTATGACAAAATTGACCTCAAAAAGCCTCTGAATCAACTAAATATTTTAAATAAATATTGATATCACAACATTTATACACAAAAAATCAATTCCAAGTAGACTGTAGATCTAAATGTGAAAAGTAAAATACAAAAGCTTGAAAATAAGAGACTATATTCATGGTCTTGGAATGGACAAACCTTGCTTAAACAAATTGCCCAAAAAAGTCTACTGATAGTGGAAAATATTGATGAATTTGAATGGTTAAGAACTTCAATTCATCACAATACACAATTAAGGAAGCAAAAGTAAAAAGTCACACCGGGAGAGGTATTTGCCACACATCCATCTGATAAAGGATTCATATCTGACAGAACTTTCACAAGCAGTAATAAATGAGAAATTTCCATGGAAGCTACACAAAAGGGCATATCCAAATAGCCAATAAACATCCAACTTGTCTAACTTTGCTAACCACCATAAGAATGCTAAATGAATCAGTGGGATTTTGTGTATCACATACACAAAGCTATGAATGATTAAAATCAAACAGCCTGATGTCATCAAGTGTTGAGAATACAGAATCCCTATGTCCTGTTGGTAAGAAAGCCTATTAACATTGACTAACAGTATTTACTATAGCTCGAATTGAAGAACTATAAACTCATTCACATATCACTGCTTGCCTTTGGCTAAGATCAAGCGTAGTATCTGTCCTCATGTAGCATTTACAGCAGCCAAGGATTTGAATTTTTGATGCATTTAAACCTTGTTAAATATGGAGTGACACAGAATTTAAACTCATGACTGCCTACAATATAAATCTAGACTCCTGACCAGAGTCCAGCATTTTTGCAAAACAAGCAGAGCTTACCAAGGGAGTGTGCATCAGGAAGACCTCTGGCTCCACACAAGCTGTCAGTTCTGCCAGGATGATGCAGAAGCCTTGCTTCTTAGGGTCACTGTGTTGTCAACCTCCCGCCGTGTGTCCCTGAGCCCCCATTTGTGAGCACGTCATGTAGAGAGGGAGGGTGAGTCATCTCAGTGCAGAGCAGTCAAATGAAGGCAAGTAGGCAAATCCCTTAATTCCCTCCTCTCCTCCCCCACCTGTCCACTCCCATCAGCATCTTCCCCGTGGGACTCAGCAGGCTTCTCCACCCTGCGCCTGCAGCCTGTCTCTCAGCACGTCAGGATGTGGCTCTGACGCAGCTCCCAGGATACAGCCTCTGGCAGCAGCTGGTCAACAAATTGCCCCTTCAGTGAAATCTTACAAAGCACTTTTGAAGCCTAAGACTTAGTTATAGGACTGAGGTGTGTTAACCAAGTTTTGATAGCCTCAGGCTCATTACTTACATTGTCAGCCATTGTTCGAATTTTGAGCTATTTGGGAAGGTCACAGTTCCACTTAGATTCGAGTGTGAACTGCTTGCTATCCCACCTTCAACCCAGCACCTACCTCCTGAAGGTGCTATATACTCAGCCTGACACTTGCTTCTTGGGAAATTTCAGTTTGAGGATTCTGCCAATCACTTTAAGTCTTTAAGATGTATTTGAAACTGTATTAAACACTAAGTCACAGAGAATTTAAGCTCGCAATAGCCTATTTTGCACACACACAATTTTGTGACTCAATTGGTAAGTGTTTCAGGGTAAGATGTGATCTGCTTAAAATAGCTCTTAAATTCGGGGTTCCCTTGCTATGTACAAAATGAGAGGTACAGATCAGTAATAATGTTCCCCAGAGGAAAGAGAATGGTCTGCTCCTTCTGGTGTTTTGAAAACAGATGGGGCCTCACTGAGAACTTGGAGGCTGGGAGAACAGCCTGTGAGTGGGGAAAGGGTTTGCTGGAGAGCAAGATTCCAGGGAACAGCTGGATCAAGTCAGAGGTAGGGAATCCAGCATTGTGGCACAGTGGCCTAAGCTGCTGTCTGTGACATCAGTATTCCATACGGCACTGGTTCAAGTCCTGGGCATCCTACTTCTGATCCAGCTCCCCACTAATGTGCTTGGGAAATCAGCAGGCACTCTGGATGCCCCAGGTACTCCTGTGGAAGACCCAGATGAAGCCCTTGGCTTCTGGCTTTGACCTGGCCCAGACCTGATCCTTATGGCAATTCAGGGGAGCGAACCAGTGGATGAAAGCTCTCTGTCTCTCTCGTTCCCTGAATAACTGCCTTTCAAATAAATGAATAAACCTTAAACAAATGAGCAGAGGTAGGAGGAACAAGTGTTGGATGCACAAGCTGCCTGACTAAAGCTTTCACTATAAGATGTAATGGACAGTAAGATGTAAAAGTTGGGAGGCTTTTGAACTTCAGGCTGAGTGCTGACTCCATGCAGGTGGTGGTGAGAAAAAAAAAAAATCCCCAGAGGAGCCAGGAGGGGAGACTGCAGGAAGGCCAGACTGGGTAGGCTTTAGCAAAAGACAGGACTGTAGTCCAGCACCTCTCAATACCAGTCCGTGGCCCTGTGGTCACTGGCTGTACCTGCCTGCTCATAGGGTCGAGTGGGTAGAGGTTGCAGAAATCGGTCTGGGTGGGGCCCACACAAGGACAGCATTGTTTTGACAGCTCTCTACTGTCTCTTCTAAATGACTTCATCCTTACCCATAGCTCTAATCACCATTCAAAGAATCACGAATTCAATTTTCCAGGTCTCAGATGAGACCAAATTCATACACACAGCTGCCTGCAAGATTTCTCAAACACACTTCAAATGCAACAAAGTGAATTCCTGGTTCTCTCTGTCCTAGACCCACCTCTTCCCCGGTTCCTCCTCTCAGTGCTCAAACAGCAATATCCAGTCAAGGGCGCAAGGACTCAGTCCTGAAGCTGTCTTCCTCCTTTCTACCACTAACCTACCCACGCATCAGGTCAAGTCTCTGAGATCCAGCCAGTGGGAATCCATCTCACAATATCTTGCACTTGCACATATGGCCTCTCATGCTTTATTACTGTAACTCTGCTCCATAACATACAGAGGCCAAA
Source organism: Ochotona curzoniae (assembly GCF_017591425.1). NCBI lineage: Eukaryota > Metazoa > Chordata > Mammalia > Lagomorpha > Ochotonidae > Ochotona > Ochotona curzoniae. Next base: position 431,722 of record NW_024467060.1, read on the forward strand.
GTTATCATTTCAAAACACATACCAAAGTCAGTCTTGTGTTGAAACTCTTCAGTGTTCCCAGCTGCTTTCAGAAGTGGAACGGAAGCCTCTCTAAAGCCTTGTCAAGTCTAGCCTCTGATCCATCTCCTTGCACCTTACTTTAGCCATGATCGTTTTCAACGTAGCACTTGCTATTCAGAAAGCCATCGTCCTTATTTCCTCTCCACAATTAATTAAAAGTTTCATATTATTATTATTTTTTCAGAGTTCAACAGAAATGCCATTTCTTCAAAAAAGTTTTTTCTTGACTAGGGACTGGCATTGTCGCATAGCCAGTAACGCCGTTGCCTGTGACAACAGGCATCCTGTATAGGTGCTGGTTTGAGTCCCAGCTGCTCTACTTCTGATTCAGTTCCTTGCTAATGGTCTGGCGGTGCAGTGGAAGGTGATCCAAATACTTGGACTCCTGCCACTCATGGGAGAGACTTAGATGAAGCTAATAGCTTCTGGCCTCAGCCTGGCCCAGCTCCAATTGTTACAGTCATCTATGGAGTGAATTAGAGGATGAAAGATCTTTCTGTTTCTATCACTCTATAATTCTTTCAAACCCATACATACATATTTTAAAAAGTTTTCTTTGGGGCCCAGTGCAGTGGCCTAGTGGCTAAAGTCCTTGCCTTGAATGGGCCGGGATCCCATATGGGTGCTGGTTCTAATCTCTGCAGCTCTACTTCCCATCCAGCTCCCTGCTTGTGGCCTGGGAAAGCAGTCAAGGATGGCCCAAAGCCTTGGGACCCTGCACCCACGTGGGAGACCTGGAGGAAGTTCCTAGTTCCTGGCTTCGGATCAGAGCAACACTGGCCATTACAGTCACTTGGGGAGTGAATCATTGGACAGAAGATCTTTCTGTCTCTCCTCTTCTCTGTATATCTGATTTTGCAATAAAAAAATAAATAAATCTTTTTTAAAAAAGTTTTCTTTGATCCCCAACTTTGGTTAGGTTTACCTAGTACAGTAGCTTTTAAGATTGTTTTTGATGGTGTCCCATAGTATATTTTGTGACCTAGCACAAACATATAAATGGAATAATTTTCACCATGACTACATGATACAAATATCACCTTTTATTTCCCCCTACTGTACTATAGAAGTCTGTCTGGGGGAGAAAAAAAAAAGCTGATAGATCTATGCATAGAGAATACTTAGTATTCTGCTTAGCCTCAATAAACATTTAATAAATATTTGGACAACAAAAACTATACATCATTGTTATACTTTGTTATAACAATTTTAACTAATTACTTTATTTGTATACATTTCTCTACTTGAGACTCAAAAACAAAGAAGGCAGGAATCTTATTTGTTTCTTTTACAAATTTCTAACAGGGCACCTAAAACATGGCATTTAAAAAAATCATCTAGGGCCCGGCGCAGTGGCGCAAGTGGTTAAAGGTCCTTGCCTTGCACGCCCGGGATCCCATATGGGCGCCGGTTCTAATCCCGGCAGCCCCGCTTCCCTTCCAGCTCCCTGCCTGTGGCCTGGGAAAGCAGTCGAGGACAGCCCAAAGCTTTGGGAACCTGCACCCGCGTGGGAGACCCGGAAGAGGCTCCTGGCTTCGGATCGGCATAGTATCGGCCCGTTGCGGCTCACTTGGGGAGTGAATCATCGGATGGAAGATCTTCCTCTCTGTCTCTCCTCTCTGTATATCCACCTTTCCAATGAAAAAAAAAATCATCTAAGAACACAGTTCAAATCCTGGTGCTCCGAATTTAGCAAGCAGGAGCAAGCTGAGAAAAATGCTGCTCTGCAAAGTAACTCATTCAAACACCGCTTGCCTCAAAAATTTGAGATCTTTGCTTCAGAATTTAGCACTACTGGCAAATAGAATCTGTATTAGAAACATTCTTCTCGAGTGGGCAGATGTCACAGGGTAGGACTTGCTGTGTGGAGTCACACAATAGTAAACACTGTATGGGAATAATCAGATTTTCTCTAAGTATTGAAACATTTAGCTGGAAATGCCTCAGTCTGGGTTCACGAACATGAATTGTTCTGCGTGTATTTCATAGCTTTCATTCAGGACTTACTGAAATGGAACAAGACTCACTTTGTACTTACCCTGTAATCCCCAGCTTTCCTAGGGGGGCCGGACACACACAAGTGAACTGCTAGAACAGATGGTAGAATCCCTGCTAAGCTTCTTGCTACGAAAGTCACATGCACCTAGGAACATGAATGGCTTTAGAGGGATGAAATTGGTTGGGTTGTGGCCACAAATCCTTTGACAAGATAAACTCAAGTCACTTGGAATGACTATACACAGAACTAACATATAACCAATCTTTTTCTCACCCTCTCCCAATCTTTCCAGTACTTATCTAATTCTTGAAAAAAATACATATTAAATTTTTTTTAAAGGGGGCAGGCAACATTTAGCTTATTAAACTGCAGGTTGGGATGCCCGTATCCCATAGCAGAGCACCTGGGCTTGAGGCCTGTAGCGCCTCCTGATTCCAGCTTCCTGCAAATATGCTCTCTAGGAAACATCAGGTAATGGCTCAAGCACTTGTGTCTCTGCCACCCCATGTGAAAGGTTATCAACTGGGTCTGGTGTGACAGCCTAGTGGCTAATGTCCTCACCTTGCAAGCGCCAGGATTTCATATGGGCACTGGGTCGTGTTCCAGCTGCTCCACTTCCCATCCAGCTCCCTGCTCATGGCTTGGGAAAGCAATAGAGAATGGCCCAAAGCCTTGGGATCCTGTATCCATGTGGGAGGCCCAGAAGCTCCTGGTTCCTGGCTTCGGCTGTTGCAGCCACTCAGGGACTGAACCAGAGGATGGAGAATCTTTCTCTGTCTCTCCTTTTCTGTGTAAATCTGACTTTGCAATAAAAATATTTAGGGCCCGGCGCGGTGGCGCAATGGTTAAGGTCCTCGCCTTGAACGCCCGGGATCCCATATCGGCGCCGGTTCTATCCCGGCAGCCCCGCTTCCCTTCCAGCTCCCTGCCTGTGGCCCGGGATGTCGCGCCCACCGACCACCGACCCGCAGTGATGAGCAGACACGATTGAAGCCTTCCGCAGCAGTCTTTATTGTGCACACCAAGATTGAGAAAGAGGAAGCCCCGACCCACCTTTTGCTCTCACTATTATAGAAGGCAGCTCCGCCCTACCGGCTGTTCATAGGCCAGCCTTCTGATGATGTATTGATCATGCCTCTGGAGAGACTTACGGATAGGGCAAGGGCTTAGTCCACGCGCCGATCACGGGCCTGCCCATGTGCTGTATTACTGCGCCTGCGCAGGCGTCTGCGCAATTCAGCCAGGGGTGCGTGACTAACGTCACTACTGCTGACGTGCTCTCTCCCGCCAGGCGCCATCTTAAGGCCTCGCTGGACTTGAGCCAAAGGCAGGTCAAGTACAGGTCAAGTACAAGGCTCACAGCGGCTCACCACATCTCCCCCTTTCTTCTTTATAAGAGACGCCTGTCTTAGGTTGTGACAGGACAACTCCGAAGCCCGTCCGGAAGGATCATTGTTGCGCACCAATGACCTCCTGTCTTAGGCCGGATGATTGTCTGTCCCCTTACCCGTCATTGGCTGTCAATTATAAAGGCAAAAGCATTGGTTTAACCAGCCGGCCGCCCTACTGTGTGCAATGGGAGAGACCCCGACAGTGTGCAAGGGCCGGCCTCGAAGGAGACATAGTACACCCACTTAACTCGGTGCAATGCCACAAGGGCTCGAGGTGCTAAAGCTGAGTGCTAGTCTTCCTTCGAAAGCATGGTCAACCATGCCATAGGAGACGCGCCCTCTTGTAAGGCTAATAGCGCCTGGTGGATGATGACTCGATCTCGCGCAGCCCTCTTTCTCATACGCCAAAGGCAAAAAAGGGCTAGAGCTAATCCTCCACACAACAGTGAGAGCAAAACCCCCACTCCCGCCCATTCCTTCACAGGGGCTGCGATGGTCTTGATCCAGTCTGTCATGGAGTGTGCTATTGAAGGATCGACTCTGGTGGAATTAATCTGCACGATCGCGATCCTTAGATCTTGTTGAAGCTCGTCGAACTCTTTGGTCCAATTTCCTAAAAGATAACTAGACAGTTGTCTGGACAAATTAGCAGCATGTGAGCCATTAACAAAAGGAACCGATGTCACACATAGGCCAGGAAGACGCCATTGACAGCCTAATTGTGCTACTTCCCACAGGGTGTCGACCTGGTCTTGAACCAGATCGACTCTGATTCAAGACCATCAGGCCCCCTTTTAGGTGGCTATTAATGTGGGCCTGATTTTGTAAGGCTTGGGCTGTAGCAGCAGAAATGTTATTTAAGGCAGTGGCTGTCTGTACAGTGGTGGAAAGGGCCACGGCCGCCGTAGCGGAGGCTGCAAGAGCTACGGTAATAGCGGCTATCAGAGCAGCCGTTATCCCAAAATCCCTCTTCTGACGATATAGGGTCAGAGCAGTGGGGGTGTCCACGGGCCAGGGAAGCCATCTCGGGATGTGCATCACAACAGCTCCATCCCAGCCATCAGTGGCATTCCAGTATTGTGCCAATTTGCATCATTTCTCAGAACAATTCAAAGACGACACTGGTTGGCCCGTAGATTTAAACAGCAGAAACAAAAACGGAGGAATCACACAAACTGGAGTGGAAACAAAACTCTCTGTCCTAAATTCTTTGGTAACATTTAACGAGGTCTCAAAAGGTTCCGTAAAATTCCAGGTAACATTGGCAAGCATTATCTTGCCTCCTCTCAACATTGAAAATGGTTGCAAATCTGTACAAGATCCATTAATTCCACAAAGAAGCCACTGATGCCAGGGATTCACAAAAATAGATTGTACTGGATTTTGATATGTATAATTAAGGCCACTATAGGAGTTATTGCGCCAGGTACCCATAGCAGGAGAAAAAGTATATTGGCCTCGTCTGGCCCACATAACCATGGGGGACTGACAGGAGGTCCATGGTTTCAAAAGTTTTGATGAATAGGGCGTGGAACAACGGGGCATCCATTTTGGCTGTGATGGAATCGTCAGATTTCTATTAAGATGGCGGAGTGGCATAGCCCCGAAAATTATGGTGGCATTGGCAAAAGGAGCGGCCTCAGTAGATGGCGACTGTGTGGACAACAAAGTTTGCCTAAGCCATTGATCTAGCTTCTGTGTCCAGGTTAATTCTGGCTGATCTATTCATGTAGTTGCCTGTGGAGAAAAGTAATACAAGAATAATCCTCGCTGGCAGAGCCACTCTAAAACTGAAAACACAGGGAGCCACTCAGATCCAAATTATAGCTTGTAACATTGGCCTCTTCTAAATCTATAGGCAAATATGGCAAATCAAGGGTCTCATTTGTGGTAAAAAAGCGAGGAAACACAGCCGCTGTATGGGTGACCGGCAGGGGCCGTGGAAAGGCAGTTAGAATGCCCCAACGATGCTCAGTCATGGCTAAGCTGGATAGAAGCAGCACCCCAACTGGCACTAACAGGGTATTACCCCGAAAGGGATTCACGATTCTCATCCTTGGCAGCGTCCTCTTCGTCCTCTTGCGAAGGCGCTGCTTCAATCGGGCCTGGACAGCTGCGGGTCAATCGTGACGGAACCCAAATCGGGACTGGAGCATCCTGTGGAAACACACAAATAGCTCCTCGAGCTTGTCTTATTACCGGGTCTGGACCTTTCTATTTAGTTTCTAATACATCCTTCCATTTGACCCATGACTGTTCTTTAGTAGAGGGAAGGGAATGCCGATCGGCGGCGCTCAGGCCTTTCTCATCCAGCTGTAAAAAATTAATGGTAAAAAGGGCCAGGGCCAAAATGGCCCGAGGGCTATGGCTAGTGAGGCCAAATGAGTCCCAGGCGGTTCTCTGTTTTTGTATGTATTCTTTAATGGTGCGATGAGCACGTTCAATTATTCCTTGTCCTTGTGGATTATATGGGATACCAGTAATTAATTTCACACCCATCTGTTTGCAAAAGGCGTGAAATTTCACCGAAGTATAGGCAGGGCCGTTATCGGTTTTGAGACATTCAGGTTTACCCCACGCGGCCCATGCTTCTAAGCAATGTTGAATTACATGAATAGCCTTTTCCCCAGGTAGTACTGATGCAGAAAGTATGCCTGAAAAGGAATCAACAGATACATGAACAAATTGATTTTTCCCAAAGGAAGGGATGTGAGTCACGTCCATCTGTCATAGTTGATTAGGCCTCAATCCTCTGGGGTTAACCCCTTCATGCGGGACAGGCCTAAATTCGCAGCAGGCAGGGCAATCAAGAACAATCTGGCGTGCCTCTTTTCTAGTAATCCCAAATCGAAGTCTAAGGGTCTGGGCTGAAACATGAAACTGTGAATGGAATTGGCGGGCCTTCTCCTCTGAGGACGGTGGAGACACGAGCATCATCATAACCTGAGTCCTGGTGGCGGCGTCTGCAAGAGCATTTCCTCTAGTTAGTGGTCCCGGTAGACCTGAATGGGCTCGAATATGGGTTATATAAAAGGGGTGGTTCCTATGCCAAATGGCCTGTTGAATTTGTTTAAAAAGATCTGCCACCGGGCCGGACCCTGAAATAGAGCCAGCGGCCTCCAAAACATTCACCGCATTCACCACATATAGGGAATCAGAAACAATATTTAAAGGCTCTAAAAAGGTTTGTAAAGCAAAAAGCACCATGTGACATTCCACTCTCTGAGGAGAGGCCGTTGGAAAGGACTTAGTTATTACCCTCTCTTCGACAACCAGGGCTCCAGCTCCTGTTGAGGAGCCGTCAGTAAAAACTGTCAAAGCACCAGAGAGAGGATGAGAGCTGGTTTTCTCTGGAAAAACCATAGGATGTCGCTGTAAAAATTGTAATAATGGGTGTCTTGGAAGATGATTATCAAAAACTCCCTGATAAATAAACATTAAAATGGACCACTCATTATTGCATGCACTCAAAATTTGTAACTGTTGAACAGTATAGGGAACTACTACGCGGTCTGGATAGCGCCCAAAATGACACAAAGCTAACTTTAACCCTTTAAGTACTATGGACGCGACCGCAGATGGATACCATTGAATAGATTTAATCTGAGAAACCTGAGAATGGACCCAAAGTAATGGGCCTTGTTGCCATAGCACAGCAGTGGGAAAAACCTCTGTAGCTAACACACATAATTCAAAAGGCTGATCTTGATCTAGCCGAACTAATTGAGCCTTCTCTATGGCCTCTTGAACTTTCACTAAGACCTGTTGTGCTTCAGGGGTAAGTGTACGTCGGGAGGCAAGATCAGAATCGCCTTCAAGTAAGGCGAACAGGGGCTTTAATTCCTGAGAAGAAATCTTAAGAAAGGGTCGTAACCAATTAATATCCCCCGCTAATTTTTGAAAATCATTCAGTGTTCGCAAATGAGAAATTTTAAGACTTATCTTTTGAGGCCTGACATATGTTTCTGTGATTAAAGATCCTAAGAAGGCTTTTACCTGTTGCATTTGAACCTTCTCGGCTGAAACTATAAGGCCATAATTCTGTAGAGCCCGCTTCAAATCAACATAAATTTGTAATAACTGGTCTTGGTTTTGGGCACAAATTAGAATATCATCCATATAGTGGACAATACGAGCTGTTGGAAACCGGTCTCGTACCGGCTGTAACACTTGGGCAACATAAAGTTGGCACATGGTGGGGCTATTAGCCATTCCCTGGGGCAATACTTTCCATTGATAGCGCTTATCCGGCTCTTCATGATTAACAGAAGGAATAGTAAAAGCAAACCTCTCCCTATCTTGCAATGCTAATGGTATAGAAAAAAAGCAATCCTTTAAATCAATTACTAATAACGGCCAATATTTAGGGAGGGACGACAAAACTGGGAGGCCCCGTTGAACGGGACCAAAACATTGCATCTGTGCATTCACAGCTCTTAAATCATGCAAAAGCCGCCACTTCCCTGATTTCTTTTTAATAACAAAGATAGGAGTATTCCAAGGAGAAACAGAGGGCTCTAAATGTCCCAAATGTAATTGTTCCTGGACTAATTGTTGAGCAGCTTGGCATTTCTCAGAGGATAGCGGCCATTGGGGAACCCAAACCGGTTCGACTGTTTTCTACGGTATGGGCAGCTGCATACCAATGGCTGCTATTAAAAACCCAGGGGGGTGCTGAAGGCGCCGTAGACGGAGGGACGGTCACTAAAGGCGCCACGGATGGGGGGGTAAGCGTCGCCGTGACCCTCTCCCCCTTCTTTCTTCTCTGCCTGTTTCTTTCTAGTTTACTTCCTCTCTTGGTGTCTGACGTCTCAGAATCCGAGGAGGAGGAGGAGGCTACTTTTAGTTTCTCTAGTTCCGCTGTTGGGTAAAGGGAACGTTTTTCTTCTGAGTTAACTCTCTCTGGACTCTCACCTTTTTCTTTAACTTTGGTACCAATTCTTTCTCCCCGCTCTGTTTCTGAGAGGCTATCTTGGGCTAATTGAAGGCAATCTCGACCCTGAGTCACAGCTTCTTTGCACCGGTCATCTTCTAAGCATGCACGAATTAATCTCCATAGTGGCATAACTCCCGGACTCAAACGGTCACGCTCCTTAGCCCTCTGTAAATCTTTACCGAGTTTCTCCCAGGACCGCGGAGTTAGTGATCCGGAAACCACATACCAGGGCGCATGACGGTCTACTTCTTTGATAAAGCCCTCTAGTGTACGTTCACTAACCTTTAATTTACGTGCTTTCAAAAGTGCCTGTAAAGGCTTAATCAAGGAAGTCTGTGCTCCCATATCTCAGGGTTAAATTTCTCAAGCCCAGTAACGCCTCCCTCTCAGAGCTCCTTACTTTTTATGGCTGCGGTTCTGACTTCGTCCCGTCCAGGACGGGAGGCTCCTCTGGGTCCGAAGAATTCCCGGGTTTCGGCACCAACTGTCGCGCCCACCGACCACCGACCCGCAGTGATGAGCAGACACGATTGAAGCCTTCCGCAGCAGTCTTTATTGTGCACACCAAGATTGAGAAAGAGGAAGCCCCGACCCACCTTTTGCTCTCACTATTATAGAAGGCAGCTCCGCCCTACCGGCTGTTCATAGGCCAGCCTTCTGATGATGTATTGATCATGCCTCTGGAGAGACTTACGGATAGGGCAAGGGCTTAGTCCACGCGCCGATCACGGGCCTGCCCATGTGCTGTATTACTGCGCCTGCGCAGGCGTCTGCGCAATTCAGCCAGGGGTGCGTGACTAACGTCACTACTGCTGACGTGCTCTCTCCCGCCAGGCGCCATCTTAAGGCCTCGCTGGACTTGAGCCAAAGGCAGGTCAAGTACAGGTCAAGTACAAGGCTCACAGCGGCTCACCACACCGGGAGAGCAGTCGAGGATGGCCCAAAGCTTTGGGACCCTGCACCCGCGTGGGAGACCCAGAAGAGGCTCCTGGCTTCGGATCGGCATAGTATCGGCCGTTGCGCTCACTTGGGGAGTGAATCATCGGATGGAAGATCTTCCTCTCTGTCTCTCCTCTCTGTATATCCGCCTTTCCAATAATAAATAAATAAATGAATAAATGAATAAATAAATAAATAAATATTTAGGGCCTGGCGGCATGGCCTAGCAGCTAAAGTCCTCGCCTTGAACGCACCAGGATCCCATATGGGCACCAGTTCATGTCCCGGTAGCTCCACCTCCCATCCAGCTCCCTGCTTGTGGCCTGGGAAAACAGTCGAGGATGGCCCAAGGCCTTGGGACTCTGCACCACGTGGGAGACCTGGAAGAGGTTCCTGGATATAGCACTGGCCGTTGCAGTCACTTTGGGAGTGAATCATCTGACGGAAGATCTTCCTCTCTGTCACTCCTCCTCTCTGTATATCTGACTTTCCATCAAAAATAAAATAAATCTGTAAAAAAAATTTTTTAAATAAATCTTAAAAAAAAAAAGAAAGAAAAAGGAAGGTTACCAATTGATTTCAATTTTTTGGCCTTGGCCTGGCCCAGCCGCAGTCACTGTGGGTATCTGGGGTGTACACCAGTCGATGGTTTCCAAGTAAGTACAAATTTAAAAATCAATTGATTAATAAATGTTGTCATTTTTTTCATAAATTCAGGGCTTCCTTTCCAGGAAATAAAATATTCTTGCATAAATTTCATCATGCATAGTCCTGCATGATGAAGTAACAAAAAACAAGTTACCTTGTCAGTTTCTATATGATCTCTAATTTTCATTCATTCATGTTTAAAATGTGGACTATTACTTTATTTACACTTAAAAAGACATGACTTGGAAAGAGGCTAAAGGTTCAAAGAAATGATGACTCCCTGTTCTGCTGACTGAAAAGGACAAGAAATGCCCATCAGTGAGCAGCAACGCGTACCAGGCAGGATCCAGGGTGAATGGTGGGGGTCAACAGGGCTGGCCATGAAGGCATAATTATTTCAAGTTAGATGATGGGTATGTGAAAAAATAATCATACTATTCTCTACTTTTAAATATATTTGAGAATTTCTGGGGCCAGCACTGTGGCATAATAGGCTAAGTTTCTGCCTGTGGCATTGGTATCCCATATGGATATCAGTTTGTGTCCTGGCTATTCCACTTTTGATCCAGCTCTCTGCTAATGTGTGGAAAGGCAGTGCAAAATGGTCCAAGTCCTTGAGCTCTGCATCCAGTTGGGAGGCCTGGAGGCCCCCAGCTCCTAGATTCAAATCAGCTCAGCTTGGCTGTTGTAGCCATTTCGGGAGTAGACCAGCAGATGGAAGACTTCTCTCTCTGTCTTTCCTTCTCTCTTAACTCTGCCTTTCAAATAAAAATAAATTCAATCTTAAAAAATAATAAGTACTAGGACCAATGGTTGCTGCGAACACCACTATACATAGGTATTAAATGAGGACGACCATTAAACAAAAACCAAAACAATAAAAATAACGTTCATTTCATTAAAACATTGCATGAGCTGGGGCCCAGCGCAGTGGCCTAGTGGCTAAAGTCCTTGCCTTGAACACCCGGGATCCCATATGGACGCCGGTTCTAATCCTAGCAGCTCCACTTCCCATCCAGCTCCCTGACTGTGGCCTGGGAAAGCGGTCGAGGACAGCCCAAAGCTTTGGGACCCTGCACCTGCGCGGGACACCCGGAAAAGAAAAGGTTCCTGGTTCCCAGCTTCGGATCGGCATAGCACCAGCCGTTGTGCTCACTTGGGGAGTGAATCATCGGACGGAAGATCTTCCTCTCTGTCTCTCCTCCTCTCTGTATATCTGACTTTGTAATAAAAATAAATAAATCTTTAAAAAAAAAATTGCATGAGCCAAATGAGGAAAGAGGGATTTTTTTTTTTTTTGTCTATCTGTGGTTTAATGCCACCTTCTCACTAAGTTTTTCTGAGTTTCTCACATCCCCACTGTCTGCCCCCATCATCACAGATCCTCAGTGAGAAGGCTGTCCGGACACCAAACATACATTGCACAATTCATCCTTCATTTCTATTTCCACATCTCACTGGTGAGCAACTAACAGTACAAAGGCACACAGGCACGTGGGCATTCACGAGGCAAATCGCATGTGGGGACGTGTGTTGCTGCTGCCTATGTGTTAACTCTGTAATGCACGATATATAAACTGAACAATGCAAACTGAACAACAGAAAAGAGACAAACACATTGCTAACCTGCACTTAAGAGCGTCAAGCTACATAGCACCATTTCCAAGGCTGGTAGTGTCCTTTCTAACTTATCCAGAATTGGGATCTTACGAAGTTGAGTATGTTGAGAATCACTTTCCTACAGCAAATGTCTATTTAACATTTTTGAATTTTGCAGTGAAAATTTTGGCAAGGTAGAAGCATATGTTAGGTGATTTGTGAGGCAACAAATTGGTGGCAAAGGCTCAAAGTGAAAAATGAAACGAGGTTTATTTAGATTTTTAAAAATATATATATAAATAACAAAATAACTGTGAAAACTGAAACAAAAACTGGTGTTATGTGATTAACCACTTCCAAGCACATTTAACTGTTAATATAAAAAATAAACTCTATCATTTTTACTTGCCTTTTCTCCAGCTTTGACTACAGGAATGTTTTTGGAAGCCTGAGGTCCTAGGAAAATTTCACAGCTATGAGGGTTACAGCCCATTCCCATGGGGAAAGACATTTTCTAATCTTGGGAGTTCTTAACAACTAGAACCCTCGGACCTCTCGTTAGGATCCTCACATGCGGCCAGTGCAGCCATCGCACATTCAAACACATTCCAACTTCAGTACGAGCAGTCTTCAGGCCTCTTCTGGCAGCCTGGCCTTGCAGTCACTGCTATCTTCCTAACAAGTAGCCTCCTGAGCTGCGGCGACACTGTGATTAGCAAAGCCAAAGTCACAGCATGTCGGACCTTTCCTCCTAGATGTGAGATGGTTGCTGGGGAGTGGGAGGATTTGCATCAAGCTCTTGTTCACGCTCAGGGTTGGTGGAAGGGCTGCCACCTGGCAGACACGTGGGCTCAGTGCTGGAGTGAACTGAGTGTACTTACCCAACACCACACAAGGAAGTTCGAGTAAATTAACAAGTCCCTCTGAACCAAGCCCCTCAAAACAGAGGCATATTTGGTGAGACAAGCTCACTGCTGAGGCCATGACCTTGGTTCACCTGGTCCTTTCCTGAAGAACCATGTCCATTTCCTGATTCAAGAGGCACCTCTGGCAAGGACAGAGCACAGAGGGGAAACTGAACTTCATGTAAGGCCATGCCACGTGGGATTCAGAAGTTGCAGCTGAGTCTACGGCATAAGAAGATGGCAAGCTTAGTAAGCATCCAGAGCTGGAATGAGCCAGGGCTGGACCACACTCCTGGAGCATCTTGACTAGGGCAGCTTAACGGCTGTTGCCCAGATGTCGTTGCTGGGGAGCGGGGGCAGGACCCATCCTTGGGGAACAGAGTGGCCTTTGGGATGGTCGGACGGCACCAAGTACTGATCCCAATCGTGCCTGAACAAGAACATTGTACAACAACTGTTTATTTCTGGCTCATACCAAGCAAGGTGTTTAGCAATTAATTCTGTTTCTGGGACTTAGCTTTCAAATCACTGATACACAAATCTGTCACAGAACTTGGCTTCTAGGAATTAGGCAAAAGAGCACTATTCCTTAACTATACTCATATAACTGGAGAAAAATGTAAAGAACCGCTAGCTAGCACTGTGGATAACCAAATATGAATATAAACATGACTCTCACTATTGCTAGATTCTGCAGCTTTGCCTGCTCACTGGAATGTGTTAGTGCCCACAAGATTACCCCTCCAGGCTCTTTCATAGATACCTGCAGACATACACACACAGTGGCAACAAATCCGAGTCATCAACATGCAATCTGTCCCACCCGAGATCACAACAAGGTCATATTTGCACTTATTTTCAGCACTTAGGACAAGGCTGTGATGTGCCTTGTGGAGAAACTGTTATGGAAGTTTCAATCAGGCATGAGTTGTAGCGCCATTAACAAGTTCCATGTTCATCAGTCAACAATACGCATTCGTTATATGTCTTTACCAGAAACACACATAAAATAAGGCATTGATTGGAGGAGAATGACACACTGTCAGATTTTCAGAGGGGATCTCGGAGATCACCTAGTTCGGTGACTTTCAGACCATAAGCCTCAAGGCAGATGTTCTGGGGGAGGTCTGAAAACAACAAAGTGCTTCCTGGCAATGCCAATCCATTTACCTTACATGGCGATTTATCAAAAGACAGCTGAGTTTGAGGGCCATATTCTAGCTCACTGCCTTCATTTCATAACTAAGTGAGACCCTGAAGACCTTACCCAGCTCATCAGTAGCTGTAGATTTCAGTAAGATACCTGGCTCCTAGCTCTCTAGGCCTTGGCTTATTGGGAGCTCGATGCCCGCCTGGGTCTTAAGCAGTCTCTACAAACAAGAACACAGGCTCTTTCTTCCTGTTAGGCACCAGAAGAGAATTGGGAAAGCCAGCCCATGCTTTAAATCAGCATTAATAGCTACACAAAATGGCAAGTTGCCACTTGAATTTCAGGTCCTTCAACTGTTAAAATAGGAGCATTACTGCTAGTGATACATGAAGACTAAAGAAAGACATGGGTCTGGCATTCTTGAAAATTGGAACCACAAACCCATAAGCAAGAAGACACAGTAGGGCCAGGCATGGTGGCCTAGTAAAAGTCCTCTCCTTGTAGGCGCCTGGATCCCATATGGGCACCAATTCTAATCCAGGAGGCCCCGCCTCCCATCCAACTCTCTGCTTGTGGCCGAGAAAAGCAGTTGAGGATGGCCCAAAGCCTTGGGACCCTGCACCCTTGTGGGAGACCCGGAAAAAGCTCCGGGCTCCTGGCTTCAGATCAGCTCAGCTCTGGCTGTTGCAGCCACTTAGGAAGTGAATCATCGGACATCATCGGATGGAAGCTCTTCCACTCTGTCTCTCCTTTTCTTTCTGTATATCTGACTTTCCAATAAAAGTAAATAAAAAGTCTAAAAGAAAAAGATACAGTGGTGGACCCCACCGACACAAATGCTTTATCAAGTTGAGAACTCAGAGGACGACACCGCGGAGCTTGCCCTGACCTGATCCGGATGAGAGCCGGGAGGGAGTGCTCAGCCTGGAGGTAATATTGTCGGAAAGGCTGCAGCAGGTGAGCCAGCGGGAACTCGTCTGGAAGGAAAAAGGCACAGTGCATCATCATCAGAAAAGGCGCCTCTGGGGTCTGCTTCTCAAGGTGAGCTGACGGGGCCTACAAGTGTCACGGTGTGATCCAGTGTATCTCTTCTGTACCTCTGATTCCACAACAGGGCCCAGAAGCTCAAGTCCGGAAGGTGTCACCTATCGCTACTTCTTTTGCACTAATTTGAAATCACCAACGATGAAACAGCTGTGAACCTAGTCTCCTTCTCTCCACTGGCTACAAGGGAAACTTACCCGGATCCCCAAACAACTTGGACTCAATTTCACGTCTTTGAAGCAAAATCTTCTCTTTTTCTTTCCTTTGTTTCTTTTCCAATTCTCTTTTCCTCTCTTCTTCTTGCTCTCCCTCCAGCATAACTCTGAGGGCTCTCTCTTCAGCCTCATAGAGCTCAGAGCGTTTCTTGATGAGTTTTCTCAGGCGCTGAAGATGATGTTCAAAAGCCTCATCTGCTGAGGCTGGCGGGCACACTCCTGGGCAAAAAGAACAAAAACACATTCTTTCTTGTTTAAATTTTTTATTGGAAAGACAGATATGGCAGGGAGAAGGAAAGACAGACACAAAAATCCACTGGTTCAGTCCCCAAGTGGCCACAATGGTCACAGCTGAGCTGATCCAAAGCCAGGAGCCAGGAGCCTCTTCCAGGTCTCCTGAGGCTTTGGGTCGTCCTCTACTGCTTTCCCAGGCCACAAGTAGGAAGTTGAAAGGGAAATGGAACAGACTGGATATAAACCAGCACCCATATGGGATCCTGGTGCATGCAAGGCAAGGACTTTACCCACCAGGCTATTGCACTGGGCCCTATTTATTTTTAAAAACTTATTTCTTATTTATTTGAAAGACACAGAGACAGAGGCTGAGCCAGAAATAACTTCTGTGAGCTGGAGTCTCGTCTGGGAGTCAGTTTCCCATCTAGGTGGCAGGAACTCAAGTACCTGAATTATCCTCTGTTGCGTCCCAGGCACATTAGCAGGAAGCTGCATCAGAGCAGGTGGGGCCTGAACCAGGCACTTCAATATGGTATATACATTCCAAGCAGCAGCTTAACCCATGCTACCATGACATTGCCCCTCAAACAGCATTCTAAAATGCCAACTTTTTCTAGTCCCCAAATCCATGTACTAATGAACAGCCTCAAATTCCAATCTACAATATAAATTTGCTTAGAATTTGAAGATTTTTCGAAGTTCTATCTTCAAAGGTTCAGTTTCATCTTTTTCAGTCTCCAATTGCTCTGACTGTACCCTGATTACTTTCTCCAATTCCTCCCTCTGGATCATGCCACTTAACTTTTGGTTTTTACTATTTCTACCGGTTTTGACCTTCCAATTGGGATAATGAGAAGTCTTAATCTTCATTGTTCATGGGGTTCTTTTACTGTCAACTCTCAATTCTATCTGTTGAGAGCACATTTAAAAGGTGAGAAAAAAGGCACACCTAACTGATCTCATGGTCTGTGCCAACTATGGAGTGACCAGCTGTTTGGGTTTACCTGCTGTTAGTGCTGAAAACCTCACATCCCGGAAAACCTCTCCTCCAGTAACAACTGGGATCATTGTCAACCGGACATAACTACGGGATCAGTGCAGTCAATACAGCTAATGCCACAACCGGGGACTTATGGTTACAGACTGGATACTAGGTGACATTAAAGAATTACTAGCAATACTTTTAGCATTATAAAGTCATCATAGTTGATGACAGGCAGTTAGGTGTTCTATGCACATGTGTAAAATTTTCCATAAGAAACAAATTTTAAGAATCCTAGAGTAGATCGAAGTTGTGTGCTCACTATTATAATCTCTTAATTCCATTTACTCAGAACTTAAAAAAAAATTCTAAAGATGTGTTTATTTGAAAAGCAGAGTTATATAGAGAAAGAGAGAGAGGTCTTCCATTTGCTGATTCACTCCCCATGTGGCTACAGGGTCAGGCTGGTCCAGGCTGAAACCAGAAGCCAAGAGCTCCATCTACTCTTCCATGTGGTTGGCAGGGTTCTGCCACCTTCCCAGGTGCATTAGCAGGGAGTTGGATCAGAAGTGGAGTTCAAATTCATCTACTAAGTTGCCAGAATAATATTTCCCAAGTTAAAATCCTATGCACTGAGAAATTTAAGCTGTCACCATGATGTTCTGCAATAATTTCATAGCTTCTTTAATTTTTCTTGAAAGGTCAGAGACTAAATGTTAAAAGCTTTGGAGCTGGCATGGTAGTGTAGCCAGCCAATCCTTTACTTTCAGTTCTGGTGTTCCATGTAAGTGCCAGATCATGTCTTGGTGACTCCACTTCCCATCTAGTTTCCTGGCTTATGGCCTAGGGGTTAGTGGAGATTGCCTTGGGACCAGGTACCCAAATAGGGGAAGCAGAAGAAGCTCCTGGCATAGATAAGCTAAGCTCTGGCCACTGCAGCCACTTGGGAAGTGGACTGTCTTGCATTCTCTGTGTAAATCTGGAAGATTAGCCAGATGAGTCGATGCACCAGCCCCTCATACTCTGTTTATTCGCATTATATATATATATCTGTATATATATATATATCTAATTTTAATTACATACAATTAAAAATATATATTTAAAAGATGTATTTCTTTATTTGAAAGACAGAGGTACACAAGAAGATCTTCCATCTGCTGGTTCATTCTACAATGGCCAGAGCTGTGCTGATTTGAAGCCTGGAGCTTCTTCCAGGTCTCCCACATGTGTGCAGGAGTCCAAACACCTGGGCATCCTTCACAGCTTTCCCAGGTTCATTAGCAAGGGGCTGGACTGGTGGAACAGCCAAGACTCAAACCAGTGCCACAGGCAGTGGCTTTACTTGCAATACCACAGTGCTGGCCCTTTATTATTTTTAAATTTATTTACTGCTTCCAACTCACTTCCATACTATCCACCTTTGTCCAGTCAACAGTTTTTCCTGTCTCTTTCCCTCTTAGATGTTTTCAACCTCTCTCAGCTCTGGCACTGAACTCTGTCTTAAGATCTTTGAGTAGGGCCCTACGTAGCCTAGTGGCTAAAGTCCTCTCCTTGCATGCACCAGAATCCCATATGGGTGTTGGTTTATATCCAGTCTCCTCCACTTCCCATCCAGCTCCTTGCCTGTGACCTGGGAAAGCAGTAGAGGACGGCCCAGAACCTTGGGACCCTGCACCCTCCTGTGGGAGACCTCAAATAAGCTCCTGGCTTTGGATTGGCTCAGCTCTGGTCACTGCGGCTATTTGGGGACTGAACCAACAGATGGAGGATCATTGTCTTTCCTCTCTGTAAATCTGAATTTCCAATAAAAAAAAAGTTAGAATAAAACTTAAAATTAACCACATGTTTAAGTCAGGTTAGAATCCCAGGCCGTGAGGCAGCCCTGCTCAGAGGACCAGCTTCATCTACAAGCATTTCCTCGAGGGGGTCTGCACATCGTGTGGACAGGCGCTAGAAAAGTGCTCCATCTCTACTGTAAGAACACAGTGCTGGTTAGCAAATCATTTCCTATTTGAGTCTGTTCACTCCCCAGAGGTCTATTCTTCTGATAGCTCATAATTCTTTCTTCCTGGACCAAAGTGAGAAAGGCAGATATTGAAAAACTTTGTTGGTTAATTCGCTTGGTTAGAGTTTACCGAGTCCCCGCCTCATGGGAGATCTGGGGCAGGGAGATATTCAACAGCAGCTTGTAGGCTTTGCTTTCTAGCAAAGAAGAGAAATGGTTGGGTGACACGGCAGATGCTATCTTTCCTCTGACCCCCAAGTCTCCTGGAGACAAAGGAATCATCTAACTCCGAGAGCCAGAGGGGAACTGACCACTCTGAAAGCTGTCATACCGCTTAGACGGTGAGCAAGTCACATTGGATGCACAGGGGTCCCACCCCAACACAACCTACTTGGGGTCTAAGGAAGCTGTGGTTTTTGTTCCTATGAGGGTACTTCAAAATGCCTACACTAAATGAATTTCACAGTTTATTGTGAGGGAAGGTACGTAACACAGTGATTAAATTGCTGCTTGGGAAGCCCACATTCTGTACTGGGTGCCTGGTTCAAGTCCTGGCTACTTTGCTTCTGATTCAGCTTCCTGCTAATGTGCAACCAAGGGGGCAGCAGATGACTGTTGAAGTAACTTGAGACCCTGAAATCGAGGTGGGCGACCAGGACTGAGTTCCTGCCTTCTGACTTCAGTCTGGCTTAGCCCCGTGGGTCACAGGCATTTGAAGACTGAGCCAGCCATGGAAGAACTCTTTCCACATGATTCTTTCTCATTCTCCCCCTGTGCCTCTCAAACAAAAATGAAAATAAATAAAGAGCTTGGAAAGTTAATTTTGCTACAAAAAATTGAAAAACTCACATATACAAGAGGTTTCAAAATGTTCACGAGAATGATTATTTAAAAATAGGTATTGATCTCAATTTCTGCATAAAATAAAACTTACCTTGGGCCCAACACTATAGCATAGTGGTTAAAGTCCTTATCTTGAATGCGCCGGGATCCCATATGGGTGCCGGTTCTAATCCCTGTGGCCCTGCTTCCCATCCAGCTCCCTGCTTGTGACCTGGGAAAGCAGTTGATAACGGCCCAAAGCCTTGGGACCCTGCATACATATGGGAGATCCGGAAGAAGCTCCTGGCTTCGGATTGGCTCAGCTCCAGCTGTTGCGGCCACCATAAGATGGAAGATCTTCCCCTCTGTCTCTCCTCCTCTCTGTATATCTTTGTGATAAAAATAAATCTTAAAAAAAAATACAACTTATCTTAATTCCTTTCTTCCACTATCATTTTGAGGTACCCTCACATTTTAACAAAGGAAACCATCTGCAACAACAGTCCCTACTAATCTGTATACTTTGAAATATCCCTGGCCTACAAACTACTAAGTAAGGCAGCCCGGTCCAATCCAAGTGCACATGAAGTCAGGGGTCACTGCAGCCCGGTCAAGGCAGGCACATCAGTACTTATCGCATCAGTGTTCGGTTTTGAAGCACAGGGAGATCTTCAAATGGTGAAGACGGGGTCAACGCCTTTGTAGACAAATGGGCCAGTAAGAACACATATCCAGACACACAAATGGAAGGCACCGACGGCATTCCTAGGACAACCTTTGCTGAAGGTACTTGGATTGCTTGGCACTCCCTCCAGAGGCAAAAGACACACCTTTTGGGGCACCAAATAAGGGCAGGACAGCTTTCATCTTGGCAGACACGTCCCAGCCATGACAAGCCCATTCTGAAAAGTGTAGCCAGCAATACCTGGGGTAGGAAGACTGAGTCATGGGATTCCCACGTTCAAGAGCCTGTGAGGCTTTCTGCTCCCAAGGTTCTGAAGCTATAGCTAACAAGCCTAGTGACTCTTCCAAAAACTATTTTGGGTGAGAAGCCAGAAGTGTTAAAAAAAAAAAAAAAAAAAGCAAAGTCCTGGTTACCTTTCCTGGCTGCGGCCTCCTTCCTCAGTTTCCTCAGCTTTTCCAAAGCCCGGAGAATATCCACCATCCTCTTGGTGTCTGCTTGTTTCTTCCTCACTTCAGATAAGACGCCATCAGCAGCAGCTTTGAGTTCCTGCTCCTGTGGGAGGAATGGTGCCATGAGACCCAGGGCCAGGAACATCCCAGTAGGTAAGATGTGGCATGATCCCGCAGTCCCCGGGCTCAAGACTGCTGAACCATTTCCTAGGCCTGATCCAACTTCCCTCTACAGCGTACCCCGACCACCACTGCAAACATCTAAAGACCACTATTCTATTCTTCCCAAATTGGTTCCCCTGCGAGTTAAACCACCCCAGTTCCCTGAGCCATTCCTCAGGCTCTGATATACAGTGGACAGCTGGAAGGACACAATGGCCTAGTGCTTGCCTGCAGTCAACAAGTGCCCTGTTGAGCAAATCACTGCCAACTCCAACCAGGCTACTTTGCTCCTTGCCTGCAGCTGCACCTGTTGCTTTCATCTGGCTCTGACCTTCCATTCCAGGATCATCTCAGATTTCATTACCTTATCTAGAAAGCCTCCCCTAAGCAATAAACACCCTGGGCTCCTGCAGCATCCCTCACCATGCTGTACTGACATGTTCCCTCAAGGGGGTTCTGTCCCATTCCTATTCACATTGACATCTGTCCTGCAGCTGGCATAGCACAGACCCTCCTTCACTGCCTGCCGAACAGTCACTGCCCATGGTGCATTTCACAGTGAGCTCACCCCACGGAAGGTGAAGACTGGAGGCATGGGAGCTGGGAACCCCAAAGGCACTTGAAGGTTGTGAAATATGCTAAGCAACTATTTGACTGATTTCCAGTTTAAGGTCTTCAGAGCAACAGACTTGGTAATCAGGCCACCTGGGCTCGGATCTGGGGTAGAAATGGTCATAACCCCGTTGCATGACCGCTGACAAGTGAACCTCTCTCTGCCTCGGATTCCTACCTGTAAAACTGGGTTAATTCCCCCTATCCCTCAGGGCTGTGAGAGTCAAGATCTGGTGTCTTCTAACATACAAACACATGCTCACAGTGAACCTGGTGACATACCATTTACCAGTTGTAAACTTGGGGAAGTCATTAGTGACCCAGCGGTCCATGAGGACGGGATGTGCCTTGCGGTAAAGCCCCAAGTTCTCTGTATTTTATTTGTCCTGTAAGTCATCGAGGGACAGTCCCGGACCCATGGTCTTGAACGCTAGCAAGTGTGGAGAAGTTGGAGCTTGGGACAGGTGAGATACCACGGTGTCATCACATACCTTGTGTTCACAGGACTATGTAAATTTTATGTACTACACATCAGGGACACAGATGTATAAGGTGGAATGAGGCGGGAGGACTATCTTTTACTTTACGGTTCAAGAATGAGGGTTTAGGCCGAAGAAAAACAGCAACTTTTGAGCCTCAGGCTGCTTCAGGTTTCACCACCCAGTTAACCCCGCGCGTGTCTGCAGCTCTCTCACCCGCTTCTTCTCTTCCACCTCCTGCACGCACTTGACTCTCCAGCGATCAATCTCCTGCTCGCGTTCCGCTGCTCGGGCGGCCTCGGCCTCCCGCTCGGCCTCGCGCTCCCGGGTCTTCTCGCGAAGCCGCAGCCGGCGGCGCCTCACCCTCTCCAGCCTCCGCAGCGCCTCACCCACGTAGGCGGGCTGGGTCAGCGGTTGCAGCTGCTCGGTTAGCTGGGCGCGCAGGGGCGCGGCCTGGACGTGCAGCAGGGCCCAGGCTGCGCCGTCGGCTTCGGCCTCGCGCAGGGCTTGCCCCAGCTCCCGCAGCCGCCGCACCAGGCGCAGAGCCCCGCGCAACCTCCCGCGCACTTCGCCGAGGCTGGGGCCGGGGGCCGAGCGTTGGGGCAGCGGGCAGCTGGTCCGCCGCGGGGTCCCGAACACCGCCTCGAGCCACTGCCGGTCGCGCAGACGCTGCAGCACCACGTCCCCGAGCACGTCGGGCGGCGGCGGCGCCTCGGGCCAGCGCAGGCTCCAGGGCGGCCCCGGACCTGCTGGCGGTGGCCCCGGCCGCTCGCTGGCCTCGGTGCCCGCGAAGGGCCGGCACTGGGACGGCGGCGGCGGGAGCGGCGGCGGTGGCACCGGGTAGAAGGCACCACTGCCACCGCTGCTGCTGCCGCCGCCGCCACTGCGGGAGATGTCCCCGGGACCCCGGGGCTGCAAAGCCAGGGGAGGCTGGAGGAAAGGGGCAGAGGCTCCCGGAAAAGGGCCGGGCCGCTGGGGCAGAGGCGGCGGGAAAGCCGGGGAAGGCAGCGGCGGTGGCGGGCAGCCGAACGGCGCAGGAGGCGGCTGCTGCGGAGGAGGCGGGCCCGGGCGGCCCGGGGCGAAGAAGGGCGGCAGGGCCATGCTGGCCACGGAGATGCTCAAGTGACAGGAGTTGTTTCCAGGGTGAGTCTTCCGGGCGGAAGTGACGTCCTCGGACGCGCGACGCCGGCGCGCCGAGTTCCCCCGGAAAGTCTGGCAAGGGGGTGGTCTTCGTTCCGCCTTCTAGCTTTTGGTTTGTAATTACTGTCGGTATTGAGCGTGGTTCCAGAAGCTCTCCCCACAGTGAGACCAAGCTGTTCGTCTTCTGTAGACTAGTAATGAAGAACCTTAGTTAAGTCCCTCCATCTTGGATGGGGCGCCATTTTGTCAGTTACGTGAATTAGTTTCGATTAATAAAAACCCTGCGCCGTTCTGCCTCGGGGCTCACAATCCTGAACCGATCGCTTCGTCGGGGACGACTGGGGCCCAGGCTCGCGCCTGAATAAACTGCCCTCGTGCGCTTGCATCGGACTCGGCCTCCTCTGCTGGTCTGGGGAACTTTGAGATCTGGGCATAACGTTTGCGGATGCTGGTTACCACGGTAACCGGAGGAGGGCGGAGTTTGCTTCCAACCCGGAACTGACGGCGGAATTCTGGCGGGCCGCTTGTGCTGTGAAACCACCGTTGCACCCAAGAGGGACACGAACCCACCCGCACCAAATAGAGGTCGAGGCGACCCCCGTCTCGGCTTCCGTGTCAAGGGGAGTTGAAAAAGTGCTGCACGTGTCTCCCTGGCTCTTGTTCCTCTGTAGCCGTCTCCCTCGCGTTCCTGCTACGCGGGGAAGGGAAGCCCGTGACCGCGGTTCCTTGGAATAAAGGCCATCTAACTTCCTTTTACGAATTCGGCCGAGTTATTCTTTCCCTGGTGGTCAGCGAATCTAACGGGCTCGTCTGGAATCCCCAAGGTCTCCAGGACCTCCAACCCTAAGGGCAGCAGTGGTGAGTCTTTCCTTTTGTTTTTGCCTAAGGGTCTATCAGTCACCCAGGAACCGTCCTGGTTCCACTTCTTTGACAAGGGAAGTTAAAGGCCTGAAATAGGGTCCTCTCTGAGTATTGGAGAGAATTAGAAGATCTGAAATAGGATCCTTTCTTCATTTTGGTTTTTCTCTTGAAAAATTGGTGTTTGTTTTTGAGTGTGTGTGCTTGCCTGACGACGATATGGGACAGATATTGACTGAAAGTAAAGGCCAGGGCACATAATTTGACGTTTAATGTAGGCTGGCCACCGAAGGCACATTTGATTTGTTTACTGTACAAGCTGATCTTATTCGCCCCCCGAACGGGACACCCTGATCCTCCAAAGTCTGTGCTGGAATTGATTGACCTAGATACCCATTTGCCATTGTCAGCAGCTCCTACAGAAACTATAACCAGATGTCATTAATGGACATATTTCAACACGGCCTAGACTCTGTAAAGATAATATTGGCGCCCTAGACATCAAAACCTGTTAACAATTACCAAGGTCTTCAGTCTACCAGATTCTGGGAGCACTTGCTTGCCTGAGAAACCTAAGTGTACCCAGGAAGGTATAGATTGGATAGAAAACCTACCCACGGTCCAATGCATAAATGATTGGTATCGATCTTTGGACTGTAAGATTATTCTTCCAGAGAAATTGGGCAGTGCAATTCCTCATAAAATGCATAACACCACTCACATGGGCACCCAAAAAATTCAAGATTTGATGAGACATGCCCAAATTAAAATCAGGGATGCATGCTCAAAAATTGAATAAATTGTTGCCAATTCCAAGGCCTGCCAGCTGACCAATGCTTTTAAGAGCCCAGCCAATCCAGACTGCAATTAGATAAGCCAGGGACATATTGGGAGGTAGACTTCTGAGGTCAAGCCTGGCAAATATGGATATAAATATTTAATAGTTTTTGTAGATACTTTCTCAGGATGGGTGGAGGCCTACCCCACTACACATGAGACAGCCCAGCTTGTGGCTAAGAAATTATTGGAAGACATCTTGCCAAGGTATGGATTTCCTGTACTGATAGGATCGGATAATGGGCCTGCATTTGTATCCAAGGTAATTCAATCCTTAACATCTGTTCTTGGGATAAACTGGAAATTACATTGTGCATTTAGACTCCAGAGCTCAGGACAGGTAGAAAGAAAGAATAGTACTCTAAAAGAGACCCTAATGAAATTAACCATAGAGACTGGCGGTAACTGGGTGTCCCTCCTTCCCTATGCCCTTTCTAGGGTACACAATTCACCCTATATATTAGGATTAACCCCCTTTGAAATTATGTTTGGAAGACCATCCCCATGATCCCCAATTTATGAGTGGATGTAATAACTAGATTTGATGATCATAATTTCCTCTGCTCTCTCCAAGCTCTACAGTGGGCCCATGTCTAGCAGAGACTGAAGACTTTTTATGAGACTGGACCACCCCCCGAGCCTCACGGCTATTGACCGTTGGGTGTTCGCCTGCCGCCACAGACACAAAAACCTTGAACCTTGTTGGAAAGGGCCTTTTGTTGTCATCCTGACCACCTCCACCGCTCTCAAAGTCGACGAAATTGCTATGTGGGTCCACAATACACACGTCCATCCCGCAGATCCCTTCCCTGCACAAGAAGACTAACTGCCAGAATGGAAGGCCGTCAAGGACAACAGCCCCCTCAAACTAAGATTTCAGTGCATCTAATCATATGCCTCACATTTGTTATGATTTCTGCTTGCAGGGGTTTGGGGTCCCCTGAGCCACTGAACCTTCATCAGACTTACAGGTGGGAATTGGTCCGGTGGGAAGATTGGACTAAAGTAGGAGAATTTGTGGGATCACTGGAAAGTGATACTCCTCATTTTGTAACCACCTTGTGTAAGCTTGTACCTCGCGAACCTTGCCTCAATTCCATCGGGTTTTATATGTGTCCTGCTGAGGGACCCAGTGATTGTAATTATACCAATCATTATTACTGTGCATACTGGGGATGTGAGACAGTGGCCAGTTCATGGGAACTAGACCCACAGGCCAAAGACAAAGATGTGAAAGTCGATTGGTGGCCCCCTAACTGCCGCCCATATAGAGGAATAGTTGCGGAAGCTGGGGGAAGTTTCTGTGAACAAATCAACATAAACATCACTGACCCAAAGGATCCTAAGTGGACTGTAGGAAAAGTATGGGGCCTCAGATACTATGAAGAGGGGCCCGACCAAGGCGGACTATTCACCATCCAGAGATTCCCAGTATTGGCCACCCCTACTTCAGCCTTGGGCCTAAACCAGACAATAGCACCTGGCCTAGATTTTAACACACTCTCCAACTCCTCAAGGCCAGATGGAGTTACTGACATGACTCCAATTTCCAAGCCCATGCCATCTGGCAATGCCCCCCAAAACTTTCTGTGAGAACTCATGCGGAGTACCTGGGCGGTTCTTAATGCTTCCCATCCAAACTTGACACAGTCATGCTGGTTGTGCTATGATGTTAGACCCCTCCCCCCCATTATGAGAGAATAGCAACACAAGAGAAATATAACAGTTCTTCTGATAGTAGTGCCTACAGCTGACAACAGAAAAACAATGTTAAACTTACCTTAAAATCTGTGGCCGGACAAGAATTATGCCTAGGTCAATTGTCCCAACCCCATGGCCAGCTTTGTAACGAAACAGGTGCCATTCTTTCTTTCTTTTTTTTTTTTTTTTATTGTTGCTTACATTGTATTATGTAGTACAGTTTTATAGGCGCTGGGGATTCCCCCCAGGTGCCATTATTTTTGCTTTTAACTACTTGATTCCCCCTGAAAATGGGTAGTGGGCCTGCTCCTCTGGGCTTTCCCCATGTGTTCGTGGCCAAGTCCTGGCCAAGAACAAGGAATACTGTGTAGTAGTATAATCAGTAAGTCCCTAGGATATATTATCACCCAGACCAACAAATTTCTCAGAGACTAGATAGCTAAATGATAAGTAGCAAGAGAGCCCCTCACAGCCATCACATTTGCAGTTCTCCTAGGATTAGGCTTGACTGGGGCAGAAACTGGAGAGTCATCTTTGATCCTTCAGAACCAAACGTGTCATGGGTTACAACAGGCCATTGCTGTGGACATAGAAAGATGAGAAACCTCAACATCTCACCTACAGGAATCCTTAACATCCTTAGCAGAAGTTGTCCTTCAGAACCACAGAGGATTAGATCTTTATCTTCAACAAAGAGGATCGTATGCAGCACTCGGTGAAGAATGCTGTTTTTATATAGATCACTCAGGAGTAGTAAAAGAATCTATGGCCAAAGTTTGAAAAGGCCTCGCTAAGAGAAAGCGAGAACCATCAGAAGGATGGTTTGTATCTGGTTTAATACTTCCCCCTGGTTAACTATCCTGATTTCCACTCTATTAGTCTCTTGTTCATCTTGGTATTGTTGCTTACTTTTGGCCCCTGTATTCTCAATAGATTAGTCTCCTTCATCAGAGAACAGAGTACAACTGATGGTATGAATATCCCAATATTGCCCCCTACAAGAGGGAGCCATGACTGGATCCCCTAGTCACAAGAAAAGGGGAGAATGAAGAATCTTGGCATAAGTCTTGCAGTCTTGGATGGGGGCACCATTTTGTCAGTTGAAGTTTCATTTGTAAAACATCGCAAATAACCGGTCAGCAGATGATAGCCTATAAGAAAACAACAGGAAATTCCCCAAGTTCCCCTGCCTGAGATAAGGTCCACTTGCTTCAGACCCACCAATGAGTGAATGCCAACTTGTATTTTTTTAAATGTCAACCAATCACAAGTGAATACCTGCAATTCCCCTTGGACTATATGAGCTGTAATAACACTGTGCTGTTCGGCCTCAGGGCTCACAATCCTGAACCACTGTGTCGGTGACAACTGGTGCCCAGGCTTGAGCTTAAATAAACTGCCCTTGTGTGCTTGCACTGGACTCAGTCTCCTAGTAGTCTTTGGGAACTTTGAGATCTGGACGTAACAGTAACACCTTGATCAAGCAGCAATGAAATTTGACTCCATCGAAGTCGTTTGGGAAGTTTGCTCCAAGGACTTGGGCCTTATCTGCAATCTAAAGGAGAAATAGGAGATATACGGGGGGGGGGGGGGGGAGCATAGTCTCCAACAACAGCAGCAGGCAAGTATATGTCTAGTTTGGACACTTATGGAAAATTTAAACATAATGGGAAACCACTGACTTGAAACAGAAGGTAAAAAGGTCATGCAACATGGTTGTATAAACTATTTAGAGATAATTGTGGATTGTCTCAAAATATGTGCATGCTTTGATGCTGGTGGTAACTTCTTGAAGAACTATAGTGCAGTATCGCAATGGGAATATTGATGAGGATTCAGTATTTACCTTTACCATACCCTCTTCTGTTTCTCCCCCCACTTTCTCAACCCCTGACATCTGTTGTCTATTTCCATGTATTTTTGGTCCTTAAGAAGTTTGTTTCCTTCCCCCACTACTAGTGCTCTTAATTTTGATGAAGTTCAACTTAAGATTTTTTTTTCTCCCAGAACTGTGTTTTTCACATCAAGTCTCATCTCTGGGCCTTCGATTCTTAAGAATTTCTCTTTTGTGTTTTTTTCGAAGCTTTATAATCACACTTACTATACCCTCTTTTGATTAGTTTTTGAGATTTGGCCAATGGACATTCTTTTTCCTTTTGCCTACGGTCCAGTTACTTAAACATCATGATTAAATCTATTTCAGAGTATGTTTCTCTGAGCAAAGTAACTAAATAATGGATGCCTCCTTATTTTCATAAAACATTTATTTATATATAATTTCCATGACAGGAGCTGATGAGAAAGACATGAGTTAGAAGTTTGCTCTCTGGGTCAGTGTTGTGACACAGCACATTAAGCCTCTACCTGTGACACCAGCATTGCATAAGTGCATCAGTTAAGTCCTGGCTGCTCCACTTCCAATCCAGTTTCCTGCTAGTGCGCCTGGGAAAGCAGCTGAAGATGATCCAAGTGCTTGGGCCTCTGCACCCATGTGGGGGACCTGGAAGAATCTTCTGGCTGCTGTTTTTGGATTAGGTCCAGCTTTGGCCATAGCAGCCATTTGGGGAGTGAATTAGGAGACTGAAGTTCTTTATTCCTTTCAAATAATAATAAATCCTTTAAAAAGTTACATTAAGTTTCTCAGAGGTTTTTATTTGAAGAGGAGAGACAAAGAGAGGATCTTTCATTCACTGATTCACTCCCCAAATAGCCACGATGACCAGAGTTGAGCTGATTAGGAATCAGGAGCTTTTTCCAAATTTCCCACGTGGATGTAGGGGCCCAAGGACTTAAGCCATCCTCCCCTGCTTTCCCAGGTCATAAGCAGGGAACTGGATCAGGACTAGAGCAGCTGGTAGATGAACCTGCACCCATATGGGATGCCATCGCTAAAGGCAGATGATCGGCCAGATATACCACCACACTAGGCCCCAAGAAGTAATGAGGTTTGATCTGTAGTGCACTAAATTTTTAAAAAGGGAGCAGCTGCTTACCTTCAGGGGCAACGGCTTTTTGGGTCATATCATAAGAACCAGAGCTTGACTCCATTTGCCAAGGCTCTCTCAAGACTTAAGTGGCTGGCTTACTTTGCAAGGTTTAACTGTATTTTTCAAATGATTAGCCAGTCAACAGTTCCGTTGAATAGTATACCTTTTCCTAACTTGAAAGACCACTGTATTATTCAATTTATTTGGATTTATTTTCCATTGTTTTCCCTGTTCACTTCTACACTGTTACATACATGTGTTTTTTTAATAAAGATTTATTTTTATTATTTTTTTATTGGAAAGGCAGATTATACAGAGAGGAGAGACAGAGAGGAAGATCTTCCGTCTGATGATTCACTCCCCAAGTGAGCGCGCAACGGCCGATGCTATGCTGATCCGAAGCCAGGAGCTTCTTCCGGGTCTCCCACGCGGGTGCAGGTTCATCTACCAGCTGCTCTAGTCCTGATCCAGCAATTTTAAGATGTATAGAACCCGGTTGTATATAAACTAAAATTGAAATGTCAATAAAGTAGTCACAGGATGTGGTTAAGAACTTGCATTTTTTTGTTAACATATTGGTTACTCAATACTATGTCAATTAATTCCATAACATTATAAATTGTTGCTGATGTTATGTTGGGGCTTTTAATTAATCGGGATGATACTTGGCTGGCTCTACCTTCAGACCAGAGAAGGTCTCCTCAACAAGCCACTGAACTTATCTGGACAATAAGATGCTGGGCTCTATGCTTGGTATATGCTTGCAATGAAAGAATCTCAACTGAACTTGAACTGTGGCAATGCAGCAAGGTGGAGGAATCCACCATGGGGGGAGGGCTAGGGGAAGGGTGGGGAGAATCCCAGTACCTATAAAACTCTGTCATATATTACAATGTAATTCATAAAAAAAGAAAAAAATATATATATATACATAAAAACAGAAGCAGCAGCACAATCTGAGTGTGAATTATCATTTTTCTTGTTTGTTTCCATATAGACTTTAGAATCAAGTTTGTAAGCAAGCATAAAGTTTCTTAACTAGAAGACCAACTGGGACTGTGCATTTGGCCTAGTGGTTAAAATAGCGGACAAGGTACCTGTGTTACACATCAGTGACTGGGTTGGATACAGGCCCTGGCTCCTGACAGTGTGCTACTAATGCAGATCCCGAGAGGCAGCAGTGATGGCTCAAGTAACTGGGATCCCGCCATGCATGTAGGAGACTTGAATGTCCTAGCCTCCACTCTAATCCCAGCTCAGCCCTGGCCTCTGCAGGCATTTGGGGAGAAAATGAATGGGAGTTGTCTCTGTCTCTAAGCTGAACAGACATCCCAACAGCTTCCATCTCTGAATCAAAGATTTTAAATGAACTGGAGGGCCCAGTGTGGTGGCCCAGTGGCTAAATCCTTGCCTTGCATGTGCTGGGATCCCATATGGGCACCAGTTTGTGTCCCAGCTGCTCCACTGCAATCCAGTTCCCTGCTAGATGGCCCAATGCCTTGGGAGGACCCTGCTCCCATGTGGGAGACCCAGAAAAGGCTCCTGGCCTCAAATTGGTTCAGCTCCGGTGGTTGTAGCCACTTGAACCAGCGGATGCAAGATCTATCTCTGTTTCTCCTTCTCTCTGTAAATCTGCCTTTCCAATAAAAATAAATGGAAGGAAGGAAAGAAGCAAGGGAGGGAGGCAGAGAGAGAGAGAGACAAAGAGAAAAAAACTGGAAAAAGTAAGATCAATTTTTAGTTCTGCTGTGGCAGGGGTGTGGACTTGTTTACTGATGAAAACTGATTTGAAAAAGAGGAAACTGATGAAATCAAGAAGTACTGGATAAATGTTCAGTCGTGTTTCCTTCCGTTAATTTTCTGCAGGGCTTGTTTTCCCAACAATCTAAAATGTACATCCAGGGGCAGGTGTTTTGTTTAGCCGTCAGTAAGGATGCCAATGTTCCATATCTGAATAGTTGGGATTGAATCATGGCTCCACTTCCAATTCTACTTCCCTGCTTATGTACTCCCTGCCTGGGAGGCGGTGGGTGAGCTGGATTCCTGTGACTGACATGGAAAGACCTAGATTGAGTTCCTAACTTTGGTTCAGGTCAACATTGACCATTGCAGGCATTTGAGGAGTGAACCACCAGATGGAACTTCTGTGTATCTGTCCCTCAAGTTAATAAAATTGCCCATGTAATCATTCCCTCCCCAGTGGCTGCAACCAACTTTTAATAATGTCCCAATGCTTCTATAAAAATGTAAAATCTACACTGGCATATAAATTATCCTGTGTTTAATCATTTATAAGCTGGGCCTTGGCTAAAGTTCCCCGCCTTACATGTGTCGGGATCCCATATGGGCACCAGGTCATATCCTGCTGCTCCACTTCCCATCCAGCTCCCTGCTTGTGGCCTGGGAAAGCAGTACAGGACGGCCCAAAGCCTTGGGACCCTGCACCTGCGTGGGAGACCTGGAAGAAGCTCTCAGCTCTAACCACTGTGGCCACTTGGGGAGCGAACCAGTAGATGGAAGATCTTTCTGTATCTCCTTCTCTCTGTATATCTTACTTTCTGATAAAAATAAATAAATCTTTAAAAAAAATTATAAGCCAGCAACTTTAAAAAGCACCACAGTAAGTGTTTTTCTTTTTTTTTTTTTTAAGTGTTGTTATCGTTAACAAAACAGGATTGGTCTTCACACCAGTGGAAATTAAGGTGTAGCTGGAAAGGCAAACAAAATGAATAAAAATCTGACAATTCGATACAGGACAGGAAATAAAAGGCAGTGAATAGATGTCTCTGAGAATGAACCAGGAGGAAGGATAATGTAAGTAGAGACAATAACAAAAAAGCTAAAGGCCTAAAGAAATCAGAAGGAATGAGGAACTCAGGCACATACATGGTGACTGAGCTTTGGTTAGACGGACCCTTTAGTTTTATCTAGGCAGACTGGATGATATACTGCAGGCAGATTTATAGAGGGAGGTGAAAAATCCCATCTGACAGTTTGTCAAACACAAGAGCTAAGTGGTCTTCAGCTAGATGCAGAGGGGAGGGGACATAGTAACAGAAGTCATAGCTGTCTCCTATTTCTTTTTTAAGCCTTTCTAGTTGCTGTTTCCTATCTCTGAACTTTTAAATACTCATTATCCTTCTCTGGTAACTTCCTGCTTGTTCTTCCAGACCCAGCATGGCTACGATCTTCTGTGCCATCACACC
Organism: Ochotona curzoniae; assembly: GCF_017591425.1. NCBI lineage: Eukaryota > Metazoa > Chordata > Mammalia > Lagomorpha > Ochotonidae > Ochotona > Ochotona curzoniae. Next base: position 463,770 of record NW_024467060.1, read on the forward strand.
GGGCACCTATCTCACCTCCACTAGTACAAATCACTGAGGTTTGTGCTTGCCTAACCTCCAAGGGCAGTAAGCTTGAAAAGCAGAGTGCCGGTTCCGTGCAGGGCTTGTTAAAGACTGGAGCAAGGATTTTCACCAATTTTCAATGTAATCTTCACTGAAACTTCGTGCAAAGCTACAATGAGAACTGACCAGAGGGATACCGGACAGCCACGGATTAGCCAATTTGCAGAATGAAGCAACGCACTTGTCATTCCTGCTCTTTTAAAAACGGCGCTGTCCAGACTGTACTTGTAGTCAATGGAAAGTACCCCTGCACTGCTATAGAGTATGGACATACCACCACTTGGGCTTTCATTTCGTCCTTTTGTTTTATTGAAATGCCAAAACATTAAGTTCCAAAATACAAACTGTAATTATATTTAGCTGTGTTTGGGTTAAAAACATTGATTATGCTTGATCAACAACTTTCAAAACTCAGTGTAAGCAGCTGTGACTAAACGTCTCCCAGCCCATTTCTGGAAAATCACCGTTATATACTTAAAAACTACTCCCAACTTCCACTCTACAAAAAGGAAAATGATGCTGTATGAGAAGAGAGCGGGCAAAGTTATCACCTGAAAGACTTCCTGAGAAGAATCTGGAACCATCACTAAGGACTCCTGTTTTCTATTCCAGTCTACACCCGACAGGCTTAAACACTTACAAAAATGCAATTCTGGTTTTTCCAACCATAAACAGGCACCTCACATCCCTTTTATTACATTATAGAAAATGCAATATCTTATCAATAGGATTTACAGTCAATTCATAGTTTAAGGCTCATAAAGAAAAAAGGAAAACTCAGAACTCCTGAAACATGAAAACAAGTATTTAAGGGTGTGCTGACTTGAACAGTATCAAATGAGATTCAAGTGAATGAATAATGCAGAAGCTTGCATCATTATAGTAGAAAAAAAGCTTAAAAGATACTAAAATATATTAATATTTATGGAATTAAGTGATATGTTTTTAAATTCAAAAATCTCCCTCTCATTTTTAGTTTTGCTAAGTAATGAAAGTTAGTAACTTCTGCTTAGTGTGAGCACATTCACACTGACTGATAGCAAAACAAAGACGTCAACGTTCTATTAAGTTAAACCAGCCCTGCACCCTACCCCCACCTAGACAAAAACAAAAAGCCCACAAACAACAACAACAACAACAAAACCCGAGTGTACAACAGAACACTCACTCATTTAGCTGAGCACCTGGCTGTCACTGTGATTGACAGAATTAGATGGGTCGTTCTTTACTGAAGATGTAAGCCAGGTTTCAGTTTGTCCACTCACCTACAGTGCTAATATGGAGCAAAGATGGCAAATGATCAAAAACAAAATGACCTTTTAAAAAGTGCCAGCTGGGAAGTAAGTGTCATGCATTAGCAGTTTAGACTAAGATTATAGCTAAAATCACTGAAATATAGCTTCTTAGGGTGTTTTTCCATGAAATTTTTAACTATTTGGAAACATCTGACCTTTATGATGACTAAAATTCTTGTATTTTCTGGAGGTAAATGTGAGTAGAAAAAGGTAACACTAAAGAATAGTATGCCAATATTTAATTTTAAAGAATTTATTTTTCCATTTGTAGAGTATCATTATTGTAAAATCCATAGTTATTGCAATACCTGCATTGCTTCAAAGAACTCCAAAGAATTTTGTTGAAGCATATTTTTTAAAAAATGGAACCAAAATAATGTACATTTTATCTCTAAACACTGTGTTATTAGAGTCCACGTAATGTTCTCTGTATAAATCAATGTGATGTTACTATAATATACATGATCTGATTCTTATCCTAAAGGCTTCTGACCATGTATGATATCCAAGACAGATCCAATGCCTTTAATGTCAGACTGCAGAAACAGTTACGGCCCTAAACAACGGAAGGAAGAGCTGGATATACAGGAGGGTCTGACGGTTTAGCTATTGGCAGCATCTGCTTGGCGAGGCCATCCTTCCTCTTCAACTCCAGAGTCGTACTCCTCTTCAGGGGATTCTTTTGTTGGAGCCCTACAACACAAAGCCATGTCTGTTTGTTTTTCAGAGATAAAAATTAGAGGAGTTATTCCCAAAATAGATTAGTTTCCCTAGCTTAAAAAAAAATCTGCAAAATCAAAAAACATCAAGAATACTTTTAACATTTTGGTTACTTAGAGGTGAAAACTTACATTTAAGCATATGTGTATGGTAAATAAACTGACTACCTCTGACCAAAACTATTTCAAATTAGTCAAAATTAACACATAAGCCACCATAATTCATTTAAAATGACCTACCAATACCATTAAACAATAAAAATAAAAAACTGCTGCTAAATAACTAAGTCTGTACAAAAATATCATGGAAAAAAATGACTAAAAAATTGAAAAATAATTAAGGTTGTTCAAAACCAATCAACTTAAACCGTAAAACTAACATACTTGGTGACTGAGTTTACTGGAAGACTAACCTTTGCTGAGCACTGAAAAGAAATGCTGAATAATTTAGAGATCAATACACTATAGCTTACAAGACAAATTCAGCTCCTTGTCTACTTGTGTTAAGGCAGATGTACTGGAATTCAAACAAGCTCCACCCCTCACACACTGGCTGCTTTCCCCCTCTGAGCGCAGTGTCCCTGCAGAGCACACAGCTCATAGGTATTTATCCAGCACTTAAGGCAGCTGGCCCCCGACATAAACAAAGCAGGGAATGTCAAGCAGTGGATCAAATCTGTTAACTGGTGTTACTACTGAGAAGAAACATTATGAAACAAAAATTTTGGTATTATGTATGAGAGCTGAATGGGATGTGAGACAGACTGAACTAGTTTGCTGCACATACTGGCAAACTAGGATAGGGGGCGAGCCTAGTGGGGGTTATTTTGGGTTGCTCCGACGGGGCTGCAGCTCCCACTGGTTTATGTGAGGGCCAAGTGTGTCCTGGGCAGAACCAGGATGGACTGCAACACCCAACGGTTCACGTGGAGGACAGCGCTGGAAACGGAGCTGACCCAGCAGTTCCATCCATCAGCTGATCGGGGCAATGGACTGTGCCAGGCCCTATACTTCTAGTACATACAGGAATCTGGTCTAGGAACATCTCAGACAAAGTCTCTTTGGGGAGCTCCTCAATCAAACTGCCAGACTCAGAACCCTAACCATGAAAAGACAGAGGACAGAACAAGTCAATCAACCACCTCAGCCATATGTTGGCAGTGAAAAACTGGGCAAACGGAGACTCTATGATGGACTATGTCAATCAGTGGATTCTTCAACAACCTCATCGTGAATGGCAAGACTGGCAGCAATTAATAACTGGTGAACTATCACAACCACTTGAGCAAGTATCTCAGAGCATGTCCCACATCAGGGACCTGGGGTGGGTGGGAAACTGGGTGGGGCTTCTCTCATTATCTCTCCCTTTACCCCAGAGATGTGAAGCAAACAATGTGGAAATGATAGTCTTACCCACTTTTCCTGTAACCCTTGAACGTTTTTACCCTAATTAACTATGTAATGATTGTCAAAAATATAATTAAAAAATGGAAAAAAAAATTTGGTCTTAAGAAAGATATGAAAAAAAGGTCATTTGTTAATTATATCAACTTTCAAAATGAGGAGCCAGCATCATGATAACTCCATGTTAAGCCTCCACCTGCAATGCAGCATCCCATGTGGGAGCTGGTTTGAGTCCCTACTGCTCCACTTCCAGTCCAGCTCTCTGCTAACATGTTCAGGAAAGCAGCAGAGATGGCTCAAGTGCGTGAGCCCTACCAACTGCGAAGAAGCTACAGGCTACTGCTTTGGTTTGGCATAGTCATGGCCAATATGGCAAATTGGGGTATGAAAAAGTGGATGAAAGATTCTCCTTTCTCTGTCTCTTTCCTTTTTTCTCTGTAACTATGCATTTCAAGTAAATAAAAAATAAATCTCTAAAAGACTCAAAAATAATATTTTATAAACTGAAAACTTCTACAGAAAATCCGAGTACTGCTTTTCTTATCAATATAAGCACTGTTATTCTATATGAAAGAACAATAAATCACAACACAAAGGACCAATAAGAATCTTAAATTTTTGATCTGTTCTGGTTTGAAAATACACTTTACCGAATGTATCCTGGTTCCTTTTTTCCTTCTACTACTTCTTTGTCAACTTCCACACAGACAATATCAGAATTAGGGACTTCAAACATCGGTTCTAGTAACAGTTTTTCCTAGAGAGATAAAAAATAATAAACCACATGGAAAACAGATCAATTGCATACAAAATTCTATAAGCTAAACATTGAATATTGCTCACTGAAGAAATACAATTGCATGTCTATGATACATCAAAATTCAATGTTAAAGTCACCATAGAAGCTTTCATATTCTTTATGTTAAAGCAGCTTCTAGTTTAATTTTTTCATTCTCTAAGGCAGGGCTACTTGTCTGCAGTTCTGCCTATTTAGGGACATGCAGCTGTTACTCAGAAGCCTATCTGGCATTACGTGATGGAGAGAGACAGTCAACTGGTAATTTTTACTTTGAAAATAGTTCAACCTTAAATCATCTCTACTAAACTCTTCAATTTGAAACTGCGACTTCAAATGAGCATTTTTCTCAAATGTTGTAGCAGAAATAAAAGTTATTTACTATAGGAACCCAGCTTTACCTACAGTTAAGGGCTAAATTATATTCCTTCCAAAGGAAGGGAGTCGAGCGAGCATATTAAATTCCCTAAAAAATGTGAACTGTATCACCCACTCTTGTAATCTCATGGTTATAAATCTGTCTTTAACACTTAAGTCCAGACCTCTATCAGAGGGTATAATTCCAGGTTTATCTGTGACAAAGGCACTGTTCTAATCAAGTCTTACTGAGATGAGAGAAGTGAGAGTTAACAGTGAAATCTTTAAAAGCTATAGGTGCTTTCTTGCAAACATGTAACAAAATAGTAGCCCATTATATAGCCAGACATGGAGGGCAGGTGAGAGAACTCTAGGGATTAGAGTGGGTGTTGTTAGGATCTGTAACAAGAAATAAGTTCATACCATCATCAAGAAATTGAGGATAAAATGTCATGGTATCTACATCTTACAAACAAGTGAAAAAAATGTTCAATAGGCTTAAAAAATGATTGTGGGCTTATTAAAAAAGACCCATGCAGAATGTCCTGAAATTCTCCTTTCCACAATCCTTTGTTCATTAATCATAATATATACATGTGCTTTATTCTGACCATCTTAGTTTCTTTTGGAAAAAGGAAAAAGCAAAGAAAGCAAAATACATTCCGGACCACTGAGTCTTTCGCGGCTGTTTTTATTACAGAAAAACTCAATCTTCTAGATATATTCCCAAAAGAAAAATAGGTTAAGTTTAATACTCTCAAAACTCAGACCAAGAAACTGCTGGGGTCTGTGCAGTAGGTGTGGATGACACGAAGGTGTGAAGAGAACAGCTCCCTGTTTGGCAGGGCCCAGGGGAGCTTCCAGCTGTTAGGCAAGGCCTGGCGGAAGTCTCTCTGACCACCTTGATGCTGTTTCACCCCTTGGTTGCATGGACACTCAAGCACCTGACTAAGAATTCTGTAATCTATTGAGGCATTGTTGTTTGCCCCTGTGAGACAGTTTTTGTAACCGATGTGAGCTTGAGAGTTAATGTCACTGATAATGTCTTGGTGAGTGGGCCTTTGACAATTTACACACAGGAGCACAATTAAGCCCATGCCATTTCTGGATACCTTATTGTGTAATTTTGCCATTGCCTCAGAATCTGGCCCAGACATGTAGCACACCTTCTGGGAAAGGGCTTGATATATATCCTAAATATTAATGCAAATGATGGGAGTGAGAGCTGAAACTGCTATGGCAATAAATATAGTTATTGTTATCTCAAAGGCTAGTCTGTCTTTGCAATTTTTTTGGAGCATAGAAAATGTAATTGTTTTAGCTGCTTTTATAATTTTTAGCTAGAGGAATTAAGGATGCTTTTATTAAGGAAATATGCTCTTATTGTTTTATTGTTTATGGGGTTGTAGAGCCTATAGTTGTAGGGGGATTTAATATTTGAAACTTCTGTCTTGGATTTTATGTTTTTTCCCTTGTAACCTATTTTTCCTTTAAATAATGGGTAAATTGTAGAAATAGAAATGTGGTAGGAATGTAATACTGATTAACAGGTAATCACATGTGCCTTGGCCTTAGAGTCCTGGCTGTCGCTCCATGGCTACTACTGAAGAATGAATAATGGCTTGCTTTGAAGAATAATGAGACAGTATTTTGCAGAATGATCTTTAGGGTCACCTGCTTAGCCCTGAAGTGCAGACGGAATGACCAAATGTCTGTACATGCCCCCTTAGTCTTGAAGTAAAAATAGAACAATTAGTTGTTTGTGTAGAGGCTTGCAATGTGTCTGAGTAAATAAAAAGGACAGCTTCTTCTTGAGCTGCAGCGAGAGCGCATGAAGTGACAGTGTCTGTGTCTTTCTTTATCGCCGACTCCATGCACCCTTCCCGAGCTCCGAACTTGGCTGGAGCTGGACTCCGGGAGAAACTATCTTTTTTGTAGCATAACTTGACTTACCATTATGGACCGAAGGCCTCGTGCACCTGTTTTTCGTTCTAGTGCCAATCTGGCTATGGCTTTCAAAGCATCCTCAGTAACATTGAGTTCACACTAAAAACACATGAAAGATAAATCAGAATTTAAATAATTATTGTAACATTTCCTAATTACACAGCATTTGTTCTATTAACTGTCACTACCTGCCACTTTTGTTAATCTTAGAATCACAGTATTTTAGAACCAAACGAAACTAAAGCCCTTACTTCACAGATAGCCAAGTTCCAGAAGGTTAACTAAATTAATTCAAAGTCAGAAGCTACATGTGGCTACAATGGCTGAGCTGAGCTGATCCGAAACCAGGAGCCAAGAGCTTCCGCAGGGTCTCCCATGTGGGTGCAGGGTCCCAAGACCTTGAACAATTCTCTACTGCTTTCTCAGGCTACAAGCAGGGAGCTGGATGGAAAGTGGAGCAGCTGGGACACGAATCAGCATCCATATGGGATCCCAGTGTGTGCAAGGTGAGGATTCTAGCCACTAGGCTTTTGCACCAGGCCCTTCTAACATTTATAGACCATTGAATGCACATGGTGCTAAGGAAGCACCGCAGACTACGGGGCCACTGAAGAATCTGAAGCAAGCGAGTAAAACTATTAGCCCAACTAGTAAAATAAATATTTAAAAACATATTTGGTGGGCAATGAGCTCAATGAAAATACGATCCACTTGGGAGCAGAGTAGAAAACAATTGATCCAAACATGGATCAAAGGCAAAAATGACAAAAGGGCTTAACTTTGAGTTAGTCAAAAAGAGACTGCTATTTTCAGAGAGTTCAAAAATCCATTCTGTGTCAAAGCATGTCTTAGCCACTGCTTCTAACCCAACTACTCTCTAGCGTGCCTGGGAAAGCAGCAGATGGCCTGCTTGGTTCCTGCCAGCCAGTTGGGAAACATGGATACAGTTGCTAACCCCAGCCATTAAGGCCATTTGGGGAGTGAACAAGCAGATGCAAGATCTCTCTCTGCCTGTCATTTTGCCTTTCAGAACAAAGTAAAACTTTAAAAACAAAGTAAAACTTTATATAACAAAGGTATGTGTGAGGTCTTTGAAAAGCTCATGATTATGGTGTTTATTTTTCCTTATTAAGTTATTTGTAAGAGAATCAGAGAGAAGAGAGACAAACATTTTCCATCTGCTGATTCACTACTCCCATGGCTGCAATAGCCAGGTCTGGGCCCAGCCACAGCCAGAAACTCCACCCTATCTTCCACATGTTGTCAGGGGCTCAAGCTCTTGGGCTGCCATCTCCCCTGCCTTCCCATCACCAGGAAGCTGGATGGAAATCAGAGCAGCTGGGACTCAAACTTATGCTCTGATAGTGGATAATGATGTCATAAGCAGCAGTCCAACAACCCAAGCATCACAATGCTGGCCTCACAATACATATTTTTTGAAGACTTCACTTACTGAGAAGTCAGAATTACAGAAACACACACAGAAAGAGATTTTCATCCACTGGTTTACTTCCCAGACGTCTCTGTACCCGACAGGGTTTAGGCAGGCCAAGGCCAGGAGCTTCATCAGGGTCTCCCATGTGGGTAGCAGAGGTCCTAACACATGGCCTGACCTTCACTGCTTTTCACAGGCACACTACCAGGGACCTGAATTAAAGTGGAGCAGCTGGGACACAAATAAGAACCCATATCAGATGCTAACGTTGCAGATAGCAGCTTTTACCACAATGCCGGACCCCATGATATCTTCAAGTCAAATTCAAGTTCTTCCCTAGATTTCTGAGAAAAGCTCCTATGAAAGTTTATACAGTAATGTAATTTAGAATATATTCATTATATCAAGGACAAAAGAACAATCCCACGTGTCTGACTTGAAGACATTTCTTTCTATATCCTTGAGATTTATTCGACAATGATGATTTTAATTTTTTTTAAAGGAGGCCAACTATGACAGATCTAATGTAGCAATGTATCTTCCTTCATTTTTAGATTCAACATTCAGTAAGGAATAGGCTGATTATCACAGATGAGCAGGATTTATTTTTAATCTGCTGCAACAGTTTGTACAGAATTTCAATAGCAAGAAAATCAGATTGATGAAAAATTAAAATCTGACCTTATCCATGCTGAATAGAGCCTGATACTGAGGGATAACAGCATTCCGTGGCTCGGTTAGTATTTGTACAAGTGTTTTCTCATCTAGGCTGTGTAAAGGAACCACCACAGGCAAGCGTCCCACAAACTCAGGAATCATGCCAAATTCAATGAGATCCCTGGCTTCCACATGTCGTAAGAGCCGGTCTTTTTCTTCAATGTCTTGGTGAGTATTTGACTCCCCACTTCGATTAGCAAGGTCTGCAGCAGCTGCAGCTCTTCTGCCTTTTCCTAGGTTAGATGGTGTTCCAAATCCAAGATACTGTCAAAGAAATTATACATATTATTAATATGGATCAAGATGCCTATCTCACATGATCTTTGCAACAATTCTACAAGGAAGGTTCTATTATCATTCACACAAAGGAAAAACAGACCAAATAAATAACTTGTCCAAGGTCTTGTTACTATAAATGTTGAAGCTGACAAATTTTTTTTCTTTAGAGATTTATTAATTGAAAAGTGGTGTTACAAAGAGGGAGAGCCAGGAAAAGGGAGAGAAAAAGGGGGAGGGAGAAAGAGATAGAGGTAGTTAGATCCCATCTGCTGGTTTAATACCCAAATGGTCACAATGGCCAGGGTTGGGCCAAACCAAAGCAAACAGCCTGGAATGGAACTCCATCAAGGTCACTCAAGTGAGTAGCAGGGGCCCAAGCACTTGAGCCATCTTTCACTGTTTTCCCAGGTGTATTAAGCAGGGAGCTGCACTGCAAGTGGAACAGCTGGGACTTGAACCAGCACTCCTAAGGGATACCACTGTCATTGGCAGTGACACACTCTGCACCACAATGTCTGCCCTAAACCCAGGATTTGAATTCAGATCTGTCTGTTTTCATAACTGAGAACCTAATCTTTATTAAATAACCAACTCTCAAATAATAAATTTTTTCATTTAAATTTTTTATTTGAAAGCTGGAGTTGTATATATGGAGAGTCTTCTATCTGCTTAGGGAGTGAATCATCAGATGGGAGATCTTCCTCTCTGTTTCTTCTCCTCTCTGTATATCTCACATTCCAATAAGAAAAAATAGGTCTTTAAAAAAATTTAAGAAAATGTATATCGTAGCCTTTTGTAACTAAAGCTAATTTTGCAATATTATAAACTAGAGTAGTACCTATACAATAAGCATTTTAAATAATTATCAACAAATCTCTTAAGTCGCTATTAAGCACTCTATTATAATTACCATTAAGAGCTATACACATTAACCTGTAAGTTAGAATTATTTAGATTTTATAAACAATAGAGGTAGATGGCACTTTGGTACAACAGGCTGGACTGCCACTTGTAACACTGGTATTCCATACTGGAGTCAGGTTCAACTGCCTGCTCTTAGCTTCCAATCCAGCTCCCTGCTAATGTACCTTGAAAGGCACCAGAAGACTGCTCATGTTCTTGGGTCACTGCAATCCACATGGGAGACCTGGGAGGAATTCTGGACTCCTCATTTCAGCCATTATGGCCCTTTGGGAGAGGAATAGGAGTTTGGAAAATCTCCTATGGCACTCTGCCTTTCAAAAAAGTGAGTAAAAATTAAAAAACAAAATGCTCAATAGAGATGATATTTAGGAATCTTCAATGTGCTAGTCATAAATTTTAAAAGCTAAGAAAATCCAATTTCTAAAAATCCCTTATAACCGACAGACAGGTTAAAAACCAAGTACATATTTTAACTTTAAATGCTATCAGTTCCTCTAGAAACTCCTCAGGAAAACTTACCTTTTCATTTTTCCTCCTGCTGATAATTCTGTCTAAACCATTGAAAGCGCCAGATGCAACAAACAGGATGTTTGTTGTATCAACTTGTACTGTTTCTCCACGCAGCTTTCGGGAATTCTTTTCTGGAACATTGACTATTGTGCCCTCTAGTAGTTTTAGTAAGCCCTAAATAAAGAACAAATGATTTATACCATCACCATGTAAGTATATCCTTTATTATATTTTATATAATGGGATTTGATAGGGAAAATTAATGTTTATGGTCAATGAGCATAAGTAATGAAAACTCCTCACTTTTACAGCTAACATGGAAATCTATAATGTGCACATCACATGAATAATTCATTCAAAATGGCTACACGACTCCTGATGCATTATAACTGAAGAACCATCAACCTAAGAGGTTGTTCTTGATGATAAAGACATAACATTGACATAAAGACAGAACCTGGACTATAAAACAGTTCCTTCCAAATCATGGTGGGAAACTTAAATTAGAAAATAGTTGAAAAACTGCCTTTCAAATAAATAGAAATTTTATTCACTCCTAGTGCTAAACTTTGAGGATACCTGTATTTTGAGATACTGTTACATATATTTTTTTTAAAAGTATCTAGCATAATCACTGTGATTTTACCTATATCTGTGTCAAAAAAAAAAAAAGCAAAAAACCTGCAATTTCCCTCACTCACATAACCAGTTAACATTAAAAGGTCAAAGGAGCCAATAAATCACCATGATCTCAATTATGATTCAGAGAAATTAAACACCACTTCATATATAAAACTATCTTCTACTAAGTAAAAGGAATAGGAAACATGGAAATAGTTTAGAAATCTCATCAAGTGTCTTCTAGAAATGGTTCTTTCCACTAAGCCTTTGAGGAATAAAAATAACAAACTTCTGTCTTTTCAGTTCTTCAAAATATGTTTAATTTCCCAAGAAAAAAAAATTTGGTACTTAAAATCATCAACAACAACTTTCTTTCAGGTCTGGATCTGAACTACCGAAAGTGATATGTGGAGTTTGGGGTGGGAGAGAGAAACACAATAGAATCTAATCGAACGTGAAACCAAACGTACAATATTTGGGAGGTTGATGTGTTCCCTTCCTTTTAGTGGGCTTGAACAAAATATTCAACTGCTTACTTGCTGAACGCCTTCTCCACCTACATCCCGTAACTGATGAATGCCTGGCACACTGCCAATCTTATCTACTTCATCCAGAAAGACAATTCCTATAATTCAAAGAAGATTCCACTTAACATAAAAAAATACACACAAAATAGTCTCAGTTTTAAAAGACTAAACAGTTGGAGAGCAAGTTACTCAATCTTTTATCCTTAACATACTCAATGGCTTCTCATGATAAAAATGCACTGCCATCTCTCTACTACTTTATCATCTCTACTATTTTATCATCCTCTACTATTTTGTGCAACTATTTGGGATTAAACAGGCTACTATTTGAGTACAATAACTAAATGTCTTTGACAATAATCATCTTCCTACTATGTATTTATGGTCTTTATAATGGGAAATTGAGAGTGTGGAACCATGAGAAAACCATGAGCAAACTGTTAGCTCACCCTTTCCCCACCTATATTCTTATCTGAAAGGAATTTCAGCAGATGCTGTCAAGCTCTTCATGTCAATAAGGACAGAAAACAGAAAGGAGAAATGTAGCATGTATGATCAATAGGTTAAACTGTTTCTAGATGCATCCTGCACTTTCCTGCCTTTGCCCCTGACACTACCTCTGCCCTGATCCCAACAGCAGGAGTCTGATCTAACGATGAGACTAAGGATATACTACTACCTTGACCTGTCTGCAACCTAACATTACCCTGTCTGCAACCTACTAGGCATCTTGGTAACAGCAAAGCAAACCAAACTTTGTGGTCTTTATAATCAGTTGCTAAAAGCTATGCAATATTAACTTCTAAATCATAAAAATTTTAGTTACTGACTTAAAATAAGAAATTATCTCCTAATTTTACACTGCTTCCCAAAAACACTATCTGGGGACAGAAAAACTATGCTATAAACATACCTTGTTGTGCTTTTTCTACATTATAATTGGCATCTTGGAGGAGTTTGGCGATCACAGATTCAATGTCTTCACCTACATATCCAGCCTGAGTCAAAGTTGTACAGTCACAGATGGCAAAAGGAACATCAAGGCATTTAGCTAGAGTTTGTGCCAGCAGGGTTTTACCTACAAAAATAAATAGTAACTAAAAGTTTATTAAAAATCTACTGGTACATAATTTTTCTACAAAAATACAAAATACATTTGAACCGTATTTAATGGAAAGCTGTTGAAAGTGACATCTCATTTCCACTGTTATTCTGTGCCCACTGCATATTATTTATTATTCCTGTGAAGATGTTAGGAATTGGCCTGAGGGCCATGCCCAGGCCTCTTGTTTAGCATGTTGTTCAGGAATCCTGATTATGGACTCAAGAAGACTAACCCAAGGCTGTGGGTGGATCCCAAGTAAGTCTGGGCTGGAGGCATGAGTGTTTACTCTCCCAACTGTGTAGTTACAGCTGGGGAACTCTGGCCAAGCCAGGCTGGAGGCTTGGGATCCATCCATGGCCATCATGCTGTGGGCAGATCTTAAGTGGGTCTGGGCATGCTCAGGATCTCAGCTCCACCCACTGCCATCATGCTGTGGGTGGATCCCAAGTCTGGCTGGCTGCAGCTGGGAGAACTCAGCCAGGCAGTCCATGTGCCAATGGTGCTGGGCATAGCCCTCAGCTCTCCCAGTAGTGCACTCTGGGGACTTGGGGGTGTGGAGTTACTTGGAGTCTGGGGGATGGCACAGGTAGGAAATGTGAGGAAAGACTTCTCTGGGAGGAATGACTTCTCTGGGGCTTCCATGGACAAGGCTACTCTACATGAAGGGTGAGAACATGGAACCCACCAGAGAGTGTCAGAAAAGGAGACAGATACTGTGAGGTTACATGAGTGAATCAGGTCTGGGAGTAGAATCTGTGGGGAAGTATGTGGGCTCACCAAAGTGGAACTGCAAACTCTATGGCTGGGGAACTAATGGGATGCCCCGGCTGGGCTGGAATTCCTACTCGTGAGCACGAGAGTCAGAATTGGGGCATTGTGCTAGGCTGGACATGACTGCAATCTCCCTTGGCATGGGTGTGGACTGGGTCTAGAGTGCGCCAGACTGGGCTAGACTCCAGCAACCACTGGTACTCGTGAGAGTCAGGGTAGGTGTAGAACAGGCTGGGCTAGGTCAAGGCTCCCGCTGAACAACTTGAGAACTGTGTTTGGGCATGGACCAGGTGTAGCTGGGCTGCAACACTCAACAGTAAGAACTGGAAAGAGTATGTATGAGCCAGTTGGGCAAGGACACTGTTCCAGCCAGAATAAGAGGTGGACAAAGTCAACCTGGGCCAAGGACCCATCAGTATGCTAAAGATCTGCCATTGGGAGGAGACCAGATAGAGGAGTTTGGTGAATTCCTTTGTCAGGTTGCAGTCCCTGCAGGTAAGTGCAAGAACCAAGGCAAGGAACAGAACAAACAAGGCCAGGTTACAGTTCTCACCGACATACATATGGATCATGTCCGGAGGCAGGCCAGGCTGGGCCAGTTTATAACATCTACTGGCAGATTTGAGAATCAGGATGAAGTGCAGGAGGGACTGGGTTGGGCCGCATCACCAGTCAGTTCACATTGGGGCCAGGACAGAGGGTTGAAGCACCCATTGGTGGAAGCCGAAGTGAGATGAACCATGCCAGTCTGGGGGAGGTGGGTGCCAGGTCTGTGAGCTCCAAGTATGAAGGGGCCCTTCTGCTCATATGCTGGGTCCATGAGCCCCAAGAGTTGGGGGTCTGGTGGGACCTGGATTAGCTGGTCCAGGTCCTGGGGCCAACTCACATGGTGAGTGTCAAGTATGTGAGCCCTAGGAGTAGATATTTTGGCGGGGCCTGGGTCATATGGTCAGGAATTCGCAACCCACCTCTAAGGTAGGTACCGGATCTGTGAGCCCCAGGGGTGGGGGCGTCTAGAGAGGACTGGGTCTCTTGACCCAGGTCACTGGGTCCACCTGCATGGTGAGTGCCGGGTCCACAAGCCCAGGGGTGGGGGATCCGGTGGGTTCTGAGTTGCATGGTCCAGGGCCTTGGGCCCGCCTGCTTAGTGGGTGGAGATACCCATGAACCCCAGGGGTGGAGGGTTTGGCAGGTTCTGGGTCACATGGCTCAGGGCCTTGGGTTTGCCTGCATTGAGGGTGCCAGAGCCATGAGCCCTAGGTGTGGGTGTTCTTGTGGGGCCTGGGTTTTCTGGCCCAGGTCCATGAGCCCACCTATGAGAACTGGTCCTCCTCAGTATAAAGGATGGAGTATTGGATGGCAGACCATGGTGTACATAGAGGATGTGGTAGCTCACTGGGGTCTGCAGAGGACATCTGGTACCATAGCAGAGAATGAAGAATAGAATATATAGACTACTACTACCTACCCCAGTCAAATGATGCCAGCAAATATGTAGGCAGTTAGCGGACACTGGAAGGAATTCCTCATCCACAGAATGACGAGATACACAGCACTTTGGAACTATCACACTCACCTGGGCAGAACCCTCGGAGCATGCGCCACATTGTGACCCTGGGTTGATACCAGGTTGCTTTTCTTTTAAAGATTTGTTTATTTTTATTGGAAAGGCAGATATACAGACAGGAGGAGAGACAGAGAATAAGATCTCCCATCTGATGGTTCACTCCCATCTGATGGTTTGCAACCGCTGGAGCTGAGCCAATCCGAAGCCAGAAGCCAGGAGCTTCTTCCAGATCTCCTGCATGGGTGCAGGGTCCCAAGGCTCTGGGCCATCCTCAACTGCTTTCCCAGGCCACAAGCAGGGAGCTGGATGGGAAGCAGGGCTGCTGGGATTAGAACCGGCAACCATATGGGATCCCGGGCGTGCAAGGTGAGGACTTTAACTACTACACTACCGTGCCGGGCCCCAGGGGATAGTGGAGAGGCTGGAGAGGGCCTATTCCCTCATCTCCCTCCTTCCCCCAGAAATGGGAAGAAGAAATAGAAAGTTTGGAAACAGTGATCATACCCAATTGTCCCTAATCCTAGATACTTCCCACCATGATCAACTTTGTAAATATCATCTAAAAATAAATAAATAAAATCATAAAGACTGATAACTCAGAATTCCTCAATCACAAGAAAGAGGTCATAGAATCAGTCTATTGCTTAAAATCAGTCATAAATGTTTGCAAGAAGCTATTTACCTGACCCAGTTGGTCCAAGCAGCAGAATGTTACTTTTTTCAAGCTTTATGTCATCATGAGAAGAATCCAATACTTCACCTCCTCGTTTTTCCTGAGGTATTTGTTGATTCACCTGTTGCTGCATTGATGCTCCCAAAGCATTACCATGTGGGCTGATTCCAGCAATCTGCAGCAATTCTGAAATAAGGCCAAAACAATTACCAGAGAATCAATGGAATTCGTTTCTAAAAGCACCTCAATGAAATCCTACATCTAAAACCAAACACTGGGGGCTAGTGCTGTGGCACACTAAATTAAGCCACTGCCTGCAATGCTGCCATACGGGTAAACAGTTCAAATCCTGTCTACCCCATTTCTAATCCACTCTGCTAATGTGCCTGGAAAAGCAATGGGATGTGGCTCAGGTACTTGGGCCCCTGCATACATGTCGGAGACCTAGAAAAATCTCCTGACTCCTGCCAGGACCAGTCTCAGCCATTGCAGCCATCTGAGGATATCTCTGTCTTTCTTCCTCTCTCTCTCTGGCTCTGCCATGAAAATAAATAAATCTTTTCTAGATTCACCTCTAGAGGAATAGGTGTAAGCCACCAGAATGGTTATTCTTCTTTGATGTATTAGATCATTCCAAACCCTCCAGGAACCACCTGATGCTTACAGGGGCAATCCAGGGCTGGAACAATGAACGAGAGCTAATTCATAATTTGTAAGACTACAGTGTTTTATAAACACCAAAAAAGAGAATAATTTGTAGCAAAGAATAGTTAGAACATAATCCATCTCCATGTAAGTTCCTATCACAATAAGCCAACTGGTTGTAGTCTGACAAAAAATATGTAAAATAGTAAATTTTTACAAATATTTACTTATGTATTTGAAAAACAAAGCTAAAGACAGAGAGAAGGAGAGACAAACAATGAGAGATCTTCCATCCAATGGATCATTCCCCAAATGGTTACATTGGTTAGGCCTGTGCCAGGTCAAAACCAGGAGCCTGGAGCTTTTTCCTGGTCTCCCATATGGGTACAGAGCCCAGGTACATGGGTCATTATCCAAAGCCTTCCCCGGTAGGCTAACAGGGAGCTGGATGGGAGGTAGAACAGCCAAGAATTAAACCAGTGCCCATATGGGATGCCGGCACTGAAGGCAGAGGCTCAACTTGCTATATCACTGTGCCAAGCCTCATAAATTACAGATATTTAAAAACATGATTCTTGATCATATGTCCATATTTATAAAGAAAAGCTATATAAAGTGTTTTGTATTTCCTAAGTTTTGCTTTAAGAAGTATCACCAGATGAGCACCATGGCACATCAAGCTAAGCCACTGCTTACAGTGCCAGCATTCCACATGTATACTGGTTCAAGTTCTGGCTGCTCCACTTCCAATCCAGCTCCCTGCTAATGCACCTGGAATGGTAGAGCATATATGTGGAAGATGTGGAAGATCTTTCTTTGTTATCACCTTTTCATTGCACATCTGCCTTTCCAATAAAAATAAACTTAAGAAAAAAAAGATTTTGTTTTTGTTGAAACAACAGATTTACAGAGAGAAGGAGAGAAGGAAAGATCTTCCGTCCACTGGTTCACTCCCCAAATGGCCGCCAACAGCCGGAGCTGAGCCCATCTGAAGCCAGGAGCCTCTTCCAGGTCTCTCACATGTGTGCAGGGTCCCAAGACTTTAGGCCATCCTGTACTGCTTTCCTAGGCCTTAAATAGGAAGCTGGATGGTAAGTGGAGCAGCTGGGATACAGACCGGTGCCCATACAGGTTCCCGGTGCATGCAAGGTGAGGATTTAGCCATTGAGCCAACTTGCCAGGCCCAAAGACAAATAAGTCTTTTTTTAAAAAAAGTGTCATAACAGAAAAGATAAAATCAAATCTTAAATACCTGAAATAACTGAACATACACAAACTATACAAATTATGAAAAGCCTTCAAAATTATGATATCTATAATAAAATCACTTGGATGTTTCTCACTAACATGCTGACATTACTATTACTGAGACACTTCATTGAGGTAAATCCCTAAAAGAACAATTACAGGAGAAACTGAGGCAAGGCCACTTACTTGTAAATCTGTATTCATCCTCCCGTCTTCGGATTTCTAACTCTGAGAAAGGATGAAAACGGCAACAAGAAAATATTACCTATTTGTTCAGCTTGGTAAAACAATGAGTATTCCACTCCCTAGTACTCTTCCAAATAAATCTAAAGGATTCACTCTTTAGTATTAATGATTATTATCCAGTTGCTAATATTCACATTTTCAAATAAAAATTGATACCTATTTTAAGAGCACAATTATATAAGTCTTTAGTAAGAGATAAAATCCCTCACATTAACAAATAACATACCCACTTGTTCTCCTACCACCTAGAACAGTTTACATATTAATGACCGAAAAAAACAGAAAAAATTTTGTTGCCTAACTAGGCAGGACTATTTGGGCCTTACGAAAAAGAACAATACAAGTCTCCCACCAGTTATGCCTTAAGCTTTCTAAAAATAAAATAACTGATATTACCACATAATTTCTTTGCAGTACATTCAGCAAGTTAACAGATTTCTGTACTGAAATTAGTTCCAGGGTCTGGCACTATGGCACAGAGAGTAAAGCTGCCAGCTGCACTGCCAGCATCCCATGTGGATACCAGTTCTAGTTCCAGCTAATGGTTCCAGCTACTCCACTTCTAATCCAGCACCTTTCTATTGCGTAGGAGAAAATAGCAGCGGTTGGATCAAGCGCTTGGGTCCCTGCACTCACATGGGAGATCAGGAAGAAGCCCCTGACTCCTGGCATCAGGATTAGTCCAGCTCCTGCCACTGAGATTATCTGGAGAGTGAACTAATGGATACAGGATATCTCTCTTTTCCTCTCCCTCCTCCCTTCTTTCTTCAATCTAACTCTGCCTTTCAAATAAATAAATATTTTTTAAATTCAGTTATATATTTAGCAGCTACTAAAGGTACTCAGATGAGACTATAGGTTGTAATTATGAAGAACGTCCTCAGATTGTACAATGATGACCATAAGAATCTAAAACATTGAATATATCAGAAATTAGTGTTCTCTGGCAAGACATAGCAAAATAATTTTCAAAATTATGTTTTATTCTATTCATATTTTTAAAAGATTTATTTATTATTTTATTGGAAAAGCAGATATACAGAGGGGAGGAAAGACAAAGAGGAAGATCTTCCATCCGATGATTCACTCCCCAAGCAGCTGCAACGGCCGGTGCTGCTCTGATCCGAAGCCAGGAGCCAGGAACATCCTCTAGGTTTCCCACGCAGGTGCAGGGTCCCAAGGCTTTGGGCCGTCCTCGACTGCTTTCCCAGGTCACAAGCAGGGAAGCTGGATGGGAAATGGAGCTGCCGAGATCAGAACCGGCGCCCATATGGAATCTCAGGCCATTCAGGACTATTGCACCAGGCTCTCATAATGTTTTAATAAAATCTTCAAACAGATAATGTATCTACGTAATTTGAGATTACATAGTATATTGGTGTATTAAAGCCTATCGGTAGGGGCTGGCACAGTGTTATAGCACACCAGTCCTCTGCCTGTGGTAACAACATCCCATATGAGCATCAGTTCTAATCCCAGTTGTTCTACTTCCCATCCAGCTCCCTGCCCTGGAAAAGCAACACAGGATGGCCCAAAACCGTGGGCCCCTGCATCCTCCTAAAGACCCAGAAGAAGCTCTTGGCTTCCAGTTTTGGACTAGGTCACCTCTGGCCACTGCAGCCATTTTGGGGAGTGAACCAGCAGATGGAAGAGGTCTCTATCTCTCCCTCTTACTCTTACTCTTATAACTCTGACTTACAATTAGAATAAATAAATTAAAAAAAAAAACTATCATCAATAAAAAGATAGCACTTTAAATTAATCATTTAAAATTTTAATTAGAATCACAATTTTATCCTAAATTTGCACTCTGGAGCTGGGGTCCAAAAAAAAAAAAGAAGGTGAAATATGCTGTATACATATTAACAGTTATCATCTTCACTTATCTTTTTTTTTTTAAGATTTATTAGAAAGGCAAATTTACAGAGAGAAGGAGAGATAGAGGAGAAAGATCTTTCATCTGCTGGTTCACTCCCCAAGTGGATGCAATGGCTGGAGCTGATCATCCTGTAGCCAGGAGCAGTGAGCTTTCTTAGGGTCTCCCACAGGGGTGCAGGGTCCCAGGGAATTAGGTCATCCTCTATTACTTTCCTAGGCCACAAGTAGAGAGCTGGAAGGGAAATGGAACAGCTGGGACACAAGCCTGCACCCACATGGGATTCCAGTGTGTGCAAGGCGAGTATTTAGCCACTGAGCCATCACACTGGGCCCTCCACTTATTTCTTAAATTAGGCAAATAAAATTCCATATACTGAACCCGAAAGACAAGACCTCAGAGTCATTTAGATTATTACAATGCTATGCTCAAGGGAACTAGTTGTGGTGAAGTCTACAATTCAAAGATAGTGTCTTAGTCTCTACCCACTGGCTTTTAAATATTTTTTAGAGACCCTCAATAAGAAACACATTTTATTTTTATGACTTGAGATCCATGTATAATTTTCAGAAACAAATCTTAACTACAAGTTATTGTAGTCCAGTATTTTCTATTCATCTATTAACCTAAAAAAGAAAATAAAAATTCTACAATGGAGAACCTACTGAAATGATTTCATTATCCACTAATGGGAATCAACCTGTACTTTGAAAAAAAAAAATCTTAAAATTAGAGCAAAGAGTTACAAAGACAACTTCTAGGCATGGAAATCTCTATTGTGATCCGTATTGGAAACACTAACCTCTAGGTGTTAAGGATGTCTGCTTCTCAACCTCCGCCTGCTGTCTCAGATTGGCTGGGATATTATTATATATCCTCTTGTAATGATTATACACAGCAACTGAAAGCACCTTCTTTGCAAAAGACTGACCAACAACATACTTGTCGAGGTAGTTATAAATCTGGAAAATGATTAGGTGTGAATAATTTGCCATGAGCCACAATAAAGACACATGTTTCAATAAAAAGTTATGTAATGGGAATATTTGCTTAAAGTTTTTTTTTTTAATTGTTATTTAGGAGCAGGTGTTGTGATGCAACAGATTAAGTCACTTCTTGGGACACCTGCATCCCATATTGAAGTGCCAATTTAAGTCCTGACTGCTGATTCTGACCCAGCTTCCTGTTATCACATCTAGAAAAGTAGTGGATGATGGCCCAAGTACTTGGGTCTCTGCCACCCATGTGGGAGACATAGATGAACTCTAGCTTTGGCCAGGCCCAACCCCAGCTGTTATGGCCATTTATGGAAGTGAGCAATACACAGAAGAACTCTCTCGCTCTATATCTCCCTGTTTCTGTCACTCTACCTTTTAAATAAACAAATCTTAAAAAAAATTTTTTTTTATTTGTATTGAAAAGGCAGATCAGATTTACAGATAGGAGGAGAGAGAGAAAGATGTTCCATCCACTGTTTCACTCCCCAAGTGGCCACAACAGCCAGAGCTGAGCCTATCTGAAGTTAGGAGCCAGGAACTTCTTCTGCATCTCCCACGTGGGTGCAAGGTCCTAAGGCGTCCCAAGGTCATCCTCTACTGCTTTCCCAGGCTACAAGCAGGGAGCAAGATGGGAAGTAAAGCGGCCAGGAGATGAACTGAAGTCCATATGAGATCCTGGTGCTTACAAGGTAAGGATTTAGCCATTGAATTACACCGCCCTTCTCCACCCAATTCTTTTTTAAATGTATCCCAAAAGCAGAGAAAAGAGAAAGCTGCCATCCACTAGTTCACTCCCTAAATGCCTCTATGTCCAAGGCTGAACTGGAGCCAGGAATACAATCTCTGTCTCTTAAGTGAATGGCAGGAACCCAATTACTTGAGCCATCATCACTATCTCTCAGGGTCATCATTTAGCAAGAAGCTGAACCAGAGCCAGGAAACTGAACCCAGGTACTCTGATATGGGACACAAGTACCATAACCATCAGGGTAAACACCCTCTCCTGCCTTAAATTTGAACAAAGACTTCCACTTAAAAAACCAAAATACAAAAGGCATGATGTATTGGCATGTAGGATTCAGATGCCTATTTCTTAAATGCACAAAACCACAATTCATTTGTTCTCCAGCTTTCCACCAATGTTATCCCAGTTTCTATATAAACAATGTGATTGATTCTAACTATTTGGGTTTGTTTTTTGTTTGTTTGTTTGCTTTAATTTGAGAAGTAGAAAGACATAACAGAGACTCCAATCATTTACTAAATATTCACTATGGCCAGGCTAACCTGGGGGCCAGGAACTAAATCCCAAGTCTCTCACAAGTGGCAGAATCTTAATTACTTGAGCCATCACCAATGCTTCCTATTAGAGGCAATCTATTAGAAGGTAACTTGATTCAAAAGCCAGAGCTATGTATTGAACCCATGTACTCTAGTATAGGACATGGATGTCTTAATTAGCATTTAACTGCTAGATAAAAATTTGCCTCAATCCTAAATTTTAAAAACAGCACAACATTAAAGTCACTTACACAGATCAGTAAGAGGGCACAGATTAAGCTGCCACCTGTGGCTCCTGTATCCCAAAAATAACAGTTTGGGTCTTGGCTGCTGCATTGCTGTTCCAACTCCCTGCTAAAAGTGCCTAGGAAAGCAGCAGATGCCCCAAGTACTTAAAAAACAAAAAGCCACTTTAATAAAATATGAACTCTTTACACAGATAGTATATTATAAAGCTACCCCATTCAGAAACCATTTTTATATAACCAAAAGATAGTATACCACTATCTGTGTCTTAATACAAAGCATCTTTTTCATAGATACCAACTTTAAACTACTCACATTTTATCAACCTGGCAAGCTAATTTTTTTTAATTTATTTGAAAAGCAGGGCTGCAAAGATAGGCCATCACAGATGCCTTTCCAGGTATGTTAGCAACAAGCTGGATGGGAAGCAGAGCAGCTAGGAGCAGCCAGAGCTCAAACTGGTGCTCTGATGAGGAATGCAGTGGTGGCTTCACCCACAGAACCACAATGTTCTTAACATTCTTAATTGAAAATCAAGCTCTGTTCTACACTGGGGTATTGCCAACAACTAGAACCTAAGGTAAATTTCTTAAAATTTTAGTGAATAAAAATCACTCACTAATAATTTGGCATAGTGGTTAAAACACCAGTTAAGATGTCTATATTCCATATCAGACAGCCTGAGCTCAAGGCCCAGTTCATTTCTGATTCCAAACTCCCTGTTAACTTGGTTTTGGGAGGCAGCTGATGATGCTGCAAAAAGTTGTGTCCCTGCCGTCACTCTGGGAGACCTGGATTGAGTTCCCAGCTCCTGGCTTTCTACCTATGCAGCCCTTGTCCCCGCCCTGCCCACTGTAGGCGTTTGGGTATCAATCAATAGAGAACTGATTCTCAAAAATTAAATGTATATAATATATATGTATATATTATATATGTATACTTAACAAACTTTCTATTTTTCCAGAACACTGACTCAGATGTCTAACATCTACACAAATTAAGGATATACACAGCTTACAGCTCTATTTTCTATAATTTCTTTTTTTAAAGGCTTATTTTATTTTTTATTTGAAACGCAGAGTAACAGAGAGGAGAGACAGAGCCAAGTCTCCCATCCTCTGGTTCACTCCCCAAATGGCCACAGTGGCTGCAGCTGTGCTGAGCTGATCCAAATCTGGTAGCAGGAGCTTCTTTTGGGTCTCCCTCATGGTTACAGGGTCCCAAAGACTTGGTTCACTCTTTCCTGCTTTTCCAGGCCAGAGCAGAGCTGGGGCAAAAGCAGAGTAACCATGGCACAAACCATGCCCATATGGGATACTGGTGCCTCAGGACAAAGTAACCTGCTACATCACTGCATTGGCCCTTACAATTTATTTCTATATGAGATTCTTTTATTGTTGAATATATAACACATAGTCTTTTAATGTATAAGTCTTTTAAATCTTCTTAAGTCCTCACATATTATACCCTTGATTTTTAAAATCTGCTACAGTACATTTGGAAATAGACACAAGTGCAACAATATCTAAACACAGCCTAAGAAAGATACACTGAGGGTGATAAATAACACAAATGTTCACAATTCTGAGACACAAGGATGGAATGTGGCATGGCAGTTAGCATGTGGAATGTCTGGCTGGTGCCATAGCCACCTTGCTTCCAATCCAACTTCCTGTTAATGTGTATCCTGGGAATCAGCAGATGATGACTCAAGTATTCAGTCCCTGCCCCTCAAGTGGGAGACTCAGGTTAAGTTCCTGGATCTAATCTTTAGCCTGGCTCAGACCTAGCTGTTGCGGATAATCGGGGAGTGAACTAAGGGATGGAAGATCATTTTGTCTTCCCTATCCTCCCTGTCTCCCTACTTTTCAAATAAAATAAAAAATAAAAAAATCTAAGAGTAAAAAGACAAGGGCTCCTAGTTCTCAAAAAGTACCACCCATGAATCCAGTGCAGCCGATAGCACCCTCAGCTGTGTTTCACAGGATCAAATCATACTCTGCCTGGGATTCTGCCAAACAGACCACACTACAAAAGCCAGTCTGTACAGGGCAGTCCTGGCACACTGTTGTCTGTGAGAAAATTACTTGTTTACAGCTGCTTTACCACAGACACATTTAAAGGACATCACTTCAGACCAGTACTATTTAGGGACCCAAATAAACACAAATAAATCAAAAGTTGCTCTATTGAAGGATATTATTTCAGATTAACTTGACATTTACACTAATTTAATAATTATACAACTATATTTCAAAGTTAATATAATAGTGATGACAGAGGAAAAAGCAATAGACTCCTTTCTTAAATACATTCAAAAAGCAATATCAATAGCTATCTAGCCACCTACAATGCATACTGGCACCTAAAAAACTTGTTTAGATACTAGTATTGGGATTCAGTATAAACTAGCGGAATGTTAACACATATGTTCAACATGAAATGCTTATAACACTGAGCTAAGCTGAATACCTTCTTGGGAGGAGGAGGTGGTTTCTGTTGGAATGCCAATTTAACAGCTTCTGCTGCTGATTCCGGCTCTTTGATTATGCTTTTCTTTGAGTCAGCTTCAGATAGCACAACAAAAAAATGATGACATTTTTCACACTTGACAAAACGGGTGGATGCTGTAAAAGAAAACAGAAGAGAGTAGGGAATATTAATAAATAATTCCAATAGTGTTTAAGGCTCACAGTAAAGGAAAGAAAGCTATGCACTGAACAAAACAAGAGCCACACAAGAAGCCTCATTCATGTCAACTTTTTACAAAGGTAGAGGGTGTCCAGTAACTTTAGATGAGTTCAGTAACTACCTTTAGTTAATTTCCATGATATTCTTTCATTTCATCATATACTTCATTAAGAGAATACTTGAGATTCTTTTGGTTTTCTTCTCTAAAGGCCACTATGAGAAAACGTTGGCTTTGTGGTGCAGCAAGTTAATCTGTCACTTGCAACACCAGCATCCTATATCAAAGTATCAGTTCAATCCGCTTAAGATCCAGCCCCCTGCTAATGCACCTGGAAAGGCAGTGGAAGATGCCCCAAGTACTTAGACCCCTGCCATGCACGTGAGAGACCAGGCTAGGGTTTCAGACTCCTGGCTTCAACCGGGTCCAGCACTTGCTTTTATGACCATTTTAGGAATGAACCAATGGATGAAAGCTGTCTCTTCCTTTCTACCACTCTAGCTTTCAAATAAATTAGTAAAAATAAAACAAAATCCACTTTGAGGGCCCAGCGGCTGTGGCCTAGTGGCTAAAGTCCTCGCCCTGAACGCACCGGGATCCCATATGGGTGCCGATTCTAATCCTGGCAGCTCCACTTCCCATCCAGCTCCCTGCTTGTGGCCTGGGAAAGCAGTTGAGGACGGCCCAAAGACTTGGGACCCTGCACCTGTGTGGGATACCCGGAACAGGTTCCTGGATCCTGGCTTCGGACCGGCACAGCACTGGCCGTTGTGCTCACTTGGGGAGTGAATCATCGGATGGAAAATCTTCCTCTCTGTCTCTCCTCCTCTCTGTATATCTGACTTTCCAATAAATAAATAAATCTTAAAAAAAAAAATCCACTTTGAAAATACTGAATAAAACACTGTCTTATTCTAACTACATGGAAAAGCAGATTGTAAGCACATTAATCTATTTTTCCAATATTTTATCATTAAAAATTTCAAACATATACAAAAGCTGAAAGATAGATCTACTTTAGTGGCGGATATTAGGTGGTGGGTTGAAATGCCAGCACTGTGTAACAAAGTGCCTAGGATCAAGTCCTGGCTATTCTGCTTCCAATTCAACTTCCTACTAATGTGCCTAATAACCAACAAAATACCATTCTCAGACATCGAATTCATAAACATGCATAAAAGTAACACAAGGGGCCATTAGGGGTAGCCCTGTGGCTAAAGTCGTCGCCTTGCATGCACCATATGGACTCCGGTGAGTATTCCAGCTGCTCGACTTGCCTTCCAGCTTCCTGCTTGTAGCCCAGCAAGCAGTAGAGGAAGGCCAAAAGCCTTGGGACGCTGTACCCACGAGGGAGACTCAGAAGAAGCTCCTGGCTCCTGGCTTCGGATCAGTTCAATTTTGGCCGTTGAAGGCCACTTGGGGAGTGAACCGACAGACAGATCTTTTTGTTTTTCATTCTCTCTGCAAATCTCATTTTCCAATAAAAATAAATAAGTCTTAAAAAAGTAACACAAGAAGGAGTTAATACTGCGATCCAAACGGTTAATCCACCACCAGTGCTTGGACCTCCGCACCCATACAGGAGATCTGGGCAGACTTCTTGGTTCTTGGCATTGGTCTGGGCTCAACCCTGGCTGTTGTGGCCATGTGGAAAAAAAACTAGCAGAAAGACCTCTCTGCTTCTCCCTCTAACTCTGTCCTTCAAATTAATTAATTAATTTCAAGAAAGTAACAAAAGGCCAGTTAAAAGTGAAGACAGGAGCAGTTTCTCAATTCTAAAGCATCAATTACAGAGTATCTTATGTTAAGATGATTGTTTTCCCCTTTCACCTCTCTTCCTTTTAATGGGGCTGAAGAATATGGGCATGGATAAATCCTTTTAACTTTCTCAAACTTAACCTTACTAGTAGTAGCCAGAGACCTAAGAAAGCAGCAGGATAGAGCATTTCATAGAAACATAATCAGCAGATACAAAGCTGGATGATCAAGTAATACATTTTTATATTATTTATGTATAAAATAATTAGATAAACAGAACTTCAGAGAAAAATAATATATATAAAAATAAGAATTTCTTTTTGGGAAAATTACAAATACATCTATTCACAGATTACCAGAAAGGCTAGAACATAAACCTACATCTTCCAAAAACAATCTAAATAGAAAACAAGAAAAAGACAATTCCACATCAAAAAGTAAATTTCATCAGTAACACAATTAGTCTAATATCTAAGTTGATGAGCACAAGACCAATTAAAAATGCTATCTGGGTAAACTCTAATAGCAAAAATTTAAGCTCCAAGAGAAGCCCATCACTTCTTTTATTTACTGATCACCTATAAATGCTTACCTAAAGACCAAGCTATTCCAAAAACCTGCAATTAACAAATATCCAAATATATAATCATTCTTTCCCTTCAATGAGAAACACAGTTTATTTTAAACTGAGGCACCAGTTTAACAGGGCAAGGATTAAAGAGCAGAGAAGCCTCTCCGATCCAGTCTGGGCTGTATGACAGGAAAATCCAGCTTGAGAACACAAGAACAAAATATTTCCCTTAGGAAATTAGGTCAAAGGAAAAGAGATTAAACACTAACATATCACATCCCTCTTTGCTTACTACTGAAGGGCTGATTAAATTTGCCTATTTCACACTATATTTGCAATACAATTTCATGCTGACACGTCCAGTATATATTCAAGTTCAAGAAAATAGATTCTAACAAATGTTGTTCTAGACAGGGTCTGGGTGGCACCAAACACAAAAGCATTGTAATATATTTTTTTCACTCTCAAAAACCAAAGGAAAAATTTAATTTTCTTATACTACCAGGATAAGCAAGCCTCTTTAAAAAAAAAAAGGTTAACTGTAGGGCCCGATGCAATAGCTCAATTGGCTAAATCCTCTCCTTGCACACACTGGGATTGGGCACCAGTGTCCCAGATGCTCTTCTTCCCATTCAGCTTCCTGCTTGTGGCCTGAGAAAAGCAACAGAGAACGCCCCAAAGCCTTGGAACCCTGCACCCACATAAGAGACCCAGAGAAGCTCCTGGCTCCTGGCTTTGGATAGGCTCATGAACCAATAGATGAAAGATCTTTCCCTCTGTCTCCTTCAAGCTGCCTTTCCAATAAAAATAAATAAATCTTTAAAAAAAAAAAGTTACTGTTAGTCTTCTGCATCACTTTACATAAAATACATGCTTGTGGAGCCAGTGCAATGGCTTTGGATAGGCTCATGAACCAATAGATGAAAGATCTTTCCCTCTGTCTCCTTCAAGCTGCCTTTCCAATAAAAATAAATAAATCTTTAAAAAAAAAAAGTTACTGTTAGTCTTCTGCATCACTTTACATAAAATACATGCTTGTGGAGCCAGTGCAACTGGCTAATTCTCCACGTTCACGCACCAGCATACCATTTAGCAGAGCCTTGGGACCCTGCACCCTCATGGGAGACCTGGAAGAGGCTCCTGGCTCCTGCCTTCAGATCAGCACAGCACCAGCTGTGGCGCTCACTTGGGGTTAAATCATTGGATGAATGATCTTCCTCTCTGTCTTTCCTCTTCTCTGTATATCTGACTTTGTAATGAAAATAAAAATAAATCTTTAAAAAATTAAAAATAAAGATAAATATTTTAAAAGTGAGGAGGGGTCTCTAAGAAATTCATAGAAAACTATTATTTTAATTTTGCAGAGAGATAACTCCAATCCACTGATTCCCTCTCCAAATGCCAGCTATGGTTAGGAAGTAGGAGGTTAGCCAGGAGCAAAGAATTCAATGCCAATCCCCTCACTCACACAAGGGTTTTTCTAAAGTTCATGGATATGGGCCTGGCGCTGTGGCCTAGCGGCTAAAGTCCTCGCCTTGAACACCCGGGATCCCATATGGGTGCCAGTTCTAATCCCGGCAGCTCCACTTCCCATCCAGCCCCCTGCTTGTGGCCTGGGAAAACAGTTGAGGACGGCCCAATGCTTTGGGACTCTGCACCTGTGTGGGAGACCTGGTAGAAGTTCCTGGCTCCTGGCTTCGGACTGGCACAGCGCCGGCCGTTGCGCTCACTTGGGGAGTGAATCATCGGACGGAGGATCTTCCTCTCTATCACGCCTCCTCTCTGTATATATGACTTTGTAATGAAAATAAATAAATCTATAAAAAAAATAAGCTGTATGAACTTTTGAAGATTCCTTCTCTCTTTCTCTGCCTTCCAAATAATTTTAAAAACTCAAAAAAATCCAAATTTGAAAGAAAGCATATAAGCAAAGACAAGGAAGCAAAATTTTTTCTTAAATTATGTCTTACACCATAGTGTAAAAGTATTATCAGTCCTAGGAACTTTCAATTTCTTTTTTCTTCTTTTTTTTTTTTTAATTTTTTGTGTTTTTGGATCTTTCAATTTCTAATGAACACTTGACAGGAATCATGTATGCTCAGGAAGACCACCTCTGACTTTTATAATACATATTTCTATACATCTAAACATTTGTAGAAAAGAGAAGAACTCTAGAAGTAACACTTACACACGAAGGTCTCCACATGTGTGCACAAGTCTCCACATTTAGGACAGCGCAGCTGGTTGCCGCCTTTCCCAGAATTCCCAGAGCTTGATTTTTTACTGCTTCCCTCACTGACCGATTTCTAACGTTTGTGGAAGAAGAAAAAAAAAAAAGTGTCAATTTAAACAGCCATTTTATTTGTAACTTAAATGTAAACTATGTAATTTGTACTTTTACAATTTTAATGATTTTTAGAATGAAATTAGTGCAGTTTACATCTCTACTATCAACAGCATCAAGACGTATTTACCACAAAAGTCAAATCAATTCTTTCGTCAATTCTTACATACAGTTGTATTTGTCTGTAGTCCCTTACAAGATATATGCCACCATGTGGAATAAACAGCTTGCTTTCAATGGCTCATTGAGTACTACGAAAAAAGTTATTTTAAGTAAAAAAAAAAAACAAAAACCAAAAAACATGCATTTAATTTCGGTGAAATTAAATTAGGAGTTATTATCGTGGCAGGTAATAACTCTTTAACAGTTTTGTAACTAAATTTTTTCTCTCTAAATCAGGAATAATTTCACCTACATCAGAGTTGTTGTTAGAACAATGTATGGATATAGAAGTTCCTACCCTTTTGTCTCTTATAATATTAACTCAAGCATCAATTAAATTCTCATAATGCAAAAAATTGACAATTCATCGACCCCCAACATAGTTACCAATCATATACTTGCCACCTAGAGTGCAGCTCAACACAAAGCAGTAACAGAAATCCAAGATTTTTAAAGAAGGAAATAGTTTATCCTGAGTTGTATGAAAGCAGAAAATGATAACTATTCCTAACTCAAGTTTATTGACTGACAACCTAGATTTTTTGGCAGTTCTCTACTACTTTGGGAATCTTAATTAGGGCTTACCAAGTGCAATGCTTATAAAAGCATTTTATGGTTCAAACTGAAATATAAAATAAAGTTGTTCTATTCTTCAGATCATTTTATACATCTCATACTTCCTACAAAAACATAAACACAATACCTCATTTAACTGCTCACAGCAGGGAACTCTAACACATGTAAGTACCAGTGAAAAGCCTTACCTTGTTTCCATCTCCAGAGCCATCTTTATTTGTCCCATCTTTCGAGGCAAAGTACGTGGGTGTTTCAGAGAAGGTCCTAAGAGGGGCCCTGCGCAGGATCTGAGTCTCAAAGGTCCCAAGCCTTCCTAAAACTGGCACATGAATGCGACCGCAAGAAATGCCTGCAAACAAAGCAAAATCTATCAGCCTACACATAAAATATTAACACAGGTCAAAAATTCCTCTGGAGACAAAACTTTAGCACACAGGAGGGTGAAGACAGCCAGTTTTCACAGCAGTAACATAAACTAGCTGAGAAAATAGTGGCAAGCATCAGAGGCAAAGTCCTCTCAAAAGCAAGCCGAGCCCAAACCTCTGGAAGATTCTACATAATTAAAGGTATTTATTTCTTGGGGCCAGTGCCACAGGTTAATCCTCCACTTTTGGGTGCTGGCATCCTATATGAGCACTGGTTCATGTCCCGGTTGCTCTACTCCCCATCTACCTCCCTGCCTGTGGCTTGAAAAAGCACTAAAAGATGGCAGAAAGCCTTGGGACCCTACACCCATGTATGGGACCCAGATGGAACTCCTGGTTTCAGATCAGCTCAGCTCTGGCCATTGTGGCCATTTGGGGGAATAAACCAATAGATGGAAGATCTTTCCCTCTGTGTCTCCTTTCCTCTTTAGATATGACTTAAAAAAAAATTCTTTCTATCCTTTGGAATACATCATAACAATGTGTGGTTCTCTCAAAGTTTGAGGAGTTTAACACCTGTTCACCTGTAAGGTTCTGAAAAAGGTTATTTATGTCCTATTATTTGTCTTATGCTACCTCTATCAATGAGAATAACCACCTGACAGTTCATTCCTGTTTATCTCTTTGGTTATGTTAGGACAACATCTGTAACTACTGGGTTCAAAAAGCTCTTAGAAATATTAGAATAAGTATATTTTAGGGCTAAGAACAGGAAAATTACTTAACTATATTTAACTTTCTATACCCAATCTTGAACTAAGTATCTTCCAAGAATGTTGTATACATGTACAACTGATTCAACTTAACAGATAAGCCAACCTATATTTTAGGAGTATAATGAAATTATTGGAAAAAATTTAAAACCATTATCAAATGCAGTGACAATATTTAAGTGATGAATCAGCTACTCAAATTAAAGGCTCACTTAAGCACCTGACAAATTGGGGGAAAAAAAAAACTGCCAAAACCTCACCAATAACACCAGTACCCCAATAGATATTACTTTTATTGATCTTTAAATGTAATTTCAAGGGCTTCATGAATTCTGAATACTTCTTAATGAAAGCAACATCATTCCAAAAATGTTTTAAAATGTTTGATGAGCATTTATTAAGACTAGTCTGCTTGTCTGAAGAGGAACATGTCAGGAAAAGTGAAATGCTGATTAAGAAATGTTCTGCAAATAAAAATGATTCATTGCTTATTTACTTTGCCTTATTTAATTTATGCTATATCTGACCATCAAAAAGAGGGAGAATTAAAATGCAACTAAAGGGGCCAGAATGTAGTAAATCAGCTAATCTGCTGCCAACAACACTGGCATCCCACATCCCACATCTATTCGAGTGCTGATTTCAGTCCCAACTGCCCTGCTTCCAACTCAGCTTCTTGTTAACAAGGCTAAGAAAGCAGTGGATCAAGACCAGCACAATAGCTCACCTAGCTAATCCTCCACCTGCAAGTGCCAGCATCCCATACAGGCACTGGTTCGTGTCTCAGCTGCTCCACTTCCGATTCTGCTCTCTTCTAGTGGCCTGGGAGATCAGTGAAGGATTGCCTAAAGCCTTGGGACCCTGCACCCATGTGGGAGACCAGGAAGAAGCTCCTGATTCTGGCTTTAGATCAGCTCAGTTCAGGCCACAGTGGGTTTGGGAGAGTGGCCCAGAGGATGGAAGATCTTTTTCAACTTTACTTTCTCTGTAAATATGCCTTTCCCATAAAAAAAAAAATCTTTTCTTTCTTTAAAAGGTACTGGATGGTGGCTCAAGTCTTTGGTCTCCTGCCACCATGAGACCCAAATGGAGCTCCTGCCCCCTGGCTTCAGGCTGGCCAAGCTTTCAGCTGCTGCAACATTTAGAGTGAATCACTGAATGATGAAGATTTGTATCACGCTGCCTTTCATGTTTAAGCTGTATTTTTCTTGGAAAGGCAGATTTACAGAGAGGAGATACAAAGAGAAAAATCTTCTATCCACTGGTTCACTCCACAAACGGCCACAATGGCCAAAGCTGAGCCGATCTGAAGCCAGGAGCTTCTTCAATCTTCAACAAAAATACATGGTCCTAAGGCTTTAGACCATCCTCTACTGCTTTCCCAGGCCACAAGCAGAGAGCTGGATGGGAAGTGGAGCATCTGGGACACAAACCAGTGCCCTTCTGGGATCCCAGTGCCTGCAGGTGGATGATTAAGCAATTGAGCCATTAAACCTCCCCCTGAAATAAATGCATCTTTGGGAAAAAAAAAAAAAAGTAAAATCTAGCTGAAAACTGTTAAGGTAAGCACATTACATAATGCTGTGGTAATTATGGGTGCCAACATGTCCGCGCATCTTTCCATCTTCCTTTATGAGGTGACACCATTGGAATACACAATAACTGAAGGCAGCGAGAGAATAAGGGAGTTAAAAACTTCCAGCCAAATTCAGACCAAGTACTATCATTCAGTAACTTCATATATGCAAAATACATTTAAAAATATGCAGCAGGAGTGTGTATTTGGCCAATGCTAAGCTGTGGCCTAAGATACCTGAATCCCATTTTGAAGTGGTTGGAGTTGACTTCCACCTCAGAACAAGCTTCCCGCTGATGAGAAAGGACCCTGCTGGTCATGGCTACAGTAGCTAGTGCCCTGCTGCCCACACAGGAGACCTGGGCTGGGATCCTGGCTCCCTGCTTGGCCCTACTCTAGTATTTGGGGAGTAAACTAGTGGGTGGAGAACAGTAGCAATGTGGTTAGAAGAAAAAGGACATTTTTAATGTCTGTTTTACTGTAGGTTTCGTGGCCAAAGAAAACAGTGAGGAAAATTAAATTGAATTTACAATTGATCAGAAGGAACACAGAGCCAGAATCAGCATGACAAAATAACTTTCAAATACATATTTAAAATCTTGAGGAATAACAGTTTTAAAAACTAGCACTGTATTTCAGAACAGTGAAAATTTCCCCTCTGTTCATAACTGTACACCTTCCCCACAACTTCTTGCTAGATCATACATATTTTGATGGGATTCTTAACTCTACTGTTTGCAAAAATAATAAACTAGCCAATCTTCAATTTTGACTTTTCTCCTTCCTCTCCCCAAGTATCTTAAAAACAACCCCCCTAACATTCTTTAAATCCTTATCTTCTTGTAGGCTCAAGTAACATTAGTCTTCCATGTAGAAAACACTTACATAAATAAGGCTTAGGAAAGTGCTGAGTACAAAACTTAGCTGTTTCATTGTAATGTAAAAAGGTAATTACAGAATGATACTGAAAATTGTCATATTTGAAGCTTAGTTGATTCCTTTATAGGAAAAGCAATGGTTCTGTATTTCTGAAAATCTCCAGCAAACTGGCCGACAAATGATTTAATAAATAAGTAAGTAGTAACTGTTAAATAAGGCATTCATTTGTGTAGCTACATTTAAATTTTAAAACAATGGTGGCTTGAAAGGAAAAAAATTGCTTATCCGTATGACTCACACATGCAGCTTTCAGGGACTCTTGGCAAGAAAGAACTTTCTCGAAGAACATCTGCTTGCCAAAGAGATCACACACACACTTGGTCCACCTCTAGGGCACTGTCTACACCACTGAACTTAAACATCAGGGTTAGTATTCACCACTTGTACCCCTCACCAAATAAATACCAAATACATAGACTAAACAGGTCATCTTCAAGGCTTTGCAGATCACCTTTCCGAAACTGGTACTGCTACTTGTTGAAGTTCAACGAGGTTTCACTCACTCACTTACATTCTCCCTTACATTTATCTACTCTCTTTAATCCTTCCTGTGTGGTCAACACAAACTGGTAGCATATACATCTAGTAACC
This sequence comes from Ochotona curzoniae, assembly GCF_017591425.1. Taxonomy (NCBI): domain Eukaryota; kingdom Metazoa; phylum Chordata; class Mammalia; order Lagomorpha; family Ochotonidae; genus Ochotona; species Ochotona curzoniae. The sequence goes on from NW_024467060.1 coordinate 498,364, forward strand.
GACAAGGATTAGTAAGTAACCTAAAAATTAGAATTCAGCGGTCCTAAACTGGTACACCCCCCATGCCCCCCCCGAAAAACACATTTGTCAACAAGCTGGTGGATTCTAACAGGATTTTGCCTCACAGCCTAACAACTCCTAGGTTTGGGGAAAGAGAGTAGGGAAAAAAGAAATGGCTTTCTTTTCCGGAATCTCTTGGCTGCAGTGCCACTCTTTCACAGTTCCTGATAAACAGAGAGGAACGGTAAACACGCGCCACCTCTCAGGAAGAAAACGGTCTTCGATGCCAAGTTGGGAACGCCAACGAACTAGCGGACTGTTGACAGCCCTAACAGCTTCGACAACAATCCCTGCCAGCGTTTCCCCAAGGTCCCGGGCGGCTGTCCGGCGCGCCCCGAGCCTCTCCTGGCGCCGGCATCCTGCGCACCCCCTACCCTGCTTTTAGGTCTCCACGTCGAGGGGTGTCTCACAATGACAGTGACACCTGGTGCTCCAGGCGGCCAGCACCAGAACTGGCCAGCTGGACGGGCACCCACCACCAGGCCCTAAAGTGACAGCCCCAGGGAGCCCCTGGACCAGGCTCCCGGAGTGCTGTCTGGGGAAGGGGGAAAAGAGGAATCTTCTTAAAAGTCGCATTTTGCACCTTGAAAGGTTTCTGCCAAGTGGCCTCAGGTTCCTAAAAGTCAGTGTGCGGCCGAACCAGCACCAGGGCTCTGCCTTCAAATCCGACAGCCTCTCCAGTCGCGGCCGGGGCGAAGGAGAAGGGTGCCGGACGAAGCGCCATGCATCCCCTCACAACTCCTGGGAAGGGGTGCAGGCCTCGTGCCCTCCCCGGGGTCGCGCCCCCAGCCCTCACGTCGTCGGCCGCTTCACTCCCGCCAGGGCCGAAGGGGTCAGGCGCGGGGAGGACTGCTTGGTTACCTCTCTGCGCCGAGGCGAGCGAGGAGGTGAAGAGCCGGGCCGCCACCGCGCCGCAAGTACAAGCGCCGCAGCTGGACATCGCGGGGCCTAGGCCGGGGCTCAGCGGCCCGACTCCTACTCGCCGCGTGCCCTTCCCCGGTGCCGAGCCGCCCCCTCTCCGGTCCTAGAGTCGGTGTAGAGTTCACCCTCCTGGCAGCCTCGCGCACTTGATGCTCCACCACCGTCTCACCCGAAAGACACCTACTCTTCCTCCCTTCCCCCTCTCCTCCTCCCCTCCCTCCTCCCCTCCCTCCCCCGCCTACCGGGCCCGGGGAGCGTGCGCGCGCCTGCGTCCTAGGCCCAGGCTGGGGGCGTGGGCAGGCGTCGCCTGTACGTGCGTGAGACACCAACGTGGAGCGAGGGCGAGGGGGCGGTGACCTGGGCACCAATGAGCGCACTATGGCAAGCGGCTAGCCCCAAGTGGCGGGACTGCAGGGCCGGACGAGCAGTTTTTTCCGGAAGTTCCTCTAGCCCAGCCTGGAAAAGTTTTGGGGGGGCGGGGGAAGGGACCTGGGGTGTAAGGAAACTCGCGGAGAGATGCATGCCGGGAGTTGTAGTTTCTACATGATTGTCAGTGACTGGTCTGAAAGGTGGGACTGGTGGTTTAACTGGCTCCTGCGAGTGCCTATAATGACTTGGCAGCCTGTTCCTTCCCTCTTGTAACGTGGAAGTGGTATTTTTTTTTCACACAGTCCACCAAACACCCACTGTTGAGTGATGACAACTTTGCTTGTTCCTTCCAGCCTGGTGGCGATAAAGTTTTTGGCTGTGCCTGAATGCTGTCTTTTGAGTGGTCCTCTAGATTTAATCACGCCTCAGTCTTTAAAGTCCTTTCTTTAGAGTTCGTGCGCTTCTTGCTGGACCTGTTTGCCTCTTGTCACCTCAAGCCGACAGACCAGCTGCAGAAAAGGGAGGAGTCTGGTGATGAATCAGAACTTTGGTCCATTTGGCCTGGGACCAGGCTGGGTGTTTCTCTTGTTTAAAGTCCTTAGCAACTCTGAGCCCTGGACAAGTTGCTCGCTGAGCTTGACTGGCTTCTAAGCTTCCAGGGACTCAAGGAGGGCAGTAAACCTGGTTGGAGACCTAGTCAGATGAGTCAGGTAGTTCTTGCAGCCTCCCACCCTCGGCCTTTTCTTGGGACTCCCTCAGCTTAAAATGGCAGAAACCAGAAGAAAACCAGGGCCTCCCTTATCTGCCTCCATCAGGAGAATTTGCGGAGTGGGGGAGAAGTTATTCAATATTTTCAAATTATACCTTTAGAATCTGAGAAACTATAGACCCATAGTTAGGGTGCAGGAACAAACACATCTCCCAACCTCCTCTCCCAAGCCACTCCAAGGTCAAACACAGCAGCCCTACTTTTATCTTTTATTTATCTTTTATTGGGTTTTTTCTTTGAAGATAATGGAATTTATTGATTCAGAAACAAATCTCTCTTTTTAGAAATGAACTAAGGTCACAGGACCTAAAAGCCAATTTTAATTCTTTTTATCTCACTCCTGTCTTTTTTCAATTACATTCATGTTTTTTTCTTCTGGTTTCTTTGCTAAAATCTGTAGATGGATGTAAAGCAAGCTGAATGAAAAGTGTAGTCATGGCTCAGCTTGGAGCACACTCCAGGAAGCCTGTCTATGCAAAGGACTAGACTCCTCATTCATACACTCAACAAATATTTACTGAGTTCCAGTTACTTGCCAAGTACTGAGGAAGCAGCAACGACCTCAAGAAGTCCGTCCTCTTATGGAGCACCCATTCTGGAGACCATAAAATAAGCAAAATAAAAATATTTGCCAGCTATATGATGGCATGGAAATATCACTATATTGTTCTATAATGCTTCCTAGCGGCTAAAGTCCTCTCCCTGCACATGCTGGGATCCCATATGGGTGCTGGTTCTAATCCCAGTGGCATCTCTGTTTCCCATCCAGCTTCCTGCTTGTGGCCTGGGAAAGCAGTCAAGGATGGACCAAAGCTTTGGGACCCTGCACCCACATGGGAGACCTGGAACAGGCTCCTGGCTTCCGATAGGCTCAGCTCTGGCTGTTGCAGCCACTTGGGCAGTGAATCATCAGATGGAATATCTTCCTCTCTGTTTTTCCTCCTATCTATATATCTGCCTTTCCAATTTGTGTTTGGGCTGAATCCATAGTAGAAATTCTGTGAACATTTGATTATAAATGCTTGTCTTTCAGCAGTCCTTCTGCTTGGTAGAAATCTGGAATGATGTATTCATAAGATCTTATACATGAGTGGAACAAATGACGGTTTGCCATAATGACATGAATCCTACAAATTTATCCACTGGTAAATACAACTTGCCACATGTCTAGGGAAGAATTCCTGGGAGTTGTCTGACTAGCAGAGTATAGACTTTGCCCTAGAAAATCCAAAACAGAGGGAGTTGTACACAACTCGGGTTAACTTTCCCTCAGCCATGTGAACAAAGGTCATGTGGCTTTGGCATCAGGCCTAATTTCATCATAACAGCAACACAAATTGACTATTTTCAAGTCAATCCCCTCTGAAACTACATTCTGTGGGTCAGAATCTACCTGGAAAAATGGGACCAACACCCAACAAGCATGGATTGAAGCACTCAGCTGTGTGCTAGGCTCTTTCTGATACCATGTAAGCCTTATACTAGGGGTCAAAGTGGAGAACTTCAGTTGTGGGGGCAGGGATGAAACAAGACCTCCCAAGTTTAAATAACATCAATGTTAGGAATGTTTCAGATAGTAACGCTGATTTTATTATTTTTTTTAACTTGGCTGTTTGGCAACCAGAACATATTTCATTTTATGGATGTCCCTACCCTGATTTGAAATTCACAAGTTAGAACAATCCCTGTTTCAGGATGTGGCCGAGTACCTATGAGGTCGAGCAGAACTTGGGGTATGAATAGAGTGGGGAGCTCCAGAGGCCCACTTAGGATTTCTTATCAGCTCAACTGGTTAATACTCCACCTCCAAGAGCTTGGATGCCATATGTGCATTGATTGGTGTCCTGGCTGCTCCATCTCCCATCAGCTCCTTGCTTGTGGCCTGAGAAAGCAGTTGAGGACGGCTCAAAACCTTGGGACCCTGCACCTGTGTGGGAGACACAGAAGAAGCACCTGGCTTCAGGTTGGCTCAGTTCCAGCCACTGCAGCTACTGGGAGAGTGAACCAATGGACAAAGGATCCTTTTCCTTAGCCTAGCGGCTAGAGTCCTTGTCTTGCATTTGCTGGGATCCCATATGGGTGCTGGTTCTAATTTGGCAGCCCTGCTTCCCATCCAGCTCCCTGCTTGTGGCCTGGGAAAGCAGACAAGGACGGCCCAAAGCCTTGGGACCCTGCACCTGCATGGGAGACTCAGAAGTGCTCCTGGCTTCGGATTGGCTCAGCTTCAGCCGTTGTGGACGCTTGGGGAGTGAATCACCAGACAAAAATCTTTCTCTCTGTCTCTTCTCTTTCCCAATTAAAAAAAAAAAAAAGTCTTAAAAAAAAAAATGAAAGTCTCGACTGTGCTCCACAGGGACTAACAATGGACCCCCAGAAGGATGTTCAGCCTCCCAAGCAGCAGCCTTTGATTTATATTTGTGGGGAATGTCACACTGAAAATGAGATAAAGTACAAGGATACAATCAGAAGCACAGAATATCGGTATAGAATGGCGTACAAGAAGACAACAAAAAGATGGATGGTTTTTGATGCTCGATGAAACATGCCAATTCAGAGAAATATTCTTATTTGTACTTGGTTTTGCTGTTAATTTTTCCTTCTCACTGTTGTATAGCTTCTGATGTAGCATACTTGTCTTTTTGAACTACATGTGATTTCCCTTCTAAAACCGTATTGTATTTAGGTATCTTTTAATATAAGGAAATACATGAATGTTAATTTTATTGTTTATGTAATCTGACACAAAATGAATGTTAAAATTATTTTCTCAAAACTAGCCTTACAATTAAAACCTAGAATCATGTGTGATTCTTGTGAAATATGCAGATGTTTTAGAGCCCTCTGAAAGTCTCATTTAATCAGTTCCTTGAAAATCACACACACACACACAGTCTCATCCTCCTCCTTCACCAGAAATTCTGGTAAGATTCTCAGTGAGCCATCTTCTGCTGAAAATCATTGAGTCTTTCTTTAAAGATTTATTCTGTTTTCTATGATTTTTTAAAAATTTATTTATTTTTATTGGAAAGGCAGATATACAGAGAGAAGAGACAGGAAGATCTTCATCCAAGGGTTCATTCCCTAAGTGGCTACAATGGCCAATGCTGAGCTGATTCAAAACCAAGAGCCAGGAGCTTCTTCTGGGTCTCCCATGCAAGTGCAGGATCCCAAGGCTCTGGATCATTCTCTACTGCTTTCCCAGGCCACAAGCAGGGAGCTGGATGGGAAGCAAGGCTACTGAGATTAGAACCAGCGTCCATATGGGATCCCAGCACATGCAAGGTGAGGACTTTTAACCACTATGCTATTGTGTCAGGACCCCGGATCTATTTTTCTTATTAGGATGCTGGAACCAGGAGGTGCCAATACTAATGAACAGAAATGGAAGATTTGGTCCAACTATGGGGACGGAAGCCTCTGGCTTTGTTTCTTGAGGTCTCTTTGAATTACCTCCAATTACCATCATTTTCTCCCTCTGGTAGTTTCTCACAAATCTTGGTATTGTGACAAGACGGAGAGGACTGCCAGGAGGTTCCCACCAGCTTCTTGTCCTGTCCTAGGAGCTGGCCAGTGAATTTTGCATTTGTTTCTGTCTTGTTCTTCACCTTGACATTTACCAGATGAACAGCAGGTGGCAGTGCCTCACCGTGACATCCCTCTGAATCCTTGGAGTCTGAGCCGGGACGGGGGTGGGGTTGTGAAATGGTTTTAGAAACTCAACTGATGGGACTCGCGCTGTTTCTTTCACATCTTCCAGCAAGAGCCAGAGAATACTTGCTGATATTCTCTAAGGGCATAGATGCCAAAGAGAGCATGATTGTATGGCTACCAGCTGAGTTGCTTTTCAGCTGTGTTAACTCCTGCCATGTTCCAGAAGTCTACTCTTCGGCCTTCTTCCTTCCCTACCCCATCTCCCTTTTTAAAGTATTTATTTGAAAGGCAGAGTAACTGAAGGAGAGAGATGGAGATACTCCATTCTCTGGTTCACATCCCAGAAGCTACCAAACAATGACTGCTGGGCCAGGCTTTAGGGAGGAGCCAGAACTAAACCAGGGTCTCCATCACCAGAATAGTAGGGGTGCACCTGTCCCGTGGTGTGCATCAGCAGGAAACAGGAAAGAGGAGTGACGCTGGGACTTGAAGAACCTAGGCAGTCTGATAGAGAATGTGGATGCCCCAAGTGGTGCACTAACGACTGCACCAAATAATAATAGTAGTGCTATTTGCGTAACGTTAGTAATTATTTGTTTCTTGCAAGCAATGTTTATTGATACTCAACCACCCACAGGGCTGTGGATGTGAAATAGTACCTAGGTAAACTTGGGCAATAAGTTTAAAATAAGGGGAAAAGGCTTCCAGCCGTGATAACTTGTTCATACAAGCCAGGCTGCAGAAGGTGGTGGTGTCCGCAGCAGTTGCTTGTAATTTTTTGCCTGCTGGGATTGTTGGGCCACCAGGGATAAATTAAGAGAACAGCATACACAGTCTGAAAGTGGAATGGGGACCTAATTATCCACCCCCCATCAGTGGAGTTATAACAAAAAATGTCATGGGAGCCAGCACTTTAGCTCAATTCTAATTGAGCCTAATCCTCCACCTGCAACAACGCCATCCTACATGGGCACTGATTAATTGAGACCATCCAGGCCTGCTGAGGTCTTGACCACATCTTCAGGTGGGCAGCACCAGCTTTGCCCACCCATTTTCTAACTAATTGAGAGACCATCAATGGGGAACATCTTGCCTGTAGGTTCCCTGCCCAACAAGGAGAGGTCAGGAAATGCTTAAAATTCCAAGACCCTTCCTCAAACCTTTGGTGTGTCTCCCTCTCCCTTTCAAGAAGCATCCCACCTTCTGGCTTTCTCTCTGGAGGTGCTTTCCCCTTCCCTGCTCCCCTGGTCCCTTCACAAATAAACTTTTCTCTCTGCAACAGATTCCCGGCTTTTTATTTCTACACTAAGCTGAGGCAAGAATCCACTGGGCATTTCTGGGAACATGCATGTCCTCATTGCTGCACTTCCGAACCAGCTCCCTGCTTGTGGCCTGGGAAAGCAACAAAGGATGGTCCCAAAGCCTTGGGACCCTGCATCTATATGGGAGACCCAGAAGAGGTTCCTGGCTCCTGGTTTCAGATTGACTCAGCTCTGGCTATTGTGACCATTTGGGGAGTGAACCAGCAGATGAAAGATTCTCTCTCTCCTCCCTGTAAATCTTTTGAGTAAAAATAAATTAATATTTTAAAAAATTAGTATGAATGGAATAGATAGTTCCAGTGGAATGGCAGGTGCATTGAGCACACCAGTATTAGTGAAATGGTAAAATATACACTGCATTAAAGTTGCACTTCAAGAGTTAAAATAGCTAATGGTGAAAATATGAAGCTGCCACGGCCCCACCAGAAGGACAAAACACAATTAAGTTCGGCAGATCTCAAGCTTGTGTTAAATCAACATTCTGCTCACAGTAATGTATGGATTAAATAAAACAGTACAAAATACCCATACTTTCAGTGAGGAATTCCAGCTGGATATGTGACCTGGGTATTTATGAGGAGCTATTTAATATATGCACATCCATTATGTTTTCAGGTAAAAAGAGGAAAAATACAGCACAATTTTTCTCTCTCTTATTGAGGCACTATCATTTAAACATAAACCTAGAATGATCTGAGTAAGATTCAGGTTTACAAGACACAAGTATGGCAAGTGTCAGATGCCAGGGGAACCATGCGTTTTTGAAAAGAAGCGTGGCCCATGCTGTGGCATAGTAAGTTAAGCCTCCATCTGCGATGCTTATATCTCATATGGGTGCCAATTTAGTCCTGGTTGTTCCACTTCCAATCCAACTCCTGCTAATTTGCCTGAGAGATCAGTAGAGGATGACTCAAGTCCTTGGGTCCCTATAACCCATGTGGAAGATCCAGAAGATGCTCCATGCTCCTGACTTCAGACTGGCTCAGCTCCAGCCATTATGTGGCCATTTTGGGAGTGAAAAAGTGGGTGGAAGATCTTTCTTCCTGTCTCTCCTCATTAAGTAAATCTGCCTTTCAGATAAAAAAAAATGTCAAAACATTTTTTTAAAGATTTATTTATTGAAAAGTCAGATATACAGAGAGGAGGAGAGACAGAGAGGAAGATCTTCCATCCGATGATTCACTCCCCAATTGACTGCAATGGCCGATGCTATGCCAATCCAAAGCCAGGATCCAGGAACCTCCCCTGGGTATCCCACACGGGTGCAGGGTCTCAAGTCTTTGGGCCGTCCTTGACTGCTTTCCCAGGCCACAAGCAGGGAGCTGGATGGGACGTGGAGCTGCCAGAATTAGAACCGGCGCCCATATGGGATCCCGGTGCGTTCAAGGTGAGGACTTTGGCCACTAGGCCACAGCCGCCAGGCCCCTCAAAATATTTTTGAAAAAACAGAAATGAAGCTCCAGAAAGACAAACAGGGAATGCTGGGCCCGGCGCGGTAGCCTAGTGGCTAAAGTCCTTGCCTTGCATGCACTGGGATGCCATATGGGCACCAGTTCTAATCCTGGCAACCCCACTTCCCATCCAGCTCCCTGCTTGTGGCTTGGGAAATCAGTTGAGGACGGCCCAAAGCCCTGGGATCCTGCACCCACATGGGAGACCTAGAAGAAGCTGCAGGCTCCTGGCATCGGATCTGCGCAGCTCCGGTCACTGCGGCTGCTTGAGGAATGAATCGTTGGATGGAAGATATTCCTCTCTGTCTCTCCTCTCTGTATACCTGATTTTCCAACGAAAGTAAATAAATCTTAAACTGAAACGTCCAGAAGAGGCAAATCTGTACAAACAGAGGAGTTGCTAGGGACTCGGGACAAGAGGCATAAGCAGTGACTGCTGATGAGTGTAGGGTCACCTTCTGCGGTGAAAATGTCTGGAATGAGAAAGTGATATGGGAAACACAACATTGTGAATTTTAAAATACACTTCAAATAGTCATGTGAATTATATATCAATTTATTATTTTATTTTAAGAGAGAGAAAGAGAGCACAATATCACTCATAGGTTTATTCCTCAAATGTCCATAATGGCTGGGCAGGGCTGAAGAACCTCAGTTTCAAAATCCCAAGCATTTGCTCATGGCTCATTGCTACTAAGAAACTGTATGAGCTTGCAGGCCAAAAGGCCTATGTGACCTTTAGCACTGATGGGTCCCAATTCTTATGAATCAAGGCCCACCTAAGTCTGGTTATCTCACAGGTGGCTCCAAGTAATTAAGTGGGTGCTTCCCTTAGTTGCTGGAGGCATGGGCTGTCCAGCCGAGATAGGTAGGGAATGTGTGCTATTTCCCCTCACCTTGCAGACTATTGTGAATTTCCCCTTTTCAAGCTATTGTGGACTGCCCCTATAAAAACCCTATGAATGTGCTGTTCAGGGCCACAACCCTGGTGAGGGCTGTTGGTCCCAGCCTGCCAGCTGGCCAGTCGGTCAGAAAGCTGCCTGCTTTCAACCAAGAACCCAGGCTCGGATGTGCTGAGTTTAAATAAACCATCCTTGTGCACTTGGGTTGATTTCAGACTCCTGGTGATTTCTGGGGATCTCAAAATCTCAGCACAACAAGGGCCATGCCAGAGCTGGGAACTCAGTCCAGGTCGCCCATGTTGGTGGAAGGAACACAGTTACTGCCATGCTCACATCCACCCGCCAGGTCAACACCAGTAGAATCTGGAATCAGGGTCCAGATACAAGTATTGAACCCATGTCCTTGACATGAGCTGTGGGTCTATTTACTGTTGTCTGCCACAACACAAACTGCACAATTCTCCATCTCACTTTTCAAAATCTAGCAGTTCTGTCAACAATAGAGCTTTCATAAAATAATTTCTAAATACTGCCTTTAGGAAGCAGAAAAACAACCTTAAAGTCAAAATCTGAGATGTAAACTCGTAAATAAATGGAAGCAAACATTGAGACAGAGTAATGATTTTATTTATTTATTAATTTGAAGATTTACTTTTATTAGAAATGAAGATATACAGAAAGATGAAGAGACAGAGGGAAAGATCTCCCATTTGTTGCTTCAACTTCACTACAGCTGAAGCTGAGCTGATCCGAAGCCAGAAGCCAGGAGCTTCTTCCAGGTCTCCATGTAGGTTCAGGGTCCCAAGGACTGGGGATCCTCCACTGCTTTTCCAGTAAAAATAAATACTTTTTAAAAAGCTAAAACCGGGCCCGGCACGGTGGCGCAAGTGGTTAAGGTCCTTCACCTTGCACGCCCGGGATCCCATATGGGTGCCAGTTCTAATCCCAGCAGCCCCGCTTCCCTTCCAGCTCCCTGCCTGTGGCCCGGGAAAGCAGTCGAGGACGGCCCAAAGCTTTGGGAACCTGCACCCGCGTGGGAGACCCGGAAGAGGCTCCTGGCTTCGGATCGGCATAGCATCAGTCGTTGCGCTCACTTGGGGAGTGAATCATCGGACGGAGGATCTTCCTCTCTGTCTCTCCTCTCTGTATATCTGACTTTCCAATAAAAAAATAATAAAAATAAATATTTTTTTTAAAAAAAGCTAAAACCCTAACTAGATTCTGTCAATATACATAAGACAATAAAACTCAAGTGAAAACTCTAAAAGGAAAAATGTAAAACCTCCAAGTCAATACAAGAAAAAAAAACCTGGTAAAAGAAAAATATTATGCAATCTGAAAGTTGGCAAGAAGAAACAAAAAGAAAAAATGGAGAATACAAAGTATAATGGTAAAAACATTTTCAAATATGTGTATAATCACCAAACATATTTACTTGAAGTTAATGGTTGAAAGACAGATTGCTAGATCTGACAAAATAGCTAAATTCCCACTGTAATGCTGTTTACCAGAAACCCCTCTTTTAAAAAACACAAAAGGGGGCCTGGCGCCATGGCCTGGCCGCTAAAGTCCTCGCCTTGAACGCCCTGGGATCCCATATGGGCACCGGTTCTAATCCTGGCAGTTCCACTTCCCACCCAGCCCCCTGCCTGCAGCCTGGGAAAGCAGATGAGAATGGCCCAAAGCTTTGGGACTCTGCACCCACGTGGGAGACCCGGAAGAGGTTCCTGGTTCCCGGCTTTGGATCTGTGCAGCATGGGCCACTGTGGTCACTTGGGGAGTAAGTCATCAGGTGGAAGATCTTCCTCTCTCTCTCCTCTCTGTATATCTGAGTTTGTAATAAGAATAATAAATCTTTTAAAAAAATGTTTTTCTTCTTAATTTTAAAGTCTTGTTGTTTTCTTTATTTGAGAGGCAGACATAGAGAACTCCATCTGCTGGCTACCTTCCCAAATGCTCTCAATAACTGGGGAGCTGAAACCAGAAGTTAGGGATTCACTGCCAGTCTCCCACATGGCCAGCAGGAACAAAACTACTGGAGCATCATAATTGCCGTCAGGGTCTGTGCCTTTGGAATCTGGAGTCAGGAGTTAGAGCTGGGAATCGAGCCCAGACACTGACATGGGATGCTAATTTTTAACTGGCAGACCAAACAACTACCCCAATATACTTTAAAAAAAAGATTTATTTTACTTCCATTGGAAAAACAGATTCTCAAAAAGAAGGAGATACAGAAAGAAAGACCCTCTGTCTGCTTGTTCACTCTGCAAGTGGCCACAATGCCCAGAGCTGAGTTGATCCAATCTGATGCCAGGAGCCTCTTCTAGGTCTGCCACACAGGTGGCTTCGGGCTATCCTCCACTGCTCTCTCAGGCCACAGACAGGAAACTGGCTGGCAAGTGGAGCAGCCAAGACACAAACTGGCACCCACATGGGATCCTAGCACATGCAAAGGCAAGGTCCCTGAGGTCACTGAGCCATCACGCCAGGCCCTCCAATATACTTTTCAAAATTTACTCTTTTTTTTTTTAAGTTTTACTTTCTTGAAAGGCGGAGAACATTAAAGAAACAGCGATCATCCAGCTGCTGGCTCATTCTTCAAATGGCCTCCACAGCCAGCTCCCTACACAACCAAAGTCAGAAACACGAAACTCCATCCTGGCTCATTCCCCCTAAATGTTAATAACAGTCAGGGCTGGGCCAAGTTAAAGCTGGGAACCGGTAACTCAATTTAGTCTCCCATTGTGTAGCAGGTACTTAGGATGTTGGAATCAGGAACTGAGCAGCAACTTGAACCCAGGTACTCCAGTGAGGAATATTACCATCTCAAATGAAGTGTTACCTTCTGTGTCCAACATCTATTCCCAATAAGCTTTGTGTGTGTGTGTGTGTGTGTAATGTAATAACAAGTGGAAATAACAAAACAAAACAAACAAACAAAAAAAAAAAACAAGTACCAAGTCATGAAACAAAACAGATTTCAAAGAGTGGGTGTCCTAGAGATCTCATTTGATATACTTTAAATCTCTGTAAATTTGGAAATGAAAATCCTAAATTCTCAGTAACCCCTCACTACCCACTGAAGCATTCAACTATTAGGGCAGCTCCTCTACTCATAAAGACTCTCCTGAAACGGCCACGACTGTATACTGGACCTTCCCTTTACACTTCAGCTCCACCATGATCACAGTTGATCAAACTAGCGACAGAGCCCCAGTTCAAACTGGGCCGATCAGATTCAGGCTTTGAGATGGGACTCACACAAGGGCTGTAAATTGGATGCCATTTTCTTGCTGAATTTAGAGGAATGGGGTAAGCTATGCTGCTATGAGAAACCAAGGATTCCAGGCTAAGGAGTTGATTAGCCCTCGTTGGGCTGGGCAGGAACAGGAACTGGGCTTGTGGCTAAAAACACTTAGACTAATTGGACTCCTCTGTATCCAATATCCTGGCTAAATTAGGATGTGAGTGGAAGAGTATATAAGGAGAGGTGAAGCAGAAATAGAGAGAGACTTCACAGACATCTACCATCCCTGGTCTCCTGCTGGTGCTTCATCCCCAGATCCTCTCCCTATCCACATTACTGGTTGGACCAAGCCAGGCTGCAGCACCCGCTGGTGGATACCGAGGTGAGGCAAGTTATGACAGTCAGGGAAGGAGGGTGCTGGGTCATGAGCCCAGGTGTTGGCACATCTGGCAGGGCGCAGGTTGCTTAGCCTGGGTCTTTGGCCCACCTGTGAGATGGGTGCTGGGTCTGGGATCCCTGGGAGCAGGAGGTCCAGCAGGGCCTGGGTTGCCTGGCCTGGGTCCATGGCCTACCTACATGGTGGGTACTGGGCCTGTGAGCCTCAAGGGTGGGGGGTCCAGTGGGACTCTGGTCTCCTGGCCCGGGTCCCTAGCCTGCCTGCATGGTGAGTGCTGGTCCATGAGCCTTGAGGGTGGCGAGTCCACCAGGGTCCAGGTCACCAGGCACGGATCCTTGGCCCACCTGCGAGAACTGGTCCTCCTCAGTGGAAAAGATGGAATAGTGGACAGCTGGCCCAGATCCACATGGAGGATATGGCAGCCCATTGAGCCCTGCAGGGGACATCTGTACCATCCCAGAGGAAGAAGGACAGAACAAATTAGACAACTACCCCAGTCAAACAATGACAGCAAATATCTGAGCAAATGGAGACTCTGAGGTCAACTGTGTCAGCCAATGGACATTGAAAGGGTTCCCTCATCCTTGGATCAGCGAGATCGACAACATTTCAGAACTATCGAAACCACCTGGACAGAACCCTTGGAGTATGTGCCACATTGGGACCCTGGCTTGATATCAAGTGGCCATTCTCCATCCCTGGGTACTGGAGCAGTTGGGAGGCTGGGTATGGCTTCTCCCCTTATTCCTCCCCACTCCATCACCCCAGAAACAAGAAGGAGAAACAGAAAATTTGGAAACAATGATCACACCCACTTTTCCCTAACCCTTGATCCATCCCACTCTGATCAACTATGTTAACATCATCTAAAATTAAAAATAAGTTAAAAAGAAAAAAATGTCGACTCCTTCATTGGTTAGCAAGGAAACGGGCACAGGAGAAAGTCATCCAGCTAGCAAGGAGCCTGTCTGGCTTTGGAGGTGAGGCACTGAGGAGCTAGGTGTCTTGCACTCCACTTCACTTGTCTGCAGCAGTGGAAGGCATCTGCCTGCCTAGTTCTGCACAGACTTGGGCCCCTTATTCATGACTGCCACACCAGCAGCAAGCCAGCTCCTCATCATCCTGCCAACCTCAAATTAGATTCCCTATCCTCTAGGGAATCTCCCCTGGCCACAACCTGCTCTAAGCTGGGGGCCACCACATGTAGTATATTTGCTACTCTTTCATAAAGGCCTGTCTGTGGGCAACACATGACCCAGCATAAAGTTAGCTGTCGGTGAATATTTGGTCAGTGAGGAAGAATCAGGTGCCAGCTGTTGCCTGCTAGAGTGTGTTTATTCATGAGAGCAGCAACGGAAGGGTCTGGGGTGGGGGCCCTATGTGCGAGAGAGCTGGTGGTCAGGATGTAGCAGCTTGCATGACGGATTCTGAAGCAGCTGGGGTGTCTGTGTTGCAGATGACTCTATCCTGACCCCCTCACGGGGGGGGGGTAGCCAACCTCCCCCAACCCTGTCCCAGGTGCCCTGGGCCAGCTGTCAAAGAGAACTGTTCTCTGGAAACAGGGAGACAAAAGTTAAGTCTGGAAGTGGGTCAAGTTGCAACGGAAAGGCCACTAGGTCTCAGCCCTGCCTTTGCTCATTCTCTCAGCAGTCATGGGGATGGGGTGCTCAGCCAGAGAGATTCTTAATTGATTTCACACTGAATATTCCTGGGAGCCAGGCATATGCTGATCCAAGAATACAAATCCAGCCCTGGCCAGAGGAGGCCAAAAGGAACTGTCCTGGGCTGGCCAGGGGCTCAGAGGAAGCTTTCAGTTCTGATTGTAAACAATACCCTCTTCTCCTCCAACCCCCTCAGTCTCTGCCCAACAGATGCTGGAGTGACTGGGAGGGGGTAGTGAATGCATGATACCCGGCTCCACACCCCACCAATGGGACTGTCGATGTTGCCAAGGTTCCTCTGGCACCACCCCCTGTCCTCTGATTGTTTTAAACCAGATCTCTGTTCCCAAAGCAAAACCCTGTCCATTTGGTCCAGCTGTCTTTACCCCCAGGGACAGGGGGCTGTTACGCAGCAGAGTTGGGGTCTGGAAAGGCGAGGTGTCATATGAAGAGTTTTGCAGAGTAAGAAAAAGACCCATCACCTCTGAGAGAGCTCAGCTGGCCCTGCTGGAGAAGGCAGGCAGACTTCCCAAGCCAGAGGACATATTGGCCAGTTTGCCAGACCCTGGACCAAACAATTGTATAAGTGCTACAGTATTGGAAAAAAAGAAGGAAGGAAAACTGGGGCATGATTGTAGTCTTGCTCAGGAGTCCAGAACATGCTCACCACTCCAGGAATCTCTGCAAATGGAAACTATGATCCTTGACAACAAACTTGACTGATGTGGGGTGTGCCTAGATGCCCAGCCCTGTAACTTCGGAGACCTGGCTCCACACCACCTTGTGACTGCTTCCCAACACCCCCTCTGCTCCTCTGAGCACCTGGATCACTTTACTGGCAAACACAGACAGGACTGTAGCCTTAGAATCCAAGTATACAGAATGTCTACCTATTGGCATCTTTACCTTGGACTTCAAGTAAGGATAAAAGTAAACATTAAGAAATCAGCATCCCAGTGTAATTGTAGATGCTGGGTGTTCTTTCTAAACTTGGTAGGGGAACTATGGTTATCCTCTCCACTGGACACCTTGACTTTGAAGATACCCTATAGGTTATCTAAGATTTTTTTAAAGTTTTTTTAAAGCTATTTAAGTTTTGAGTAGAAATATTGTGACTTATTTCTTTATGATTGAACTGTGAATAGAGGGCTTGCTTATATCATGCAGACCAATGGCAAGAGAAACATTTTCGGGCCTGGTGGTGTGGCCTAGCGGCCAAAGTCCTCACCTTGAACGCGCCAGGATCCCATATGGGTGCCGGTTCTAATCCCAGATGCTCCACTTCCCATCCAGCTCCCTGCTTGTGGCCTGGGAAAGCAGTCAAGGACGGCCCAAAGCCTTGGGACCCTGCACCCGTGTGGGAGACCTGGAGGGAGTTCCTGGATCCTGGCTTCGGACAGGGACAGCTTAGGCCGTTGCGGTCACTTGGGGAGTGAATCATCAAATGGAAGATCTTCCTCTCTGTTTCTCCTCCCCTCTGTATATCTGATTTTGTAAAAAAATAAATAAAATCTTAAAAAAAGAGAGAGATACATTTTCAATTCATTATCTGATCCTCAGCACCAGATTAGCCTTATTGCAAAGATGGGCAAAACCATGCAGAACAACCAGGAAGTACTTCTGCATTAATGACACTACATAAAAGACAGGCCAAGCTGTAGAGGTTTACCAGTGGCCAATTTCTGTGTTCTTTAAAAAAAATGAAAATAAAATAAATAGCACAAATAGGCTTTATTTTGCTATGTAGGGGCATATCAGTATCATGGGATGAGGAGAATAAGTCAAAGGCATGAGCAAATAAACAAGCCAATTGTACCAAACCAGATGTGTTTAAATTAACCAAGTGACAGTTTGTGCCTCAGTGTCAGAACGACTGTCACACGAGGTGGGGTAGGAAGCACCGTAACATTTAGTTGCTCAGGGGTTGCTGAGCAGCCCCAGAGAACCTCCAGGGGGCTGCTCCCTCAGGCTGGCGCTGGCCACCCCTCCTGGCCCGCTGCTGCCTCCTCAAGGACACTCTTCCTCGGCCAGTGCCTGCAGCAGGGGTCCTGGCTGGGGTGCTCTGGAGGTACTGGAAAGCACTCTGACGGCCCACCTGCCTCTCCACACAGTTAAAGGTGAGCGCCACGCCCACATTGCTCTTCATGATTCTGGAAGAGCCGTCAGACGTGCCATCAAAGCACCTGCCAAGCGCTATCTCCTTGGCTGTGCGGGGATCCTGGTCAGTGACTGTGTAGATACCATAATTGTGGCCTAGCGGGTCCAGGGGTGCCAGCATAGTGTACTCGCTGCTGTCGTTGTTGACCGCCAAGGGTAGGTGGTTGACCAGGTACTCGTGCAGCATGGAGTTCACGCTGACTCGCTGGCAGCTGCCCTGGGGGATGACTTTGACCAGGGTGCGGTCCACGCGGTCCTGGTCGTAGAGCATCCCACTGCACTTGAACTCCAGACATGCTGATGAGACATTAGGCTGGTCCCTATCTCGAGTGCTCTTCACATCTCGGATCCCGTACAGCTTCCCCACTGTCTGTCTGTGGGTACCCCCCATGTTGCGAGATCGCACATTCACCTCCAGCGGTCCCACAATCTTCACCTTAATGTAGCAGGCCCTGAACTCCATTGGCTTGGGCCACCACGCTAAGTAATCTTCAGTCCAACCCATGGGGTCATCTTCATTGAAGGGGACCGTGTTGTAGTCATACCGATCTCCCTCAACCTGGTAGAACCGGAAGTGGGCTGCACTGGGAGGTGCCTCCTCACAGGCCCTAAGATTCTCAAAGGCATAGATGGGCCCATTGCTCTCCTCAGCTGAGTTGGGCCTTGGCTTGGCCATGCTGATCTGGAACGCTGTCTTTTTAACGCGTGGGTCCTCGTGGTCTGTCCGACGATACTTGAGCTTGTTGAGGTAGGGCTGGGGCACGCCAATTGCATTTGGATTAAATTTGGGAAAGGACTCTACTGCTTCCAATTCCTCCCCAGCCAGACTGGCCAAGACGTAGGCGGAATAGGCATCAGGGGACTGGTCGTCACAGAAGGCAGGCAGGCAGGCTCCATTGGGGCCTGTAATGACACTGTCGAAGCGGCCCCAAGCCCTAGGGTTGGATGAGAAGCCAGTTCTTGGCTCCAGGTTGATCACAGAGACCACGACCCCCTGGATCTGCTCGCTGGGCAGGAACCTCTCACTCCGATAGGCCCTCACCTTAACAAAGCACCTCCGGCTTTCAGGGACATCCAGGTTAAACAGCCTCCTCTCCCGGATCTCCAGGTTACCCACCAAGAACGTTCTCTGCTCCCTTTTGTTCCTCCCTGGGCTCTCCAACAGGAAATCACCTTCCTCCTCCCATAGCCCCGTGTCAGGGTTGAGTGACCAGAGTTTCATGGCAGACAGATGCTCTGGCATCTTGACCTGGGTCGAGTCAAGTCGGACTTTCACCTTGCCAGCATTAAGTGGCTTTGCCGTGGCCTCCTCTGTGAAGTCCACTGAGAACATACCGTATGTCCGAAGGGGCAAGGTATCTCCCTCATCATTGACAAAGTTCAGGTCACTCTGAGCGGCTGTGGCTGTGGAAACATCACGTGGATCCAGGAAGGTAACACTGGCCTTCACTTTACCAGCATAGGGCTCCCCGTTCTGCTGGAAGAAGCTGTTGGATGGGATCTCCAATTCGGCCATGGGATCTTCGCCATCCACTTCCCCCAGGGGGATGACGTTGGTCTCCGTGGCTTCCAGGATGATGGGCTCTTTCTGGCGAAGCATCTTAATCTCATGGAACACAGCACTCCCCTTCCTGTTAAAGGGCAACACTTTGGTGGTGTTGACAAACTTCTGCAGTCGGTCCACAAACGTGAGTACCAGCCTCTCTGTATCCTGAGGTACGTGCAGTGTGAAAGTGCCCTTGTAGCCAGTCATGCTTACACGGTGGCCCCCCAGGTATACATGGCCAAAGCGCATGGGCTCCCCGGTGTCCGCTGCACTGACGCGGCCCCGCACAATGCTCCTTGTCTCCGTGCATCGCTGGCAGCTGCACTCCGCAGCCACCTTGGTGGGCAGCGTGTACCCATTGCATTGGATTTCCCTCTCCTCAGTCTTGGAAATGCCACAGCAGTTCTCCACAGCATCCTGGCACCTGAGGCCGTGATCCTGCTGTCCGGCACAGGTCTTGACTGGGCAGCGGCCCACGTCATAGTAGAAGGAGTTGGTGGCATTCTGGAAGCAGTCATGGGGCAGCCTGATTAGATAGCTCTCAGGGACTGGGTTGCAAGGAGCCGCATCAGGCGCTGTGGAGGGAAATGGAATGTGTACTAAGATGTAAGTTCATGTTCTACTCAAAGGGCGCCTACTCTAGAATCACCTCTCTGCTTTTCAGAGACTATGGATGCTCACAGAGCTCTCAAGAAAGGGAGATGGAGCAGTTCCTGCTAAGCCTATTGAGTACTTATGGAAACAACACTGGTTTGCTAAGACCACTAGAGTGGTTCTCAATGACATGGTCTTGAGAAAATTTGGGGGTGTTTTAATGAGGGGTGCTGCTGGTATGGACTGGGGCCGTGGATGGTTCAGGTCCTACAACACCAGGCACTGTCCTGCCAGAAGAGTTTTCCTGTCACCTGCATGGCCTTCCCATTTATGTGGGAAGATATTTAGAGCCTGTTTAAGATGATCGGAGCCTAGCATATTTTACATGGCTTTAATTACACACTAATTTTTGAAAGGATGCGAGCTCCCCAAGTGAACCAAGTGAACTCCCCAAGTACCCACAACAGCCAGAGCTGTATCAATCTGAAGCCAGGAACCAGGAGCCTCCCCAAGTCTCCCATGCGAATGCAGGGTGCCAAGGCATTGGGCCATCCCCCACAGCCTCCCCAGGCCACAAACAGGGAGCTGGAAAGGAAGTGGAGCAGCTGGGATACGAACTGGTGCCCACATGGGATCTTGGTGCATGCAAGGCAAGGACTTTAGCCACTAGGCTACCATGCCTGGCCACATCCCCTTGCTTTCTAAGAACAAGTTCTTAGTTGGTTTTCAGTCTCAAGCTTCCCCTACCTCCAACTTTAAATTTCAATCAAGTCACTCTTTCTTTATAAGGCTTCCCTGCTTTCCCCACTCCTGTTCTTTTGCTCACATCAGTCCATGGCTACAAATCAGAACCTCGTGGGCAATTTTAAACCATGCAGGCTCAAACCATATCCCATGCAGGCCAATTACATCAGGCTCTCCAGGAGGCCAGATGGAGGCATCTATATTTAAAAACAAACAAACAAAAAAACCCCACTCAATCAATAGTGCTAATAGGCACCCCTGGCTGAGAACCATTATTTAAGGCCTAGTAGAAAAACTACCCCTTAGCACAGCCATCTATGGGCACTCCTTTCTGGTAGGTATCATTCTCTCATGCAGTTAAAAGTTCATGGTACTTTATCTCCTGTTTTAGCTGCATTTTTCCATCTTTATTTATATTACTTCACCCCCTCCTCAAAAGATGACTGTGATGGCAAGAATCAGGTTCCACCTATGTGTGCTGGAATGCACAGCAGACAAACCTAAGTTCTTACTGCTCAATTGTGTCCATTGGGCTGTGAGCCCCACTGCAGAGTCAGGACCCCTAGGAACTCAGACAGACTTACCTATGACCATCAGCTGGGCAACCCGGGATTTCACAGCCCCAGCATCGCTCTGAGCCTTACAGAAGTACTCCCCAGCCTGGTCCTGCTGCAGGTTCCTCATCACCAGCTTACTCTCATGCTTGTAGAGGGAGGGATCCAGCAAAGTGTTGTTGTGGTACCTGCCAGTAAAGAAGAGGTAGAGCCTGAATGGGCAATGGGGGAGCGGGCATCTCAAATGATGGTGCCAGGAGTAAGCAGCCAGGGACAGGCGGCTTGACAAGAAATATTCTTATAGTTGCCAGTGCCACCTTGGATTCAGCTCATTCGAGAGCACTAATTGGCTTAAAGGGTTAAGTTCAAAGCCCAGCCCCAGTACATAACTGGCAATAGATCCTTGGACAAATCATTTCACCACCCCCTCTGATCCCTGAGCCTCAGCCTGCTGGACCATAAAGTGGGAGCAATAATTTGATCTCAGAAACATGATAGTGGCTGTAAAATGTTGGTAAAGAGTGAAGGACCCACAACCATTGGGGAAATACAGTGAAGGAAGCTTGGTCTGCTTTCTGGGGAGATACCAATCAAGACTCCAAGACCAGAGACGCTCTGGGAGACCCCTGCTTTCAGGGGTCTTACTGACTGTCTGAGCAGCCTCCATCACATTGGCTTCCACCTGTAAGTACCAGCCAGACTCCATATGGTGTCTTACTTGCAACTTGATCCTACTGACTAGTATGACTATTACTATTCATAAATCCAGACCCAACACAAGAAAGCTCTGGTCTCTGAGAGGGAAGCTGGGCCAGGTATCCAGCTGAAGACGTACCAGAAATACTTCTCTGGATTGGGCTTCCCCGTGGCCTTACAGCACAAGGACACACTCTGGCCAGCTCTCCGTGCTTTTGTCTGGGGACTTGTCACCATGTATGGAGTCTCTGTAGCAGAAGATAAAGAAGAATGCTCTGCTTGTTCTGTGTGACAGGTTTCAGAGTGCCTTGCTTCCTCAGGGTCTTGGATGGCTTTTACATCGTATGGCTGTCCCCACCTCCACCCTGTCCACCACCAGCCCTGATACCTAAGCAAGCAGGTTTCAGACTGGAGGCTACCTCCTCTTCATCCTCAGCCTCCCAAGCAACACCCAAGAGGGAACCAAGGGGATTTTGTACCCACCAAGATTCCCAAGCACTCCCACTGGAACAGGACTGGCTGTTTGTGATAATGCAGTAGTCATGTTCTGCTGCCAACAGCAGAAATTTTTGGCGATTTGCTTTCCCCACCCCCACCCCTGCCACCAATAGTGTGCTTCTCTCTGTGACCTACAAACCTCACACCAAGGTGCTCAGGGAAGACCTCATGCATTGGATAGGGCAAATTATGCAGGTATCTGATGGACCAAAATAGAAAGCAGAGTCCATGGCATAAGTGCAAAGGCCCTGGGTGAGAGTTAGTGTGTTTGAGTGACAGTTGGGAAGACATGATGGCTGAAGGAGAGTAACCCAGTGTGGAGAGTGTATTAAAGGAGAAAAGAGAGGTAATGGCTCGGGTGGTGGGGGATCTGGAATCATGGCTTGCAACCATCATAAGGATTTGGAGTTTTACTGTAGAAAAGGTGGGGAAGCCAACTTTTGGCACCATGACCCTCTTATTGGATACTCTTACCCTCCTCACCAGCCCTACCCCAGAGCATGTGGTTACCTGCTCTCACGAACTCAGCATTGACGGTAGCTGCTTTCAGTCTAGTCTTAGGCATTGTGAGCATAATGGGAGCAAACTTGGTCTTTGTAATCTTCAAGACACTTTGACCATCAGGGCACAAACCAGGGACACGAAACCTCCCATTGCTGTCGGTCTGAGTCAGCAACTTAGGCTTCTTGGTCAGTAGGTAGACGGTAGCCCCTGGGGCTGGGGCACCGCCAGGGAGGGAGACAACTCCATGAAGTGTGAAGTCCTGGCACATGCAGGCATCGCAGTCAGCATTCACTTTCCCCATGGAGCAGGTCAGGTCACATGCTGCAGAACAAGGGACCACATCAGCAGGACTCACGTAGATCCCAGCTCTTCTGCAACCACAGTCCGACCTGCAGGTTCAAATGTGCTTCCCCTTACACTTTATGCCTTTGCTACTCTTCCTTCTCCACCTGCATCACTACCTCTTACTCATCCTTCAAGACTTAACCCAGGCTACCCCTTCTAGAAAGTGCCCCTGGAGAGACCGGTGTTGTGGCCCAGTGGATAAGACACTTCTTGTGTCACCGGCTCTGCTTCTTATCCAGCTCTCTGCTAATGGTCTGGGATGTCACAGACAGATGGATCAAGTACTTGAACCCTTTCTACTCAAATGGCAGATCTGAATGGAGTTCCTGATCCTACCCTGGTTGTTACAGCCATTTCGGGAGTAAACTAGCAGGTGGAAGATTCTCTCTCATCCACTTCGTTAGATAAATAGTTTTAAAAATAAATAGAAAGCTTTCCCTATTTCCTCAAGCTTTGATACTTGACCCTGCGCTGTGTTCCTATATTATCTCATATATTCCCATCAGAGCATGTAACAGATGCTCAGTTAACATTCAATGAGTGACTGATAAAATCCATCCCTGACAAGCCTTCTAACCCATCCATCTAGGCTGTGCCAGCAGAGGACAGTACCTGTACAAGCCTGGGACACACAGAGCCGGCCTTCCTCAGTGGCCTCGGTGCACAGTGACATTGTCTCTGCCAAGCAGGCGCGTGTGCGGGTCTGCACGCCAGTCTGGCCACAAGCAGCTGAGCACTTGCTCCAGGCAGACCAGGAGCTCCAGATGCTCTCTGAGTCCCGGCGCAGGGACCCTGCAAAACACAGTCACAGACAGTCTGACCTTCCTCCCACAAGGGCCCTGTTAGGAAACTGATCCTGAGGCTCCTTCTGATGGGGTTGGATCATCGATGTCATGGATGTTTGCATTTGCTGCAATGACTTTTTTTCAACAGACAGGAGTCACAGTTCTGGCACTCAAGGGTTAGTGGAGGCCTACACAGGGCTGGCAGCCAAGCACATGAACTTTGGCTTGCTACCCTAGGGTGTATACACGATCCCCACATTACTTCTCCATCTGTGGGGGAATTGCCACATATTCCTGCAGAAGTCAGGGCCTAGGATCTGTGGGGACTTGGACATCTAACATCCTTTGCTCACCTGCTCACCTCCAGTCTATCGTCCCAGACCTCATCCAGAAGACCAGCCTGAGTATTCCCTCCGTGTGACCACCACTGGCACTTGGCCTACCAAGTCAGGCTGTGTAGACGGGCAGGACCCCAGATGGGAGGGTGCCCATCTAAGCTCACCTGCCCCCACTCCATGTCTGTATTATCCAGTGTGTATGGGAGGGAGAAAAGGATGAGAAGAACATGATCTCTGAAAGCACAAAGGACCCACATCCCAGCTCTGCAACTCTCAGCCTGCAATCACAAAAAGTTACTCAACCTTTCTTAGCTTCATTTAACTTGTCAAGATGGAGATGCCTGAGGCCAGCATCATGACACAGCAAATTAAACCTCCACCTGCAATGCCAGCATACCATAAGAACACAGGTTCCAGTACTAGACTTCACTTTAATTCCAGCTCCTTGCTAATGTGCCTGGGAAAGCAGCAGAAGATGGCCTAAGTGTTGGGCCCCTGTTACCTCGGTGAGAGACCCAGATGAAGCTCTGGCTTTGGTGTGGCCTAGCCCCAGCTGTTGCAGTCATTTGGGGAGTGAAGCAGCAGGTGGGAGATTCTCTCTCTCTCTCTCTCTCTCTCCTGTGTGTGTTTGTGTGTCTATGTGTGTGTAACTCTGCCTTTCAAATAAAATAAATTAATTTTTAACTGAAATTTCAGATTTCTGAGAAGCCAATTGTAAAGGCTGAATAATATGGATAACTCAGGTGGATCTGTCATATCAGGACAGTGTAGAAACTTAACATTCCATCAGCATTTGCTCAGATCAAGCCCTTTGCATCAATTATCTCATTTAATCCTTATAAAAACTTCTAAAGAGATGCGTGATTCCTTATTCTGCACATGAAGAACCTGAGCCTAAGAGAATGTCAGGAAGTTTCTGGATGGAACATGGTCCACATGGTAGGTATAGGATTTAGTCCCAAGCAGCCTGACTCCAGAGTCAGGGGTCTTCACCACAGTGTCACTCAAACTCAACATGACAGGTTGCTCAGAGAACACCTAAAAATGTGGAACTCTGTGGGAAAATTTCCAGCACTAACAGCATGGCATGACTCATTGTCCTGAGTTCCTGCCACCAGAGGCAGCCTCTGGCCTCTCCCTGTGCCATGGCTGGTAGGAAGAAATGGTTGGGGACCACCTAGGCTCACCTGGTGGGCAGAGGAAGCGCACAGTGTAATTGGAGCAGTTACGGCCCTGCCGCTGTTCC
Source organism: Ochotona curzoniae (assembly GCF_017591425.1). Classification (NCBI taxonomy): domain Eukaryota; kingdom Metazoa; phylum Chordata; class Mammalia; order Lagomorpha; family Ochotonidae; genus Ochotona; species Ochotona curzoniae. The sequence goes on from NW_024467060.1 coordinate 523,121, forward strand.
TTGTTCAGGCACCAAAAGCCTTCGTGGGGGCTGCCATGGACCACCTGGCCATTGCTGCCCGCGGGCATCCAGTCAGTGGTCCGAGCCTCTAGCCTCAAGGGACGGGCACACACACGATCACCGTAGTAGAAACGAATGGCATCTAGCCGCTCATAGTCGCCCAGCCCACCTGGATGATCAATGTTGAACCATGTGGTCCACTCGCCACTGGGACCTGTGACAGAGACAGATTAGCAGGAGCCATCTCTTAGTGCCCCAGGCGACTTCCAGCCACTTCCTGCTCAGCCCCTGGGCATCATCCCTGGGACCTCTTACACCCCTGACCCTGGGATTCCCCCCTCCTGGCTTCTCTATATCCCCACTGCCAAGATTTCTATTCAAGTTCTCATGGGCCTGGGTGAACCAGTCAGTAGCTTCCTGTCTGATCTGATCTCTGTGCTTCAAGGGTCGCCCTGTACCCCAGTGATGCCCCTTCCCGGCACAGTTGTCAGGGTGAGCTTGCTCCATGGATTGGGCCACACCACTCTTCAGCTAGCTACTGTCACCATGCCATCCTCATCTCCCCTGCTCCCTCCCTGCCAGGCTGTGCCCTGGCCCCAGGCAGCTGGGTATGACGCCTGCAATGGATTAGGCAGCTTCATGATTCTGAGATGTCCTATACACTAGGCCTCTCTCCCTGGGCAGATATATAGGCCAAATGTCATGTAAAAATGGACAAGCACTTGGCACCACAGAAGAGACACCATTTGGAATGCCCTCATCCAGTATCGGAGTGCCCTGGGCTCCGCCTCCACCCCAGCTTCCTGCACATCCAGGGATGCAGCTGGGAAGGCTCAAGGGATGGCTGCCAGTTCAAGCTCCAGGCTTCTGATTTGAGCCTTGCCCAACCTCAGGTATTGTGGGCATTTAAGAATTAAGCAATGGATAAAACAACTATCTCTCCAATTAGTAAATATATATATATATATATTTTTAATTAAACACACACACAATCTTTTGCAGTGGGATTGCAGAAAACCCTGAATTGTCTTAAGAATGACCTTCTCCCCCATCCCCCACCCTGTATTCTGCTCGTTGTGCTCTCCTCATTGCCCCACCACTCACTGTCTGGAGGGTTAGCAGGCTTGGCCAAGACACTGGGTGTCCTCTTCCCAGGCTGGACTCTTCTCACAGACTGGGTGAGCATCATCTGCCTCCCTGAGGGCAGAAGGAGAAGAAGTTGAACCATTAGTGGGGACCAGAATGAAAAGAAAGATACAGGGGCCTCATCCGGCAGGGGAGGTTCCTACTGGGATTCAAATCCTTCCTCCACCACTTACTGCTGTACAACCTTAAAAGAGTTTTAGTCTTCAGAGCTCATTTCCTGGTAACATAAAGATGCATTTGCAAGTTATTGTGAATGTAAAGGGACCTGGTATGTGGCACATGCTCAGAGAAAGAACATTGCCTTCCACTTGGTCCAGAAAACCCATCACAGATACTGGCACTGTTGCTGGCACTGTTGAGCACCCTCAGGCTGTGGCTCCCATGTCCGTGTCTGGACCTGTCCTTCTTGGCAAAATGGGGCCTCATTCTGTTCTTGATTCCCTTTTCCTGGGGATTGCCATGAGGCCTCAAGGAAATCAAAGGAAAACCTCTCTGAAATACATGAAGATTGAGAGTATGGTCTCTAGAAGCCCCATCCCTTCCTAACCGTGTGACCTGGAACAAGTGACTTAGCCCAGCTGACCTCGTGTTTTCTATCCAGCCATGAGGATGAGAATAGTTCCTACCATGGAGGACTGTTCACCAAGTCCACTAAGAGCAACACCTTACATGACGTGGATGCCGAGTGACATGTTAGTAACTCCTTTTAGCTCAGTGCTGTGCACAGAGCTGTACCAATTCCCTTCCCTTGGCAAAGTCCAGCTTTGTGACTCCACCCTCCCATGAAGGATGGGAATGGCCTCATTGAGAGAGTGTCCTCAATTTTCTGACCCTAGCTTGACTGGGTCTACCTAGGGATGGGTACAAGATCCTCAGGGTGCAGGAGGTCCCCGTCCTGTCCCACCCAAGGCTGGCTTGGGAGCTGCAGAATGGAAGTGGTGGGGGGAGGGAAAGCAGAGAGCTGCGAAAGCTGGGAGAGATGAACTCTCGTGGCAGAAACCAATTCATTCTGCTGCTTGATTGGGATGATGGGAGTACTTTTTCATCAACCTAATCTGATTGCCTCTCATTTGGTTGCATGCTAATCATCTCCACACACAGCAGCTGGCACAATGGAAAGAGCCAGACAGGGGGCTGAGCAGCTGGTGGCTTACATAGCCTCTATTCTGCATCTGTGGTCACAAAGCTCATGGGGACAGGCAAACGATTTTAAAGCTCTAACCGAGTGTGTGGTTAGAAATCAGCAGGGAAGCGGAGGTGGGAGGGGGCGTCCAGGGCAGGGCTGAGAGCTTTGTCTGGAGGGTGAGCAGGTGCACTAGGCTGAGTCTCTCTACCTGGATGTCCCTTTCAGAGCTCAGGAACACCAAACAGGGACAGATCAGAGGGCAAGGAGATCAGCAGGAGTGTGGGCGAGGAGTCTGTGAAATTTGGCTGCATGATCCAAAGGACACGAAGCTTTAGGCCAGAAACATTTCCATGAAACTAAAAACAGACCAACACCCAAACCTTGCTTTGGAGAACCCAGCCAGCCCCTGCGATTCCCTCTAGCTTTGGCTGCCAAGAATGTCAGAGCTAAATTTAGTGTTCAGGGCCATCCACCCTCTTCCTTGCCTCCTCCCCTGCTCATCACTCTTGTCATTCAAGAGGTTTTCCATGGTGAGTTTTAATATTGGGAACTGTTTCTGTTTTTTTGCTTTTGTTTTTGTTTGTTTATTTTTAGGAGAAGCAGGCAGGGTGTGTGTTATTAGTAAATCCATAAAATGGCCTCAATTCCTAGGGCCATCATTATATGCTAAGGTAGATGCATGATTGGACCCCAGACCCGCTACGACTTCACTATAGCAAGTGGGAGACCTAGGAGCTGGCAGATACTTAGCCGGTACCCAGCACGGAGGTGATTTCCAGGAGCAGGAAGGAGAATATCCAGGCCTTGGTCCCTGCCATCTTTTCCCCAGGTCTTCTCAGGAGTAGAACAGGAGACAAGGACAGTGCTTCATAGAAATGTGGTCCCCTGGGCAGGTTCTCAGATCCAGTGACCTGCAAAGAAAAACAGCTTCAGGTTCCCCATTTCTGAGTTGTCACCTCTTATGCATCAAGCAGAACTATTACTTGACCTGTCAAAGAAAGATCGTTGGAAGCATGGACAGAAGGAAGTCCTCAGGAGTGGCACTGGCCCAAGTTGTGATGATGGGTGGCTTCGGAGGGGCAGAGCCTCAGACTCCAAGTTTAACTGAGACAGAGCTTGGTTCTGGTCCTGAGTCCTGGCTCCAGGACTCCACAATAACATCAGGCACAGGGGAGAGCAGAAGTGAGAGAGAGAGCTTCAAAATAACGCACCCTGAGGTGCATCTGTTCCATCTCCCTTTGGTGGGGCTCACCTTCTTACCTTACAAAGGATCATACTGATTCTTTGTAGCCCTAGACCCCACCCTGATAGAGGAGGCAGTCTAGAGGGCCCACTGGCTCAGACACAGCACCTCCATGAACACATTCCCAGATGTGCATGTTGCAGCTGGAACACATTGCGGGGCTGCTTGTTTGGGGCCTGGTTGGGAGTCATGCAGCTAGGAACCAGCTGAGGAAGAGTGGAAGGGGGTGCACTGTTGAGGATCCAGAGCTCCCCAGTAATGTAAGTACAGTTTAGGGGTGAGGGGCTGCAAGAATGGACAGAGGAAGACAGGCCTGGCAATGAGGGTGAGGAACTGAGGGGCACACATGGCCCAGACTCAGCAGAACATGTTTCTGTTTCGGCAGAGCTCTGGACGAATCCAAAGCTAGACAAATTCCAGGGGATTCCAAAGTGGTTCCTTCAATCTCCAAAGCTCAGGGCGTGGTAGGAAAAGGAAGATTCTTCCCCTCCAGAAGAAAAATCCAAAAGTACATGGATGTCCCAGGGGAAGAGAAAAGCAATTCTATGTAACAGATCTCCTAGTTAGAAAACCCGCTCCACTTCCCACCCCACCTGCTGCTCAGATAGGAATGGGTTCCAAGGTCTTAATTAATGCCTTCAAGTTTTATCTGAGCTCCTGAGACCCTGCAATACCATTCAGCCTGAGCCTGCTCCGGGGCCATCTGAGAGGCCAGGATTGCCGACAGTACCTTGTGGAAAAGCCATTTCCCATCTGGCAACCCACAGAGGTTGCTCAGTTCCCCACCTTCCCCCATTTCCTTGGCATTTTCCACGATGGCTAGGTCTCCCGGCCCACGCTCTTCAAAAGTCCTGGAAAAAGCAGACTGGCTGAACGCAGGACAAAGCTGGGTGCCCACAGGTAGAGAGACCCTCGGTGAAACCATTTGGGGTGCTGGGTGCTCCTGGCCTCACTTGGGGGAGGGAGGGAGAAGACTGGGAGGTGATGGAAGAGATGCAAGTAAGAAGGGGTGTCTTCTCTGTGGGAGATAATGGATCAGCCAGAAGTGAGGGGATGGGGAGCTCAGCGGAAGGTAGGAGGAACAGCAGAGCCAGAAAGCTGAGTGCAAGCAAGGGGCTGAGAGGAAAGGAGATGCAGCTCACCGGGTCTGGAACAGGACTTGGCAGCTGGGGGTCCGAGTATTCGCCTCCGCAGCCGTCCTGCCTCAGGCCCTTATATAGCACAGCTGGTGGCTCAGGCTGTGTGGCAGCCAGCCATGGGGAGCAGCAGCGAAACCAGATCTGAGCCTGGGCCTCCCCTCCCCTTGCCACATCCCCTGCAGTTCTCAGAGGCCAGGATTTCACATCCATAGCATTATGGGGAGATGCCGCAAAGCCTGGTGAGGGGCCAGGTGGGCTGCTGCCTGGGGCTCCTGGGGCCAGAGTCCAGAGACAGAGAGGTGGTCGGGAGGTACAGTGGGTGCTGGGAAAGAACCAAAGGGAATTCCACATCTGGGCAGTTATTTTGGGACTCTCACTGACCACCCCCCCCCAAACTTCCTTAGCCCTGGCACATGGCCAGTCTTAGCACAGCCCCCAAACAGATCCACAAGCGGCCTTAGCCACTCAGCTGGACATCAGCAACCAGAGTTGGGCCACTGCTGGGCACCTTGGGTCTCTGAGGTAAGCACTCAGTGAACTTCTGAAGGGAAGAGGGGCAGAGGAGTGGTGGGGGCACAGGAAGACACCTGGTGAGAGCAGTTCTTTCTTGCCCCTTCCTGGCACCTGCCTGTACACATGGGAACACCAGAGCTCCAGCAAGTGGACCCCTCTGACTTGCCAGACACTCTTGTCCTACCTGAAGCATCTTCCAAAAGTTAACAGAAAATGTGTATTTCAAAAAACCTAGGCAGGGATTCCAAATTTTTTGGCACCAAGATAACCTTAACTTTTAATGCATTCTCCTTGAACTTTTTGAGGTCCCTTCACACACGCATATATGTGCGTACGTGTCTGACCTCCTGTCTGGGTGTCCCCCAGCCTGTGGCCAGCTGAACTTACAGGTGGTGTAAGCAGCTGCCTGTGTCTTGGGGCTCCATCAGCCCCACTCTCTACCCTAGGTGAGATTGCCTAGGATAATCTGCTGCTGCTGCTGCGACTTAGACAACTTTCTCAGAGTTGCTGATCACTAGGACAGAGCCCAGCTGGAAGCAGAAGATGAGGTAGGAGGGTTTTGGGGAGCACAGAGGGAGCTCTTCAGGCTCTGCTGTATATTCTTTGGCTCATCCAGCTTGGGCTGGGCTTCCTGCCTCATACCAGCACTGAGAGATGGAGGCCTGTTCCTGTGGCTGTCCACAGCAGGTAAACTCTTTCAACACACCTACACTGAACTCTTTCCCAGAGCAGGGAAAGTGAACTTTCCAGAGCAGGTTAAGGTGACCCTCATGGGCTGAGATTCCGGGTAGTTTGATGCGGGGGGAGCACCCTTTGTCTAGGTTGCTCTCCTCTCTGTCCCAGTTGACTGGGCCCAAGTGGGAACAGCCAAGGAATAGCCCAGCCAAACCACAGAATATTCAGAAACAGCTAATCATTATTGTGAGTCACATGGTGTCAGCGCAGTTTTATGCTGCAGCAGATAACTGATACACACACTAAGTCTCTTTCAGTTGCAAGTGATTGAATCTGTGGGGTGTAACAAACTAGTGTCATGCAAGCCACTAAGATGTAACGTGCTCTGTTACAGGTCACTGGTAACTGAACCAGAGGCCATTCCTGTGTAGTGCATTCCATTAGCTCCATGCATACTCCTTGACTAGTGTCCCCAATGGAGAGAATGTCTCTTTCTCAGTTGTTTCAGCAAAATTTCCTTGGGAAAGTTCTCATTGGCTCATTGTTGACCTAGCCCCTTTAAACTTGGAGAAGGAAAGCTCTGATCAACCCATTTCTGGAGCCAAGGGTAGATTAGAACCCATTGGGATCATGTGAACTGATTTTTTTTTTCCTCAAAAGAAAACTGTGATATAGCTACCAGAAATAAAAAGAATAGATTCTGGGAGGTGAATAATAATGCATTTGTACTGAATCCACAGCCACAAACCAAGTGCCTTCTTCCTAGAATGTCTGGTTTATTGACCTTGATATCAACAGTCAGGAGCTAGGTCTAGCACTATGGCATAGCGGGTAAAGCTTCCACCTGAGATTTCCACATCCCCTGTGGGTGCCAGTTCAAGTCAGTTGTTCCATTTTGAATCCAGTTCCCTGCTGAAAACAAGGTGCTGTGTATGAACACCATAGGGATGCAGAGGTAACCCTGTTTTAAGCCTGAGGAGCATTCTGTGGTAACCACATTAAGCAGAGGAAGGAGAGTTCTCCGGGGTATGTTGAGGGGGAGGTGCTGTGGCCCATGCGCTAAGAATCTGCTCTCCCCTGGCTTCGACTTGGCTCAACCCTGGCCATTGTGGTCATCAGAGGCGTAAACCATGGATGGAAGAGTTTTCTCTCTTTCTTTCTCTCCCTCCTGTTTTCTCTCTCCTCTGTTCTTCCCTCTTTTTCTATAACTCTGACTTTCAAATAAACACATCTTAATATATATAAAGTCAGATTTATAGAGAGGAGAGACAGAGAGGAATATCTTCCATCCACTGATTTACTCCCCAAGTGGCTGCAATGGCTGGAGCTGAGCTGATCTGAAACCAGTAGCCAGGAGCTTCTTCTGGGTCTCCCATATGGGTGCAAGGTCCCAAGGCTTTAGGCTGTCCTCTATTGCTTTCCCAGGCCACAAGCAGAAAGCTGGAAGGGAATTGAAGCAGCCAGGATATGAACTGATGCCCATATGGGATCCCAGCGCATGAAAGGTGAGGACCTTAGTCACTAGCCTACCATGCTGGGCCCATCAAATAAGTAAATCATGAAAAAAAAGGGTGAAAGGAGGATTTGCCTCCCAGTCTTCCTGGCCACTCTCTCCAGGGGTTTGCTAGCATGTTCAACAATCTCACTGTGCATCAGCCAGATTGTACTACTAGGCTTCCCATAACCCCAGATCTCTTCCCATAACCCCTAGACAGGGCCTCCACGGCTCTGAGTATGGGATGGCTTCAGCTCTGACCATGACAATGTTGGGAGTTCTGGGCAGTGTTGTGTGGGGATGAGGGGAGGTGGATGCTGGTGTGTGCTCTCCTTAGCTGTGTGTTCTTCATGTGTCTGTTATTGGCTAGAGCTGAAGAAAGCTGAGAGTGAGGAGCAGAGTGTTTTCCCACACAACATCTGGGTTGTATGACTTGGTTCCTTTCCAAGTTTACTATCAGCCCTATAGCAGGAAAGGCGAGCTGGAAAATAGAAGGGCTGGGCTGGCCCTTGGTGACAGTGCAGGACAGAGGGTTAGTGAGACATGGAAACCCTTAGAGACCATTCTTACTGGATTCCCTCTTTGTTCCCACAAACTAAGCACTATGTTCGGAAACTAGAACATTGTCCATCCCCACAAGAGCAACAGCTTTGAGGGCAAATTGTTGGGCAGTGAGAGAGGGAGAAGTAATCTGAATCCCAAGCCCAATTGGCAAAATTAAAGTTATAATTCTCTACTGACTGAATAGTCCTAAAATGTTTGACAAACCCAAAGACTCATGTAAGCTCATTCACACTGAAAATATAAAATATTAGGGTGGTTACCCCAGTTATGGTGCAGTGGGTTAAGTAAGCTGGCACCTCCAACTCCAGCATACCATAGAGCATTTGAGCCCTGGCTATTCCACTTCCAGTTCAGCTCCCTGCTAATGCACCTGGGAAGGCAGCAGAGGATGGCTTGAGTGATTGAGTCCCTGCACCCATGTGGCAGATCTGGATAGTATTCCAGGCTCCTGGCTTCCATCTGGCCCAGCCCCCTTGCCGTTGCACCCATTTAGGGAGTGAATCAGAGGTAGAAAGCTCTCTTTTCACTCTCTCTCGTTGTAACTCTGCTTTTCAAATAAATGAAATAAACCTCACAAAAGATATAAAGTATTTCTTGATTCACTTCACTTTGGAGATATCCTGTGTGATTAATGGTGCTCTGCATGCCCAGCTGCCAGCAACCATTGACATGCTTTCCTGGGATCCACACAGTATGAGCCCTTTGAGTCTGCTCTTAGCAGAAGCATCCATGTTGCTGTGTGTGTTACTTTTACAGCTCAGTGATATTGTATTGTGTTTGCACCCCTCTTTGACCTTTTACCAGTGGAAGGATATGAAGTTTACCTCCAAGTTTTAGCAGTTGTACTTTATTTTATTGTTACTGGAAAAGTAGACTTATTGAGAGGAAAGACAGAGAGAAAGATCTTCCATCCACTGGTTCACTCCCCAAATGGCCACAATAGCTGGAGCTGAGCTTATCTGAAGCTAAGAGCTAGGAGCCTCTTCCAGGTCTCCCACATGGGTGCAGGGTCCCAAGGCTTTAGGCCATGCTCTTATTCTTTCCCAGACCACAGCAGGGAGCTGGATGGGAAGTGAAGCAGTCAGGACATGAATTGACACCCATAAGGGATGTTTACAAGTAGAGGATCAGCCAGCTGAGCTATCATGCCAGCCCTAGCAGTTATATTTTAGCTATAAATATTTACATACATGTTTTTGTGTAAACATGGTTTTCATTTATTTGGGGTGGATGCCTAAAAGTGTGGTTTTTCTGTGGCAAGTATATGTTTAACTTCTCCAGAAATTGCTAAGCTCTTTTCCAGAGTAACTGACCATTTGACATTCCCAGTGGGCACAAGAGGTCTAGTTTCTCAGCATTCTTATCAACACCTGATCTTGGCAAGGTTTTGTTTCTGAGTAGATTTTTTTCAACCATTCTATTAGCTGTGCAGCATGATCTCACGGTGGTTTAATTTGTATTTCCCTAGCAGCCAGCGATGTTGAGCATGTTATTTACCATTCATACATCTTTCTTAGAAATCTATTTACTTATTTGTTTGAGAGGCAAAGAGACACAGAGAGACATTCAGACAGAGACCCTGCCCACCAGTCCAGTCCCTAAACACCAGCAATAGCTACACCGGAGCTGAGAGCTTAATCTGGATCTCCCATGTCAGTAGCAGGAGCCCCGTCAATTGAGCCATCACTTGCTGCCTCCCAGGGAGGGACTTAACGGGAAGATGGAATTGGGAGCAGAGCTGGAATTACAACCCCAGTTTCAAATGCTCATCCCTATTCATGTATCTTATTTAGTAATTTTTTTCTTCAAGTATTTTGCCCATTGTGTAATGGTTCCTTATTTTCTTCTGATTGAGTTTTTGTATACTTCATAACACTTGTATTCTACATATGAGTCCTTTATCATCTATACACAAAGTTATTCTGAAATATCTTTCCCAGTTTATGGATTTTCTTTGTCCATCAATCTTTTTTTTAAAGGTTATTTTTTATTTGAAAGTCAGATATACAGACAGGAGAGGAAACAGAGAGGAATATTCTCCACCCATTGACTCACTCCCTAAGTGACCGCAATGGCCAGAGCTGTGCCAATTTGAAGCCGATTTGTAGCCTGGAGCCTTCTCTGGGTCTCCCATGTGGGCGCAGGGTCCCAAGGCCTTGGTCCATCCTTGACTGCTTTCCCAGGCCACAAGCAGAGAGCTGGATGGGAAGTGGGGCCTCCAGTATACAAACCGGTGCCCATGTGGGTTCCTGGCACATGCAAGGTGAGGACTTCTGCTGCTAGGCTACTGCACCAGGCCTGCCATTAATCTTTTATTTTCTGAACTCTATTTTGCTGCTGGAACTGAGAAATTCACTAAGTCACAGTTGCAAAGAATTTTTCTGTATTCTCTACAAGTTTTTTATTTACCTTTAAATCCATGATTCATTTTGCTTGGTTTTAAGATTTACTTATTTATTTTTATTTGAAAGAGAGATTCACAGGGAGAAGGAAAGACAGAGAGAGAAAGATCTTCCATTTGCTGGTTCACTCCCTAAAAGGCCACAATGGCTGGAGTTGAGCTGATCCAAAGCCAGGAGCCAGGAACTTCTTCCAGGTCTCCCAGGGTGGTGCAGGATCCCAAGTACTTGGGCCATACTCCATTGTTTTCCCAGGCCATAAGTAGGAAACTATATGAGAAATGAGGCAACAGGGGCATGAACTGACACTCTTACAGGATGCTGGCACTTAAAGGTGGAGGATTACCCTGTTGAGCCATGATGCTAGCTCCCAACAATTCTTTTGGAACTACTTTTTGTATATAGTGTGAAGTACGGATCAAGGTTTTGTTGTTGTTTTTTGGTTTTTGCCATGGAATTGTCCAAAGGTTCTGCTACTGTTTGTTGAAAAGACTGTCCTTTTTTCTTTGACCAACTCTTCATACACACACACATCTATATACAAATATATATTTAGCACAATGGTTTTCTGTGACCTTGATCTGACCACCTTAAAGCCTTCTCCGTGCACAAATGTCAGTAGTGGGGGAAAATGTCTTTCTTTCATGAGCCTCAAACAGGACTGACAATGGCCAGATGGCACACAAAGCCCTTTGGGCTTTCACTTTCAGCCCCACTCCACACCCTCAAGGCACCTCATGACTCAGCCATGAGTCTCCTGAGGTCTACACCAACAAACTGCCAGGAATGTCCAGTACATTGTCAAGTATACCACCCCTCCCCACCCTGTTGACTTCCCCCTGCCCCTGCCGCCCAGGGAGGTTTGAATCCTACACTCAACCCATGAGCCTCCAACAGACAAAGGGAGAAGGCCTACCCCTTTCTGCTCTTTACCTTAAAAGTTCATTTTAGCCAGAGCCTGCTCATTCAACCTGAGCCTGGTCATAAAGAGAGAAAGCACCCAGCCCCAGGGGTCCCAAGCGTCCACCAAGACCTGGCTCCTATGGATGCTTGAAACTTAAATCTGTTCAAGTACCTTGTGTGTGTGCCTGGAACAGGCATGCATGTGATGGGGGCGGTGGCAAAGGGGAGTCAGCCCATTTGCCTGAGTCTCTGAAAGGGTCTCTTGCCCATACATAGTTAAGTCCCCAGAGTGTGTGCCCCGACACCAGTTTCATGCAAATACTTAAACTATTAGTCCAGCTACCACCTATTCTAGGCATCCTTCCTTGCCAGTCCCAGCTGAGCCAACCGTCCTTCTTGGGTAGTCCACACCACTGTTGATTCCTCCAACAGAGCATTTGGCACATGCTAGTGACATTATTTTCTTGCTTTATCTCCCTCCTGTTTGCATCCCAGCATCCAGAATGTTTTGAAGCTGTGTGTGGCCTGGGCTGGCCTGGCTTCTCATGTTCCCCAGGAAGATGTCATATAGCCACAATGGCCCCATACTATATGCCTACGACCCTCTCAGGAGTAGGGGTAAACCAAATCCACCCACAGGGCTTTCCCTTTGAGGTCACCACCCTGGGTCCTTCCCGTGGCCTGGGAGGGGCTTGCTGTTACCCTGCTGAGGGAGGAAGACTGGGATACAGGGCGTGGGCGGCTCCTGGCTGACCCCACTGTGCCCGGGGCCCCACGGCAGAGCGTCCCTTCTCTTCTCTGTACTTTCTGGCCCTGACGTGAACCTTGTTGGCGCCAGTGGGCTTTTCATAGTTTCCTGGCCATTTTACAATATTTCACCTCAAAAATGCTTCCGCCTCCTCACCCACGGGTGCATCTTTCCAGCGAGAGGAACCAAGGCTGGGATAGGGCCGCCCACAGCATAGCTCTGCAGAAGGAAGTGACAGATGTGTCTTCCTGACACATAGAGGAAACTTCCAGGCCAGCTCTGACATCTTGGGGTCCCACAGGAATTCTGGATCTATGGCAAGGGGTGACCTGTTCTGGCCCATCTGAGACCCCAGCCCCAGTCTGTGACTTTTTCTTCTCTGGAAACCCAAGGGCTGCTTGTACGGGGGGGAGGACAGCAGTGCTGGCTCCAAGGCTACGCCCTGGGGGCCTCCGGTTAGCATTTACCAAGCCTGTGCCCAGCTGGGGCTGGGCCTGGACCATGGATGTTTTTGAAGCTGTCTGTGTGATTCTCACACACACAGCTGGCCTCTTTCTGAAGTGACTTCATACATACTGGTATTGCTTTGATGATCCAGGTGCCATGCCACCCATTTCCCCCAAATACAACCCCAACCATGCCTGAAGCTCCATTGCTTCAAGAGGTGGGAAGGAAGGTGGGGTGATCACAGCTAAGCTCTGTGATGTAGAGCTGCCACAAGCAACCTTATACAACCCTGCCCACAAGTAACCTTGTCCCCATACAACTGCCCAGTTACCCCATTTTCTGGGCAGATAAGGTCCTCCCCAAAAGACACCCCATTGGTGGCTCACCTGCTACCTACCCCTGACAAGACGACAGAGTGTGGGGTCACCTGCTTCCATGTCATCCCTCCCTGGAGGCCTGCAGGGCACAGCTGACACCTGCCAGCCTCCACCTAAGGAGAGAGCATCTGCACATGGCTCCACAGCCCAGGGCAGGGACAGGGCTCAAGGTGCCAAGCTTCCTGCAGTACCCAGCTTCATTGTCCCAGAACGGTCCTGGATGGAGGGGCAGAGAGCAGCCCTCCTCAGGGAGGAAGTCCAGCTCCTGCCTGAAGACCTGTGCCTCAATCTCCTGGGTCAAGCTTCTCCAACAGGGCCTGGGCTAGAGACACCACACAAGGTGGCAGCCATAACAGGAAATGATGTCTTCCTCTGGGGAGCTGCGGACGAGGCTCCATTCTTCTGAGATTCCCTCCCAGCACTGTGTGAGGAAGGAAAGGTGAAGGAGGGAGCCCCCCAGGGAGATAGGCTTCAAGGATATAGCAGCATGGCAGGCAGGCAGGAGGCAGGACAGCAGAGGGTGTGTCTGGAAGAGAGAAGGCCATGCCAGGACCCGGCACTATGGCCTGTCCACTGCCACCTACATACTTTTTTGCAGCTAAAGACACATTAGCAGGTGCAAATGCAAGGAAAGTCCCTAGCTGGAGTGCAGCCTCTGAGACAACGTCTACAACCTCAGCAAGCCCAGAGGGGAGAGGAAACCACCAAGCCAGAAGAAAACTTCAATCTCTACAAATCTGCCCTTCGCTCCACAGTCTCAGAGCTGGAAAAGGCACAGGCTGTGCAGCCAGACACTCTGGGGGTAACAGATCGCCTCCATCACACTTTAGCTGCATTTTGCTTACCCAGGCTACAAGTATTTTCAGCATCACATGCATTCCAGGTCCTAAGCTATGGACTGGGAGTGCAGAGAAGTACAGAACATGGTGCCTAGCTTGGAGAGATTTCCCTGTGTGGGGACTGGGGAGGAGGGTGTGGACTCACATGGAGCTCACAGACAGCACAGTAACAATCACATGCCTGAGTTTATGGTGAGAGATACAGTATCTGTTCTGGCATTTCCTTCAGAGCATCATCTGAGAGCAGCTCTTAGGGAAAACTTCCTGCAGAAGATATTACTAAAAATGATAAATTTAGGGCCTGGATTGTGGTGTACCAATTAAGCCACCAACAGTATCCCGTATGGGTTGGAGTCCCAGTTGTTCCACTTCCCATCCAGCTCCCTGCTGATGTGCCTAGGAAAACAGCGCAGTATTGGTCCAAATGGTTGGACCTCTGCACCCAGATGAGAAACTCAGAATAAGCTCCTGGCTTCATGTCAGCTCAGCTCTTGCCATCACAGCCATTTGAGGAGTGAACTAACTGATCGTAAAATCTGCCTTTCAAATAAAAACAAATAAATCATTAAAACACACACACATAAATGACAGGAGGCAGCAGTGGGATGTAAGGGAGCACTGAGCCACATATCCTGCCATGCACTTCCCAGGCTAGTGAACAATACAGTCAGGGTGACTAACAGTGACCAGAGACACTGAAGGGTAAGATGTCTGCTTGCTCCCTCTTTGTGCAGACAAGAACACACACACACACACACACACACACACACACACACACACACACTCCCAGAAATCCCTGTGAATGTTGCAGGGTTTTCCAAAAAGTGCTCGAGAGGTGGAAGACCACGTCTGGGAGAGAGAACTATAAATTGGATGAATGGTGAAAGTGGTTCATTTTGAGCAGGAAATAAAGGCTTGTGGACCAGAAAAAATGGACCCGAATGCCTCCGAAAGACCACCGTCTGGATTCTTCCTGTTCCGTTTGGAATTCAGCCCCAAGAACAAATCCACAAATGCTGGAATCTCCATTGAAGAGGTCAAAAAGCTGGGCAAGATGTGGGATAACGTGATGACAGTGACAAGCAGCCGCACATCACCAAGGACGCTGCTGACTCTAAGCCTAAAGGCAGGCTGGATGGCCCAAAGGGTCCTGCCAAGGTTGGCTGGAAAAAGCTAAGAGACAGATGAAGAAGGGAAGGAGGAAGAAGATGAACAAAAAACTATTCTGTTCTCTCTCTCCATGAATACCTCAACTTAAGGGAGCGCTGAGACCGGCATGTCTCTTCTCTGAGAGGTGTCTGTTGCCCTTATTGGGTCTAATTATGAAAATCCAATATGGATCACTATAATTTCTTTTTTCTTTTAAGGTTGTTTTGTTTGTTTGTTTCGGGAAAGGTAGATTTACAGAGAGAAGGAGAAACAAATATCTTCCATCTATTCCTTCACTCCAAAAGGCCCACTTCTATAGGGGTTCAGGGACCCAAGGTCTTGAGCCATCCTCCACTGCTTTCCCAGGCTAGAATCAGAAAGCTGGATCAAAAGCAGAGCAGTCAGGACATGAACCCATGTCCATATGAAATACTAGCACTTGCAGGCAGAAGATTAGCCTGTTGAGTCACCATACCAGCTTTAATTGCTATAGTTTCTCAAAGTACTTTAGAAATCAATGGTGGTTTACCCAACGTGTCTTGAGTTCCTGAGCACCCCTGAAACCATAGTGACATTGTACATATTTCCAGAGGTCTTTAAAAGGAAAAGGCACGCTCCTGTTTTCATTACTCTGTGCACATTGCTCTTGATGTGACAAGGCATTTCAGATGTTCCTGGCATTCTCATTCAATATGCAAGATGGTATTAATTCTGTGTTGTGCACTCTAGCTCCTGAGTTACCAACTGTGCCTGTCTATAGCTGTGTAAACAGAGCGAAACAACGGAGACAAACTACTAATGCTCCTTGTCTGGTATGGAGACTACGGGGAAAGGTCCTGTGCAAGGGCCCAAGCTCAGGGCGTGCGCTGCGAGGTTGGATTTGTTGACATGACAGTGGGTACCCATTTCACTTACGGTTGTCTTATTTTTGTGTATGGTGACGTAGCATTCTGCTGTCACTCAAGCTGTGGAAAAAGGCAGGGGATGGTGAGAGCAGCTGGCATGAGAAGGGTTCAAGTGTTTTGGGATTTTTATGCTTTATTTTTTGTTTTTTTATTGAAGTGCAGTAGTTTCTAAACTGTTTGCTTTTTAAACAAACTGTAGAACTCTTCCGTGTCAGCAAAGCCAAGAACCACTGCCATCCATGGAAAGGCAAGGACCTTCTGTACTTACACTTTGCCATGTTCTGTTGTTGTTTTTGCATGTTTACAAAGCTTGAATGTTTTTGAAGTTAAATAAACAGTACTTTAAAAATGAATGACAGATAGATGCAAAGAAGAAGGGAACTCCAGGGCAGAAATGGCAATGAGGCCAGCTGAGCAAGAGCAGCAAAGGCAGGGCAGCAGCATTTGGGAACTGCTAGAAGAGGAAGTGCATGGCCACATCTCTGTCAAGATTGTCAGTTGAAAGCAACAAAAGCCAACCATGCCTGGATTTTGCTTGGTTGGTTGATTGGTTGGATAGTGTTTTTGTTTGGTTTGGTTTGGTTTTTTTTTGTTTGTTTGCTTTTGTTTTGGGGAGCAAGAGAGAGAGAGGAGAAGCGAGCTCTTGTCTGCTGGTTCCCTCTCCCAAAGCTCACAATGGCCAATACCGAGACCAGACCAAACAGAAGGCAAGAGCTGGGGACTCAGTGCAACTCTGCCATGTCTCTGCTGCCTTCCGAGCATCTGCACTGGCGGAGAGCAGGAGGTGCAAGCTGGAGCTGGGAGTTGACCGCAAGCTCTCTGATGTGGCATGTGGGCATCTAAGCAACATCTTTTTCTTTTTTTAATGCTTATTTTATTTGAAAGACAGATTTACAGAAAGAAAGGAGGACACAGAGAGAAAGAGCATCCATCTACTAGTTCACTCTCTAAATGACCACAACAGCAAGCACGGACCAGGCCAAAGCCAGGAGCTTACAATCACATCCCCAACTCCCAGGGACCCAAGTACTTACACCATCTTCCCCTAGTTTCCTGGACACATTAACAGGGACTTGGGTTGGAAGTTAAGCAGTCAGGAGTTGAATTGGTACTCCTATAGGATGTCAGGGTCACAGGCCTTACCCATTGTGCCACAGTGCCAGCCCCAAGAAACATCTTTTTTTTTTTTAGATTTATTTTTATTATTTTCTCATTGGAAAGGCGGATATACAGAGAGGAGAGACAGAGAGGAAGATCTTCCGTCCGATTATTCACTCCCCAAGTGACCGCAACGGCCGATACTACGCCGATCCGAAGCCAGGAGCTCTTCCAGGTCTCCCACGTGGGTGCAGGGTCCCAAAGCTTTGGGCCATCCTCGACTGCTTTCCCGGGCCACAGGCAGGGAGCTGGAAGGGAAGCGGGGCTGCCGGGATAGAACTGGCAACCATATGGGATTCCGGGCGCCACCACGCCGGGCCCCCAAGATTCATCTTAACAATGAAGTCAGATGCCTATCCCCAGCACTGCCTGGTTTACACAGAAAAGGAATTTACTAAATGGATCCTGGATCTCAGACTCTGGAAAATCCCAGTTCAGAACCTTGGAGCTAAACTCAAACACCATCAAAGGAAGCCACACAGAAACTCTCAACTCATGGCAAATTAGCTGTGGTGGATCCCAGAGGTTATTTTATCTGGACTTCTCAATCTTGAGTCTATGAAAGGCTTTCAGAACATAAACATAAATCCAATTTTTTTAGATGTGTTTATTAACTTGAAAGGCAGAGTTACAGAGAAAGGAATCTTTATCTGCTCATTCACTCCCCCAACGGCTGCAAAGGCTGGGAATGCGCCAGGCCAAAGCAAGGACCCTGGAACTTCATCCGGGTCCAAGGTTGGCAAGGGCCCAACTAGTTGAACCATCCCCCACTTCTCTCCAGTTCTCAGGGAGCTGGATTGGAAGCAGAGCAGCTGGGACTCAAACTAGCACCCATATGGGATGCTGCTGTCACAAGCAGTGTCTTTTTTTTTTTAAGATTTATCTATTTATTTTTATTGGAAAGGCAGATATACAGAGAAGAAGAGAGACAGAGGAAGATCTTCCATCCGATGATTCACTCCCCAAGTGACCGCAACGGCCGGTGCTGTGCCAATCCGGAGCCAGGAGCCAGGAGCTCTTCCAGGTCTCCCACATGGGTGCAGGGACCCAAGGCTTTGGGCCATCCTCGACTGCTTTCCCAGGCCACAAGCAGGGAGCTGGATGGAAAGCAGGGCCTGCCAGGATTAGAACTGGCGACCATATGGGATCCTGGCATGCAAGACAAGGACGTTAACCACTATGCTATCACGCCGGGCTCACAAGCAGTTTCTTAACACTCTGTGCCATATCGCCAGCCCCAGAAATGCCGCAGTTTGAATATCTGTTTGTGTATGCTTCTGGGATAGAGTCTGTCACTTTCATCAGATTTGCAACAGAATCCATGTAGTAGCTAATCCTCTGGTGGGCAACCCCAGAGGTGCAGGTGCAGGATAAGTTCCTTAAAGGACAGTTCCAGGGAAGGTAGCATAGAGAAAAGAGATTGATCAGGAAAGGATGCAATTGATGCAAAATCTCATACTCAGCCAATCCTCAAGGGAGCCCAGGAACATAAGCTGTCCTCAGAGCTGTCCCTTCTCCAGATACAGCAACTAGAACTTTGACCCCTACAGCAGCCTAGTATTGGTCATGGACCAGGTACCCTGCAGATTGACATGAAGCACAAATTCCCAGACATTTCTACCTTCTCTAAGGGACAGTAGGGCTCCAGCACCTGAGGTGAAAAGATAATGAAAGAATGAGTGCACAAGGCTGGTGAAATGAGGAGCGGGCATTTAGTGAAATGACTGAGATGGGAGTGCCCAGATTCAAGTTCCAGCTGCACCTCCAATCCCAGCTTCCTGCTTCACACGCACCCTGGGAAGCAGCAGGTGACCACCCAAGTGCTTGGATCCCTGACACCCTCTGGGAGGATGGTGTTCCTGCTCCTGGCCTTGGCCTGCCCTGCCCCATCTGTTATGGACACTTGAAGAGTAAACTGCTAGCCAGATGGAAGGCTTCTCTTTCCCTTTCAAATTAAGTAGCTAATTTTAAACAAATTTAAGACACTGGCACTGTGGCTCAACAGGTTAAATCCTCTCCTTTCAAGTTTTGGTACTCATATGGTCATAACCCAGTTGCTCCAGTTCCCTTCCAGCTCCCTACTGTGGCCTAGAAAAGCAGCGGTGGATAAGGATAACCAAACTCCTTGATCCCCTGAACTCGTGTGGGAGACCTGGAAGAGGCTCCTGGCTCCTAGCTTCAGATCTGCTCATCTCTGGCTGTTACAGTCATCTGGGAGTAAACCAGCAGATGGAAGATGCCTCTCTATTTCTCCTTCTGTCTGTAAATATAACTTTTCAATAAAATAAATAAAGCATTACAAAATAAGGTAGCAAAAGTAATTCGAGGGGAGACCAAAGTGTCCAATAGGTTTATGTTCCAAAAAGAGTCAGGGATCACTTATCTAGACCAACCACTCTGCTCTGTGGAGTGCTCCTGATAGAATCATGGTCTGGATGTAATTATTTACCCTCCTTCTGAAGACAAATGCAAATGCTAAATAGAAGGACAAATTTTAACTGCACTGATTAGCTGGCAATGAAGTGAGGGAAAATCAGGCCAAAAAGAAGCAAAAGCTAGGATCCAAACAGAATAGCTGAGCCGTGAAATGAGCTTTGACCTTGAAGCTGTTGTTTGAACCTGGTGACCTTGAGCTTCAGTTTTTTAGCATGCAGAAATTACATAGTAGGAACTCCAAGCTTAAAACAACATGTAGCAGGGGAATTGGTACTACTTTGATGACAGTAGACTGAAGGCGACCTATTTCTCAGAGTTAGAGCTGGATATTTTCTCTAAGGATACAGCCAGTCAGAAGACAACAGGTGCCTGAACAAGGCTGGGCAGAGAGGAGATGCAGCTGACGGGTAGCTAAGCAATTAAGATGTCACCTTGTAGGGGCCAGCGTTGTGGCCCAGTGAGCTAAGCTGCCGCCTGCAATGTTGACATCCTATATCGGAGCACCAGTCTGAGTCATGGCTACTCAGCTTCTGATCCAGCCTCCTGTAAATGTGCTTGGAAAGCAGAAGAGGATGAGCCAGGTGCTTTGGTCCCTCCCACCTTCTTGGGAGATTCAGATGGAGTTTCAAACTACTGCCTTTGGCCTGGAGCGGTTCTGGCTCTTGTGCCATTTGGGAAATGAGCAGTGAATGGATGATTTTTCTATCTACCCCTTTTCATCACTCTGCTTTTCAAATCAATTAATCTTCTAAAAAAAGTTAGAAAAAAAGTCACTTTACAAGTCTTTATTCTTTTTTGCTTTAAGATTTTATTTTTTTATTGGAAAAGTAGAGTTACAGAGAGAGGAGGGACAATGGTAGGAGCCGGGCCAAGTCAAAGGAACCAGGTGCTTCTTATGGGTCTCCCACATGGGTGCAAGGGTCCAAGGACTTGGGTCAGCCTCCACTGCTTTCCCAAGCCATAAGAAGGAAATTGGACCAGAAAGAAATGGACCAGGGGCCAATGCAGCGGCTCAACAGACTAATTCTTTGCTTACCAATACCAGCATCTCACATGGGCATTAGTTCATGATTCAGCTACTCCACTTTCCATCCAGCTCCCTGCTTGTGACCTGGGAAAGCAATAGAGAGGATGGCCCAAAGCTTTGGGCCTCTGCACTTGCGTGGGAGACCCAGAAGAGGCTCCGGGCTCCTGGCTTCAGATTGGGTCAGCTCTGGCCATTGTGACCACCTCTGTGTCTCTCTTCCTCTCTATATGTCTGACTTTCCAGTAATAATAATAATAATAATAAAGATAACCCATATAGAAGAATAGACAATAGTGTTTAAAACAGAGGCTTGATATGTGAGATTCCTACAGAAAAGTGCCTTCTTCAAATTGTTTCTTCTCCCCAAGGCTCAGCCTTCTACATACAAATCAGAGTGCTTTTCTCTCCACAGATGAAATGACTAAGCACAGGAGAGGTACCTGGGGTGTGGCAGGTATTTGCAGAAGGGTGAAGGACAGTGAGTCACTTCCCTTCAGGGACCTCAGTTTCCCACTCCTTCCTGATCGTTTGTTTCATCTTTCAGTCACTAGGAGAGCTGCGTCAGCACTTGCCAGTGAGTTGTGAATTTATCTATATTTTGCTTTGCTTTCCTTGGTTTTTCCTTTTGCATTATGTGTTTGGAATCCATGTTGTGGAGTGTATGTAAATGCAGTATTGTTCCATCTTTCTAATGAGTTAGATATTTTCTCATCATGAAGTGATCCTTTTGTCACAATGTTTTTTGCCATCAAGTTTTTGACTAAAATTGACATGGATACATCAGTTTTCTTTGGTTAGTGTTTGATTGATTTTCCCCCCACTCTTTTAGCATTGTTATGTTCTTATTTTATTTTATTTCACAGCCTTCATTTATTATTATTATTATTATAATTTTATGATACAGTTCCATAGGCCCTGGGATTTCCCACACCTCCTCCCCAACTCCCTCCCCGCCCCCACTGAGTTCCCTTATATTACTACTATACTATAGTTCTTCATGAATAGTCCTATGTCCATCATTGCAGGCATGGATAGTGGCAGAGTCCAGCTTCCTATTGTCAAGATATAATAAACAGGGCCCAGCGGCGTAGTCTAGCAGCTAAAGTCCTCGCCTTGAACGCGCCAGGATCCCATATGGGCGCCGGTTCTAATTCTGGCAGCTCCACATCCCATCCAGCTCCCTATTTGTGGCCTGGGAAAGCAGTCAAGGACGGCCCAAAGCTTTGGAACCCTGCACCCATGTGGGATACCAGGAAGAAGTTCCTGGATCCTGGCTTCGGATTGGCACAGCACCGGCCATTGCGGTCACTTGGGGAGTGAATCATCGGATGGAAGATCTTCCTCTCTGTCTCTCCTCCTCTCTGTAAATCTGACTTTCCAATAAATAAATAAATCTTTAAAATATATATATAATAAACAGTTTCATTGAGAGTTCATCTTTGGTCTGGAAGTAGAGATGCATACTGCATTGTATCCTCACATCTGGATATGACAGTCTCCATTACACAGTTACTATATATCCCCTTAAATGAAAAGCCACAAAACAAAATCAACAACAGGAAGAAAAAAGAAATTAACAATGCCATGAAGTTAAATAACATGCTGCTGAATGACTAATGCATCACTGAAGAAATGAAAAAGAAAATCAAGAACCTTCTTGAAGAAAATGATACTACTGTATGATCTATTTGAAGAGATTAAACTTAAAAAAAATCAAAATCCATGAGATAGAGTTTCTGCTGATCTTTGTTGGTGAGATATGTCTCCTGTAGACAACAAATAGATGGGTTTTGGGTTTGGGTTTTTTGTTTTGTTTCGTTTTGTTTTTTTGAATCCAGTTCACTAATCTATGACATTTGATTGATGAGTTTAAGCCATTTACATTCAGGGTTAATATGAATGGGTAGTAATTTGGTCCTGTCATTTTAGCAATGGGTTGTTCATTGATTTAGTCTTCTGTTGTTATTTTACTGGGATGTTCTTCACATTTGCCTTTTCTCTGTGGAGAACATCTTTAAGTATCATTTGTAGGGCAGGTCTGGAAGAGGCATATTCTTTTAACTTTTTTTACTGTGGGAGAATTTTATTTTATTTTCAAAGACAAAGGAAAGTTTTGCTGAGTACGTTATCCCAGGCCGACACTTTTTTGCTTTTAGAATCTGAAATATGTCACTCCTTTCTTTTCTGGCCTGTAGAGTTTTCTGTGAGAAGTTTACTGTAAGTTAATTGGCAATCCTTTATATGTCAATTGATTTTTTTCATGAGCACATTTAAGGATCTTTTCCTTATGTTCGGTTGAAGAGAGCTTGATGATCATGTGCATGGTGAAGATCGCTTTTTGTTAAGCTTGTTGGGAGTTCTGTACCCCTCCTGGATGTTGTTTCCCAATTCTTTCTCTAGATTAGGGAAATTTTCCCTTATTATTTCATTGAATACACCTTTAATCCCAGTTTCTCTTTCTGCACCTTCTGGGACTCCCATAACTCTTATATTTGGCCTTTTAATAGTATCAATTCTTGAATACTATTTTTGGCCTGATTCAGCTCTGCTTCCAGTTTTTTCTTTGTTTCCTCCTGGTGACAGGAAATATCTTCTAATTCGGAGATTCTCTCTTCTGCCTCCTTCATTCTATTTTGGAGACTCTCCACTGTACTTTCAGTTTGCTCCACTGTATTCTTCATTTCTGATATATCAGCTTTCATTTGATTCACTGCTGTTATTTGCTGTGTAACATATTCCTTGAATGCCTGCTTCATGTACTTCTCATTGTTGATAAGAAGCTTTATAACAAATATTTTGAATTCTGTATCCCCCATTTTCTCAATGTCTTCCTCAGTTAACTCTGAGGTTGGCAAAGGGTTTTGCTCCTTTGCAGGGGAGTCTTCAGTAATATTCATTGTGCCACTGTCTCTTTTGCTCTTGGTCATCAGATTCTTCTCCTTGGGACAGGCTTCTAAGCTCTGTCACCCACAGGTCTACAGTTCAGTTTTACTTATTGCAGTTGGTACCTGGTACTTTCTTTGCAGTCACTTGTGCCACTCCCTCCAGCAAGTTCCAGGTCTGGGTTCTTCTTATGTTAGACTTCCACCATAATCTCCACAGCCCCAACTCCTGACTCACCACTCTCCACCTCCTGTGATGTTGTGCTGAGGCTGCACCGTTGTCTGTACAACCTTTCTCCTACTTCCAGTTGGAGCAGGTCCCAGGATTAGGGAGACACCAGGTGTCCTATATAGCTAAGTTGTTGTTGGTACTGATCTTGCCAGAACCTGTTGGCCATTAGGTCTGAGGGCCACATGGACCTATTTTGACCTGTACAATGCCAAAGTCAGTATTATTTTCCTGTGGGACCAGTGCAATGCACTGAGCTCAGTGAGTTTGCTCCCAGCTCAGCACATGTGTAGCTCACTGTTGTCCCTGCAGTCTTAAAGTTTTTCACACCATACAAAATGGCACCCGATTTGGCTCTAGGGGGTGGACTGGGTTGTGAAATTCACCCTGTTCCTGCACTGCCCATCTGGGACCTGCTGCTCTGTCTCTGTTCCTGGTCAAATCAAACAGACCAGCAGGACAGGCAGTTCTTTGTCTGAGTTTAGCTCCTGAGCTCCCAGTAAATGTCCCTTCCCACCTTGTTGCTGGTGGAGTTCCGGCTGCCAGTGGAGTTTAGATAGTGGCTTGCTGAATGCCGCTGGAGTATCAGTCACTGCAACACCACATCATTGTGTCTGCAGCTTTCTGGTGTCTATCACAGTTAGTGAATGTGTTCAAAGATACATGATCGTAAGGATGTGGTTATGGTCATCCTAGGATGCTGCTCAAAGTTAGCCACAAGCTTTCATGAGCCAAAAACATAAGACACAACAAGGAATCTTAGGAGGTTTATTCCAATGGGGCAGGAGTAGGATGGAGGTGGTGGGAGATCAGTGGGAAAAAAGGGAAGGAAGAGGTAGGTGGGGGGAAGCAGGAAAGATAAGAGAGATGTTCTTGTTTTAGATACACCTCTCATAAGATAGGAGCCAGTGTTGTGGCACAGTCAGTTAAGCTGTTGCGGATAGTGCAGTCATCCCAAATCAGAGCACCTGGCTGATGTGCTTCTGATCCAGCTCCTTGCTAATGCACCTGGGAAAGCAGCAGAAGATGGCCCAAGTGCTTATGCCCCTGCAGCTCACATAGGAGGCCTGGATGGTGTTCCAGGCCCCTGGCTTCAGGACAGCCCCGATCTAGCTGTCTGAGCCATTCAGGGAGTGAACCAGCAGATAGAAGAGCTCTTTCTCTGTCTTTTATTCTATGTAACTCTGCATTTCAAAAAAGTAAAATAAATTTTTAAAAGAAAAAGAGATAGCAGGGCCCAGCATTGTAGCCCAGTATCTAAATTCCTCACCTTGCATGCACCAGGATCCCATGTGGCTGCTGGTTCTGATCCCGGCTGCTCCACTTCCCATCCAGCTCCCTGCTTGTGACCTGAGAAAGTAATCAAAGATAGTCCAAGGCCTTGGGACCTTGCACCCATGTGGGAGATCCGTAGGAGGTTCCTGGCTCCTGGCTTCAGATCAGCTCAGCTCTGGCCATTACGGTCACCCGGGGAGTGAGCCAGTGAGCGGAAAATCTTTCTGTGTCTCCTCCTCTCTGCATCTCTGCCTTGCCTATAAAAATAAATGAATCTTGGGCCCAGTGGCATGGCCTAGCAGCTAAAGTCCTCGCCTTGAACGTGCCAGGATCCCATATGGGTGCCAGTTCTAATCCCGGCAGCTCCACTTCCCATCCAGCTCCCTGCTTGTGGCCTGGGAAAGCAGTCGAGGATGGCCCAATGCTTTGGGACCCTGCACCCATGTGGGAGACCTGGAGGAGGTTCCTGGCTCCTGGCTCCGGATTGGCACAGCACCGGCCGTTGCGGTCACTTGGGGAGTGAATCATTGGATGGAAGATCTTCCTCTCTGTCTCTCCTCCTCTCTGTATATCTGACTTTGTAATAAAAATGAATAAATCTTTTAAAAAAATAAATGAATCTTTAAAAAAAAGAGAGATAGCATTAACAGCTTATAACTAAATTTATTCGCTCATCTAGTCTAGTAATAATCTTCTTTTAACCAAAACATTTCACTCACTTACATTTATTAAAATATTGATATCCCAGGGTGCCCATATTTTATACATACCATATTACTTCATATTTTTTCATATTTTTAAGATTTCTTCTTGTAGCTTCCTTTTTATTTTTTCATATTCTACTTTCCTCCCTCCCTAGCTTGTATATTATATTCTTTTAGGCCATTTTAATTCTTAATATGCACATTTTGTCTAAGTCTAAAGTTAACAGCATTCTCAAATAATACAAAAGCCTTAGAATTAAGTTTAAACAGCCCTCACACAGGTTATATTCCATATTACTTTATGTATTTGAAATCTATCTTGTGGTTTTAGTTTTTTTAAAAGGATTTATTTGAAAGGCAGAATTATAGAAAGAAGGAGAGACAGATATCTTTTATGCACTGGTTCACTCCCTATATGGCCACAACAGCTGGGGCCAGGCCAGGTCAAAGCCAAGAGGCTGGAACTCCATCCAGGTCTCTAACCTGGGTGTAGCGGATCAAGGACTTGGGTCATCTTCTGCTGTTTTCCCAGAAGTGTTAGCAGAGAGCTAGCTCAGAAAATTAATCTGGGCCTGGCATGATGGCCTAGTGGTTAAAGTCTTTGCCTTGCATCCACCGGGATCCCATTTGGGTGCTGGTTTGTATCCTGGCTGTTCCACTTCCCTTCCAATTCCTTGCTTGTGGCCTGGGAGAGTAGTAGAGGACAGTCCAAAACCTTGGATGCTGCAACCACATGGAAGACCCTAAAGAAGCTCTTGGCTCCTGGCTTCAGATTGTTGTGGCCACTTGGCGAGTAAACTAACAGATGAAAAATCTTTTTCTCTGTCTCTCCTTCTCTCTGTGAAATCTAACTTTCCAATAAAAGGAAAGGAAAGGAAAGGAAAGGGAAGGGAAGGGAAGGGAAGGGAAGGGAAGGGAAGGGAAGGGAAGGGAAGGAAAGGAAAGGAGAGAAAGAAAAAGAAAGAAAGAAAGAAAGAAAGAAAGAAAGAAAGAAAGAAAGAAAGAAAGAAAGAAAGAAAGAAAGAAAGAAAGAAAGAAAGAAAGAAAGAGAAAAAGAAAAGGAAGGGAGGGAGCAAAGAAAGAAGGGAAGGAGGGGGAGGGAGGAAGGAAGAAAGAAGGGAAGGAGGGGGAGGGAGGAAGGAAGAAAGAAAGAAAATGGAGCTGCCAGGATTCAAACTAGCACCCATATGAAATGCCAGGACACAGGTGGCAGCTTAACTTACTGTGCTGCACAGCCAGTCCCAAATTCTATCTTTTGTTTTTTAGAATCCTTGGTATTACTGCTCATACGATATTTGTTAAGATTCACATGTATATGGATCCCTTTTTTTGCTCTGCACTTCTTCCTGTCTCTCAGTCCTGCCATCTGGGATCGCTTTCTTTTTGCCTGCAAGTGTCACACATAGTCTTTGTTTATTTCATTGTGTCATTATTTCTTCTTATTCTCAAAATATCTTCTCACTGGTTTTAGAATGCTTGCTTAACAGTCATTTTCTCTCAGCACATTGATGATATCATTCCTCTGTTTTCCAGCTATTGAGAAATCAGCTGTTTCAGTCTGATTGTCATCACTTTGAAAGCAATCTGTATTTAATACTTAGGTATTCTGCATTTTCACTAGGAGGTGACTAATTCAGAGTTTCTTTTCATTCCTCCTTTGGGAGGATTACTGGGTTTATTGGATGTATGGATGGCCAAGTCTGAATGAGTATGAACCACTGGTAAAATGTTAACTCTGTCCCATTCTCTCCTCTCCTGAAACCTCCAATTAAATGGATTGGGGGCATTCTCACTCCATCCTTCACATTGTTGAGTCATCTTTCATATTTTCCATATTTTTATTTGTGTTGCACTTAAAGATTTTTTCCCCAAAAACATTTATTTGATAAGCAAGGTATGAGAGAATGTGTGGCAGAGATATAGATACATCAGTGCCCAAATGGCCATAATGTCTGGGCCATACTAAGATGAAGCCAGGGGCTCTTTCAAATATTCCAAGGGGTCCAAGAACTTGAACCATCTTCTACCATCTTTCCAGGCACAGTAGCAGGGAGTAATAATGGAAGTGGAGAAGTCAGGAAGTGGGAGACCCATATGAGATGCTGAAGTGTCAGGAATCAGCTTAGTTCACTATGCCACCATTCCAGCCCCTTTAAAGAATGTACTTAGGGGGCCCGGCGCGGTGGCGCAAGTGGATCCCATATGGGTGCCAGTTCTAATCCCGGCAGCCCCGCTTCCCTTCCAGCTCCCTGCCCGTGGCCCGGGAAAGCAGTCGAGGACAGCCCAGGGCTTTGGGACCCTGCACCCGCGTGGGAGACCCGGAAGAGGCTCCTGGCTTCGGATCGGCACAGTATCAGCCTGTTGCGCTCTCTTGGGGAGTGAATCATCGGACAGAAGATCTTCCTCTCTGTCTCTCCTCTCTGTATATCCGCCTTTCCAATAAAAAAATAATAAAAATAAATCTTTTAAAAAAAAAAGAATGTACTTAGGTCTGCATACCAGTTTTAGCACCACTGATAACTTGAAATAGTCTATAAACAATAGATGTTCATTTGGTTTGTGATTTTGGGCTCCAGAAAGATTAAGATCAATGGACAGACAGACTCTGGTGAGAGCCTTCTTGCCTCACCCTAAGGAGGCAGAAGACATCGCATGGTGGAGGAGTAAAAGATCAGGCTACAGACTCACGTCCCTTTCTAATTAGTCCATGAGTTAGACGGGAGCCCTCATGACCCAATCTCCTCTACTTAGGCCCTACTCTGTTACACTAAAGATTAAGTTTCCAGTGCAAGCTTTTTTGAACTCAAACCTTAGCACAGGAAAGAAAGATAGGGGTGCTTTGTTTTGTTGGAGAGCCCCTTAGTAGCACCTCACTAGTTCTCTCCAATCACCCGAGCCTCATGAGACCAAGACCACTCAAGCTCAAGTGTTATTGAATTAAAAAGATGATAATACTTTAGCTAGTCAGTATAAAAAAAGCACTTAATCCTGTATCGTACACTGAAAATAAAGAAGAGAAGGAGGAGGAGGAGGAAGAAGGAAGAGGAGGAGGAGGAGAAATATAAGTATCCTCAAGGCAGAAATCAGTTTCATCACTCAGTTTACATCTGGATGTCTGATTCTTGTGACCCAAGTATTCCTTACTTTCTTGCCAGCTCATTGGTATATTTTTTAAAAATATTTTCTTTTATCCTTGACTGTTTTCAAAAAGAGCTTCTTAAAGAGTATCTATCTGGTCTTATTACCAGAAACTGAACTATTCTGGGTTTCTTAGCTTAGGCATGCAGATAATTGGACTGGATCAGAAGTTCTTCACACTTTGGGGAACACACAGAAGTCAAAGCTTAGAGATTACCTCCCAAGAGCAATGCACACACATGCAGAGAAAACCAAGCTTTTGTTCCCCTGAAACCATTTGTGAGCCTTATATTAGGAACCTTCAAAGAATGTTTTCTGATTTCAGACCAGCATTGTGGCATAGTAGATAAAGCTGCCACCTGTGATGGCCAGCATCCTATGTAGGTGCCAGTTTGACTCCAGTTGCTCCACTTCCCCATGCAGCTCCCTGTTTATGTATCTGGGAAAGCAATAGATGATGGTCCAAGTGCGTGAGTTCTTGCTCCCACATGGGAGACCCAAAAAAAGTCCCTGGCTCCTGGCTTTGGCCTGTGTTATGGTCATTTAAGTAGTGGACAGAGGATGGAAGATCTCTCTGTCTTTCCCCGCCTCTCTCTGTGACTCTTCCAAATAATTAAACAAATATCTTTTTTTAATTATTGTTAATAACATTGTATTATGTGACACAGACAAATATCTTTTTTAAAAGGACTTATTTATTTTTTGTTGGGAAGACAGAATTATATATAGAGAGATACAGAGGGGATGATCTTCCATCTGTTGATTCATTCTCCAAATGGCTACAATGGCCAGAGCTGCATTGATCCAAAGCTAGGAGCCAGGAGCTTCCTCCAGGTCTCCCAAATGGGTGCAGGGTCCCAAGGCTTTGGGCCGTCCTCTACTGTTTTCCCAGGCCACAAGCAGAGAGCTGGATGGGAAGTGGAGCATCTAGGACACAAACTGGTACCCATATGGGATCCTAGCAGTTGCAAGCTAAGGACTTAGTCACTAAGCCATCATGCCAGGCCCAATAAATAAATCTTAAAACCTGTTACTTTTGACAATCTTGTCATGTTCCTTGCTCAAAAGAGAGGTACCAAGAGTCTCACTTTGAGTTCCTGAGTTGGAGCTCCAAGAATCTGCAGGGATCCCGTGGAAAGAGAAATGGAGAATGGTCAGCTGAAACTTGCTCAGGCCCAGGCAGTGCTCCTTCCAGCAGACCTCTCCGCACTTATACAGCCATCAAGTATTTATTGATGCCCACTCCTGCCACCTATTGCCATGAACCTTAGCATCCCCTACATTCTTGGCTCATGCACATTGTATCTCATGCTGAGCAGGAAAACTGGGTTCAGGGAGTTCCCACCTAGGGTCCCACAGGCTTGCCACCACATGGCAGCTTTCAGTGCATATAGGATCATTGATGCTGGCTGCAGGCGAGGCTGTCCATGAGTGCAGCCGAAACACCCACATGCAACCTCTCTCTAGGTACCCTGGACATCCTCACAGTGTGGCATCTGGGGTCTGAAAAAACATACCTAAAAACAGAGCTGGAGAAAGCCATTTTACCTTTTATGGCTGTGTCTCATATGTCTTTCGCCACATCCTGTTAATTGGCCACAAGTCAGTAGACTGGCATTTATTTACATTCTGTTAATTAGATGCAAATCATCAGACCGGCATGTGTTTATGGGAAGGTCAATTAGATCCTACTTCTTGATAGAAAAAAATATTTTAAAACTGCAGACATTTTAAATATTTATTTTTATCCTATTTGACAAGCAGAGACAAGGAGACAGATAATTTCCAGCTGCTGGTTCCATTGCCCAAATGCTTATAATAGCCAGGACTGGGCCAGACTGAAGCCAGGAGCCAAAAACTCAGTTTAGTTCCTCCACAATGGGTAGCAGAAACCCACATACTTGAGCCATCATCACCTGCTGCCTCTCAAGGTGCACCCCAGCAGGAAAGTGGAATCAGGATCCAAACCCAGACACTCTGGCCATCCATGTACCATCTCAACCACTGTGCCCAAAACTTGCCCCATGTGGACATGTTGAAAACCACCACATCTGTGTTCTGTGTGTCAGCACTGGACAAGGTATTTCAGATAGAGGGGAGAATAGGGAGAGCCTTCTCCATTGGCAGAGCTAAACATCAGTAAAATTACATTATAAACATCTACACAGTGATAACCTTTGATCGTACTAAGATGAGGATAGGGAGCCACAAGAATTCATGTTTTACATTTGTCTAGTCCAGGCCTGGCAATCCATGAAGAAATAGCTGAAAGAGAGACAACTGGGTTGAGACCTGAAGTGTCTGTGGATGCTAATGCAGTGAAACAAGTGGAAGAGCCTTCCAGACAGAGCAGACAGCTGGTCAAGGCGCAGAGCAGGGTCACAGTGGCCTGAGAGCAGACACATGGCATGGGGAGGGAACCAGAGAGCAGCAACAGAAAGTAAGAGACAAGAGCATGGAGGTGTGCTGGGGCCAGGCCCCCAAGGCTTTGTAAGGCCAAGTGAGGGTCCTGGTCACCCATCTAAAAGCTGTGGGACACTGTGGAAACGTCCCAGGATAGAGTGATAGGAGTAGATCTTTGGCTCCTGCCAGATGCTGAGTCAGGCCCAGGAGGGCTGGGAGATTCCTGTCTGCGGGACCTCCCCTCCCCAGGAGACCCTCCTACACCCACTCAAGCCAGCTGCAGCCTTGTTCTTGTACTTCTTAGCCTGGGACTCCAAGTTGGGCTCTCACATCCTACACTTGCCTACACTTGATCCCTCAGTCCTCTTCCCAGACACTGGAAGTTCTGTCGTCTTATCCAATTAATCACTCCTTCAGTCTGTCTGTGAGTTGATGTAATCGACTGACAGGTGCTGCCACTTTCGTGTATCATCCCCCAATTTAAAAAAAAAAAAGACACATCTGTCTCCACATTTTCCAATTCTACAAATGGAACCTTCTTTGGGAAATGGCTCACTGTGAATGTCATTAAGAACCACATGGGTTATCTGGGTAGAACCCTAAGTTCTATGACAAATGTCTGCTAAAGTCCCAGGCAGGGGAGAGATTTGACCCAGAGGAGGAGGAAATAACGTGACCATGGAAAAGAAGAGCAGCATGATGTGGCCACAAGCCCAAGAAAGCCAGCTGCCATCCAAGCTAGAAGAGGCAAGAAATAAAAATCTTCCCTGGAGCCTGGGAAGGGAGAATGGCCCTGCCGGCACCTTGACCTCAGTCCACTGCTCTGATGTTGAACTTCTGGCCTCAGCACTGTGAGAAGACAGCTTTCAGGTCATTGTAAACCCCTGTTTTGGCGTCATTTGTTGCAGCCACCACAGGGAATGAACTCTGACTACCTTTCCAGCTGTCCCCTTCCAAGGGGCTTCCTGGGTTCCCTCTTCTGCAGGGGACCTCAACTGCTGTGGTTGTTGGAATGTCCCAGCTCAGTCCTCAGCTGTCTTTGTTCTCTGTTCTTTCTCGCTTCATGATCTCATCCCTTTACTTGGCTTTAAACGACTGTTTGTTTGCTAATAGCCTCCACGCTTGATCTCCACCCAGGCCCTTCTCACGGAGCCCAGCTACCTCCAGAGGTAACTCCAGAGAAAACCATCATTCCACACCCAGTCTCATCCACAAAGCTGTTCCTGGCTCAGGCCTCCCCAGCTAGTACAGGCTCCAGCTGGAAATGTGGTAAGCGTCCCAGATTTCACCACTTCCCTCCTGCCTTATATCCAGGCTGCTGGCCAGTCTTGTGGGTGCAATCTCGAAATTTCTCTCAAATCAGCCCATTTCCCTTCCAGCTCCACCAGGATCTCTCTCATTTGGTTGACTAGGCCAGCCTCCTAATGACTCCCAGCTTCCATACACAGGCCCATTTTTCATAGTAGCCAGGGTGATTTACAAAATAACATGATAACAGGTTGTAGATTTCTTTTTAAATCTACTACTACAGACAGCAAAAGAGGTTTTTCCCCCCTCTTTATTATAAGTTTATTTGAAAGGCAAAAAAGAGAGCCAGAGAGAGATCCTCCATTTGCTGGTGTACTTTGCAATGGCTGGGGCTGGGCTGGTTTAAAATCAGATGCCAGGAATTTAATCCAGCTTCCCCCTCGCCCAACCAAGAAGGTGGCAGGGGCCCGATAACTGACACTGCCTCCCAGGGTGTGCATTAGCAAGAGGCTGCAATTGAAAGCACAGCTGAGATTCAAAGCCAGGCACTTGGGTATGATACAGGTGTCCCACTCAGCAGCTTAGCTGCTGTGAGGTCCCTGATAGCCAAGGAGCATGTTTGACATGGAAGAGATGTCTTCTAGGGGCTTCCATGGACTGAACCACTACACTTGCAGGTAGGCAAGGGAACTGAGACAGGTCAGTTTACAGAGGGGTGGTGACAAGCCAAGCCAGACTGGACCACAGAATTGATCTAACACTCTCAGGATCCAAGAAGGAGACCAGGCTGGGTCATACTATAGCACCTGGGGACTCAATGCAAAGGATGGACCTGAGGGTAGACCATACCAAGTAAATTCACAGTACCTACTGCCATGTGTGAGATCCAGGGTTGGGAGCAGTTCTGGTACGGGAATTTGCTAGGCTGTAGCTCCAGCTGGGGAGTACAAAAGCTGAGGCTCAAGGCAGGCCAGGCCAGGCTAGGCACGGCTGCAGTATTTCTCAGCATTTGTGTGAGCGAGGTCTGGCGGCAGGCCAGGCTGGACCAGGCCATAGCACCTGCTAGCATGCAGGAAAACTGGGCGACACTGCAACATCTGCCAGCAAAAGCTGAGACTGTGGGCAGACTATGCCAGGTTGGGTCAAAACACATCAGCATGGGTATGGACCAGTCTAGGCCAATCTACAGCACACATTTGGCACAAGCAAGAGCTAGGATGTGGTGCTGACAGGTCAGGTTGAACGTCCATATCCACCAGTTCACATGAAGACTGGAGCAGTGGGTAGGGCAGCCTGAGATAGGTTGCTTCACCTACTGGTGAATGCTGTGACGGGGGCAGACCATCTCAGACTGGGTTGTAGCACCTCCTAGAAAGCTCTGGTGATTCAGTACAAGTAATATCAGGCTGGACTGCAGTATCCCCTGGCAGGCACAAGATCCAGGGCTGGGAATGGTCCTGGCAGGGGAACTGTGGGCACTTTCCTGCTGGGCTGCAGCTACTACCAGTAAGCATGAGAGCCAGGGCTGGGGGTGGAATAGGATTAGATGGTAGCACCCTTGACATATGTGTGAGCCAGGTCTCTGGGGAAGGTCGGAATGAGCTAAGCCACAGCACTCATAGGTGTGTACAAGAACCAGATAGGAGATACAGGGCTAGACAGCAGGACATACCAGCACACAAAAACAGAGGCTGGGGACAGACCTGGTGGGAGTTGTTGGGGGTAGCCCCAACTTACCAAGGGCACCACTGGTATGCATAAGGGCAGGGTCTACGGTGGGCTGGCTGGGATTGGCCACAGCACCCATTAGTTCTTGTGACAGATGCAGGTGAGGGCAGAACTGACTGGGCAGCTGTATCTACCCATAGGTGTGGTCACTGGTTCACGTGATGGACCAAACCTGACCCTGCACTAGCTAACACACATAAGAGTCAAGTCTGAGGTCACCCCAGGTGAGGTTTTTAGAGGACTCCCCAGCTGGATCACTGAATTCAAACCCCAGCCACAGGGAAAATAATAATATGTGTGGTCCAACCTTGGAGTCCATGTGTTGGCACTGGATCTCCTCAGTTACTAATGTCTGTGTAGTAGACAGCATGACCGGATGCACATGGGGAATATGACAGCCAGCTCATCTAGGCCAGCAGAGGACACTGAGTGCCTTGTCAGAGGATGGAAAGCAGAACAAATTGGACAACTCTCCTGACCAAGCTTTGCAGCATGTTCCTGGCCCTGTAGATGCACTAAGGTGGACTTTGTCAACCAGTAGACCTTGGGAAGATTTTCTCAACCCTCGTGCAATGAAGCCAACAACATCTCAAAACCATCAAAACCACTTAAGTAACATCCTTGGAACACTCTTCCCCACATCAGAGTCTCTAAGGCATCACCAAATGACCATCTCTCATCCCCAGGCACTGATATAGTTTGACTGCAAGGAGCAGTTCCCTTCCTTTCCCTCACCTCTGTGGATACAGGAGAAAAAAACTCAAACATGTGTCCCCCCCCACATTCCTCCACAGCTCAACCCTCCCACTCTACCTGGAGGCCCACATATAAACCATGTAAACGATATTTAAAAGTTTAAAAAGATATTACAGATATAAGTCCTTTGTTCTAATGGCACATTTTAGAGAGCAAAAGTTTTCAATGTCAATGAAATGGAGACAAGTATTAAGTTGGCACTTGCGATGCCCACGTCCCATATTAAAGTGCCTTACTTTAAGTCTTAGATCCTGTTAGATGATGACCACCGACCACCCACCTGCTGGTGGAATAATATCAGCAAGTTGTCCATAGTTGTAACGGAAGCTTTATTGGAAAATCTACTCCTGGGCCCCCTTTGCGCAGAGTGGAAGGAAGACAGAGGCATAAAGGGCAGCTGACATACATGTCCCGGAATTTTATACTCCTCTAGACATGCAGGCTGGCAAAGGGGCTGTCTGTGCCCCAATTATGTTAGGAAATGTCCATTCAGGTGTGCCATTGGTCGGCTGGAATCCCACCAGGCCGGTGACGTAACTGGCTCCTGTGGCCCCTCCTGTTCTGGGCTGAAGCCTGGGAGACATGCTGGGTCTGGAGCAGATCCAGCCCCTTGCCTCCAGTGCCCTGATAGCCATCAGATCCTATGCTGCTCTCTTTTTTTTTTTTTTTTTTAAGATCTATTTGTTTGGGGCATGGTGCAATAGCCTAGTAGCTGAAGTCCTCGCCTTGCCCGTGCCGGGAACCCATGTGGGCGCCAGTTCCTTTCCCAGAAGCTCTACTTCCTATCCAGCTCCCTGCTTGTGGCCTGGGAAAGCAGTCAAGGACGGCCCAAAGCCTTGGGACCCTGCACCTGTGTGGGATACCTGGAAGAAGTTCCTGGATCCTGGGTTCAGATTAGCTCAGCTCCGGCTATTGCAGCCACTTGAGGAATGAATTGTTGGACAGATCTTTCTCTCTGTCTCTCCTCCTCTGTATATCTGCCTATCCAATACAAATAAAGAATTTATTTATTTATTTATTTATGTTGGAAAGTCAGATCAGAATTAGAGAGAAAAGGAGAGACAGAGAAGAAGATCTTCCATCCACTGGTTCACTCCCTAAGTGGCTGCAACTGCCAGTACTGAGCTGATCCAAAGCCAGGAACCTCTTCCAGGTCTCCCACACAGGTGCAGGGTCCCAAGGCTTTGGGCTGTCCTCGACTGCTTTCCCAGGCCACAGGCAGGGAGCTGGATGGGAAGTGGAGCATCTGGGACACAAAGCAGTGCCTAAATGGGATCCCAGAGCTTGGAGAGTGAGGATTAGTTTCTGAGACATTGCACCAGGCCCAGCTCCTCTGCTTCTGATCTAGGTTCCTAACACATGCCCCAGGAAGCAGCAGTTGATCTCTCAAGAACCTGGGCACCTACCATCCACATGGGAAACCTAGATTGAGTTCCAGGCTCTTGGTTTAGACCTGGCCCAGTCCTGGCTCTTACAGATATCTGAGAAATGAAAACAGTAGATGGAAGATCTCTTTACTCTGCCTTCCAAACAAAAATGAGCATAAAAAGATAAAAAGGTTTTTTTTTAATTTTAATGAAATCCAGTTTGTCAACTATTTGTTTTATTGTGAGTGCTTTTTGTACCACATATAAAAACTCATCGCTCAACCAAAGGTTATAAAATTTTTCTCCTTTGCTTTCTTTCATAAATTTCATACTTTCACTCTTACATTTAGGTTTGTGAACCATTTGATTAATGTATGCTACAAAATAAGGCAGAAACTTGTGTGTTTTTTCTACACAGATGTTCGATTGTTCCTGTACTGTTTGTTGAAAAGACCATATTTCCCCCAAGGCACTTCATCACCTTTTCTTTAAAGATTTATTTTTATCCTTATTTGAAAGACAAAGTTAGAGAAGGAGAGACAGATGGAGAAGGAATGATCTTCCATCTTCTGGTTCATTCCCCAAATGGCTGGAGCTGAACCAGGAGTTTCTTTTAGGTCACTGGTTCAGAAGTGGAGCAGCCAGGAGTAGAACCAGTGCCTATATGGGATGCTGGCAGTACAGGCAGAGACTTAGCCTACTATGCCAGGATCTGAACTCACATTTGAAAGGCAGAGTTACAGAGAGGGCAAGGGGGAAGACAGAGAGAGAGAGTTCCTGTCTGCTGGTTCACTCCTCAAAAGGCTGTAACAGCCAGACCTGGGCCAGTCCAAAGCCAGAGCCAGCTGCTGCTTCTGAATCTCCCATATGGGTGCAGTAGCTCAAGCACTTGGGTCATCCTCTGCTGCTTTCTCAGACACATTGGCAGAAAGCTAGATTTGAAATTGAACAGCTAGGACCCAAACTAGTGCCCATATGGAATGCCAGCACCACAAGCAAAGGCACAGCTATGCCATGGCATCAGCCCTGGCTTTGTCACCTCTATAAAACAAATCATTCCTATTTCTGGATCATTTTTGTTCCAGAGATCTATACATTTATCTTTACATAAGTACCACATTGTCTCAATTACTGTAGTTTTATAATGTTCCTTGAAATTGAGTTGATAACCCCTTCAATTTTATACTTCTTTTAAAAATATTTATTAATTTATTTGTTTACTTATTTGTTTGTTTGAAAGTCAGAGCTATATATATAGAGAGATATTCTATCCTCTGGGTCACTTTCCTGATGGTCATAATGGCCAGACCTGAGTCAGGCCAGAGCCAGGAGCCAGGAATTTCATCCGGGTTCCCCATGTGGGTGCAGAAGCCCAAATACTTGGGCCAACTTCTTCTGCTTTTTTAAGGACACTAGCATGGATTGGATGAAAGTGGGGCAGCCAGAAAAGAACTGAGAAACATAAGAGGTGCTGATACTGCAAGCAGCAGCTTAACGGGCAGCACCACAACACTGGATAAGAATGGACATGTCTCGTCTCACTCCAGCCTTTAGTACTTAATCATCAACGCTATTTGTGTGAGGGAAAAAGACTGACATTAGGGCTGAAAACAGAACCGACCCATCAACTGCAACCACCAGCTGATCGGGGCGATGGACTGAGCTGGGCCCTGTACTTGCTAGTACGTACAAGAATCTGGTCTGGGTTCACCTCAGACAAAGTTTCTTTAGGGATCCCCTCAATCGAACTGCCGGACTCAGATCCCTAACCATGAAAAGACAGAGGACAGAACAAGTCAATCAACTACCCCAGCCATATGTTGGCAGTGAAAAACTGGGCAAACGGAGACTCTAAGATGGACTATGTCAACCAGTGGATTCTTCAACGACCTCATCGTGCTTGGAATGGTGAGACTGGCAGCAATTCAGAACTGTTGAACTATCAAAACCACTTGAGCAAGACCCTCGGAGCATGCCCCACATCAGGGACCTGGGATGGGGTGGGAGACTGGGTGGGGCTTCTCCCTTTACCTCTCCCTTTACCCCAAATATAGAAAAAATATGCAGAAATTATATTCTTACCCATTTTCCTGTAGCCCTTGGACCTTTGTGCCCTGATTAACTATGTAAAGATTGTCAAAAAACATAATAAAAAATGGAAAAAAAAAGATTGACATCAGCTCATGCATGTCAAAGGGAAAGGAAGAGAAACTCATA
The DNA here is from genome assembly GCF_017591425.1 of Ochotona curzoniae. NCBI lineage: Eukaryota > Metazoa > Chordata > Mammalia > Lagomorpha > Ochotonidae > Ochotona > Ochotona curzoniae. The sequence goes on from NW_024467060.1 coordinate 561,357, forward strand.
TGGGAAGGAAGATAGGTGTCTTCGAAGCAGCCCAATGCTTACACATCAAAATCGTGCCCAAGTCCAGTAATTTTGCAGGGGTTCCCAGCCCTCCTTCCAGGAGACATCCAAGAGAATCTTCCTGGCCCAGCTAGACAGGATACTCAGTTCTCTGCTGAGTTGCCCAAATAGCCTGCCACGTATATTGCTTCATGCAACTTTGCCAATTTACTTGCCTCCACTCTCTGTCTCATGTCTGAACTTCTCTTCCAGCCATCTCCGCTGACGTTAGCAGTGGGTGTTTTCTGGATGCCACTTTCCAAGCAGAGGAGTTCTCTTTTCTTACTTGGCTTGTTTTTTTTAAAGATTTATTTATTTTTATTTGAAAGGCAGATTTACAGAGACAGGGAGAGACACCGAAAGAGGCCATCTATCCTCTGATCCCAGATGACCGCAACAGCCAAAACTGAGCCAATCCAAAGCCAGGAACCAGGAGCTTCTTCTGGGTCTCCCACATGGGTGCAGGGTCCCAAGGACTTCAGCCATCCTTCACTGCTTTTCCAGGTGGATGAGTGGGGGCCAGAAGTGGAGGATCCGAAGTGAAGCAGCCAGGTCTCAAACATTTGTCCATGTGGGATGCTGGCACTGATAGAGGCTTAACCTAGAACAATATTGTGTCAGCCCAAGGGGGTTTTAAAGGGTTCCTTTTTTTTTCTCTAACCAGGAATAAGTGCTGAATTTTGTCAAATGTTTTCCTTGCATCTATTAAGGTATAGATTTTTTTAAAAGATTTATTTATTTTTATTACAAAGTCGGATATACAGAGGAGGAGAGAGAGAGAGGAAGATCTTCTGTCCAATGATTCACTTCCCAAGTGAGCGCAACAGCTGGTGCTGCGCTGATCTGAAGCCGGGAACCAGGAACCTCTTCCAGGTCTCCCACGCAGGTGCAGGGTCCCAAGGCCTTGGGCCGTCCTCAACTGCTTTCCCAGGCCACAAGCAGGGAGCTGGATGGGAAGTGGGGCTGTCGGAATTAGAACCAGTGTCCATATGGGATCCCAGTGCATTCAAGGCAAGGACTTTAGAGGCTAAGCTACACCACCGGGTCCAAGGTATAGAATTTTTTAAGATGTTTTTATTATTGAAAAGTCAGATATACAGAAAGAAGGAGAAACAGAGAGGAAGAGCTTCCATTCGCTGATTCACTCCCCAAATGGTTGCAATGGCCGGAGCTGAGCCAACCCAAAGCCAGGAGCCAGGAACCTCTTCCAGGTCTCCCACACAGGTGCAGGGTCCCAAGGCTTTGGGCTGTCCTCAACTGCTTTCCCAGGCCACAAGCAGGGAGCTGGATTGGAAGCAGGGACGCTGGGATATGAACCAGCACCCATATGGGATCTCTGCATGTGCAAGGCGAGGACTTTAGCCAGTAGGCTACTGCATCAGGCCCTCTTATGCTTTTTAATGTGAGTTAAGTTAGCTGACTCAAAAATGTTGTTCCAACCGGGTGTCTTTGGGCGAAACTCATTTGTTTATAAAGAACTATGTTTTTATCCATTTCAGTTAGACTTGCTGGAATCTTGCTAAAGTTTTTTCTATTTATTTCATGAAGGATGTTGTCTGTAGGTTCCCCTCCCTCCTTGGCCTTTCTCTGGTTGTGGTATCGGAGATAGGGTAGTCTTCGCAGGAAAAGTTGGAAAGAATTCCTCTCTTTTCAAAGACCTGGAAGATTTTGTAAACATAGTACTGTTTCATCCTTAAATGTCTCATAGAGGGTCTGATGTTGCGGCACAATCAGTTATCACTTGCAAAATCAGCATCCCAGATGAGGACCACTTGGAACCTCAGCTGCCCCACTTCCAATCCAGATTCCTGCTAGTGCACATGGGAAAGCAGCAAAAGATGGCCTGAGTTCCTGGCCCCTGATACACGTGCAGGAGACCAGGATGAAGTTCCTGGTTTCAGCCAGGTCCAGCCCCTGCCATGTAGCCTTTCAGGGAGTGAACCAACTAAAAGAGATCTCCCTGTCTCTCCTCTCTATGTGCAAAATTAAAAGATAGTTTTTTAAATGCCTTTTAAAAAGAAAGAAAAAGCAGAAATCAGAGATCACCTTTGCCTTGTTCCCAGCCTCTGGATCTAGCACAAGATCTAGCACCCCTGAGGCAAGCACCGACACTTCATTAAAACAAACTCAGCAGCTGCTCAGCCAGGCTGCCCACCTGGAGTATGCCCCATGAGCCTGAGGTGGGCTGAGGTTTGTGGTCAGCCCAGAGTAGGTTTGCTGGCTCTGTGTGACTGACACGGCTCCCCGTATGCACACGTGGACAGAGGTGGGGGTGAAGAGGCTCCCGGCTCCCCACTCCTCAGTAGAAAGGGAAGTACGTGGGACGGCCACACTGTGGGGCCCAGGAGTCCTCTGGCAGTCACCACTGCAGTCTCTTCCAGCCTCATAAAAGCCTCACCTGGTGGCCGCAGTGACCAGGGAGAGCCTGTGGAGCAGGCATAGAGACAGCTCTGTGGCACCTTCCCTGCCTCCCGGCCTCCCCAACCTGGACTCTCATGGAAAAGTTCTCCACTGGGTCTGACCCCAGAAGACAGGCCAAGGCCAGCATGGCCAGCATATGCTTTCCAAGGGTCCCGGGCGGGGAGCTTGGATTCCTAGGGGCCCCATTTCATTAGACCAGGGGAAGGCCATGCCCTCCCAATGCAGGGGAGGCTTGGCATGGGCACCGGGGATGGGGACAGTTAATCCCAGCTTTCCCTGCAAGCGTGGCTGTGAGGTCCTGGCTGCGGCTGGGGTTCCGTGGTGGACTTCAGTGGAGGAGGATGTCAGAGCAGCCCCGGATGGGAAGCAGCTGTTTGCTAGCTCCAGGCAGCAGGGCGGCAACAATCACCCAGCCTCTGCTCATGATGACATCACCCACCTAACAGTGTGCTGCTGCTGTTGCTGCCGAGGGAAATGAGCTCAGGGCGGCCGTTGGAGGTGGCCTGTTTACTCATACAGCCCCTGGCCGTCAGCAGCTTCTTTGACCAGACAGCCCCTGTCCGGGCCAGCATGAAGCAGAAATTTCCTTAAACACATTACTTTGGCCCCAATCCACTGCTTGTTCCTTTGCTTTCATTTTTTTTTCAAGAGGAAAATTCCTAGTTATCATCCCAAATAGAACAGCCCACTGCTGGTAGAGGGGAGTCGTGGTGACCCCCGCAGGGGGCCTCTTGCACTTCAAGTGACTCCCACCTGCCTATTCATCCACGGAGCTGAGAGACCCCTAAAAGCAAACTCTCAATAAGCCTCGTGAATGGCATGAGTGTCAGAGGATTGGCCAGCCACGACCTCCGGGACAGACCCTCTTCTGGCTGGCTTTCGGGGCATTCCCCAGGCCGGCAGCCCTGGCTGCACCCTGGACCCCTCCCTCATTCCCTCCAGGTCAGAGATATTTCAGGAGGGCTTGAAAGCTGCCAGCTCTCACAGGCTCCAGGGGATTCCCAAGATGGTCACCCCCACCCACCTTGGCGGACAGTCCCCAGTCTGCAGCCACTCCCAGCTCAGCCATTCTAGAAGCCTCGAGGAGTACCAGGGGGTCACTGAGGTCTCCTCTCTGTCCCCAGTGCTCCAGGATCCTAAGACTGCCTCCAAAAAGCACAGAGTAGGGGTATCAATCATGGGCGACAGCTGCCCTGGCAGGATGTGTCCATTCTTGGGGCTGCCCAGGCAGGCATGGACATGCCGGGGAGCCTCCGCCCTGTGGCCTGACCTGACTGAGTTCAGCATGGCTCAGCACCTGGGAGAGGCTCAACTGCAGCCCACTCAGGGGGCCCTAAACCTGTGTTCATGGGAAACATGTCAAGGTCCCCATCAGAAAATGGGGTGCAGGGAGTGACTCACAATGGAATTAGAGACACTGAAGGGAGGGCCAAGAGTTCTCTCTCAAGTGACCTCACCACCTGCAAACACCATACCGCCAGATATCCCTAAATCTAAGGTTCACTTCGACAGACTGTCTCTTGGCAGCATACAAAACTGGAAAAATTTTTGCCTGTAGCTGTTTATTTGAAAGGCAGAGACAGCTCAAGGTCATCCATCCACCAGTTCAGTCCTCAGATGCCTGCAGCAGCCTGGGCTCCAAAGCCAGCAGCCAGGAACTCCACCTGGGTCTCCCATGTGGGTGGCAGGGGCCCAAGTACTTGACTGAGTGGACACCTGCTGCCTCCCAGAATGCACATTAGCAGAGAGTTGGAATCAGAGGAGGCCCCAAGACTTGAACCCTGATACTCCTCAGTAGTCGTGGGTGACCTAAGTTATTGTCTTTAACCTCTGTGACAAATGCCCACCCCTGGAAGGATTCAAACGAGACGGAAGGTAATCTTTGTCAAACATCCACAGTGTATCTGGCATCGTGCTTGATGCTTCAGACACCTCATTTCATTTTGTCCTCACAGCACTCCAGAGGGAGAGTAACTTGAAAAGATTCAAGAAGAACCTGGCAGAGTCAGGATTCAGGTTCAAGTTTCTATAGCTATGCAGCTCCCAACCTGACCTCTAAAAAGCGATGAACTCAGGAATGTATCCAATTCCTTCTGCAAACCAAACGAGGCCTGTAGACAGTTGACAGTGAGGTTCTCCAGCTCCGTCACTCTCTAGAGAAGGATCTGAGGCCACATCACAGAGTGTGGGTGAGCCGGACAGAAGGCCAGTTCCTGGACTGTTAGAGTGGTATCCTGCCAGTGCCCTAGCCTAGTTGCCATCCTAGTGAACCTAAGTGAGGTAGGCAATGGCAGGAAGTTTGTGAACCTGTCCTCCAGGAGAGCAGACAGACAACGTAACCAGAAAAACAAACCCTCACAAGTGTGCATATGGGCCAAGAAACACACACAGGCACCTGGACCCATGTGCTCATTGCATTGTTCCTATCCACTGTCCATACCACAGCCTTCCCTTCCATGAGAAAACAGGCCAGGAGGGCCCTGGGCCCAGCCCTCCCTTAACTTGATCTCCCTCTGGCTCTGCCCTGCTCACAGACACCTCTCTAAACCCAAGGGTCTGGTGTGGGGCCAGGCAGAGAGCAGGCCGTGAGTGGATGGGCAAACCACCTTCTGAATGAATCAGTGAATGAGTAAACGAATTAATGCTTCTGCACCACTGATACACAGTGGCCAGTATACCTTCAGAGGCTCAGCAACATATTACTAGCAAATAGGCACCTCCAAGGATATACACACTTAACTTACCAGCAATAAAAAGCCAGCTTGTATTCACACTGAAACTATCCCCACACGTCTACTCCCACAGACACACACAGACAGCTGAAGTCCAAGACTCAGGGCCCCATATTGTTACTCAAAGACATCTGCAGCCACCCACCAGCTTGTACAGCAGTGAAGTCGCTCAAAGCCAAGGACACACTTCCCAGGGCCCTGGGCCCAGCTCTCATAAGAAACACAGCCATCTGTGGGACACATCAGGGCAGCTGTACAAGCCTACACTGATAGACTCAGCTAGCCCACGGCAAAGCTGGCAACTCAGACAGACTGGGAAGGGGACATCTGTCCACAGAGCCTCCTCTGGACCTCCCAGGGCTCCCCTCAGCTGTCTGCCTTACTCCCCCTTCTGTCTCTAGGAATGCTTTTTGCAGAACGACTGGGACCCACTGTCTTCTCCCCAGCAGCCCCAGGCCAGAGAAGCAGATGGTGCGTGTTAGAGGATATGGGGAGAGGGTGCCCTCTTCCCAAGGACTCTGCCCTCTATCCTGTCTGCCACTCAGGCCTGGACCAGCCCCAGCTGGAGGCAGCTGGGTTCTGGGCAGTGGCAGAGCCTTGTGCAGCTCCAGCCAGAATGATTTAGGGGTGCCCATGGGCAGTGCTCTTCCAGAAGCTGGTTTCCTGAGGAAACAGCTCAGCCTTGAGCCTGATCTCCAAAACACACCCCAGGGTGCAAACGTCCCTGATCCTCTCCAAAGCTATGGGCAGCAACTCCTGTGTGGTGCCCCTGACATCACCCTAGCCACAGCATCTACAGCAATCCCAGCACAGCAGGAATTAAGGGGCTGTTTCTGCCTCTGCCTCAACTCTTCTATGTGCATGTCTGTGAAATGATCAGCTGGGATATGACGGCTTCAGATCTGGATAGAGGACAGCGGAAGCCTTAAATGGACTGGGCAGTGCCTGGACAAGGTGAAGGGACTTTTGAGTCCAGAGAGAGTGGCCAGCAGGGGCCTCTACTGACTTTACTGACAGTATGGCCAACACAGGGCTCGTGTTGCACCACCAGCAGCTGGAGACTGGAGTGCCTGGTGTAGGGGCAACATGCAGACTCAGGAGAGAATGTTCTGTCCAGCTTGGAGACAGACAGCGACCTAGCCTGTGCCCCCACCCACTTGCCAGGTCCGCCAGGCCTCTGCTGGAGGCCTGTGGCCCCACCCAGCCAGGCAGGCGGAGACAGGAATGCCATCCCGCACAGCTGGCTCTGTTTATTCTCTCTAGTCGGGAACATCTCAGACAATTAGGGGGATTTGGTTGCTGGCAGTCCCTGAATTCAAGGTCTCGAAGAATTCAATTTAATCAGAGTGTCTGATGGCTGCAGCCCCCAGCACAGGCAGCTGGGCCAGCCAGGAGGGGCCATCGTCTGCTTCTCTGAGATTGCCTCTGGAGTCTGCAGCAATGAAGAAATTGGAAAAGTGATCAGAGTTGAACTCAGCGCTCTGGTTGATAGGCTGGGTGTCAGGGGAGATTTCCTGTGAACTTCTGACACCCTAAGCAGCCCTGCTTACAATACAGCAGCTCTCACCCCAAAATGGGAGTTCTTCCCTTCCATCTGTGAGGCCTGATATTGGCGCTGCAGGCTCCCTGGACCACCAGCCCCAAAGTCCCCTTGCTCAGACAGCCGCTCTAGCTGTGGCCTTGTGCCCACCTGCCTGCCTTGCTCTTGATTCCAGCTCTAGATAACTCTGGTTCGCCCTCTGGCCTTTGCACCTTGGTGATTCACCTCTCCTTGCCCCCTTCTCCTGGGAAATAAAGATACTAGTGTTTGCCTTGCAAGGCCCTTGTGTGAACCAAATACTTCCTCTATCACTCATCACAGGGCGGGGGCACTTGATACACAAGGTGCCTTCACCCCTCAGCTTGCTTACTACTGCTGCCCCAGCCTTGGGCCTTCCTGCACATCAGATCTTCCAACCTTGGCCACATCTGATTATTGCTGCTTCCACAGCACCATGGAAAAAGTTCAAGTTGATTCAAGGAGTTCCCTTGACCCTACGGTTACCAAAGACCCTAGAACAACCTGCTTCATCCGTCTCTCACTTTTGCACCAAAAAAAAAAATTTTTTTTTAATTTGAAACAAAGAGAGAAAGATCCCATCTACTGGCTCATTTCCCAAATGCCTCTAACAGCTAGGGCTGGGGAAGAGCCAACCTAGTAGCCAGGAACTCCAGTCAGGTCCCCCACATGGGTGGTAGGGACTCAGCACTTTAACACCACCCTGCCTCTAAAAAATCAACAAAAAAATTTATAAATATTGATACATACTTATTAATATAATTGAGGCACTATTTTAAAATCCCTACAGATCTCTAAGAGGTCATATGTTATAGACCCATGTGGGACAGCCTTCAGTTGTTCAAAACCGCAAAGGACTGGATAAAGAAACTGTGGTTCATCTACTCTATGGAATACTACTCAGCTATTTTTTAAAAATGAAATACAATTGTTTATAGCCAAATGGGCCAAACTGGAGACCATTATGCTAAGGGAAATGAGCCAATCCCAAAAGGTCAGATATCATATGTTTGCCCTAATATAATATGATATCAAATAAAATTTTTTTAAAAAAGAATTGATGCCTCTTATTTTAAGGACTGCTGAATTCTTTCTGAAATTCCACAAAATTCTCACCCCTCTTCACTCAGCATTCAAACTAAGGGCTCTTGCCTAGCCCTGGTTCACTCCATTTCTCTAAGGGCAGAGGTGGTTTTGATTCATTCAACCACCTCCACCTCCCACACTGCTATTCCAGGGCCAGGGAACTCAGATGGCCTGAGTACAAACGCTCACACAGCTAGACTTTCTGGGTCAAATGCTATGAATTCTCGGTGGCTCGGGTGTCTGCTGAGACCCCTGCACCCTTGTTGGAGATCCAGAGCAAACTCCTGACTCCTGGCTTCAGACTAGCCCAGCCCTGGTCACTGCAGTCATTTGGGGGGTGAACCATTGGATATGAGATCTCTTTCATCTTTTCCTCTCTCTAGAACTCTGCCTTTCAAATAAATAAAATTTTAAGCAAATAAATCCAAAAGATTTTTTTAAATGCATCTTTACTTGTTTGAGCTTCATCTACTAATGTGATCTAAAATTTAAGCCATTAGTATTCTTTTTTAAAAGAATAAAGTTAAAAAAAAAAAGTTTATGTGGTAGCAGGGGAGAAAGTCTGCAATTCATACTCCCAACTAATTTGGACTGGCCTTGTCACCTCCTTCCTGACCAATGTCACCAGTGCTGGCTGGAAGGGCCTGGCTGCATCAAATGTGCTTTTCTCTAGGGTCCTTGCTTGGCCAGATGGAGGCAGAATGAAATTTGACTGCAATGGCTTCACCCCATTACCAGATCAGAGCTCCCCTTGTCTTAAATCTCCAGTAATCTCTTTCATCACTTCTCCCCCCAACTCAGTTTTAAAGCCTGTGTTGGGGAAAGGCTTTGCTCTCAGCCATTTACATGTGTGTTTGAATAAATATCAAACCCTTGACTTCACCTCTCTCAGGAGCATTTGTATTTTAAACAAAACGGGGAGCTCCCTGCTGCCCACCCCACTTGTGGTGAAAGCAAATAGGACTTCCGAGGTCACACAATAAGGACCCAACTGTCAGACACCCTCACACGCTGGTCCCACACTTCAAGTCTCACTTGTGGGGCCATCCCACCATCACCATCTCCTGTGGCTAGGAAACATTTTGCTTCCTTTTATTCATTTTTTTTTTTCACTCAACAAACCTTTCTTGAGGGCCTACCACATCTTACTAACTTGGGGACACAATGATGATCCCAGTTCTACTTGCAAGCAGCTTTCTGTTGCATTTTAGTACAAGAAGCATCGACTTCACCGCCATGTTGCCCATACAAGTAGAGGCCAGTCCTATGGCTGGCAGGAAAGACTTGGTCCATAGCTGTTGTTTCCTGACTTAGCATGCGGACTCTGCAGTGAAACACTGGAAATTTTCAAGAAACCTTTTCCAGGTAGACGGGAGCGCCAGGCGGCAGGGGTGGAGACGGTGGTTTCTATCTTGCTTCGGAATGTCGTGATTTGTTTTGGATGTTCTAAATGTCAGGTTGGAGAGGCACGCAAAAGAGAGGGGGGCTTATTCTAACCAGATCAGGGCAAAGAGGCAGCCCAGGACACTGTCTCCATGGTGCACAACCCCAGACAGTCTGGAAACAAACAGAAACCCATCCAGAGGTTGGGGGGGGGGGCGGGGGGAGGAGGGTGGTAGACAAAAGCAAAAACAAACAAAACTCACGAGATGGAAAACTCATGAGGTGGGGTGGTGGGGTAGGGTGTGGTAGAGAAGAGGAATGAGGAGATAGGTGGGGGCTATGGAGTGGGTACAAGGAGAGGCGTGTCCTGTTGTGGAATGAGGAGCTTCAGAGACTTCACAGCACCGGGGCAGATGCCTGCGCAAACCATATGCCAACACCAACCTGGGCTCCATGGTGGTGTGGGCACTGATGCACTAGGACTAGGTTCTAAAGAAAACAGCCAAATCCGGCTCTTGCCATTTTCGCAAACACTCCACTCCTTCCTGGTTTTGTAAGCGGTCAGCATACAATGAAATTGTCACAAATGATCTTGAATGGCATTCAAGATCCACAATTCTCTTGTATGTACCTGTGCACTTGTCTGAAACCACCTGACCACAGTCAGACTCCTGCTCTCTGTAGTGCAAACTGTTTCCTGGGATTCTGGGTGGCTCCCAGAAGCAGCTACCTCACCTGAAAGGGACCCACAGACCACATCTCCCAAAGCTGACCACGGCATTAGTGATCAAGGGCTGTAGGCAACTTCATACCTTCTGGTCTCATCTGTTATCCACTGCCCGGCAGGGCTCCTGGCCCAGTGGGCCACTGGGCTGCGAGAGGAGACTGGCCCTCCTGCCCTTCCAGAGGAGTGTGTGCTTGCAGCAGGAGTCTTACCTCTGCACCTCTTCACCCTGGAGCTGCCTGGCCTGTGCAAACCAGCCTCCAGCTGGGCACTAAGTAGAACTGGGAGTTTCACTGCAGCCTTACCTCTTTCCTGCTTGGACAGTGCCAGGCACCCAGAGGGTCTCACACTACCCACATCACCCTGGTCTAGAGCTGACTCATCCAGTGGACACAGCAGGCACAGTGCCCAAGGCTCACATTATGAAACTGTTTCATTTCCTTTTGAGACAAAAGGAAAAAATGAACTCTTAAGTGGAACAAAATGTTTTAGCACATAATACTCACATATTCATATTTTTACCAATACAGTCATAAAATCATTTTAAATACCTTTTTCACAGAGGGAAGGAAGCTCGCAAAGGCAAGTGCCCAGAGCCGTGGAAACCATCCTGCGGCCCTGCCTAGGTCCTTCCATCCACCCACCCACAAGGACCCTTGACTCCACAGTTTCCTTCCACCTTATCTAAACTCACCAGGGGGTGCGCAGCTGGCCTATCAGAAACACCAGCTAAGGTGCCCGTATGCCACGTCAGAGTGCTTGCACTTGAGTTCCAGCTCCACGCTCCATTCCAACTTCCTGCCGTTGCACAGCGTGGGAGTTAGCAGGGATGGTTCAAGTTCTTGGATTCCTGCCACCCACAAGGGAGATTTGGATTGAGTTCTCAGCTCCTGGCCTCAGCTTCACTCGACCCCAGCATCTAAGGAGCAAACCAGCAGATGGAAATAATCTTTCTGGGCCCAGCATGATAGTGTAGTGGTTAAAGTCCTCACCTTGCATGCTCCAGGATCCCATATGGGCACCGGTTCTAATCCTAGCAGCCCCACTTCCCTTCCAGTTCCCTGCTCGTAGCCTTGGAAAGCAATTGAGGACAGCCCAAAGCCTTGGGACCCTGCACCCATGTGGGAGACCCGGAAGAGTTCCTGGCTCCTGTCTTTGGATTGGCTCAGCTCCAGCTGTTGTGGCTGCTTGGGGAAGATCTTTCTCGGACGGAAGATCTTTCTCTCTGTCTCTCCTCTCTGCATATCTGCCTTTCCAATAAAAATAAATAAATCTTTAACAAAAAAAGTAAAAAAATCTTAAAAAAAAAAAAAAGAAAGAATCTTTCTATATCTCTCTGCCTCCCAAACTAAATTTTATTTTCGAAATGTGCCTGGCAGTCAGGTTTTATGTATGTGTGTGTGTGTGTGTGTGTGTGTGTGCATATAAAGAATTGTGTTTTTTAAAAAAAAAAAAGAATTACTTTACAGAGACGAATCTTCCAGATTCCAGATTCCAGCTCAGCAGAGCTCTTCCATCTCACCCTCACTGGCCAGAGCTGCACTGCCCAAAACACCTGTCAAAAACTTCTCAGCCTACAATCAATTCCCCCTCAGGTTCCAGGGAGCAAAAGACATGGGGTTGTCAATAATGACACTGAAACCAATTCACCAGATTCAATTCTGAGCTCGGGAATTTTCCAGCCGTATAACCTTGGGCAAAGCTACTTAACCCTAGGGACCCAGTTGCATGTCTGTTAAAAAGGATAAAGCCTGTCGAGGAGACTGAAACACTCATATACCCAACAAGGCTACGCAAGTCAGCTCTGAGTCTCCTAACCTAAGATCACACTAGGACTCATGGCCAAGTATTTCCCCAAAACTCCTTTTTAAATAAAATGTTGGGCCTGGTGTGATAGCCTAGCAGCTAAAGTCCTCCCCTTGAACATGCTCCAGGATCCCATATGGGCACTGGTTCTGATCCCAGGGGCCCTGCTTCCCATCCAGCTCCCTACTTGTGGCCTTGGAAAAGCAGTCAAGGACGGCCCAAAGCCTTGGGACCCTGCACCCACATGGGAGACAGGAAGAGGATATGGGCTCCTGGCTTTGGATTGTTTCAGCTCCAGCCATTGTGGTTGCTTGGGGAGTAAATCATCTGACGGAAGATATTCCTCCCTATCTTTCCTCCTCTCTGTATATCTGCCTTTCCAATATAAATAAATAAATAAATCATTATAAATAAATAAATGTTTGTTTGTTTGTTTTCATTAATTCAAAATGCACAGTGAGAGAAACACAAAGAGATCTTCCATTCAACAGCAGCCAAGGCTGAGCCATGCCAAAGTCAGGTGCCAGATGCCAAGAATTCTAGCTGGGTTTCCCATGCAGGAGGCAGGGTATAGGCACTTGGGCTCCCGTCTGCTGCCTCCCAGCTGCATTAGCAGCGAGTTGGACCTGAAGTGGTAAAGACTGCCCCTCTGATATGGAATGTAGCCATCCCACGTGTTAGCTTCACCTGCTGAACCACGACACCTGGCCCCCAAAACTCCTTCCTAAAATGCTTATTCCTCCCGCCCCATGGACTGTCAGCTCTCCAAGGACACAGGCATCTTGACATGGATCCTGCCTGATGACACTCTCCAGCTTAAGCTACCTGAATGAAGGAAGAAAAGCGAAGACAAGATGAATAGGGGCCAGCGCCAAAGCATTGTACGCTAAGCCTCTACCTGTGGCACCAGTATCCCGTATGGGCACTGGCTCATGGTTGCTCCACTTCCAATCCAGCTTCCTGCCTTAGGTCTAGGGAAGCAGTGGAGGAAGGTTCAAGTCCATGAGCCTATGTACCCACATGGGAGACCTGGAAGAAGCTCTTGGTTCCTGGCTCCAGATCTGCCCAACGTTAGCTATTACAGCCATTTAGGGAATGAAATAGTGAGTGGAAGATCTCTCTCTGTCTCTTCCTCTCTGTAATTCTGACTTGCAAGTAAAATAAATACATCTAAAAAAAAAACAGGAAAATGTGGTCATTAGGAAAATACTTTTATTATGTTTTAAATGCTCCAATATTCAATGTAAAATTCATTACAGTGGCTTTTGCACAACCTTACAAATTATAGAAAATTATTTCCCCCTTCATTACGGAAACTTCACCCAAAATCAAACAGGGCTCCACAGCAGCCAAAACTTCCCGGGAAGAAGGCAAAGAACTCAGTGAACAGGGCTGTGGCTCTCTGGGCAAGCAGGAGCTTCTCCTAACGCCCAAAGACCCAGGCCACAGAGTCCCTTGATCCGTGAGGACCTGTGGCACACCAAGCCAGGCCTCGTCTCAAAGTCCAGCAGCCTCTGAGGGCCTGCAACGTGGACACTAGGGCCACAGGCCACAGTCAAGGCAGCTTTGTGAGGACAAGAACAGGAGGCAAGCCTGTCACTCAAATCATCTCTCCAAGACACAGCCAGAAAGCAAACCATGGATGCTGGCCAGATGGAGCTCTCAGTTAAGCAATTTCCCCTTTTGCTTGGTTCACAAAGTTGTCATGTAGTGGTTGAAAAAAAAAAAAAAACCAAAATCAGCAAACATTGGATTCCATCTCAGCTGTAATTTGGTTGATTAATTTTTAGAAGACGATGGCGCCTCGAGTGGTTTGTGGCTGGGTCCCCTTCCTTGTGCCGTCCTCAGCTTGCATGAGAGGGAGCAGGCAACAGCTGCAGCAGGGGGCCATTTGTTGACTTGAGAAAAACCGTGAAAATGCTTTGCACTCACACACAAAAGGCTGATGGAATTCAAAACTAAGCCTGCTGTCTTTTATGAGAAACATGACTGTGGAGTCAAAACAAGGCAACTGCCCAGTGATTGATAGTCCCCACTACGCACTTTATACCTTCCAGAAAGCATTAGAGAAGGCCAGCCTCCTCCAGGAGCGATTGTAAACACGCCACTGACAGCCTGGACACACTGTTTTCCAAACGCAGCAGGACTTCTTCCTTCGGCCCTGGCTGAAAAGCAACTCCCTCAGACCATTTCAGAAGAAGCCAATGACAGGGCTCCCCCATGAAAACTCAGAGTGAGGGGCTGGCAGTTCCCAGCTGAGCATGGCTGGAGGCATGGTCAAAGCAAATGTCACTCAAAGATGGTCCTGTGTCCCGCCTTCCTAGAGGGGCTAGCCCCCCCAGGCTCTAACCTGGCTGGACGAGGGGAGGGGCAATCATTCTCAGTAAGGCACACGGTGGAGGTGGTCCCCGCAACGCCAGGCCCCAAGAGCTTATCTCTTGGAGCGATACCAGAAGTGCTGGAATGCCGAGGAGTTGATGATGCTCACTATGAGTAGCAGCAGCAGGTAAAGGGTTATCATCACCGTGAACCAATGGCTGGAAACCCAGGAGAGCTGGCTTGAAGCCCTGCTGATGGAGGGGGGAAAAAAGAGTGGTATTGGGCCAAAAAGAGAAAAAAACATCTTCTCTTCAAAGTGTAGGCAACAAGCTTTGGCTCAGGGAAGATGAAAGGATGAATTCCATCCTCTACATGAGCCATGACATGAAGCTTTGTGCTCCTTGGCCTGAGAAATCCAGGGCCGCTTGTCCTGGCACTGACGTGCCTTTCAACAGAACATTTTCTAGTTGCACAAAGACAGCTATGCAATGAGCTCAGCCCCTCTCTTTCCACTTCCCTCCCCCTGATACTTTCTGTATCCAGTCTTGTGTTATGCAAGACTTTACTGTCTGGAGGGCTGACCTAGCTCAGGGTCTTTGCCCAAATAGTGGCAGGTGACAGGTCCCCAAGGGGGAAAAAAAGTCTTTTTGCTTTCAGACACACAGACAGACAAAATTCCAAGCTGGCCCAGTAAGGAGCTGACCTCAACCATTCAAGTGTGCATCACACACAGACACCAGGGAAGAAGCAGGCAAGGAATGGAATTCCCAAGTTAGAAAATGCCAAATGACTTTAACCTAAGGGATAACACCACCATCCCCCCGCCCACACACACACCCATACTCATACTTGGCCAAGAATCCTTTATACATTTTTAAATTTGCGCAGTGAGGGGCTGATGTTTTGCTGGTCCATGAAACTCAGAAACAGAGAAGTGAGGATTATTAAATAACACCCTTCTGCTATCGCACCGGGCCACCTGCTGCCCATCCCCACTAGCATCCCTGACGTGGACTCCCACAGTACAGCAAGACCTCAAGGTGACCCTCCATTGTGAGAACCCCACTGTTCTTCGCTACCATGCTACCATGCTGCTGAGCTGGGACCAGCTCCAACTGTGGTTCCTGAGAGCTGCAGACCCTTACCTGCTGCTGGTGCAACACCCTGACCTTAGAGGTGATCTGAAGCAGCTTGGGACCAGAGAGGGGCAGATGCTGACTCAACAGCCCCTGCGGCCAGGGGTCCACCACTCCCTGCCTCTCAACCTGAACGTATCAATGGTTTTAGGACCATGGTCATGAGTCTTTTGGCTGAGTGGCACTTCTGTTAGGGGTGGTCTCCTATGCTACTGATGTTTACCAATCTCTCTTCTTCCCTAGAATATTCAGTCCTTAGCGGGTCAGGATCACATCTTCCCTGCCTCATACTCCCCAACAGTGTCTGGACAGCACTGTATACACTTTGCATAGTGCAGGCCTGAGGCTGATGGGAAAGCACGCTGACCATGCTGCATATATACGGTCTCCAGTCCTTCTTACCTCTTGGCCTGCTTCTGTGAGTACACCAGCAGGTACTTCACTCGCAGAAGCTGGTTATTGGTGACCACGAAGTACTTGGGTGGGATATCTCCCCCTTCACTGTGTTTGATCCTTGCCCTTCGGCGGTCTATCTCCTTGGTATCTGAATGAGGAGAGGGGAGGACACAATCACCAAAGAGGACCAGGATGACAAAGAAGGCAGCAAGCCTCCAGCCTCAAGGGTGAACAGGCCCTGCAGGCTGAAGAACAGGCTGTGCAGGCAATTTAAAATCAAATTCATGGAAAATGAACCTCAAACTTTATTTTGCTTTAAAAGCACAAAGATAGATGGAGAGAGATGTACTATGTACTGGTTCACTTCCCAAATGCTTCCTAATTTTAGCCAGGGTTGGGCCAGATGAAGCCAAGAGCCAGAAACTTAATCCGGGTCTCTCAGTGGTTGGCAGGGACTGAAGTACTTGAAGCCTCACCTGCTGCCTCCCCTGGTGTGCATCAGCAGGATGTTCAACTGCAAGCAGAGCTGGGACTTGAACCTGGGTCTCTACTCTGGGATGTAAGCATCCCAAGCAGGGCCTTACCCTGCCACACCAAATACCTGCTCCCATGGTTGGTTTAGAATACGTACTTTGCATGAACTTTCAGAAGATTCCTCAGATGTGACACAGCACTACTGCCAGGAGACCACAGCAGAAAGAAAAAAGGGAGGAAGAAAAAAATATCAGGAAAACAAAAGGGGCACAAAGAAAGGGGCACAGATGAGTGGAGGGAAAGCAGAGGGAAGAAGTCAATGAATTGCTCTGTGGCTAGAACCTAGGAACAGGCCTCACCTGGAAAAGACCCCTTCAGGTGGAGGTGCAAACCAACCACTCAGGATATGAGTTCCTGAGGACACTCACTTTCCACCCTTCCTACCAAGATTGCTTTAAAAATTAGAAAACCAGGGCTAATGTTGTAGTGTAGCAAGTTAAGCCTCTAACTGTGACACAAACATCCCAAAAGTGTACCTGTTTGAGTCCCAGTTGTTTCTCATCCTATCAATTCCCTTGCTCATGTGTCTGGGAAAGCACTGGAAAATGGCACAAATCGTTGGGCCACTGTACCCACATGGGAGACCTAGGAGAAGCTGCTGGCTCCTGGCTTTGGTTCAGTTTAGCTCTGGCCGTTGCAGTCATTTGGAAAGTGAACCAGTGGATGGAAGACCTTTCTCTATCTCTCCTTCTCTCTGTCTCTGTATTTTTGCCTCTCAAATAAAAATAAATAAATCTTAAAAACAAAACAAGGAACCCATAAAACCACAAAGGCTGAGGCTGCCTGCTTATGGCAGCAGGGGCAGCAAGACCTCCCTGGGCTGGCTCATCTCACAGTTTGCAAACCTCCTAAGGATACAGGCATCTGGCCCGGGAAGACGGTGCCAGACCTAGGCACTCGGGATGCCAAATTACTTTATAATAGAGGCTGTGCCAGGCAGCTTTCTACCTCCTCATCTCAGACTGACCAAGAGGCCTCCTCTGGAGACAGGATGTCGGATCTACAACTGTAGCAGCACAACAGGGAGCATGTGTCAGGGACACACAAGTGAGGTAGAGACAACATGGCCAGCTTTATCACCACTCCCTAGAGAGCCCAGCCTTGACTTCTCTGGCCTCAGCTTCTCCCCACGCCTCTGCCCCAGGGGCTCCAGCATGTGCCTGAGCAGCTCACAGCATCTCCACCAGTGTGTGTAGTGTTAGGCTGGCATCTACTGACTGACAAGTACATTCCAGACGCTTTCTCTGCTGAGACATCTGCTCCATTATTGGTTCTCTGGCTGCACACAGAGTCGCCTCTCCAGGGGCCTAAGACGAAATTCCACGCCCAAAGAAGCCCATGCTCTGGTCTCACCATCCCTGCCCATCATTTATTTATTTAAAGATTCATTTATATGAGTCCAGCATGATGGCTCAATTGGCTAATTCTCCCCTTGCAAACACCAGAATCCCATATAGGTGCTGGTTCCTGTCCTGGGTGCTCCACTTCCCATCCAGCTCCATGCTCATGGTCTAGGAAAGCATAAGAAGACAGCCCAAGTACTTGAGACCCTGCATCTACCTGGCGACCCAGAAGAAGCTCATGGCTTTGTATTGGTTCAGTTCTGGTTATTGTGAGCATTTAGGGAGAGAACCCAAATGGAAGATCTTTGTCTCTGTCTCTCCGCTCTGTACATCTGCCTTTCAAATCAAAATAAATAAATCTTTAATAAATAATTTAGAGGGAATTCAGAATTACAGAGGGAGAGGGAGAAACAGCGAAAGAAAAATCTTCTATCCACTGATTCACTCCTCACATGGCCAGAGTATCTGGGGTTGGGCCAAGCAGAAGTCAGAAACCAAAGTCTCCTATATGGGTGCACGGGTCCAAGCATTTGGACCATGTTCTGCTATATTCCCCAGGCAATTAGCATGAAGCTGGACTGAAAGTGGACTAGACAGGATATTAACTGGCACCCATATGGGATGCCAGTGTCCTAGGCAGTGGTTTTACCCACTAGGCCACAATGTCACTCTCCTGTTCATTACTGAACTCTTGCCTCCTCCCTACAGCTCTCCCTGACCACCCTGACCACACAAGATGGGTCCTTGCTCTGAATGATCCCCACAAACCTCACCAGCCTCTCCCCAGGCCCTCCCTACCCATCCAGTTGTTCTGTGGTCTTTCCTGTGGTGTGTTCAACCCCTGTGAAGACTCCCCTCCTGGAAGGCAGGCTCCTGTCCTCTTGTCCTGCACTGCTCTGACCTCACCCACCCTTGGGTACCAACAGGTGCTCCACCCAATGGCTGGGCTGTGCGCTCACTCACCCTTCTTCTTGGTTTGGCACTTAACATCCGGATGGTCAATGACCTCGCACACGGCCACACAGCTAAGGATGGGGCCGAGAAGGCTGCGCTGCCAGCCATGGCCATGGGGGCTGTAGATGAGGGCCAGGCTCAGGTCACTGGTGAGATAAGTCCCCTCTCCAAACAAGGATGTCTGAAATGGCAGAGGCCGACAGAGAAGAGACACAGCCAGGTGAATGGCGAGTACCAACACTACGAGAAGATTCCCACCAAGTTGTAAATAGAACAGTTCGACTCCTTTTTGTTCCCAACAAGATGTGGGTGCCAACAACCTGGGGCATCCTCATGGCACTCTTACTGAGTACATTCCCATCTGACAGTGGTTGGACTGACTATGCATTTGGCCACCTGGTCTGGCAAATTAGCAGTTCCCTGTGGTCAAGGCTGAATGGGAAAAACATAGGCATCATCATCCAAACAGGCCTCAGCTTCAATCCCACAGCTGGCAATTACATAAACCCTTGCTGGCTCAGGCTCTGCATCCACAAGAGAGGGGTAACAGTCTTTCCTTCCTAAGTCGTGGCCAAAGGTGACATGAGACATGGGCATAGGATATCCAGCAAGACTCTAGGCATGGTGCGCACGTGAGAGACAGGGTCTCTGTGTGAAATGATGCTGCAATTCTTGGGATGTGAATGGCACTGAGCACAGGGACAGGAACAGCTTTGCGTGCAGCGAGGGAGTTAACCCTTGTGAGAGAGAGGGACTCTGAGTCCTTCCTTGGAAAAGGCGTGAGTCAGAAGCAGACGCTGTAACTAAACAAGGGAGCGCTCTGCAAAAGGCAGGCTCTGTTTCACTCTTTGTGCTGGTGTTGACCAACAAAATGCTAAACCAGTATCCACCAAGTACTTGGTACCAACTTGATATTGCAACAAGTTGGCACAGGCCAACTTGGTACCCACCATGAAAAAGCATGTTATGGGCCAACACTGCAATGCAGCAAATTAAGCTCCACCTGCAATACCAGCATTTCACACTGGAGTGCCAGCTCCAGGCCCTGATTTTCAACATTCAGCTTCTGATCCAGCTTCCTGCTAACGTACCTGGGGAGGCTGCAGCAAATGGCCCAAGTACTTGGGCTCTTGCCCCCTATGCAGAAGACTTAGATGAGTCCCTGATCCTTTGCTTTAGCTTGGCACAGCTCTAGCAGTTGCAGCTATTTGGGGAGTGAAGCAGCAGATGGAATCTCTCCTGCTGCCTCCACCACCACCCCTATCTGCCTTGCAAGTAAATAAAGAAATTTTTTTCAAAGATTTTTATTGGAAAGTCAGATATTCTGAGAGGAGGAGAGACAGAGAGAAAAATCCTCCATCTGTTGATTCACTCCCCAAGTGGCTGTAATGGCCAAAGCTGCGTCAATCTGAAGCCAGGAGCCCAGAGCCTACCCCAAATCTCCCACATGGGTACAGAGTCCCAAGGCCTTGGGCTGTCCTCAACCACTCTCCCAGGCCACAAGCAGGGAGCTGGATGGGAAGCAGGGCCGCCAGGATTAAAATTAGCGCCCATATGGGATCCTGGGCGTGCAAGGTAAGGACTTCAGCCACTAGGCCAGGCCTAAGAAATCTTAATAGAAACAGAGAAGCGTGCAAGGTGAAGGAATTACAAGTGGAAACTACAGCAGGTGCAGCAACCACAGGCTTTGCTCATGGTAGACAACAACAATCACAGCAATGGCCAACGTTATCATATCAGTCACGTGGCACCTGGCCAAGCTGACACAGTGTCCTTCTCAACATAACATTTAGGCAGCTGCTGACAATGCCTGGGCTTTCCATTCAGTCTGAAATCAACCTTTAGCTCTAAGCAACAGTTCCAGTGTCTTGAAGTGATAAGTAAACTGGAAGAGCTCACCAAAGTACACCCTGTGTTGGGGTACTGACAACAGTCTCACTCATTGGCACCAGTTTCCACAATTCCATCACTTAACCTCTGGGAAGCTCCCTGCCAGGGGAGGTAGCACCCCCACCCCTCACCAGTTGACACAGACCTCTCCCAGGACACAGGGCTCCCTCTCTCCTGACCCCACATCCAAGCTCTGTGCCTGGGTCTGCCAGGTGTTCATCCCTCCCCAGACCCAGGCAATCTTGTGCAAGGTTATTGGTGGGACACATGGGCTGTCCACACCACGAGAACAAGATCACACCTTCAGAGATGCAGGTGGGATCCCTCTAATAAGCCTCCTCACCCGGCCCAGGGACCTGAAGGGGATGGGTGGCTCTTAGCAGATGCCAGGCTTCCTGAGGTGCCACAGTACAGACCAGGTACCCAACCCCATGAACTGCCTACAGCTGCCCCAGGCAACTTCAGGAGACATGGAGGTCCCTAGGTGTCAGCAGGCTGGCCATGGTAACAGCAAACTCCGATGAGATGTGGGGAAATGTCTCTCCCTGTGACCCCAGGATGGCACTAGCTACAACTGAGCCTAGGGCTCCGCTGGTCTCCTCCACAATATAAGCGAAGGCAGGCAGCCCTTCCACAGCTCCTGGATACCCTGGTCCACCCCTACCCCCAACAGCTGCCATGCCTCCGGTGGGCTCGGGTACACGAAGAAGCCTGTGCATACATGCTCCATTTCAAGCCTCCCACCACCACAGGGCAAGTCATGGCATCTTATTTTACAGATGAGGAAACTGAGGCTCACAGAGCTTAAGTCAACACGCCCGAGCCACAGAGTCATCTACATCTCTGCCACTCCACAGCCTGTCATCTTCCTTCCACATCTGACCCAGGGGTAAAGCAGTGTCAGCAGCAAGCAGGCGCTGGACAACCTGGATTCCTAAAACTGGGAGGAAAGCAGCTCAAGGGGGCCTAGGCTGTGGGGGAGGACCTCGCCCTGGGACCCCGATGTTGGACCCTGGAGCACTCCAATAGTGGAAGCTGCTCTGATGGCACCATGCATGTGAGCCTCCAGGAGTGGACTAGCGTGGGCCTGTGCATTCCTGACAAGCTCCCCAGGGACACAGGTGCCTCTGACAGGGAACTCCATTAGCAGCTTGGGCAAGTTATACACTGGGACTCCCTCCCCCACCGAAGGCAAAGTCACATCTGGGCCCCACTGCCAGGGAGACTCAGGCGGTCAGCCTCTCACCCCCATCCTGGGTAGGATTTTTTTTTATTTCCCCATGGGATTCCACATGGACAGCCAAGGCTGGGACTGCTACTGAAATGGATGCTTCAAGGTCATGATGACCTTGGAATGACACAGGTTCTGGTTCAGGTCCAGGGTAAGCTAGGACACTGTGTTCTCAAGGCTCTAACTAATACCAGCCTGCTGGCCACACTGCAATGGCGAGGCCACTGTCAGCCTACCCACCCGCACCCTTCCCCGGCCTCTATCACCACCTCCATCACCATCCCCACCCTACCTTGTTCAGGTGGCAGTGCAGCCCATTGTGGATGATGGAATGGAAGTTTTCAAGGCGGCTGCCATGGAAGGCGTAGAACAGGTCTCGTTCTCCTTTGGTCTCATAAAATTTGGCATTGGCTGGGTCGAAGTACTCAATTTCAAACAGGAAGTCCGGGGCAGGGACAGGTGTGTGAGGGGCCCCAGTCAGCTTCTGGATCTTTTCAAACTTAAAAACGTAAAAGGAATCATTGTTTGACCTGAGCAGCTGGAAAATGTGTCACAAAAATGACCTCCCAGGCCCAGCATGATAGCCTAGCAGCTAAGGTCCTCGCTTGGCACATGTCAGGATCCCATATGGGAGCCACGTAAGTTCTAAACCCGGCAGCCCCGATTCCCATCCAGCTCCCTGCTTGTGACCTGGGAAAGCAGTCAAAGACAGCCCAGGGCCTTGGGACCCTGCACCCACATGGGAAACCCGGAAGAGGCTATGGGTTCCTGGCTACTTTTCTGAGCAGCAACAGCCATTGCGGACACCTGGGGAGTGAATCAATGGACAGAAGATCTTCCTTCCTCTCCGTCTCTCCTCCTTTCTGTATATCTGACTTTGCAATAAAAATAAATAGATCTTTTTTTAAAAAAGTTACATCCCAAAGCCCTGGACTAGTTCTCATGAGAACAGGTAACCATGGCAACATTAATGTATAAGCAAGCTCACCGTTCATATTCCCAATACTTTCATCTATTTTCTGTATCCTACCTTTACAATGATCTCATGGGACAGGAAGGTGTGACAAAGTACAAAAATGGCCATAAATGCTGGCCTGAACTCCTGTCCATCAGGGCACATGTCACCAAGATTCCATTAACAGATGGCTGGTTTCTCCACTGCCTGAATCTGGGCTTGGCCAACATGACCTGACATCCACAACATGGCAGAGACCCAAAAATAAAAGATCCAGGGCTAGTGTTGTGGAAGAGTGGGTTAAGCCACCACTTGCGCCACAGGCATTTATTTGGGTGCCAGTTTAAGTCTTGTCTGCTCCACTTCTGATCCAGCTCCTTGCTTATGCACCTGAGAAAGCAGTGGGAAATGACCTAATTACTTGGGTCCCTGCCGCCCACATGAAAGATCCAGATGAAGTTCCAGGCTCCTGGCTTTGGCCTGGACCAGCCCTGACTATTGTGACCACATGAAGAGCAAACCAGTGGATCTGAGATCTCTATTTCTGTCACTGTGCTTTTCAAATGAACTTTAAAATCTTTTTAAAGGGCCTGGTGCGGTAGCCTAGTGGCTAAAGCCCTTGCTTTATAAGCACCAGGATCCCATATGAGCACCGGTTCTAATCCCAGCTGCTCCACTTCCCATTCAGCTCCCTGTTTGTGGCCTGGGAAAGCAGCAGAGGATGGCCCAAAGCCTTGGGACCCTGCACCCGCATGGGAGACCCAGAAGCAGCTCCTGGCTCCTGGCTCCTGGCTTCAGATCAGCTCAGCTCCAACCATTGCAGTCACTTGGGGAGTGAACCAGCAGGTAGAAGATCTTTCTCTCTGCCTCTCCTACTCTCTATCAATCTTTCCAATAAAAATAAATAAATCTTTAAAAAAAAATTTAAGCAGCCAAGGGGCTGGCACCTTGGCTCAACAGGCTAATCTTCCACTCTCAAATACCAGCATCCCATTTGGGCACCAGTTCGTGTCCTGGCTGCTCCACTTCCCATCCAGCTCCCTGCTTGTAACCTGGGACAGAAGCAGAGAATGGCTCTGGTTCTTGGGACCCTGAACATATGTGGGAGACTGAAAAGAAGTTCTTAGATCCTGGCTTTGGATCAGCTCAGCTCCAGCAGTTGTGGCCATTTGGGGAGTGAACCAGTGGACAGAAGCTATCTCTCTCTCCTTCTCCCTCATGCATGCAATAACCTTCTTAAGAGGCATAACCCAGTTCTCAGGGTAAGGCCCGGAACTCAGCATTTTCAGCACTTGGGGCACATCTGGCACAGTCCCAGAACCCAGTCTCACCTCTGCCTTGCCGGCACTGTGGATCGTTAGGACCTTGGAGGACAAGATCCAGCTCACCAGGTCCCAGGCCCGCCTGTCATGGTCTCCCGAGGACTGCAGTAGTTCTTTCAGGTTGGGTAACCTGCTGGCATCTGCAAGCTGAAGCCAGGGGACAACCTCCATCAGTGAACATCCAAGTGATCATGGTGACCTGGTGCCCTCTGGTGGTGTGGTGATGAAGGCAACTTGCACTTTTCCCCAACAAATATTTTCCCAAAACATTCTGTTCATCACACCCACTCCGACTAACCCTTAATGCTAAAAACCAGAACTCTGAAAGGTTTATCTTGTAACTCATGTGGTACAGAACCTGGCTTGTGCCAACGTGAGGCTTGTTTAGTCTTCACTCAGCTACTTTCTGTTATGACCATGCATTTTCCACCCTCCTTGAGAAAAGTATTACCCATGATGACATGGTGGATGCACCTGTGGTTAAGGGCGAACTAAGCCCTTGTCTTCTGGCATGAGAAGCTGTTCATTTGCTGTTAACCATGCCCCTGGAGACGAGTAAGCCGGCTACACAGTGCATGGGAAATGTGCAACCTACCATCTAGCCTGGGAGGCATTGCACCTGCAGGGTGGTGGGGAGCTCAGGTTTACCCTGGCACCTGTGTGGTGGATACTTGGAACAGCCCAGCTCCTGGGGCAAATGGGGCTCTGGCACAGAGGCAGAGCAGCACCTCTCCTGCTGGAGGTATGTCCTCATCTCTAACTGAGCTGTCAGTTTTGAAGGCAAGGATTAGCAAGGACAGTCACAGAGACACCCATAATGGCCCTACCTCAGGCTGGAGTTTGCCCTGAGCCTTGTAACAGAGACAGATGCCCCTTGGGCCCGAGAGAGGCCTCTGCACAAGCTGGCTTCATCATGTTACCACAGCAGGTGAGAATCACTCTAAAATTGAAAAGAGGGGCCAGCAGTGTCACCTACTGAGTTAAGCCACCACTTGCTTGTGACACAAGTATCCTAGGAGTCCTGGCTACTCTGCTTCTGATCCAGCTCCCTGCCAAGGCATCTGGGAAGACAGTGGGTGATGGCCCAAGGATCCCTGACACCCATGTGGGACATGCGGATGGAGTTCCGGGCTACTGGCTTGAACCTGGATCAGATGTGGCTGTTTCTGCCATTTAGGGAGTGAGCCAGCAGATCTCCCTCTCTCTGTCACTCTGCCTTTCAAATAAATGAATATTCAAAAAATGAAATCAAGAAAGATCATCAGAATCCTGAGACTTATTTGGCACTAGGATATTTTCGAGGATTTATTTATTTGAAAGTTAGCATTACAGAAACGGAGAGAAAGATCTTTCATCTGTTGGTTCACTTCCAAAATGGTTGCAACAGCCATAGCTGGCCTTGTCTAAAACCAAGAGTTTCTCCTGGGTCTCCCACATGGGTACAGGGCCCAAGCACATGGGCCATCCTTGCTGCTTTCCCAGGCACATTAGCAGGGAGCTCAATGGGGACTGGAACAGCCAGGACACAATGTGGTGCTCACACGGAAGGATGACTTCACAAGCACTGGCTTAATCCACTATGCCACAATGCCAGCCCTGGCACTAGGATTTCTGATGAGGGACAGGAGAACTTAACTGATAATGATAATACATCTGCTGTTCAGGAGCGAACCCTGACAAGAGGAGACTGAGCCTCTCTAGCACAGCCCTGATGGCAGCTCTGGCCCCCTCCCCAGCAGATGGGTGCTGCCATGGATGTGACCTGTTGCACACCTTCACTCACTTGCTCCCCTGGATGCCCCAGGCCTCTTCCCTACCAACCCAGGATGCCCCAGCCCATGAGACCAGCCTCTCCTCTAAACCCCTGATGCCCACACCCCCAGGACTCAGTCCCCAGGACAGCCCGGCTCCTGGAGAACAAGACCTGGCTCGTGCTTCCCTAAGCCTCCTCTTTCCTGGATGTAGAAGGAGGAGCAGGCACTCTGCAGGCAGGCCTCTGTGTGTATCCTGCTCCTCCTCAGGTCAGACAGGGGCCTGAGTGACACCTGTCACTCTGACACAGGGATCCAGCACCTCCACGGGGAGTGTCAGGAAGACTAAGAAAGAGAATAGAATCCAGGGATGGCCTAGGCACATCCATCATTTCTCAGACACCAGCACTCAATCCCTCCCTCTGTTCAGTCTGGCTCTAGCTCGTTGGCATTTGTTGAATACTGAGAGTTCTTTTCCAGTCTGCTGACTTTGGATTTTCTTAGCTCTGTGGTCAAAAATCAGAAACATTTCAGACTCACTTTAGTTCTGTGTTTCCAAAGACTCAATCAACAGACGCCTCTCTCTCCATGCTGGGTCTGAGGATCCAGTTAGGACACAAGTGAGTATCAAAGCTGCCCAGGGACCTGGGTTACTCAGGGATTGTTTACTGAGCCTCCATTCTGGGTCAGGCCCTGTGCTGGGTGGTTTAGAGACTGTGAAAAAGGTCCCCCAGGGGCCTGCGCTATGGGATAGTAGGTGCCACATGCCTGCAACATGGCATCCCATATGGGGACCAGTTCGAGTCTTGGCTGTTCCACTTGATAATGAACTTGTGAAAGCAGCAGGAAACAGTTCAAGTGCTTGTGCCCCTGCCACCCACATCCACATGGAAGACCACTAAGAAGTTCTTGGCTTCAACCTGGCTCAACCCTGGATGTTACAGCCATGTAGGAAATGAACAAGTGGATGGTTCTCTCTCTCTCTCTATGTAATTCTGCCTTGCAAATAAATAAAATCAATGTTTTGAAACATACATAAGTATGTGTGTACATATACATATATTTAGAAGGGCACCGATCAGGTGAAGAAGCAGAAAGATGTATAATTACAACTGAAAAGTATTCATTATCATGACAAAGAGACAAAATGATTTGTGTTGGGCCTCCGGATGGGCTTCACTGCGGAGCTGTTGGGGACCCAGTTTGTGTTACAGATACCTGGCAGTGCGGCCTGTGGCTAGGGAAGAGGGTGGTGTTGAGGTTAATCCTACAGACTTTCCTCCCAGGCAGCAGGATTCCCAGGGGCCCCTGCTGGCTGAGGGATGGGAGGGGCCTTCAAGGCTGTCTGACCTAAAGTCTGATGCCTGCAACACGTAATTGGGACAGCATTAGCAGCCACATCACAGAGTTCCTAACAAGGGTCCCCCAAGTCCAAGATGTAAAGTGCTCAAAGCAACAAGAAGGCATTGAGCACCTTCAACATAGGGTGACTGCCGATAAGACACCTGTGTGGCTGGTGCCTGGGAGGAGGGGAGACGTACCAGAAAAATGAGGGACATGAGGTCAGCCTGCGCCGGGTCTAGTACTCCACACAGGAATCCTGGGTTCTGTTCAGTAGGGGACCCTCAAACAGCCACCCCTCTCCTCAGCATCCCTGGATACCTTTCAGTCTTGTTGCCCTTTCCTTTCCATTTCTGGTCTATGCTTGCTACCCTTGCTCTCTCTCTCTTACACCCTCATCTTTGAGCTGTGGCCCTTTGCAGTAGGCTAGACCCGGATGCAGAGACTCCCACTATTGCACGGTTGGCTGGGGAGGACCCTTGCAAGGACCTGACCTGGGCAGTGGGAGAGGCCCCACCCAGCTCTGAGCTGGCCCCTGGCCTCACCTGAGCTCCGCTATGGCGCCAGTCTCCTCAACTGCCTCACTGACTGTCCTTGCCCATCACCTGACCTGCCCGTGTCCTGTGTCACCTTCCATATTACTCTGCAAAGTCCACCTGCTCCAGCAAGTCCCCAGAACTTGTCCCCATATGCGCTTCAGCTGGTTCTTTTGCGAACCAAGCACACAAGGAAGGCTGCCAGATAAAGTATAGGCTGTCCCATTCCACTTACATTTCAAACACACAAAAGGGTTTTTTTTTTTTTTAAGTAGAACCCATGAAATGTTTGGGGCATTACACTAAAAAAAAAAAAAAAAAAAGTTATTTGCATTGCAGCTCATCAGAAATTCAAATAATTCAAATATAGGTGCTTCATCTCTGCTAAATGCAGTGACTCTGCCCTCAACAAGGTCCTGGGGTCTGGCCTCTGCCCATCAGGCCTCCTGTCACCCACTGTCACCCACTCCCTCCCCAGCCCCAGTGCTAGCTCCTGCTTGAGTTTCTACAGGTACCTAGAGGGACAATCCCCTCAGTCTTGGAGGCCAGCCTGAAGTCACCTCCACTGTGAAAGCCCTCCCTGCTCACCATGACCTCTGTGTTCAACAGCTGTGTTCTATGCTCATGACTACAGCATAGCTTCCTGTTGACACCTGACACTCCCTCTGGTGCCACCTCTGACCTGGTCAGGACAAACATACCCAACTGATCCTAGAGCCCCAGCAGCCAGCCAGGAGCCTGGCATGAAGTTCAGAACTTCTAGAGGCTGCCTGTGGACAAGGGATTGGCATAGCAGCTATCGCCACTTGGGATGCTTGCACCCATGATGGAGTGCCTTACTCCAGTCCTGGCTCTTACACTTACAATCCTGGCTCTTGCACTTACAATCAGCACTTCTGCTAACATACACTCTAGGAGACAGCAGGTGGTGGCTCAAGTAACTGGGTCCCTGCCACCCACGTCAGAGACTTATTGAGTTCTAGATTCCTAGTTTCTGCCTGGTCCAATCCCAACGACTGCAGGCAGCTGGAGCAGCCCATATGGGATGTGGGATGTGGCACCGCAGGTAGTGGTTTTACTTGCTGTGCCACAGCATCAACCTCTATTTTTTTTCCTTTTTTAAAGATTTATTTATTTTTATTGGAAAGGCAGATCTAGAGAGAAGGAGAAACAGAAAGGTCTTCCATCTGCTGGTTCACTCCCCAAGTGGCTGCAACAGCCAGAGCTGAGATGATCCGAACCCAGCAGCCAGGAGCTTCTTCCAGGTTTCCCAGGCTGATGCAGGGTCCCAAAGCTTTGGGTCGTCCTCCACTGTTTCCCAGGCCACAAACAGGGAGCTGGATGAGAAGTGGGGCAGCCAGGACACAAACCAGTGACCATATGGGATCCCAGCACTTGCAAGGGGAGAATTAGCTAATGCAGCTGTTGTGTTAGGTCCCTGATTGTTAATTTTTATGAAGAAATCGGGAGCTAACCTTTAGCCTAGAGGAAAAGATGTCTTCATTCCACTTCCAAGCACCTGGTAACACCGAGCTCCTGGCTCCAGCTTCCTGCTAATGAAGATCAGGGCTCAAGAGGTTGGCTTCTGCCACCCCTGTGAAAGATCTGGATTGACTGAGTTCCCAATTTTGGCCTTGGTCTAATGCTGGGAATTGTGGGTATCTGAGGAATGAAACAGCAGTTTGGAGCGCACTTTCTCTCTACCCCTCAATTTTTTCTATTTTTTCTTTTTTTATTAGTAGGGCCAGAGGCCAGTACTGTGGCCTACATAGCATTTAAAGCTGCTGCTTGCGGCATCGTGCCAACATCCCATTTGGGTGCCAATTGGAGTCCCAGCTGCTATACACCCAAACCAGCTCCCTGCTAATGCTCCGGGGAAAGCAGCAGAAGATGGCCCAAGTACTTGGGTTCCTGCACCCACGTAGAAGAACAGGATGAAGCTCCTGGCTCCTGGCTTCAGCTTGGCTCAGCCCTGGCCATTGCGGCCACTTGGGGAGTGAACCAACAGATGGAAGATTCCCCTCCCCCAACTTTTCCTTTCAAATCAGTCGATCTTTATACTATAGAATTATCAGTAAACTTCAGTTGAGAAATAGTATAGCAATAGAGAATATCTGCAGTGGTCTGATGGATACTATATAATGGTTGAAGAAATTAATCTTTAAAAAGCAAGTGTTTTTGGTAATTTCTCAAATTTTAAAAAACCACTGAACAAACAAAACCTAGAAGCTCACAGACCACATGTAGGAAATCAGGAAGGATACAGCTGGAGAGCTGGCTGAGCCAGACCTCAATGAGGGCTGTGCTGAGGGCCACAGGGAAAGAGGTGGTGTGGGTGACTGGGCCACAAGGCAATGAGCCACAGGGGACAAGCCCAGAAGAGGAAGAAGAAGAACTCAACCTGTGGCCTTGGGACAGGACGTGACAGGCAGCCAGAGCCACTTTGCAATCACCCAGGTCACAAGGTCCCTGGGAGGAAGCCCAGGAACCTATAGGTTGGCAGGTGTTGCTACAGGCGATTTTAGCACCAGGAAAACCTAGACTCAGGTTTAGATGTGTAGGCAATATGCTGCTTGCCCTCAAAAAGTGTGGTGGTAGGAAAAAAAGACATCTGAAAAAAGACGCGTCAAGGAAACACCAGTGGTCACTGGAAGTGGGTAAAGGAGCAGGGAAGGAAGTGGACAGAAGGCCTGGCCAGTCACCAGTCTCAGGACTTCAGTGACACGACCCCTGGAGCGGCGAGCAGGCAGGTGGGTAGGTGGAGACAATGAGGGCCGAGTGGCAGACAGTTTAGTTACACACAGGTGTACACCTGCTTTGCATAAAGGCGAAGTTTGAACATCCAGATCTACAGAACGACTCTCCAGAGCATGCCCTTAGAGGCAGTGGTTCTCTCCCCAGGTTGGCACCACCAGGTAGCTCTTAGATATTCCAGCATCTGGGAGCAGGATAGTGATGTGTCACTAGTGTGTGATTCGCTGATAAGGACAAGAACAATGACAGAACCTGTTACGCAAAGTTGTTAGGAAGATTAAATGAATGACACGAAGCAACTGCCCATGGCAGTGCCAGGCAAGTACAATTAGCATCACTGTAAGGGGCACATGCTGTATTACTGTGAGCCATCCGAAGCTCACCAGAAATGGCCTGTGTTGCTGGGTTGGCGGGGAGGGAGAGATGCCATCCTTCTCTCCATCCTCTCACCATTGCTGAAACCTCTTCCTAGCCACATGCCCACCAACAGGGGCATTGCTTAACCTCTCCAGGTGCATCCGCATCTCTGTCTAACTAGGGCTTCCCCTCCCCACCTTCAAGAGAAAAAAGGAAATAAAGCTACATTTCGAGGACTGAGCACTTTCCTTGAGAGATCTAGTGTGCATGTGAGAGCACTGGATCAGGTATCATTTCTTTTTTCATTTGCTTATAAAAATGATCAGCTCAATTACTATAATTTTAAAAATCCCAAATAAGTCAAATCCAATCCGATAAAAAGCTGGGACCAATCCCAGAGCCCCCTTTGTCCTCAGCCCATACTCGGCAAAGAAACCCTGATGGAGCTCGTCTAGAGCCTCTGCAGACAGGGAGAGAACCACGTGTGCATTCCACTGCACCTGGAGGTACACTACCCACTGCCCACTGCCCACTAACAGGAACCGGCATCTCAGGACACTGCTGTGGTCAAGCCTGGGCCCCCGATCCTACCCTCTCCTCTTCCTCCTCACCTGCCCCTCCTTACCCTCTCACCCTGCCTCTGCACAGCTCTAATGAGAATGGGTCTCCCTATTCCCTCTCCTCCTAGAATACCTATGCACACATCTTACGGCACGCGGAGCCCTAGCCCTGCCCAGTAACCACGCTACAACACAGACTGGTCCTTGTGGCCAGCTCACCTCTCCTTGAAATTCCTCTTCCCTCTTCTCTGTCCCACAGGTCCCCCCAGTCCCCAGTGTAACATCAGCCACACTTCTGGCCACTGTGCCCACTGCTTCGGGGGGGTCAGGGGGGTTGGGGGGCTGGCACGGAGCTAACCCCTCCCCGTGTGTTCAATTTCATCACCTCAGCCCCTGGCTCATGGCAGATGTCCCACAGGATCTGTCATTTACACCAAAGGAACGTTTGTTCCCTCCACCCTCCAAGACCTGACATCACAAACTCAGGAAGCTGAGCGTTTGCTCTGGCAGAACCAGAGAGGAAGTCAGACAGTTGGCCTGCCTCACGCTCTTTGACTTCCTATGTCCTGTCCTCCTGACATGCTGGGCATCATGGTCAGGCCTGAGATACCCTCACCATGTAGCTAGGATGGACTTCAAGACCCAGGTAGGACAAGGCTGCCAGCCCTGTGTGTCCCTCAACTTCCTGGAAATGACCCTGAAGAAGGAAACCAACAATGACCTCATCATAAACAATGCTAAATAGATGGTCATTTTAAATAGCCTTTTTCATCTGGCACATGTGCGGTTCATCACACTGAGATTTATTCTGGAAGAATTTGTGTAAAACTGGAATGAATGGGGCCAGTGCAATGGCTCAATTATTAATCTCCACCTGCAAGCACTGGCATTCCATAATGCATACCAGTTCAAGTCCCAGCTGCTCAACTTCCCATCCAGTTTCCTGATAATGACCTAGGAAAGCAGTAAAGGAGCAGTCAAAGATGGCCCAAAGCCTTGGGACCCAAATGGCAGACCCGGAAGAAGCTCCTAGGAGGCTTCAGATCAGATTAGTCCAGCTGTTGTGGCCAGTAGGGGAGTGAAACAGCAGATGAAAAAACTTTCCCCAAGGGCCTGGCATGACAGTCTAGCAGCTAAAGTTCTCGCCTTGCATGTCCTGGAATCCCTTATGGGCACTGGTTCTAATCCCGATAGCCCTACTTTCTATCGAGCTCTCTTGTTTGTGGCCTGGGAAAGCAGTTAAGGACGGCCCAAGGCCTTGGCACCCCACACCCACATGGGAGACCCAGAAGAAGCTCTGGGTCCCCTGGTTTGGATTGGCCTAGCTCTGGTCATTGCAGTCTCTTTGGGGAGTGAATCAACAAATGGGAGATCTTCCTCTCTGTCTCTCTTCTCTGTATATCTGACTTTACAATAAAAATAAATAAATCTTAAAAAAAAAAAAAACTTTCCCTTTGTCTCTCCTTCTCTCTGTAAAATCTGCCTCGCCAATAAAAATAAATCTTTAAAAAACAAACAAAAAACTGGAATGACTCAGTGATTGGGTAAAACTCACCAGTAAGCCAGTCAGACCCAGAGCCTTCTCAGAGGGAAAAAAAAATGACACCTAATTTAAGGTCTTTAATGATATGGACTATTTTGACTTTCTGTGTTTTAATAAATTTTGGTAAGTTACATTTTCTAGTTAATCCCAACAGTTCAGATGACAAAGTTTCTGGGGACTGGTGTCATGGCATTGTGACACAGTGGGTAAAAGTCATTGCCCCCAGCTTTGGCATCCCATATGGGCACCAGTTTGTGTCCCAGGCTGCTCCACTTTTGATCCAGCTCCCTGTTTATGGGCTGGGAAAAGCAGCAGAAGATGGTCGCCAAGTCCTTGGGGCCCTACATTCACGTAAGAGACCCAAAAGAAGCTCTGACTCCTGGCTTCAACCTGGCAGCCCCAGCTGTTACACCTACTTGGGGAGTGAAACAGCAGTTGGAAGACCTTTCTCTCTGTCTCCTTTCCCTCTCTGTAACTCTAGCTTTCAAAACAAAAATACACATAGTGGCCTGGCGCAGCAGCCTAGTGGCTAAAAGTCCTCGCCTTGCACATGTTGGGATCCTGTAATGGTGTTGGTTCGTGTCCCAGTGGCCCCACTTCCCTTCCAGTTCCCTGCTTGTGGCCTGGGAAAGTAGTCGAGGACAGCCCAAGGCCTTGGGACCCTGCACCCATGTGGGAGACCTGGAAGAAGCTCCTGGCTCCTGGCTTCAGATTGGCTCATCTCCAGCCACTGCAGTCACTTGGGGAGAGAATCAGCAGACAGAAGATCTTTCTGTCTTTCCTCCTCTCTGTTTTCTCCTCTCTGACTTTCCAATTTTTAAAAAAAATCTTTAAAATATATATACACATAGAACTAATCCTTAAAAAGACAAAAATAACTCACTTCTGGAGCCCTTAAAAAAAAAAAAAACTTGTCTCAGGACAATTGCAAAAAATTAAGTGCCTGCGAGGCCTCAGAAAAGCTTGTTCACATATGTATTATCACATTGTATCTAGAAATCAAGGCAGTTTGGAGAACTTCTGCTGTCCAACTATTTGCAAGGGATAGGTCACTTCCTAGTTACAAGGAATTGAACCGGATTCAAATCAACACCATCTGGCTGGCCCTGCTAGAAAGTTCTGCAGACACCTCACTCCTGGAGGTCTCTTATCTTTGACACCAGGTTCTCTAGAATGTTCCCAGTTCACAGAAACCTCCCCCAAAGCCAGGGGCGGGAAGGGGAAGTGCTGAGTGGAAAGGGCTGGCGTGTTCATGGACATGGGGTGCAGCTGTGTGCGCACAGGCCACTTGGCCCAGGACGCAGTGGGCAGCGCTGGGGCAAAGGACACTCACCAGGGCCTCAAAGTCCTTAGAGTCATGGCGGGCGTAGGATGCGGGGAAGGGCCGCAGCACCGAGTCGCGCTTGTAGCTCTGCAGGGCCGAGGCGAACAGGCTGCACCGGAGGTCGGCGGCCAGCACGTCGCGGCCCGCAGCCTCCCTGGCGGCCGCCTCGCCCGAGGGCTGCATCCCGCTCAGGGGGGCGAAGGCCGCGGGCCTCGGGGACAATGGGCCGTCTCGGGGCCGGGCGGGGACCTCCCGAGCCTGCGGAGGAGCCTGGGCACGGGGACGCGGGGACAGCGGTGAGAACGCGCTGACTAGCGTCCCCGCCCTGTGAGGACGGCGGCCCGCGCGCGCGCGGCCGGAGGACCGCAGGTCAGCCCGATGGTTGGGTGGGGGGGACAGGGGGAGAATAATAAGGGGGCCCCCAGGTCCCAGCCAGGGGAGGGGCTATGACACGGGCTGAGGTGACCAAGGCCACAACGTGCTGGTTGCGCGCGTCTCCTGCAGGCTGCCTTGCGGGCACCGCGCTCCGCAGCTCCCCGCGCCGGCCGGGCGGACAGGCGGGCGAGGCTGCGGCGCCGCGCGGCCCTTCCTGCCCCGCCTCCCGCCGCGCGGCCGCCGCCGAAGCCCCGGCGCTGTCCCGGCTGCCCGCGGCGCCGCCTGCGCTCACCTCCGGTCACGGCCCGCTTGGGCTTCCCCGGCCTACCTGCCGCCCCGGCTCCTCCCAGCCCGGCCCCCTCTGCTGTTACAGGTTGTAGGTGCGCACCCACCCGAGCCCCTCATTGCCCACCTGCGAGGTATGCACAGCAGTCTGCACAGCAACAGTCCAGCATAGAAACTGACCCGGACGCCCCCCACTTGACCCATCCGTGGACTTGCCCTCTTTGTGCCAGCTGTTTCCTTCAGGGACTGAAGGTGCAGAAGGACCCAGTTAGCTGCCAGGGAAACTGAGGCCCAGGGTGTGGCACAGTGCTTGCAGACCAAGAGGCCTTGGGTCATAGAATCTCTGAATCGCTTCTTAAATCTCTGGACCATGCTTCCTGCAGAAAACCTCATGTGCAAACCTCGCATGGAAATACATGGAAATACACGCCACAGGCCATTGCTGGATTCCTAGAAAGAGAAGCACCTCCTATGTGATTGCATATGCACAATTTTATGCGTGTTTTTTTTTTCAGATGTCTTCCTTAAAGGCTTCTGTTTTCCTGTCACTCTAATCAGCATGCTTTGAATTACTTGTATCCTTTCCAATTGGTTGAGCTTTGTTTTATGGCCTAGCCTAGACTTAGGGAAGACATGTATGTTGAGCAGTTAGTTTTGGTAGCCAGTGAATGTCCACAAAGTCTTGTTGCTTTATATGTTCTCAATTCTATTTCCTTGTGGATTTTGTGTCCAGTGGTAGAAATTGTTCAAAATGGGTTATCGGGGTCTTGGTGGCGGTTGATTTTGGGTGTAAACCTGACTGGACTAAGGCACGTCCGAGAGCCAGGTAGATATACTCTCTGGGTTGCTATGAGGGTGTTTCTGGAAGCAACAGCCTTGGATTACTAGCCTGGATACCTAGGCTTGCTCTGGCCTGTCTGTGGAGGGACTGAACACAACAAAAAGGTGGTTGAAGGGCGAATCCATTCTCACATCAGGGTCTCTAAGGTATCATCAAATGACCGCCCCCCATCCGCAGGTGCTGGTATAGTTTGACAGCAAGGAATGGCCCCCTCCCCTTCCCTCTCTGTGGACACGAGAAAAAAATTGAAATATTTGTCCCATCTTCCTTCATACCTGCACCCATAAATCTGCCTTTTCAGTAAAAATAAATAGATCTAAAAGGCAGATTTAGAGAGAGAAGGAGAGATAGAAAGATCTTCCATCCAATGGTTCACTCCCTAAGTGGCTGCCATGGCCGAAGCTGAGATGATCCGAAGCCAAGAGCCAGGAGCATCTTCCAGGTCTCCTACACGGTCCCAAGGTGTTGGGCCATCCTCTACTGCTGTCCCAGGCCTTGAGCAGAAAGTTGGGTGGGAAATGGAGCAACTGAGACACAAACCAGTGCCCATACAGGATGCCAGCACTTAAAGGTGGAGAATTAGCCTGTTGAGCCACAGCATCAGCCCCAAACTCAGATTTTTGATGGACTTACCTGATGCTTTTATAGTCAATGTTACTCATTTTTATACATCATCTTACTTTCTGTTTCTGTATGCCTCATATCTTCTGTACTTCTGTTTTCCCTTACTGTTTTATTTTGCATTAAATTAGTATTCTTTATTTGCTTTTAATATTTATTTATTATTTGGTGGGGAGGGGGAAGAGAAACAGAGATTTTCTACATGTTGGTTCACTCCTCAGAAGGTCTCAGAAGGTCACAATGGCTAGAGTGAGGCCAGCCAGGTCAAAAGCAAAAGCCAGGAATTCCATCCAGGTCTCCCCTGTGGGTGGCAGGGGCTCAAGCACTTCTTTTTTCAGACTCATTCAGTTTTATTGGAAAGACAGATCTACAGAGGGAAGGAGAGACAGAGATAAAGATCTTCCACCCACTGGTTTGCTCCCTGAAGGCCACAATGGCCAGAGCTCAGCTGATCCAAAGCCAAGAGCTTCTTCTGGAGCTCCCATATGGGTGCAGGGTCCCAAGGATTTGGGCCAATCTCTATGCTTTCCCAAGCCACCAGCAGTTAGCCAGATGGGAAATGGAGCAGCTAGACCGTGACTGGCAACCATATGGGATCCCAGTGTTTGCAAGGTAAGGATTTAGCCATTGAGCCGTTGCACTGGGTCCTTTGTTGCTCTTTCAGATAAATGAAAAGAAATAGAGTCTGGTGCTTTGATAGATCAGGCTAATCCTCCATCTGCAGCACCACCAGCAGCATTCCAGGTGAGCAGCAGTTCAAGTCCCAGCTGTTCTACTTATAATCCAAGTTCTGCTTGTTGCCTTGCAAAGCAGCAGAGGATAATCCAGGTGCTTGGACCCCCACACTTACATGGGAGACCCAGAAGCTTCTGACTCCCAGCTTTGGATGTACCCATTTCTGGCCATTGCAGGGGAGTGAATCAGAAGATGGAAGATCTCTCTCTGTATCTCCTTCTCTCTGTAAAAATCTACCTTTTTTGGGCCCAGCACAGTGGCGCAAGTGGTTAAAGTCCTCGCCTTGCACACCCTGGATCCCATATGGGCTCCAGTTCTATCCTGCCTCCCCACTTCCCTTCCAGCTCCCTGCCTGTGGCCCGGGAGAGCAGTCGAGGACGGCCCAAAGCCTTGGAATCCTGCACCCACATGGAAGCCCCAGGGAAGGCTCCTGGCTTTTATCTTTGGATCATCTCAGCTCCAGCCATTGTGGCCATTTGAGGAGTGAATCAGTGGATGCAAGATCTTTCTCTCTCTGTCTCTCTTTCTTTCTATAGACCTGCATTTCCTACAAAAATAAATGAATATTTAAAAGAAAGAAAAATAAATGCTACTCCTGTAGCACTCTATTCCCTTGGCCCTTTTGTGATACTCGTATGTAAGTGACAGTTGTGAATGTGAGCTGTGAGAGGTGACATCCGGTACAGCAGTTGCGATGCCTCCTGGGACACCTGCTCCCAGGTTGGCTTCTGAGTCCAGCTTCCTGCCAATGTGCACCCTGGGAGTCCTCAGGTGATGTTTCACACCCTGGGTCCCTGCCACCTGCTTGATAATCCTGGACTAATTCCTGGCTTCAGCCTGGTCCAGGCCTGGCCACTGCAAGCATTTGGGGGAATAAACCAGCAGATGGAAGATCTTCCTCAGTTTCTCTAGCTTTCAAATAAACACATACTTTTTTTAATGGAGATTGAAATGACTTAAATATTTGAATGAAGCATGTCTTTTTCATAAAAAGGCTGAGAGAAGAAGGGAGAACTTTTATATCAAGTGATGTTATTTACCATTTCTAGTTGGATTTATTCTTGTGGATGTGAGTTGCTACTTGGAAACATTTTGTTAGTGTTCTGTAGCTTTTCTCCCCCATAAATTCCTTTATGTTATTATTGATTAATATATTACATTTCCATGTATTTTGCACCAACACCACATTGATATTTTATGCAACTGCTTTTTAAATCAGTTTTAAAAAAAAAAGAATTATACATTTGTCATGTCTTGCGATGATATAGTTTATTTTACTGGTATACTTTGCTTTTTCTAGTGGATTCAAGCTGCCATCTGAGGTCACTTTTTGTCAGCTGATGAACTTCCTTTAACATTTCTTGAGGTGCGTCTATGTTATGCTTATCTGATAATTGAATTTACTTGTGAGGAACTTTGCTGGGTACACAAGCCCAATGAGCAGTTTTGTCTTTGAGTACCTGAAGTGCTCATCTCATCACTTCTGCTGGGTTTAAATTTTGCTTATCTTGGGCCCGGCACGGTGGCGCAAGTGGTTAAAGGTCCTCACCTTGCACGCCCGGGATCCCATATGGGCGCCGGTTCTAATCCCGGCAGCCCCGCTTCCCTTCCAGCTCCTTGCCTGTGGCCTGGGAAAGCCTTTGGGACCCTGCACCCGCGTGGGAGACCTGGAAGAGGCTCCTGGCTTCGGATCGGCATAGTATCGGCCCGTTGCGCTCACTTGGGGAGTGAATCATCGGATGGAAGATCTTCCTCTCTGTCTCTCCTCTCTGTATATCTGCCTTTCCTTATAAATAAATTTTGCTTATCGTCCTTTTTAGTTGTTTTTTTCTCTTTTCTGCTCTCAAGATTTCCTCTGCATCTCTGGCTTCCAGTATTTTTACCATGTGTTTCTTTCAAATACAGTTCACTGGGCTTCCTGAAAGTATAGATGATTACTTTTCGGTAAACTTGGACATTTTTTAGCTATTATTTTTCTCATTTTCTTTCCTGCTCCTTTTTCTCCTTTCTCTCTGGTTTTCCCATTATACATCTGCTGCTATACTTACAAAGTTCCACATTTCTTTGAGGCTCGGTTAGTTTTTCCTTGAATTATTTCCTCTCTGTTCATTGGATTATATCATCTCTTTCACTCTGTCTTCAGGTTTTCTAATTATTTTTTTCTGCCAGTTTGTACCTACTTTTCAACTCCTCCAGTCAGCTCTTCATTTCAATTACTATACTTTTCAACTCCAGCATTTCCATTTGATCTATTTTTCTTTATATAATTTCTACCTCTTTATTTGATGTGACATGATCCTCATACCATTCTTTGTTCATCATGATTTTCTGCAGTTTATTTGAGTATGATTACTTTGAAGGCTTTGTCTGTGGAATCTGACATCTGGTCACTTGCGGGCAGTTTGTGTTGTCTGCATTTTCCCGGGTGTATGAGTCATACTTTCCTATATCTCATGATGGCAGTGTCTCCTAATTTTTTTTGTTGTTGTTAGAGACGCAGTTCAGATAATTGATTTCATCCCCCTGGTTATTGGTTTCCCCCAACACTTATTGTTTGCTTTGTGTAATGCCTGACTGGGTCATTCTGTGTCATCTCTTGTCAGGACTCCAGTGTTGCTCTTCAGGGGACACGTCCACTGCCATCTTGATCTGATGGAGGTTTTTGGCAGAACATTCTCTCACTGTTTCCCCAATCACAACCAGCTGCCAAGTCCACTGAATTCCAGTAAGGTTGCTCCTTTGTTTTCAGCAAGACCCTGAGGCACAAATGTCTCCATGACCAAACCCATCAGGTTCGCTGGGACCGGAAGACTGGTTCTGACCCTCCGGTCGCTGTAGTAGGAGCAGTGGCAGAATGAGCAGCTCCAGGATGCATCTGCTTCCCAAAGGAGACATGGCAGGTTCCTCTAGGTACCACGTTCTTCAGAACAGCCCAGCTCCTGCTGCGGCTCACTCCTTTTCATGGGGTCTCAGCAGCAGCCTTGTAAGTCACAGCTTTCCTTCTCTTGCCCAAGCTGTTGGATCTGTTGAGTGGTGCTGCTGCCTTCTCTTCTCTGCTGGGTTCTTGGTCTTGTGACCACAAAGAGACACCCCCAAGGGCTAGCTGCCCCTGGAAACTGCTGGCCCTAAGTTGCTTGCCCTGACCTGTTCTCAAAGACTGCCTGGCACAGGTAGGCAAAAAGTATTTCACAACCAGGGGAGGTGTGGGTTCCTAACTCATGATCCTGAACTAGTTGCCTGAGATCATAACAGAGATGGGATCAAAAAGTATAAAAATAAAGAGGATAGATTTGTAAGAAAATATCTGGTGGTTGATTTTTCAACATACAATGTGTTGCCAGAAAAGCTCAATGAGTCCTATTCCTCAGTTTAGTATAGAAATAAAAAGCCAGGCTAGAGACAGAACTGACCCCGCAATTGCAACCACCACCACGTGCATTAACATATTGGGCCGACAGAGTGTGCCGGACCTGTATTGACAAGCACACACAAGAATCAGGTCTGGGATCACTTCAGATGAAGTTTCTTTGGGCACCTCCCAACTGAATTATTGAACTCAGAACCCCAATGATTGGACCCAGCTAAAGTCCTCACCTTGAACGCGCCGGGATCATATATGGGTGCCAGTTCTAATCCCGATGGCCCTGCTTCCCATCCAGCTCCCTGCTTGTAGCCTGGGAAGGCAGCTGAGGATGGTCCAAAGCCTTGGGAACCCTGCACCCACATGAGAGACCTGGAAGAGGCTCGAGGCTCCTGGCTCCTGGCTTCAGATCTGCTCAGCTCCAGCCATTGCAGTCACTTGGGGAGTGAATCATCAGATGGAAGATCTTCCTCTCTGACTCTCCTCCTCTCTGTGTATCTCACTTTCCAATAAAAAAAAAAAAGTCCCAACCATTGAGAGATCTGACTGTGGAGTGCAGGTGTCAGAGCCGGGCCTCCTCCTGGACAGCAGCTCCAGCTGCATATGGAAGATACGGCAATACACTGGAGTCTGCAGAGGATACCTGATACCATTAACAGAGAACAGAGCAAAATTGATCAATTATCCCAGCCAAGAATTAGCAGTGAATATCTGCACAAACAGAGACTCTAGAGTGAACTATATCAGCCAGTGGATTCTGGAGAGATTTCATCATGATTGGAGTGGCAAGATCAGCAGTAATTCAGAACTATTGAACTATCAAAACCTCTTGAGCAGGACCCTCAGAGCATGCCCCACATCAGGGACCCTGGGGTGGTGTTGGGTGGCTGTCCTCCATCCCAGGGTACAGAGGTGTTTGGGAGGCTTCTCCCCTTATCTCCCTCCTTCCCCCAGATACAGGAAGGAAAAAAAGAATGTGGAAATAATGGTCTCACCCACTTTCCTGTAGCCCTTGACCCTTATCACCCTAATCAACTATGTAAAAATCATCAAAAATAAAAATAATTACCCGGAAAAAAAAAAGGAAATATACAGCAAGGAATTGGTTGCAGAAAGTGAAGTTTTATTTGCAAAGTGACTAGGTGGATTTAAAAAGAAAAGTGTTTTTTCTTAAGCTTTATTTATTTTTATTGGAAAGTCA
This sequence comes from Ochotona curzoniae, assembly GCF_017591425.1. Classification (NCBI taxonomy): domain Eukaryota; kingdom Metazoa; phylum Chordata; class Mammalia; order Lagomorpha; family Ochotonidae; genus Ochotona; species Ochotona curzoniae. The sequence continues at coordinate 602,771 of NW_024467060.1, forward strand.
GATATACAAAGAGGAAGAGAGACAGAGAGGAAGAGCTTCTGTCCATTGATTCACTCCCCAAGCGGCTGCAACGGCTGGAACTGAGCCAATCCGAAGCCAGGAGCCAGGAGCCTTTTCTGGGTCTCCCACATGGGTGCAGGGTCCCAAGGCTTTGGGCCATCCCCGACTGCTTTCCCAGGCCACAAAAGGCTACCACGCCAGGCCCAGATGTTGGGACTTTAAGCGCCCCCTTAGCCCTCCTCATCTAAGTGGGAACCTATAGGGAAAATATTCCCCGGTGGGCTCAAAACCAGTTAGGAAATGGCTGGGCAATTCTTGTGCCACCCACTTGAAGATGTGACCAAGATCTCACTGTGTTTGGAGGGCCTCACAACAGTCCTTTGGAACTTTTTTTACTGGTTAAATATGCAATATTAATGATTAGTGGTGAATTAAGCCTGTGATTATAGAGTGGATTAAAATTATGTCTTGAGCACAACACAATGGTTCAATAACTGAATCTTCACCTGCAAAAGCTGGGATCCCACGTGGACACTGGTTCGTTTCCCAGCTGCTCTACTTGCATCCAGCTCCCTGCTTGCGGTCTGGGAAAGCAGTCAAGGATGGTCCAAAGCCTTGGGACTACTGGCTCAGGACTCCAAGAGCTCCTGGCTCCTGGCTTCTGATCGGCTCAGCTCCAGCCATTGTAGCCACTTGGGGAGTGAACCAGCAGACAGAAGATCTTCCTTCTCTGTCTCTCCTCCTCCTATCTGTATATCTGACTTTCCGATAAAAGTAAATGAATCTTTTAAGAAACAATTTATTTTAAAATTAATAGTTTACAAAATGAATAATTTATAAAAAAATTATTGTAAAAGGAGATGAGGGAGAGGGATTGAAAGAAAGAGAAGGGAAGGGAGGGAAGTATGGTTATCTTAGATCTGTTCCTATGAAATCATGAAATTGGTTCTGTTTATATTAATCAAACATTAAAAAAAAAAAAACTGTGAAATTCTGGTCCTGCATGATAGCCTAGTGGTTAGATCCTTGCTTTGAGGAGCAGCCCTAACCATGCCAGGTTACAGTAGCTGCCAGCATACATATGGGTCAGATCTGGGGACAGACCAGTCTGGGCCAGGATCTGAGAACCAGGGCAGGGGGCAGGAGAAGCCAGAATGGGCCTTAGGACCAGGACAGCAATCAGGCAGGGCTGGGATAGGCTGCAGCAGCCATCAGCAGGAGCTGGGACAGGGGGCAGACTAGACTAGGCCAAGCTGCACATTAAGATTGTGGACATTCAGGTGAGGCGAATCATGCCAGCATGGGCCCAGTGGGGGCCAGGTACGAGAGTGCCAGGGATGGAGGATCTGATAGGGCTTGGGTAGTTTGACCCAGATCCTGGGGCCCACCTTCTAGGTGGGTGTTGGTTTCGTGAACCCCAGGGGTGGGGGATCCAGCAGGGCTTTGATTTCCTAGCCAGGGTCCCCGGACCTGCCTATTAGGTGGGTGTCAGGTTCATGAGCCCCAGGGGTGGGGGATCCAGCGGGGTTTGGGTTGCCTGGCCCAGTTACTTAGACTCACCTGAAAAACCATCCACATCCTACTTAATGAAAAAGGTGGAGCAGTGGACACAGGCCCTGTTGTAAAAGGAGAATATGGCAGCACATTTGGTGCTGTAGCAGAAGGAGAACAGAACAAACTGGACAACTACCCCAAACAAACAATGACAGCAAAAAATCTCGGTGAATGGAGCCAGTGGACATTGGGAAGGTGACATCATCCTTGGATCGGTGAAATTGGCAGCATTTCAGAACTATCCAAGCCACTTGGACAGAACCCTCAGAGTATGAGACTCTGGGTTGATACCAGGTGGCGGTTCCTCATCCCTGGGTTCTGTCTGGGATGTGTGGAAAGTCATGAGTGGTTTCTCCCTTTGTCTCTCCTCTTCCCCCAGGAACAATAAGAAGAAATAGCAAATTTGGAAGCAATAAATTCACCCAATTTTCCCTAAACCTCGATCCTTTCCACCTTGATCAACCATGTAACCACTATTTAAAAATAAAATAAATAAAATAAATAAATCCTTACCTTGCATCTGCAGGGATCCCAAATGCCTCCCTCTCAGTGGAACTGAAAGATGCTACCAAGCTCCTTGCAAATCCTCTGGCACTCCTACAGGTGGAGGAGAGGAGCCAGGGTCCAGATCTGTGTTCACTATTTCTTTGCCTGCAGGCAACCTGCCCCCAGCATTAGAAAAACCCCTTTAGTTAAAAGAAACCAGGCTCAGAGTCCCAGTGCACAAATAGGTGAAATGCAACTCTCTCTAGGTGACCAGACACTTTAAGTCCCACGTGAGAAAGTCTTTACTTCACCTTTGTAAAGTGGCCTCAAAGACCTGATAGTTCCCGAGTCTGAGGGACAAATATTTAGGCTCATTTGCATACCCATAATGCATTGCAATAAATTCAAGTGTTCCAATGTTTTAAAAAAACTCATGGTATTTATTTCTTTACTTTTTAAAATTTGTTGCTTTTACTGGAGGATTTTTAGATACACACTGCTGCAGGTGTTATTCCTTGGAATAAGTGTCTACCATTCATTATCTAGGAGTTGGAGTTATACTAATACTGATTTAGAACTAAGCTTGGCATACTCTGGTTTCTCTTCAGATCGTATAAATCTTTCGCCTTTTACTAAAGATTTCCGTGGAGAGGAACAATTCTGAGTCTTTACCCAATTTTTTGAGGCCTTACTTTGGTAAGGCTATATAATTTGTCAAATAACAGGAAAATATGTGATGGAACATGACAGGATACCTAGGTGGAGTAGCCAGGCTCTTGAATTTATTGATAAAGGGTGTGCACTTGCAGCCTGGAGTTCTATATCACTCCAGGGACCACATCAACTGTAAGGGATCTCGTATGCTAGCCTTCAGAGGTGGACCGTGTGCTTCTCTCCCACTTGCTTTTTACAGACTGCAGATAACGATGGCTGCGTCCTTGGGACTTGCCCCAAAACATACTTAAATTCATGGCTGGGTGTTGAAAGCTTCAGGGCTCCCAACAAAATAATCACGAGAAAATGGGTGCCAGATTCTGTTTGGGGGATCTGCGTGTTTTTGAAGATTGGAGGAGAATGCCCAAGAAATTGCCAACTCTTGAAACAGAAGTTACAAACTATTCCGGCTGTCACCATGAGCTGGTTAGTGACATGCTGAGACTGCCACCTACTGGTGTGTGGAGACAAGATTTCTTCTGTGAAAGCTATGAAAACAGGCAGGGTGGCATTCGGCTTAGGGCACCTGACTTAAGCTTGCTACCCACGCAGACTCAACAGGGAGCTGGGATCCAGCGGGGTTGGCTCAAGTAACTGTGGCCCCCTCATCCATGTGGGAGACTGGATTGAGTTCCCTGCTTGCAGCTTTAGGCCTGTGGAATACCTGCTTCTTGGGGATGCTGGGGGCCAGAACATGGAAACTAGGGCCAGCATGATGTAGTAACACACCCACCTATGGCACCAGCATCCCACATGACACTGGATCAAGTTTCAGCTGCTCCATTTCCAATCCTGTTCCCTGCTTGTGGCCTGGGAAAGTAGCAGAGGACGGCCCAAGGCCTTGGGACCCTGCACCCACTTGGGAGACCCAGAAGTAACTCCTGGCTCCTGACTTTGGATGAGCTCATCTCCAGCTATTTCCCATTTTGGGAATGAACCAGCAGATGGAAGAACTATCTCTGTCTCTGTAACTTTTTCAAATAAAATAAGTGAAATCCCTTTAAAAAAATATTTTCCTTGCAAAATCAGATATATAGAGAGGAGGAGAAACAGAGAAGGATCTGTCCGATGATTCACTCTCCAAGTGGCCACAACAGCCAAAGCTGAGCCAATCAGAAGCCTGGAGCCTGGACCCTCTTCCAGGTCTCCCACACAGGTGCAGGGTCCCAAGGCTTTAGGCCATCCTTGACTGCTTTCCCAGGCCACAAGCAGGGAGCAGGGTGGGAAGCTGGGCTACCGGGATTAGAACCGATGCATTCAAGGCAAGGACTTTAACCACTACGTTATTGCATTGGGCTGAAGGAGAGGATTTAGCTACTGAGTCTTCACACCTTTCTTTTTTTTTAAACTACAAGTGCTTTCTGTCCGTGGTCAATTGGATCTGCAGATTAAGGTTCTCCACCTTTGGCCAGCTGAGTGAATCTACTTAAAACTACAATACCTTAGGTTACCTGAAGAAAACTGTTGATATAATTGTTGTGCAGATCCGTTTATTTTGAAAGAGTTACCGAGGTAAACAGAGAGGGATATTCCATCTGCTGGTTTATTCCACAGATGGTCCCAGTGGCCAGTACTGGACCAGGCAGAAGCCAGAAGCTTCTTCTGGATCTCCCACGCGAGGCAGGGCCATCTTCTGCAGCAGCTGGAACACAAACCAGGGCCCATATGGGATGCTGTTGACATAGGCAGCAGCTTTACCCACTGCACCACAGCATCAGACCTGATAGGTTTTTGTTTTTTTTTTTTGCGATGTTAAAAAAATAATGTAAATATTCAAAACTTGTGAGTGTAATGGGAAGCCGACACTGGACCGCATGACCTGAACAGGTGTGATCAGAATTGAGCACTGGAAGCGGGCAGCGCATGAACTGCAGCAGACAGGAGGTCCGTCTGGGATCCCAGGGGCCCGGTTGGCACCCACCCAGGGGTCCAGGGACCAGCCTGTCCAGCTGGATGCCAGCTCAGCACAGCACATAAACACGAGGAAAGTCTATGAGACGAGGCCCAAGTGAGGGCTTGTTGAGTGAACCAGCGATGGGAGAAGTCTCCGACTTTTGAAAACTGGGGGCTGAGAGGTGCACGCTCCTGATCTTGAGCTGCCTTTGGTGAGCGTTGGTGACCCTTGCCCTTAGGGGATGTACGGTGGCCACGTGGGTCTGGGGTCTTCCAGGTAACCGGTTGGCTCCCTGTGTCCGGGCCTGCAGTTTGCCTCCTCAACCCACTATGGGTGGTGTGTGGTGTTACAGATTAGAAAAAAAATGGCTCTGGAATCGGCAGTTCGGGTCTCGTAGGTCAGCCAGAGCACTCCGTCCCCGCGGAGAATTCGTCCTGATTCAGTGGGAGACCCAGGGAGGCAGGGCTGGCCCGAGACCACCGCTTTGCCGGAAATAGGAAAAGCGCGTCAGTCGGAAAAGGCCTGAGAGCTGGAAAGCGAATCGTGTAGTCAGCTAACTGCCAGGACTCCTCCAAATGCCGACAAACCCAGCACAGCCAACAGGGCAGAACCTGCAGGGCACAGGGCAAGCCAAACCGAACCGAAACCGACACAAACCAGCGCCCGGCTCCAGAAGGAGGACTCGTGGGTCTGCACTCTGTGACGGCCGCCTGTTAATGAAGCCCACTGGCACGGTCAGCGCAGTCCTTCCCTTCAAAACAAATCCACCAGCTCGGACACGCACGCGCACTGCGAGGCCGGCGCGCTAGTCGCGTCCGTTCCCGGGGCCTCCCGCGCGCCCCCTGCAGGCGGCGAGAGGCGCTGCGCCAAGGACTGCGCGGGAACGCGGCTCATCTGCATACCCACAGTGCAGTGCGCGCAGCACGCGTGGACAACACCGCATTTAAAGTCCAGTGCAGGAATGTCTGGTGAGAATTCGGACTTGCACTTGAAAACGTAACGTGACTGCATTTATCGTGCTAGTAGATGTTGCCGTGACGTGGTGACCGTGAGTGTGGTAGGAGTTAGTGGTGCCCGAGGTGTGAGTTGTGGGTATTGGTTAGTATACTCTGGTTTCTCTTCAGATCGTATAAATCTTTCGCCTTTTACTAAAGATTTCCGTGGAGAGGAACAATTCTGAGTCTTTACCCAATTTTTTGAGGCCTTGTTTCAGCAAGGCTATCTTAATTTTGTTTAACATAAGAGCTTGTATAGTGAGCTTGGAGTCTAAACAGTTGCAAGGGACTGGGGAACTAAGCTGCTGGTTTTCCAAATCCTGGTTCACTGTGTAACTGTGATTCCATGGGCCCCTGATTAGTACAGAAAGCTCTTAGCTTTAGATCAATCCAGTGTTAGTAAACCCGTGGATAAGGACTTCCTTGCGTGTTTGTTGTACTTGACTATGTGTAGTATTCTTGAGTATTGGCATGACAAATGAGGTTCCAAAAGGGGGGACAGGAATTGGGCAAATGGCACGCTAAGTCATTGGAAAGTGTTTGCAGCAAGAATAGTTAGCCTACAGTTGGTTGGTCATAGTGTGTATTCAATGTACCTCAGAACAGGGGATGCATTTTGTCGTTGCAGTTAAGACCTTAAGAGACAGCAGCGCCGGCTTGGTAAAATACCTGCCACTTTTGTGGGAAAACCCGCAGCGCTACTGCTCTTGTGGGGGAAAAATGTGCTGTACACACACAGCAAATATGTACAACAGTAATTTTTTCTTGTTTTGATCAGAAAGCAGATTTACAGAGAGGAGAGACAGATCTTCCAGGATCTCCTCTATAGATCTGCCTTTCCAATAAAAATAAATACATCTTTTTTAAAGTCTCTTGATCAGTCTCATTCTTTTTCTGTTCCTGTAAATCTGCCTTTCAAATAAAATAATTTTTTAAAGTGCTTATGCAGAGAGACACTGGTAACATTTCAAAAGTGAAATTTATTTGAAACACAGTGTGAGGGAAATGGCGATCTTCCATCTGCTGGTTCACTCCCCTGATGCTGCAAGCAGCCAGGGCTGGCCCAGGGAAGGCACGAGGGACCCCATCCTGATCATCCATGTGGGTGCGGGGACCCCAAGGACTTGAGTCAACACCCACTGCCTTCCCAGGCACATCAGCAGGAAACTGGATCAGAAGCAGAGCAGCTGGGGCTGCATACAACCCAGTGCTTGAAACTGCTGGGCACTTGGCAAGATCCTGAGTGAGATCTTTGGACATACAGTGAATGGAGATGCATACTGCAAGCAGGATCTACACCCAGGCACTGCCCCCACCCTTAGGTGTAAAATCCCTGACTACCTGCTTCTCAGGGAGACGGGTCCTCGGGGAAGACCCCCTCCCACCCTCCCTGCTCATCGCTGGTCAGAGCAGCCATCCTCTCAGCAAACGCTGCTTGAGGCTGATCATCTGGCAACACCCCAGGGGCGTGGATCCCCTGTGTCCACTAACACTGGCCACAGCCAAGTTAACCCAAAACTGCACAAAGCAAGAGAAAGACACTGACCACTGCCACTCAGTTCAGTGTCTCCAACAGCAAAAACAAACAGGAGCTTGTCCCCCTCCAGTGATATCCCAGGGACCTCAGCTCCTCCTAGCTGGCTGCCTCCCTGCCTATGCCAGTGGCTCCTGTACTGAGTCTCTGCTCACGGTAAGGACCCTGAGTGCCAGGCTACTGGCTTGACCTTAACCAACTTGGGTTGATATGGTAATCTGGGAAGTGAACTAGCAGTTGGATTATCTGTCTCTCTTTGACTTTCAAAATAGAATGAAAAAACATTTTTTAAAAAGAATTATTATTATTATTATTATTATTACAAAGTCAGATATACAGAGAGGAGGAGAGAGAGAGAGGAAGATCTTCCGTCCAATGATTCACTCCCTAAGTGAGTGCAACAGTCGGTGCTGTGCCGATTCGAAGCCAGGAACCAGGAACTTCCTCCAAGTCTCCCACATAGGATCCCAAAGCATTGGGCCGTCCTTGACTGCTTTCCCAGGCCACAAACAGGGAGCTGGATGGGAAGTGGAGCTGCCGGGATTAGAACCGACACCCATATGGGATCCCAGAGCATTCAAGGCAAGGACTTTAGCCACTAGGCCACACCGCTGGGCCCTATTCATTCTTTTTATTGGAAAGTCAGATATACAGAGAGGAGGAGAGACAGAGAGGGAGATCTTGCGTCCCATGGGAAGTTGGGCTGCCGCCTGGATTAGAACCAGCGCCCATATGCAATCCCAGAGCGTAGTCAAGGCAGCGGCTTTAGATGCCAGGCCACCATGCTGGGCCCAAGGCTCGTTTATGTTGTTAAGTGGCAGGTTTGAGCCGTCACTTTTGAAGTGTATGCTTCTGTACACCGACAGGTGTGTTGTCCCATACCTGAGACCTTATCAAGGTGCCTTATGTTTCATCTCCCCAGTTTTCAAGCTGTACTTTGGACTAACATCGAATCCAGAAACCTACTGCCTTGTCTTGTTACCTCTTTCCCACCAAAGAAAAGATCCAAGAAATATGGTGGGTGCATTGTGTGGGTCAATGAGGATCATGTAGTAGCCTAAACCGATGCCTGCAGCGCTTCCATCTCCTATGGGCTCAGGTTCGAATCCCGGCTGCTCCAGTTCCTATTCACTTCCCTGTTAATGCACCTGGGAAGGCGGAAAGAAGATAGCCCCGTCGAGTTGAAAACAAAATGGAGTTAACATGGCTCATTGCTAATTGCGATACTTTTCACTTTTATAACTTCTGCTTTGCTTGCTTGGCCATGAAACTATGTGAGACTGTGAGCTCGCAGGACAAGTAGCCTACATGACTACGGCATGGATACTTTTCAGTTCCCAGGAATCAAGGTCTGAGTCTGGTCATCTCACAGGTGGCTTCAAGGCCTAAGTCTGGTTATCTTGACTACTAGACTGGAGAAGAGCCAGTCACAGGCTCCAACCACAACAAGCTTTTGTAAACTGTCCCTATAAAAACCCTATAAATGGGGCCCAGCGGTGTGGCCTAGCAGCTGAAGTCCTCGCCTTCAACGCGCTGGGATCCCATATGGGCGCTGGTTCTAATCCCGGCAGTTCCACTTTCCCATCCAGCTCCCTGCTTGTGGGCTGGGAAGGCAGTCGAGGACGGCCCAAAGCTTTGGGACCGTGCAACCGTCTGGAATACTCGGAAGAGGTTCCTGGCTCCTGGCTTCGGATCAGCATAGCATCCTTCGTTGTGCTCACTTGGGGAGTGAATCATCAGACTGAGGATCTTCCTCTCTGTCTCTCCTCCTCTCTGTATATCTGACTTTCCAATAAATAAATAAATAAATCTTTTTAAAAACCCTATAAAAATGCTCTTCGGGGCCACACTCCGTTAAGAGGTCTTGGTTCCGGGCCCGGCGCGGTGGCACAAGTGGTTAAAGGTCCTCACCTTGCACGCCCGGGATCCCATATGGGCGCCGGTTCTAATCCCGGCAGCCCCGCTTCCCATCCAGCTCCCTGCCTGTGGCCTGGGAAAGCAGTCGAGGACCACCCAAAGCTTTGGGAACCTGCACCCGCGTGGGAGACCCGGAAGAGGCTCCTGGCTTCGGATCGGCATAGTATCGGCCCGTTGCGCTCACTTGGGGAGTGAATCATCGGACGGAAGATCTTCCTCTCTGTCTCTCCTCTCTGTATATCCGCCTTTCCAATGAAAAAATAATAAAAATAAATCTTAAAAAAAATTAAAAAAAAAAAAAAAAAAGAGGTCTTGGTTCCGGTTGCCTTACCTTTCATTGTAATAAAATTTGTGATGAATGTAACATTCTGTTTCTGTGGTCGAGTGTGGTGGATTCAGCAGCCAAGTCCTTGGGCCTCTGCATCCACCTGGGAGATGTGGAGGGGGTTCCTGGTCCCAGTCAGCCCTGCTTTGGTCTTTGCCGTCATTTGAGGAGTGAACCTGCTGGTGGACTGAAACACCTCTCTCTCCCTCCTGCCCCTTCTCTCTGTAACTGCTTTTCAAATAAAAATGAATCTTTAAATGGACGTACATTTTGAGAATTCCGTGACTTGAACAGGTGGGTCGTGGGGCCAGAAGTGGCGAGAAGCAGCACGGGGACTGCAGGAAGCCCGTCCGGGAGCCGTTGTGGAGTGTTTGAAGGGACGGGGAGGTGGAAACTGTGGCTTTGCCAGCAAAAGACGCCGCAACGTGGCGTGGGGTCGCGGGTTTGCAGCTCGGCTTTCTCTCAGCGCTTGCCAGGCCCGGGGCCTCCCGCGCGTCCCCTGCTGGCGGCGAGAGGTGCTGCGCCAAGGACTGCGCGGGAACGCGGCTCATTTGCATACCCACAGTGCAGTGCGCGCAGCACGCGTGGACAACACCGCATTTAAAGTCCAGTGCAGGACTGTCTGGTGAGAATTCGGACTTGCACTTGAAAACGTAACGTGACTGCATTTATCGTGCTAGTAGATGTTGCCGTGACGTGGTGACCGTGAGTGTGGTAGGAGTTAGTGGTGCCCGAGGTGTGAGTTGTGGGCGTTGGTTGGTATACTCTGGTTTCTCTTCAGATCGTATAAATCTTTCGCCTTTTACTAAAGATTTCCGTGGAGAGGAACAATTCTGAGTCTTTACCCAATTTTTTGAGGCCTTGTTTCGGCAAGGCTATTATGACAGTGTTAAAAAGTAGAATGTGTTGTTAAGCGGTGAGAACCTGTTGGATGTGTTCTGGTTCTGTCTTGCTTGTCTTTGGTGTAGTTTCTGTTCTTGATTATGGTGTGACTCCTAGGTAAGGTTTATTTTGTGGTTCATTATGCTGGCTCAGATGCAGGGCTGTTGGGATTAGAACGGACGTACTTGTAGGATCCTGATGCTTTAATAACATAGGACTCCTGGGAACCAGCCCCCTCTTTTTTGTCAAGATTTATTTTATTTTTATTGGAAAGTCAGATACACAGAGAGCAAGATCCTCTACGTGAAGAGTGATGACTCACTCCCAAGTGAGCACAATGGCCGACGCTGTGCCGCTCCGAAGCTAGGAGCCTCTAACGCGTCTCCCACGCGGGTGCAGGATCCCAAAGCCTCCACTGCTTTCCAGGGCCACAGGCAGGGAGCTGGATGGGAAGCAGGGCCGCCGGGATTAAGAACCGGGACCCTTATGGGATCCCGGCATACAAGGCGAGGACCTTAACCACTGCGCCACCGCGCCGGGCCCAAACCATCTCTTTTTTTTAAACAGAACCGGTTTCTGCTGTTTTCCCTGGGTCAGAAATTGAGAAGTTGCAGCCAGGACTCGAACCCTTGTGGGATGCCAGAAATACAGGCAGAAGCTAAACTGTACACCACAGCTCTGGCCCTGAGAGATACATTTAGGAAATAAATTACAGAAAACTGAATCCTATGTTCTCCTAGCAAAGCTGCAGAGTTTATGGAGTGCATGGTGCTGCAGAAGAAGACAAACAACAGCAGGAGGAGGAAGGTGAAGCAGAGATGGCTGTGGTTGGAGGGGGACCAGAGAGGACAGCTGGAAGAACTGGGGTATGGAAGCATCTAGAAGGAATAGGCAGTGGGCAGCTGTGGCTACCACTGATAGAACAGTTTTGGAGAAAGGTGCCAAGGGAAGCCACTAGCCCAGGCTGGAGGCTTGCGACCAAGGACAGGACGGGCTGCGCTGAGATGAATAGGAACGCTGCCTGCCAGGGCCTGCCTGCACCCCATACCCCACAGGGAGAACTAGGGCTGAGGCCCCCTCCTCTGCCTCACATCCACTTCCCTACATACCCACCTGGGAAGGCAGCAGACAATGACCCAAGTACCCAGGCCCTGTTGCTGACGTGGGAGACCTGGCTGGAGATACCTAGGAGCTGCTTCTTGTACCCCTCTTTTTATTTTTTTGTTCCCCTTGCTTGTCTCCCACAGATATTCAGCAAGAATGTAGTGCTAGTCCTGGGTGACATGGCGATAGCAGAGGCAGGCATCTGGCCCCAGGGTTAAGCAGACTACACCCCACACCTGTGTACTTGTCTGGGGAGAGTAGGGATTGGTGCAATGGCTCAAAAGGCAAATCTTCCATCTTCAAGTGCTGACATCCCATATGGGCACCAGTTTATGTCCTGACTGCTCCACTTCCCATCTAATTCCCTCCTTATGGCCTGGGAAAGCAGCAGAAGATGGCCCAAGTCCTTGGCACCCCGCACCCACATGAGAGACCCAGAAGAAGCTACTGGCTCTTAGCTCCTAGCTTGGGACCAGCCCAGTTCCAGCCATTGTGCCCATTTAGAGAGTAAGACTGAAGGTCTCTGTGTGTAACTCTTCTTTTCATTCAAATAAGCGAATCTCTCTTTTTAAAAGATTCTTTTATTTTTATTGCAAAGTCAGATACACAGAGAGGAGGAGAGACAGAGAAGAAGATCTTCTGTTTGATGGTTCACTCCCCAAGCTGCTGCAATGGCTGGAGCTGAGCCAATCTGAAGCCAGAAGCCTCTTCCGGGTCTCCCACACAGGTGCAGGGTCCCAAAGCTTTGGGCCGTCCTCGACTGCTTTCCCAGGCCACAAGCAGGGAGCTGGATGGGAAGCAGGGCCACTGGGATTAGAACCAGCAACCATATGGGATCCAAGCACATGCAAGGCGAGGACGTTAACCAATACACTATAAAGTGAATCTTAACAAAATAAAAGAAAAAAGAAAATGCTCTCAGTGAACACAGCCCCGTCTGCCCGCACCCGTCGCAGGGCGGTGGGCGAGTGGGTGGCTTGCAGTGTGGATCACTTGCATCTCCTCCTGAATGGAGCCAGGCCCACGTAGAGACTTGGAGACCCTCACAGTGGCTCTGGCCTTGCCAGATGGCCCCTCTATCCCCCCTGGGGTCGGCGAGACAGGTGAGGATGGCTGGTGCTCATCTCACTGAGCTGTGAGAAGGAGCCAACAAGAACAGACCCGGAACATTCTGGCACCTGCCACAGCGTCAGCCGCGTGGGTGAGAGCGTGCAGCACACCACCCCGGGTCTGTGTGTCAGAATCCCAGACGAAGGAAGGAGGGCACCCCAGGCGCGGAGGACGTCTGTGTCCCAGAGCCAGGACAGGGGGCCACTTGGCCATCCTGCAGCTGCCTCCCCAACACTGCACACCACAGTAAAGACCCTGGCAGTCTTGTAAAAGGGAGCGGATACACAATTCATTGCCACTTCAGGCCTAAGTCAAAGGCAACGGCACACCCCTCCCCAACTTACACACCGGACCATTGTGGAATTTTCCAACAGTTCTGGAGCCTTTGAAGTGACCAGACCAGACAGTTGATTTATTTCCAGCGAACCTCTCCCTTTGAACCCAGAAGGGTCAAGGTTAATTACATAATAAAACACACGGGCCCACAGCTGCCCCCAGAGGGCGCGCCGCTCTGCGCTGGCATTCCCGATCCCGCCCTCCAACCATTTCCTTCATCAGGGTCCATTAAGAAGAAGAAGAAAACCTGATCCCTCATTTCCTCCCCGAGATATAAATTTTAATTTGCTGGAAAGCAACAAAGGGGCCCCAGACCCTGTGTCCTGGAGCCGGCGGGTAAGGACTCCTGCTCCCCACTCCGGCAGAGACTCATTGATGCTGGTGCCATCAACTGGGTGCACCAGGCTTTCCTTGCCAGCTCAAGTGGCCGTTCACCAGCGCGCCCCGGGATGCTCACCAGAGGATTCCAGTGGCAGCCACTTGGGGTGGCTGCAATGGCAATCCCCATGTCCCCTGAGGATGAAATATGGTGTGTGTGGAGCCAGCAACAATCCCAGGTGTTAGATTGGACAACACCTCTAGATCTTTAGTTGGAATTCTCCTCCACTTCCTCCTTTTCCCACCTAGAGCTTGTTCTCCCATATGCCCCTTGTCCCTTCTCCCTGAGCACCCTCTCCCCACCTTCTTTCTACCTTTGCCTCGCCAGAGCCCAGGCTGGGAGCCTTGAAGCACAGTGTTGTACCCACAAAAATATCCCACCCAGGAGCTCGCATTATGATAGCATGGACCACCTGCTTTTTACAACTCTGGCATTCCACATCCGACACCGGTTCCAGTCCTGGCTGCTCAGCTTCCGACCCAGGTCCCTCCTAATGCGCCTGGAAGGCGGCAGAGGACAGTCCAAGTGCTTGGACTCCTGCACCCATGTGCGACACCCTGATGGAGCTCACCGCTCCCGGCTTTGGCCTGATCCAGACCCTGCCACTGCAGCTGTTCAGAGAGTGAACCAAAGGAAGAAAGGGTCTCTATAACTGCCTTTCTGGTAAGTAAGTAAATATATTTTTAAATTTTAATTTTTATTGGAAAGGCAGATTTACAGAGAGGAGGAGAGACAGAGAAAGATCTTCCATCTGCTGGTTCACTCCCCACATGGACACAATGGCCAGAGCTGAGCCAGTCTCTTCCGGGTCTCCCACATGGGTGCAGGATCCCAAGGCTTTTGGGCCGTCTTCAACTAAACCAGGCCACAGGCAGGGAGCTGGATCAGAAGTGGAGCAGCTGGGACTCGAACCCAAATGAGTTCCTGGCACTTGCAAGATGGGGATTTAGTCACTGAGCAATCATGCTGGTCTGTAAAGGAATCTTCTCAAAAATAAAAATAGGGTTCTGGTAGGCTAGTGGGTACCTGTGTGGGAGACCCAGAAGAAGCTCCTGGCTCTTGGCTTCAGATCGACTCAGCTCTGGCCATTGCAGCCACTTGGGAGTGAACCAGCAGATGGAAGATCTTTCTCTCTGCATCTCCTTCTCTCTGTAAATCTGCCTTTCCAATTAAAAAAATCTAAAATAAATAAGTAAATAAAATAAAATGTAAACCACTAAGTACATTCATTCAAGTACCTCTCCTGCTTCCCCAGGCCACCAGCAGGGAGCTGGATGGGAAGTGGAGCAGCTGGGACTTGGTCTGGTACCTGTATGAGATTCTGGTGCTTGCATGTGGAGGATTTATCCATTGAGCCATCATCACATTGGGCCCACAGGAGAGCATTTCTAATTAAAAAAAAAAAAAAAAAGCCATGTTCTTTTACAGTCCTACAGCTCTCTTCACTCACATCCATGTTTCTTGTTTTCTCTATTTTTATTCATACTGATGCAGTGGGTCCTCTCTCCTCTCTGTTTATCTGACTTTAAATTAAAACTCTTTTTAAAGATTTGTTTTCTTTTTATTGCAAAGTCATATAAATATGCAATAAAAAGAAAACAAATCTTTAAAAAAGATATATATATATATATAAAGAAAGACAGAGAGAAAGATCTTCTCTCCGATGATTCACTCCCCAAGTGACCTCAACAGCTGACACTCAACTGATCCGAAGCCAGGAGCTCTTCCAGGTCTCCCACGCGGGTGCAGGGTCCCAAGGCTTTGGGCCGTCCTCGACTGCTTTCCCAGACCACAAGCAGGGAACTGGAAGGGAAGTGGGGCCGTTGGGCTTAGCAACAGCACCCATATGGGATCCTAGTGCGTTCAAGGCGAGGACTTTAGCTGCTAGGCCACTGCGCTGCCCCCACCAAAAAAAAAAAAAAAAACACTTTAAAAAATAAGAAATCTTTCTCTTAAAAAAAAAATAAAAAAAGAAAGAAAGAAAGGAGGAGGAGAGCTGCCAGGAACAGGAGTTCATGTAGGATGCCAGCAGTGCAGACGAAGGCTTAACCTACTACACATATAACACCAAGCCAGATTGATTGATTGATTGATTGATTGATTTTCCAAAATAAGCTACCTTTTGAGTTCCAGTGTCAGACGGTGTGAGGACTCTTCATGTGGATACTGCCGCCTCCATGCCTGATTCCTGAGGCACCTGTAGCGATCCTTGGTCTGCCCTGAATGCACTAGAGACTGGGTGAGGTAGGAGGGAGTACTGCAAGCAACACGGCCGAGCCAGGAGGTCGGAATTCAAGCCCGGGGTCACTGGTTGGCATCTGGGAACTCGGTTTCTTGATCCGACAGGTGTGACCGCTACCCTCACACATCTACTGCCCCCTCCTGGCTGCTCAGCGAGTAACTACCCCCCAGATCCCCCGTCCAGGCTTTTACCCCAGACAGTGCCTTCAGCTCTAGTGTCCTTCCATTCCTTCTATTCCTCTTCAAAGCCTTCCTGCTCGTGGTACTCCAGGATCCCCAGTTGTCTCTCACAGCTTGATTCCTTAATTAGGATAGGCTGGGTCGAGCACATCCTGTTTGATAAGATTGAGTTTGACACCGGTAGGAGATTGGGTCAGGGTCCCTATGCTGCAATACCCGTTGGCACCACAGGGTGGCGGCAAACTCCTCCAGTTACAGCCTTTCTCCCAGCAGCTCAGCAGGAAGCTGTCCCTCCCTACAAGCCAGAGAGGCCAGGCAGGGGCAGGAATCCACCTTCTTCATTTTTAAAAAATGCATTCATTTGGGACCTGGCGCGGTAGGCTAATGGCTAAAGTCTTCGCCTTGAACGCAGTAGGATCCCATATGGGTGCTGTTTCTAAGCCCAACGGCCCCACTTCCCATCCAGCTCCCTGCTTGTGGCCTGGGAAAGCAGTCAAGGACAGCCCAACGCTTTGGGACCCTGCACCTGTGTGGGAGACATGGAAAAGATTCCAGGCTCCTGGCTTCGGATTGGCTCAGCTGTGGCCATTGAGGCCACTTGGGGAGTTAATCAACGGACAGAAGATATTTCTCTCTGTCTTTTTTCCTCTTTGTATGTCTGACTTTGCATTAAAAAGAAAATATTTTTATTATTTTTATTGGAAAGGTGGATATACAGAGAGGAGAGACAGAGAGGAAGATCTTCCGTCCGATGATTCACTCCCCAAGTGTCCGCAACGGCCGATGCTATGCCGAAGCCAGGAGCCTCTTCCGGGTCTCCCGCGCAGGTGCAGGGTCCCAAAGCTTTGGGTCGTCCTCAACTGCTTTCCCAGGCCACAAGCAAGGAGCTGGATGAGAAGCGGGGCTGCCGGGATTAGAACCGGCGCCCCTATGGGATCCCAGGCATGCAAGGCGAGGACCTTAACCACTTGCGCCACCGCGCCGGGCCCAATCTTTTTTTTTTTTTTTTAAATGCGTGTATTTGAAGAGCAGAGAGAAAGAAACAAACAGAAATCTTCCATCTACTGATTCAAACTCCAAATACAGCAGTCAATGCTTGTTCCAAATCAAAGACCGGAGCTGGGGATCAGTTCTAGGTCTCCTACATGGGTGGCAGAGACTCAAGGAACTGAGCCATCAGCTGCTGCTTCCTAGGGTGGGCATTAACAGAGAGCTGGAATCTGAGACAGAGCTGGGACTTGAACCCAGGAATTCCAACATGGGCTGCGGGCATCTTTGGGCAGCTTTCTAACTACTGCCTCAAATGCAAAGAAGCAAGAAGAAGCAAAAAGAGGTTGGCTTCATTCTGGTAGTGACAGCTGGATCGAGGCTTCATTCACATATCCTCCATTTTCTCATTCATGTGCACAAGTCCCCAGGAGGGTGCAGCCACCACGAGTGCGTCATAAAAAACAGCGAAGTGCACCTGGCCCCGGGCCCCTGGCCTGGCATCCACCAGGTCGCATTCTGTCTCCCTAGAGACAGACTGAGCTATCCTACACGATTCACAGAATCCCTCCCCCTGGCTGGGGTCCGCTGGGCAGCAGATGGTGCCATCTCACTCTTGTTTGATGCTGACTACTATTCCATTGTATGCATCCAGCACATTCTAGCTCTCTAGCTGACCGCTATGGGGCGTTTGGAATGTTTCTGCTTTTTGTCCCTGCTGGGTGACACGGCTGTGTACATCATGTGTGTGTTGCAGTGTGTTGTTGCTTCAGGCATGTTGTGGCATGTTGTGGTGTGGGGTCATTTGTCCCCACACGGAGGAATGGAACTACACGTTACATAGCGACTGAGTTCAGCTCTCTCGGGAGCTGACCAGCCGATGGTGATAGTCACTGCCCTGTCTTAACGCTCACCCCACCCCAGCCATGTACGAGGGTCCCCACTTCTTCACATCCTCAACAACGTTTGATATTTTTTAATTTTTTAAAAATATTTCAGGTTTTTTTTTTATTTGAAATCAGGCAGAGATACAGAGAGAGAAGAGAGAAGGAAAAAAAAAAATAGAGAGAGCTTCCTTTTGCTGGTTTCTTCCTCAAATGCCCACGAAGGCTGGGGCTGGGCCAGGTCAAACCTACGAGCTTCGTTTGGATCTCTCAAGCACTTGGGTCATCTTCCACTACTTTCCCAGGCCACTACAGGGAGCAGGACTCCAACAGGCATGCAGGGCCCGGTGGTGTGGCCTAGTGGCTAAAAGTCCTCGTCTTGAACACGCCGGGATCCCATATGGACACCGGTTCTAATCCCGGCAGCTCCACTTCCCATCCAGCTCCCTGCTTGTGGCCTGGGAAAGTAGTCAAGGACGGCCCAAAGCTTTGGGACCCTGCACCCGTGTAGGAGACCTGAAGGAGGTTCCTGGCTCCTGGCTTCAGATCGGCACAGCACCAGCTGTTGTGCTCACTTGGGGAGTGAATCATTGGATGGAAGATCTTCCTCTCTATCTCTCCTCTTCTCTATATATCTGACTTTGTGATAAAAATAAATAAATCTTAAAAAAAAAAAACAGGCATGCATATGGGATGATGGCACACAGATAGTGGCTTTACCCCTGTGCCATAGTACCATCCCTGATTTTTCTTAAGATTCATTTATTTTTGTTGGAAAGTCAGATATACAGAGAGGAAGAAAGACAGAGAGAAAGATCTTCTGTCTACTGGTTCACTCCCCAAGTGGCTGAGCAGGTCTGAAGTTAGGAGCCTTTTCCGGGTTTCCCATGAGGGTGCAGGGTCCCAAGGCTTTGGGCTGTCCTCTACTGCTTTCCCAGGGCACAGGCAGGGAGACGAATGGGAAGCTGGGCCGCCGAGATTAGAACTGGAGTCCATATGGGATCCTGGCACGTGCAAAGTAAGCACTTTAGCCACTAACCTATCATGCCAGGTCCCCCCCCCTTTTTCTTTTTAAAAATTTCCTTTTATTTAATCCCATTTTATTGCAAAGAAAAGAGAGGGAAAAATCTCCCATCCCACAACAGCACTGAACCAGGCCAAAACCAGAGCCAGGTGCCAGAGGCCACATGGGAGGCAAGGACCCACACACCTGAGCCATCACCTGCCTCATTGGCGGGAAGTTGAAGTGAGGAACTCCTTCCAGGTCTGCCATGGAGATGGCAGGGACCTGGAGCCTCCTGGGCCCCTCCAGATTGGGGGTCAGCAGGAAGCTGGCAATCAGGGGTGAAGCCAAGACTCAAAGCTGGCATTTGGTGAGGAAGCAGGCATGGTCCTTCAGCATGATACCCAGTACCCTCCCCCAGGGCCTGCCTGTACCAGGTGCCCAGGCACACATGTTCTCCTTACTCTTTGTCTCTTTTGGCCCAAGGAGCAAGGCCCTTCCCGTCTTGGGGATGCCCATAGCCTCCTTCTACCTGCTCCAGTGTGGCTGTGGAAGGCCCGTGGTGGGGAGGTACAGGGCTCCCAGAGAACCTATGGGGGGGCGGGGAAGAGGTAGCTGACTGATCTAATTATTATTTATTTTTATTGGAAAGGCAGCTCAGAATTACAGAGAGAAATATCTTCTGTCTTTTGGTTAACTCTGCAAATGATTGCAACAGCCTGAGATGAGCTGATCTGAAACTAGAAACCAGGAGCTTCTTCCAGGTCTGCACACGGGTGCAGGGTCCAATGCCTCGGGCCGTCCTCGGCTGCTTTCCCAGGCCTCAAGCAGGGAACTGGATGGGAAGTGGAGCAGCCACAACATAAACCAGGGCCCACATGGGAACTCCATGCTTGCAAGGTGGGGTTTGAGCCATTGCACTGGGCTCCCCTAATTATTATTATTTTTTAAAGATTTATTTTTTTTTATTGCAAAGTCAGATATACAGAGAGGAGGAGAGACAGAGAGGAAGCTCTTCCATCCAATGATTCACTCCCCAAGTGACCACAACGGCCGGCGCTGTGCTGATCTGAAGCCAGGAGCCAGGAACTTCCTCTGGGTCTCCCACGCAAGTACAGGTCCTAAGGCTTTGGACTGTCCTTGACTGCCTTCCCAGGCCACAAGCAGGGAGCTGGATGGGAAGTGAAACTGCCAGGATTAAAACCAGCGACCATATGGGATCCCTGAGTGTCCAAGGGGAAGATTTTAGCTGCTAGGCCATGCTGTGCCAGGCCCACCCCTACTTATTTTTTAAAGATTGATTTATCTACTTATCTGAAAGGTGGAGTAACTTTTCCAGAGAGAGGGAGAGGCAGAGATCTCCCAGTGCTGGTCCTCTTCTCAAATGTCAGTGATAGTCAGGGTTGGACCAAGCTAAAGCCAGGAATTCCATCTAGTTGTCCCATATAGCCGGCAGGAGCCCAGCCACTTGGGCCACTATATCCTGCCCTGCTCAGGCCTGTCCCGAGTAGGAAAATCAGGGTCCCTGCCTGACTCTAGCTGACAGATCTCCTCGGGAGGGAATAAGGACCTGGAAAGCCACCCCAGAAGGGCCCTCACCCAGAGTACACACAAGGCTGGGTGTCCCTGTGGCCTTGGGCTCCCCCACCCACCCCAAGGACCTGACAGGGCCACCAAGCACACCATACACACAAAACTCAAATTTCACTTTGGCAACAGGACTTTTATTGAGTCAAAAATGTGTGTGACAAAACCCAAGCCAGGTGGCTCCCAAGCCCCCACCCTCCCAGAGGAGATGGGGGACCCCCAAGAGAACGGGGTGAGTGGGGGAAACGACGGACCCTGGACACTGCCTGTCATTTGGGAGAAGGGCAGAGCCCACCGCCACTCTCAGAGTCCCCGTTGGGGACTCGGGCTTCCTAGGCAAACAGCACAACTCCTAACCTGGGTCAGCTACGGGAACGCGGGCGGGGCCAGGGCTATACATTCTAGTCTCAGTCTTAAGGAACACACATAGCTTTCATTTTGTTTAAAAATTTTTTTTTCTTTCTGCTATTAAAAAAAAATGCTTCTGAGTATAACCAAAAATAGCTATTTGTCTCCTTGGTTTTTTCCTCTTCTTGTTAAGTCTTTCAGAGAGCAACACAACAGAAAACAAGACCTGAACAGTCACAGGACAGTAACAACCCTTAGGTCGCCTTGTAGAAAAATAGCTTCCGGCCCCTCCATGTCTCCTGGCGGCTGCACAGCTGCCCAGAGGGTGGAGTAGGCTGGCGTGTCCCGCTGGTCAGAGAACACTGCCCTCACCCCACCCCAGGCACCTGTCACCTGTCCCTCCTGTGGGGCCTTTCAAGGCCCTGATCTGAGGAAGTGGCAATGTCCCCACTCCTTCCCAGGCCACAGGAGGCAAGAGCAGAGTGGACAGGAGCCGGGACACTGCGGGTCATGCCTAGTGGGATAACCATTTTCACTTCTCCTTTCCTCTTATTTTTGGCTTTTTCTTTGTTTTTCACATTTTCTCTGACCAATTCCACCTTCAGTTCTCTGCAGCCCAAGGGGCCACCCTTTTGGGGGGGAAAACGTGTGGGGGGGGTTCAACACGGCTGGGGCTGCAGAGAGGGGGTCCAGTGGCAGCACCCCCCAGCCTTGAGGTAGATGGCTACGTCACACCTGCAAGGGGGACGTGCCTTTTCTTCTTCTTCTTCTTCTTCTTTTTTTTTTTTTTCCATTTTTCTATTTTGGACAAGAGGGGCGGGAGTAGGGGGTGGGAGGCCCCTGGAGAGGGCTGAGGTAGGAGTGCGTTGGGGCTCCAGGGAGCAGGGCAGGGCCAGGCCCCACTCCCCTAAGGACATTCATTTCGGCTGAGGTAGGTGCTGGGCGCACACAAGTTCCATCCTGAGAAGGCAGCCCGCCACAGGGCGGTGCCAGTGGTGCCAGGGAGGGCGCCACGGTGGCATGGGGTGGGCGGGCGGGGGGACTC
Organism: Ochotona curzoniae; assembly: GCF_017591425.1. Lineage (NCBI taxonomy): Eukaryota > Metazoa > Chordata > Mammalia > Lagomorpha > Ochotonidae > Ochotona > Ochotona curzoniae. The sequence goes on from NW_024467060.1 coordinate 624,276, forward strand.
CGTGGGCCTGAAATCTCCTTCACTTCCCTCCCTTGCTCATTTTTCTAAAGGAAGTCATTCAGTTCCAAGTCGCAGGATGCGGGGCGCTGGGTGGCATTGAGGGGTGGGGACGATCCCCTCGGGCTCCCTGGGAAGGCCTTCCACGTCCCGCAGGGGCTGTCCCCTGGCAACAAGCGACTGGAGAAACCGCGACTTAACCTGAGAAGGGGCTACTGCCCCGCGAGGGTGAGGCCTGCGTCCTGCGGGAGCTCGGGGGCACCTGCTCGGCTCCTCCCCTCGGGCAGGTGCCGCGGTGGCAGCGGCTGCACCGAGAGCTGGGTTTCCTCCCACAGAGTGGCGCCGGTGGGATCCTGCTGGGGAAACCCAGACACAAGGAGTTCAACCAAGGGCCAGGCTCTGGTCCCGAGCAGGGCTGAGGACCCCCAAGGCGGCCCTCACCTGATCAGAGGCACAGAGACGCGCTGGCTCCCGGGCACTCACCCTGGGTCTGGGCCCGGACTGCGCCGCGGTCCCTGGTGGGGGGAATAGCTGCTCCAGTTCCTTGGCATCCACACCGCCTTTCTCCTCCAGGCCGAGCTGGCCCTGTTCACGAGGCCGTATCCCGTTCAAGGCCAGGATGCTAGGGTCCCTGTGGCTGCGAGGGCCCTGAGGAGGGGACAGCTGGTTTTCCACGTCTTTACACAAAAGCACCCTAAAGGGTAAGACCAGAGTGAGATGGGAAGGACATGAAGCAGAGCCAGGGGCCCTAAGCCCTGTATCCCTGCAGGCTCCGCCCTTCCCCCCATCCAGCCTCGCCCCCTACTCCCTAGGCCCCCCGCACACCTGCCCCTTTGGCCAAACAGCAGGAAGAGGACGCAGAAGATGATGCAGGTGACCCCGATGTGGATGCCGATGACAATGCCTGCGGTGGACGTCTGGTTGCTGGCTTCCTCCTTGCGGCAGTCACAGGGTGGGCTCAGGACTGGGGGTGGGGGCAAGTTGTGGCTGTGGCTCTCCCCGGACTGAAGCATCGCCCACCCACCGCCTGGCCCTGCCTTTGGGGACAACCCCCCAGCGGCTGCCACTCCCAGCCCCTCCTCCCCAGAAGTGGCGGACTCAGCCATCCTGCTCTGTTGTTTCAATTATCACTTCCTGAGTTTGTGCCACATACTGGGAGGGGGCCCTGAGCACACGCCACCTCCTCCTTGCCACAGCTTTCTATTAAGTAGAGATTGTTTTCTGTGGCCGGCGCTGGGGTACAGTGGGTTAACTGGCCACCTGGGATGCCAACTGACGCATAGAAGTCAGTTCCAATCCAAATCCCTGCTAATGTGCCCAAGAAAGCAGCAGCTGATGGTCCAGGAATGAAGACCCTGGTCACTCACATGGGAGACCCAGATGGAACTCTAGGCTCCTGGCTTTGGACTGGACCAGCTCTGGTGGTTGTGGCCATTTGGGGAGTGAACCAGTAAATGGAAGATCTCTCTCTCTTTCTGTCTATAACCCTACCTTTCAAATAAATAAATGTTAAAAATTAAACAAATCTGTGGCCCAGAATTCAAGGAACTTGTCCCCAGGCTACACAGCGAGAGTCCTAAAGAGTATCTCCCCATAAAGGCTCTGCCACTGTTCCGCCTTGTGTCCCGCTGCAGCCTCCAAGCCCTGCTCTGCCTTCCTCAGATCCTCCCTGTCCCATCCAGGACACTCACTGGCCCTCTCAGATGTTCCCTGCACAGACACGAGGCGGACGGTGGCGTTGCTGTCCCCGTGCTGGTTATAGGCGAGCAGCTTTACCTCGTACACTGCAGTGGGGTCTGGAGGAGGCAGAGGTAGGTACTCAATGACTGCCCCACCAAGCAGCCATGTCCTGGTAGGAGAGGGAGGGGACCCCCGCCAGCCGCTTCCCGGGCCCCCAGCCCCAGCTGTGTCCACCTCACCAAGCTGGCTGAGGTTGTAGGAGGAGGCCGTTCCGGGCAGCAGGATGGGACCAGTGAAGGAAGCCCCGCTTGCTGGGCGGTAAAACAGCTTGAAGCCACCCTCATGCTGGGCCAGACGGGGCCAGGGCTCCCACAGCAGCTGCAGGGAAGTGTCGCCCAGAACCCGTGCTGACAGCAGGGGTGAGGCGGGGGCTGTGGGTACAAGGAGGACTATAGTGAAATTCTGCTTTAAATTGACCATTTATATATCTTTTGTTTTATTTGGAAGGTGGGGACAGAGAGAGAGGAGAGAGAAGGAAGATCTTGTATCTACTGATTCACTCCCTAAATCCAGCTGTGTAGCCAGGGCTGGACCAGGCTGAAGCCAGGAGCCTTGGAGACTTAATGGAGCGGCGAGGGGGATGTCTCCCAAGTGGGGAGCTATCCCAAGTCCTTGAGCCACCACCTGGGATCCCTAAGGGTGGCCAATAGCAGGCATTGAAGGTAGAGCAGGATTTGAACCCATGCACTTGGATATAGGACTGAGGCATCCGAGTTGGCAGCTTAACCACAGTACCCATCAGACTGAAGCTCTGACCACTGGCCCAGCCCCTGTTCTTTCTTCAGCCATATAAGCTGAGGGGTGGGGTCCCCCTAGGCTGGACCAGTGGACTCACAGCGTGGGCTTGCTCAGCTGGTGGCGCCTTCCCAGGGGTTCAGAGATGAGCAAGGAGACCCAGCCCGGGGTGCCCCGTGCCCTGACAGCCTGGGTGTGTCTGGTTAGTACTCCACACTCAGGCCTCACCTTCACCCCGGGTGCTGGCCATGGTGGGGACAGAAGCCGAGCTGGCCCCTCTGGGTGTGTAGGCCTTGATGTAGAAGCTGTAGGCCGTGGAGGGCTCCAGGTCACTGACCACATGCTGAAGGGTGCTCTTGCTGACCGCTTCCTGGTACTCCAGCTCTGGCGGGTCTGGGGAGGCAACACATTTGGGGGTGGGGAGGTTAAGGGGGTGAGGGATCCCCACGGAACCTGGTAGAAGGAGGGTGGCCAGGGGTGGAGTTCAGAAAGCATTGGATCAGGACATTCAAGGTCTCAAAGGAAGAGAAAGGGGGACATAGGCAGAGCCTATACGCCCCATCCCACCCACCAGTGGCCTTCCGGATGTGCAGGACATAGCCAATGATATCCTTGGTGTTGACCAGGGGCTCGCTCCAGGACACACGGACCTCAGTGGGCGACATGGAGGTGGCCTGCACGTTGCGAGGAGGCCCAGGCAGCCCCTCGGCCCACAGCACGGTCAGCCGGGCGCTGGCCTGAGATGAGCCCGCACTGTTCTCAGCCACACATTGGTAGATGGCTTCATCCTCAGGGCCGATTCCAGAAATGGTCAGGGTGCTGTGAGGGCAGGTGAACGGATAGAACTTCAGATGCCTGTCCTTGGTGGGTCCCTGGGCACCAGCCACCTCTGCCCACAGGGTTTACTCATCCCAGGCCTTCACCCCAGCACATAGGCACCTGTTATTATTTTTGAGCCTGACGTGGCCTCCAGGCCCCAGCACCTGTCCATTCTTCAGCCAGGTGACGTGAGGGGGTGGCTCTCCCTGCGCTTGGCAGGTGAACATGGCCGTGGTCCCAGCTGGCCTAGAGATGGACTGTGGATGCTGCACAAACTCAGCAGGGGCTGTGGGGTGCACAGAGTGTGGTGAGCCCCCTCCACACACATTCATGTTCACCCCTGAGACTCCTCAGAATGGGGAGAGCCCAGCCTCCACCTGAGTCTATGCTCAGCAGGAGGCTTACCTCCCTCCCCAGAGAGGGCTCCATTTTAATGACTGTTTAAAAGACTGACATCTGTATCCAAAAGTCATCAAGCTGATCTCCCTGTTGTGAGGAGGAGGGAGAATTGCTACATAAATAAGCATGCTAATAGGGTTGGCTGCACCCCAAAGTAGTAATGAGGAGGAGATGGATGCACCCCCAGAGGCTCTCACTCCCACCCTCCTCCAACCCCAGGCTCGCAGTTTCCACCAGCAAGCCTCCATCATGTTCACTAACAGCCCATAGAGTTCTAAACCAATGGGACTGATGACCCCGCCTCCCCCATTTCCCATTCTAGGGGAAGGAAGCTCCCCCAGAAAGGTCCTGAAAAGGGAAATCCAAGCCTAGGTCCTGTGGTCAGTTGAACCCGATGGCCGGAGGCTGGATGGATTGGCTGTAGGCTGGTGCCTGGCTGGCTGCCTGAGCTTTGTCTCAGCTGGGTATGACAGTGTGCAAATACTCAGGCTGCTGGGCATGCACAGACAGCAAGTGTGAGATTGGAAGTGACACAAGTGTGAATGAACATGGCACACGGGGGAGACACATGTGTTGAGCAACACAGACATGGGCAGAGGGCAGCTGACATCAGCAAGGAAGACCAAGGCAGCCATGAGGCCTAGTAGCTGGGAACTCTGACATCCCCCCAACCCTGTTCCCGACACACACATTCCTGGACCTGGCCTAGCAGCACAGGGCCAGCACCAGTGAAGGACCTGGTGGTGGTGGTGCTGGGGTGACATAGGGTTCCTGGCTTCGGGTGGGAGTGGGGGCCAGGGTTGCTCCTGACAGAGGGAAGCAGGCAGTGGGTAAGTCTGGGGGTGGGTGAGGGTGGCCAACCTCGTACCTTGCACCACCAGCCGGCCCTGTGCCGTCCTCCTCACCCGCGTGCCAGGCCTGTTGGCCGCACACACGTACACACCCGAGTGTTGGACCGTCACGTCTGAGATGATTAGGTTTCCTGTGCCCAGCACCTGGATGCCTTCCACTCCGATGGGGCGGCCATCTGAGGAGCAGGACAGAGGGGCCGGGGTCAGGGAGCTGGGTGTGGGGGAAGAGGGGAGCAAGTCCAGGAATATTCCAGAATTCCAGAGAACTGCCCTTTTCACCAGTTTCCCAGCCAGGGGAACTGCAGAGGCAGCAGAGCCCCTGACCCTGGCCCCTGCTGACCTTGGAGATCCTCCCTCCATCCCTCACTCAGTGACGGGGATTAGATCAGCAGTTCCCAGCCTGATCTGACTCCCTTTGTTCCTGTACATTTGTTCATCATGCTTGCTTCCTGGAATGCCTCTAAGTCCCACAGGAAGAGGCCTGGTTAACTGTCTCCCAAACTTGTGGGAGCCCCACATCAGGTTCACCCTCCTGACCCATCAGAGCTTGGAAATGCTGGGCCAGATGGTCTTCCGAATGCCCAGGCCGTTTCTCCCAGCCTCGGGCAGGGACAGGGCCCCCAAGCCCCAGCCCAGGAAGAGATTAGCACAGTCAGAACGCAAGGAGACAGCTCCCCATTCAGTGGCTGAAGTGGTGAAATCTACTCCATTATCCCAGCCACCCCCTCCCTCTGGTGCCCGAGCTGCCACAATGCTGCACAGTCTCCCAGCCCCGCCCCGCCCCCTCCGGAGTGGCCCTCCCCCGTGACCTCTCCGTGGGGACAATGTGGGCCCATCTGCACCCTTCGATTCTCTCCTTCAGCTGCTGAGGGATTTAGGCTGCACCGGGGTTGGGGGCGGGTGAGGCCCCTCCCTCGGGTGAAGCTTTGACAACTGCAACTTTGGAGAAGCTGCAGAGTGAGTGGGCCGGGGAGGGGACAGAGACTGGGGTGCTCAGGGATTTGGGTGGGGGGGGTGGGACGCCAGATCTTGATGCGGTAACCCCGGGAGCTAAGCCAGCCTCGTTGGGGGCCCGGGGAATGCACCGGCCGGCCAATCTGACTCTCTACCCCACCCCACCCCCATCCTACCAGCCGGACGCCCAAGGAGAGCAAATAGGACTCCAAATGCCCCCGCACCCCATCCCGCCCCAGGAGCTGGGGGCAGGAGGGGAAGCTCACCCAGGCGGCTCCAGGACACAATGGGGCGCGGGTTGCCCGTAGCGACGCACTCCAGCACCGCGGTCTGGTGCACTGTCAGGGTGAGGTTCTCAGGACCCACGAGGATGGTCGGCTCCTTGTAGGCCCCGGAGCCTGAGCCTAGAAGATGCAGAACGTCCTGGCTTCCAGCCGGGAACTTCCCCACCTCTGAGCCCACCCACAGCCTAGTTCAAAACAACCGGCAAAGACAAGGCGACCTGCAGAGGGAGCTCCAGTTCCTAGCTCAGGGCCAGTACTCCACCTGGGGCCCTGCCCCTCGCCCTGGGCAAGGAGCGAAGCAGAGGGCGAGCCTTCCAAGGTGGAAAGACTCCCTGGAGTCCGTCTGAGCCCTCAGCAGCACTCTGAACTTGACTCTCTGCAGGTAATGGGGAGAGGGGCAATAAGAAGGAGGAACCGGGAAGCTCAGGCACTCACCTGACACCGTCAGCTTAGCCCCGTGGCTGACCCGGACGCTGGCGATATTGGAGGCCACACAGTGGAAGACGCCGCTGTCCTCAGCCCGCAGCCCTGTGATCTGCAGGACACCCTTGGGCAGCAAGGTGTACCTGTTGGGAGGAGGGGCACCGTGCGCCCCTGAGGCATGGAGCACCAAGCGTCCAGGTGCTATGTTGGTATCACAATCATCACTCTGACAGGTGGATGTCCCCGCCAGTCTTACCCCCTCCCCACCACCCGGAACTCCAGCCTTGGTGAAGACTGCACAGCCATGTCCACTAAGAAAGCCAGTGCCAGCTACTGCTGGAAGCAGGTGATCCCCCTCGCAGGCCATGGTCATGGGCTGGCCTCATCCAAATTCCTGCCCCAGGCTCACCTCTCATTATCCGTGTCGATGGGGACTCTGTCCTTCTCCCACATGATCAGGGGTTTGGGAAGCCCGTAGATTTGGCACTGGAAGCGGGCCACACCACCTTCCTCTCCCACGGTAGCCTGGGGATGCACGTGGAAGTCTGACATGGCTGGGGAAAAAGTGAATGGACTGGGTCAGGTGCACTGCCGAAGTGCTGGGGGCTCATTGGATGGGCTGTGTGGGTGTGGCCTCAGTATTAAACATCTTCCCCAAGGATACCCCCGAGAAAGAGCTGGACAAAGGCCTGAAGGGCAAATCTCTAACAGGGGACCTTTGGGCTGTCCTGGGCCCTAGAGGAGGGAACACTGGTTCTCCCTCCAAAGCTGACCCACGAAGGCACAGGTGCACAGGGCCACGGAGAAACATGCTGCATGTTTGTTTTTCAGAAATGGACATTTTTTTTTTTTCAGAAATGGACACTGATGCCCAGAGAGGAAAGCAACAAGCCCGGGACCTCCCAGCTGGGACCCTGTGACTGAGACCCACTGGATTTTATTTTTGTCCTTCATTGCTCCCACTGTACACGTCCTTACTCTACTTCCCCGTTCTTCTGCAGCTTCAGTGTGCCTCAAAGGGTGGGGTATTGCTGGGAGGTGACAAGCAGAGCCAGCAATCTACATTTCAATGTGTCATAAATATTCAGGTCCCCTCTCCTCACCTTTCAGGGAGCTGTTGGGCTGGCTTAGAGGGTGGGGTGCCTTTCCCCGTTATTAGGCTGGTTAAGTGTTCCCGCCCACTCCCCCAAACCCCACCCCATGAAGCCGGGGAGGAGGAGACCCTCCTCAGCCGGTTCCCAGCCTCTGCACTAAGGCTGTGATTTCATTAAAATCCACTTTGCTTCAAGTGCAAGAAGGCGGCTCGCCATCTGTCCAGGCAGGCGGGCGGGCAGCCCCTCCCCTCGGGCACTCCATCACCAGGGACAGGGGCTCACCTCCCAGGGGGACCCTTCCCACCCTGCTGCAGCAGACACACATGGGGGTGTGGGGTCTGGCCCCTGCTCTCGGTGCTCTGGCGTGAGCAGGCAGCCCTCCCAGTGGCCTTGCACGCCCTGTCTCAGGCATGTTTTGGACTTCAGTCTTTGTGCCCTCTTCCCCGGGGTCTGGGGCGGAGTGGCGGTGGGGGTGACGCTGGATCCTTTGTGGCACTCGTTCTCCATCTCATTTGCATGCAGTTCATTAAATATAAACATGCATAAAAATCCCCGCTCTGGCCTCCTCCTCTCTGAGGGCCTCCTGGGAATTGGCTGATGGGTGTGTGTGTCTCTTTGTATGTGCGTGTGGCACCGTGTCTCTCTGTATGTGGGCCGAATGTCCACGTGGCTGGGGATGGAGGATTGACTCTGCCAGCTCTGGGGCTGCCGTAATTCTGGCTATCAATCACATGTGTACCTTGGAGCCCTGGGGTGGGAGGTGGAGGCCGGTGTCCAGCTGGGACCCATCAGGCTTGGGAAGGTCAGCCTGCCAGTGTCTCAGGCCAGAGGCCCACAGGTCAGCCTGGAAGGCTCGGGGGAGGGGACCAAGTTGCTGCGGGGGGGGCCCCTCTACCGCCTGTGGCCCCAAACTGCATGCAGGAAGGCAGAGCTGGTTGTGGACTGGAGAGTGGTGAGGGTACCTGGGTTCTGGGTCAGTTGTCCCCCGCCCCAGGGCCCCGTCCATGTGGAAGTTGAGGAGCTGCCTGCGCCTTCTTCCCTTCAGCTGGAGAGAAGCAGCCAGTCCCCTAGGGACCTGGGCAGGGACTAATGGCTCTGCCGACTACAGATGCTTCCTCATTAAGGAACCAAATCCTTTTGTTGTTCCCAGTCCCAACTCAAGGTCCCTTGGATGCGGCCACAGTCAGGAGCTGGCCAGAAGAAAACTAACCATGGAGATTACCAAGGAGACAGGAAGAGTCTGGTCTCCATGTCTGTCTCCCACCAAGAATTTCTGAAGGACAGTGGGACAGCTGCAATTGCTGGGGTACTGGAGAGAAGCGTGAGAGCTGGGAGGGGTCATGGGTGATGATCCAGCCTCTCCTGGGTCAGCCGGTAGCTGGAGTCCCAGGTGCCTGGCAGCCCTTGCACACAGCTGAGCCCCTGCCCTGTCCATGTGGGCCTTCTATCACAAAGCCACCTCACTGCAGTTCTGTCAAGCATTTTGTTTGTGGTCGCTCATGGGGCAGGCACCTGCTACTCAGAGTTGGGATGCCAATCCCCTGCAGAAGTGCCTGGGGTCGTGGAGTACACTGAATGAGCTGGAGCTCTGCTTCTGATGTGGGCTTCCTGCTAACGTGCACCTGGAGAGGCAGCAGGGGTTGACTTGGGTACCTGGCTCCATGCCACCCACATTTGTGGGAGACCTGGATGGAATATCTGTCTACTAGATTCAGTCTGGTCCAACCCTGGTTGTTGGGGGTAGAGAGATATTTGGGGTGTGAATCGGCAGATGGAAGACTTCTGTTTCAGCAATGTTGTTCAGAAGTGTCTGAAGACAAAACACTTCACATGTGAAGGAAAAGCAGAAGCTGAGGCACCTTCTGGGCACCCCTTTGTTCTCCAGTGCCTTTCTAGTAGTCCCAGAGCAGGACACCCTGCCATGTATACTGCCTGTTGGAACCCTCTCTTTTCACAGGTTGGAGACCCAGGAATGGTCCTTCAACTCCATCCCCAGGAGCCCAGCTGCATAGTCATGGTCCCAAGAGGAGTACTATGCAATAATAGGAAGATATGGCCCTGTTTGTACAAGATTCACCTCCCACTTTTGCAGACTGTGGCACACAGCCCCTGGAGGAACGGTCCTCTCAGCTGTCAAGGCAGTCCTGGGCCAGGTACTCAGGGCCCTCCCACTCTGATATTCACCTGTTCTCACAAACAAACTCTGTACATCTCCAGTCTATGGGCAGGCTGACTCTGCTTAGGTGGAGAACCTCAAGTGTCTTGCACAAATGCTTCGTTCATGAGTCATAGTGTATATGGCCTCAGGGCCAGTCTCCCCAGGCGGGTGCAAGGTACACTGTGTGCAGGTTTGATCTTGCCCTTGGCTTGCATTAGGAGTTACACTAGGGTCACAGAGGAATTGTGGCCATAGCCTCTGGACAGAGGATTCCTCAGCAAAGCTGGATGAGTGAGGTGAAGGCTGCAGCTGCAATCAGGAGCACTCTAATCACTGAGCAAATCTTCCCGGGGGGCCACTGGGTGGTCAAGCAGAGGGGGGATGACTTGCTGCTGTGGCTGAAGACCCCATTCACAGCCAGTGACAGAGGTCTCATATCCACAGCCGGTGGATGGGGCCTGCTGCTGGGACCTGGGCTGCCAATGCTTTATTCTCCTGATGTTGCCTGTTGGCCTGGTTGGGGAGTTTTGGGTCCCCCACTTCAAGCTGGAAAAGATAATGACAGAAGCTTGCAGGGGAATCCCTCCAGGTGAGAAGCCATAGAGAGCCACAGGGAGGCAGTTGGGAGCAAGAAAGAAGGCACCTTTGTCCACAGGCAATCTGGGAAGAAATAGCTGGGCTCTCCCTGCCCCCACCAGGGGTACAGCCAGGGGGTGGAGGGTGAGCTAGGCAATGTACCTCATGGGCAGGAAACAGTTCCGGACACCCCTATAAATCACCCCACAGAGAGAGGGGTCTCCCAAGAACCAGAACTAGGGCTACTTGGGGAGGGGAGGGGGCACTTAGGTCCTGGCCCAGGGACCTCTGGTGAGGTCAGGCCTGCATTTGATTAGACAGGCTCCAGGGGGACGCAGGGGTCAGCGAGGGGTCGGAGCAGAGTGCTGGAAAGGAAACTCGGGTCTCCTGCCCCCCCGGTGTAGCCAGGCTCCTATCCGGTGTGTGATGATAAAGAGATGTGTGTGAGTATTTGCATCGGGATTGTAAGCACAGACTTTGCAAAAGCATGTGGCACAGGGGTCTGAGCCACCAACTGTTCACTCTTTGTACAGCCATCCAAGAGGGGGACTGGAACTACAGAGACCCTTCTAGGGCCCGTGGGGGCCAGGTTACTTCTTGTGCCCAGCCTTGTCAAGGATCTCCTACAGCCCCCTGGATCCCAGCTCTTACTTGGGTAGTTTGAACGATTATAACATTTGTGGCTACATCAGACACTTGCCTGAATCCCGGATATTTTAAACCACTGCCCCTAACTTTTCCTTCAAGTTGTCAAGTAAGTTGGCCCTCGGTATCCATAGGGGGGTAGGCCCCAGGACTCCACCTCTCTGGAAAACAGCAAAATCTGCAGATGGTCAAGTCTTCACTTGTAGGGGCCAGTGTTGCAGTTCTGATGCTGTTTTTGAGGTCACAGGCCCTTCCTCCAGTCACGCTCAGGTCCCCCTCCCAAGGTGGCATCTGGAAGTGGCCACAGGATCCAACACGATAGTCTAGCGGCTAAAGTCCTCGCCTTGCACCCACCAGGATCCCATAATGGGCGCCGGTTCTAATCCTGGCAGCCCCTTTTCCCATCTAGCTCCCTATTTGTGGCCTGGGAAAGCAGTGGAGGATGAGCCAAAGCCTTGGGACCCTGCACCTGTGTGGGAGATATGGAAGAGTCTCCTGGCTTCAGATTGGCTCAGCTCCAGCTGTTGCAACCATTTGGGGAGCTAATCGTTGGAGGGAAGACCTTCCTTTTTGTCTCTCCTCCTCTCTGTATATCTGACTTTCCAAACAAACAATAAATGTGATTTTTGTTTGTTTTTAAATATTAATTATATTTATTGTAAAGTCACATACAAAGAGGAAGAGAGAAAGAGGAAGATCTTCTGTCTGTTGATTCACTCCCCTGGTGTGCACAATGGCTAGAACTGAGCCAATCAGAAACCAGGAGCCCAGAACCTATTCCACATGGGTGCAGGATCCCAAGGTTTTGGGCTGTCCTCAACAGCTTTCCCAGGCCATAAGCAGGGAGCTGGATGGGAAGCAGGACCGCTGGGATTAGAATTGGCACCCATATGGGATCCTGGGCATGTTCAAGGCGAGGACTTTAGCCGTTAGGCTATTGAGCCAGGCCCAGTAAAATAAATCTTAAAAAAAAAATGGGGGCACAGCCCCCTGGGGGACAGTCTGCACCCACAGGGCCCTCTGTTGGTTAGTGCAAGTATCGGCTGTCCCCTGTCGCCTCCTTGTGCTATTTGGTATATGCAGCCATACAGTTCCTTAGATGCCTTAGCCACACATCAGATACTTAGCCATCGTAGGTAGTTCCACAAGGACTATACCCATGAACAGTCTCTAAAAGATGGCATCCCACAATTCCAGGCCAAGCCCATGACTCCCTGCTCCCCCTTTCTCCCTGGCTGTCCTCCTCCTCCCCCTCTTCTTCCCCTCTTTACCATCAGCCCAGTGCTGTTCCCCCCGGGCTGGTGTGGAAGTAGGGTGGGGTGGGAATTGGAGACCAGTGATCAGGCCCATGGGAGATGCTGCACTAAGGTTGTCCTTTGTGCACACGCAGAAGCTGCCACACGGGACGGACTGGGCTCCTAGTGGGGCGGGGAGGGACACCGGCCAAGAACCTCTATCCCAGAGGATCGTCATGTCTTCATCACAAACTTCCCAGACCTCTGGCTTTCACTCTTGTCCTTCACCTGGGGGGCCATAAGTGGACAGGTCAGTAAGGAGTGCCCATACCTCCCCTCCACTGTGGAGGGAAAGTGGTAGAATCTTGTGTGAAGAGACAGCTGAGCAGGTGGTGGGATTATTGGGGAAGAGGAATTGGGGCCTCCAGACCTCAGTGGGGAGAGACAGAATGGGTAAAATCTGATTTGTGGGGGGGCTTCATGAAGGGGGCTTGCTTTTTTCTATTTTAGCTGTGCCCTGCGGGCTTCAAAGAGGCCTCCCAATCGACAAGCTGTCAGTTGGAAGAGGCCGCTGGGTCATTGAGGCCTTGATTCTTCTAGTAAAATGTTTATGAAGCCTATAAACTCGAACATTTATTGGCCAAGCTCATTGTGGGGGTTGGATGTGGCTCTCTGAGGTGCAGTTCAAGCACCTGCTAAGCTTGGGCCCTAGTGGCTTGCCCAGGGCTTCTCCTAACCCCACCCCGGGGAAGCTCTGCTGGGCCCGGGGCTGCACACAGTGGTCCTGGGAGGATCCTTACATATTTCCTATCCTGGATGGTCTGTGAAAACAGGGAAGTATTGGCAGAGAGCCCCCAAGCCTGGGAAGTTTGTGACCTGCTCAAGGTTCTCTGGCCCAGCCCGCTCTTTCCAACCCTCTGTCCCAGTCCTCCATCACCCACCCAGTCCCTGTCCATGCTATGATAGGGAAGAGCTGCAGGCTGATGGGGTAAGAGAAGCAGGAACATAGAAGCAAACCTAAGGGTTGAATTACGGTTATGAGTCTATGGGCAGGCATTAGGGTGCAGCTACCAGTCATGACCAAGGCCAGCATCCCATGTGAGAACCAGTTTAGGTTCCTGCTCTGCCTCTGACCCAGCTCCCTGTGCCTGAGAAAGCAGCAGAGGATGGCCCAAGCACCTGGACTTCAACACGCATGCGGGAGATCCAGATGGAGTTTCATGCTCCTGATTACAGGAGTCTGGTCCAGCCCTGGTCACTGCAACCCTTTGAAGAGTAAACCAGCAGATAGAATATAGTGGTTAAGACACCATTTGGGATGCTCTCATTTCTCATTAGAATGCCTGGGTTCAAGTCCCACCTCTGCTCCTGATTCTAGCCACCCTGGCAGGCAGCAGATGAAGGCTTGAGTCATATCCTGGGTTAGCCCTGACTGCGATGAACCTTTAGGGAGTTGACCAAGGGATAGAAGATCTCTCTGTGTCTCTCCAATGAATCATAAAAAGATCCAGAGTCTGGAGACCTTGTAGAGCAGGGAGGGGCTGTGTAGGGTCTGGTGTTGGATGTGGGAGTGAGCGGTTTGGGAGGACCACAGTGGCTCCGAAGCCCTCAGCCTCACTAGGAGTGAGTGACCCAGCTGGGCCTTGGCTGGGTGACTCTGCCTTCCTCTGTCTGCTTCCACAAGCCCCTCATTCCCTCCCTTGGGCCCCTGAATCTCAGCCCCTCCTTTCCCCGGTCTCCACCACCAGCTCTCCACTCCTCCCCCACCCCCATTCCAACACAAAAGGCAACTTTGTCTTTCAAGTCAGCAGCCATAAATCCCATCTCTCCCTTTCTCGGCCACCTCGGCTACCTCGGACAAATGGGGGGGGGCCTGGCTGGGGGTGAGGGAGGGCCGGGGTTAGGGGGTGGCGAGCTCAGCCCGAGAGGAGGCCTAGCATCCTGCAGTGGCCGCTGGGGGACCCTTTGATGCCAATGGCCTCTGAGGCCCAAGGCGTGGCCACAGCGGAGGCCTCTGGGGGCTCTCGCCGTGCCTGGGCCGGGCCGGCTGCTTGTAATCAATCAGTCTCACAGGCTGGGGGCTCCTACAGGTCAAGCCCAGCTCCCCTGCCCCTGCCCTGCAGCAGTGTGCCATGTAGGCTGTGGGCCCTGCTTTGTACGCTCCAAAAGTGATTCTCATTTCCAACAGCATGGCTCTTTTTCCAGATATCAGGGTGTGGAGGGCCGCATCTTGGCTGGGGTTCATGCGTGTCTGTGGTTCTTACAGCAGCTCCACAGGCTGTCTTCTAAGCTTTCACTCTGGCATGCCACACAGGGTGTTTCAGTTATTGTCCTCCACCCCAGTGGCCCTTTACTCATAGGTGCCATCCCAGGTGGCCATAACACACGCTGGGCATATGATCATCACTGCTGGGCCAGGTCCTCGCACAGTCACCTGACTCTGAAATCTGCAAAAATGCACAACCACGTTAAGATGCGACAGTACTTACACAGGTCACATCCCAAAAGGCAGGGATTGCCAGCAGGTCAAGGGCCCTGGTCTACATGGGCCCGGCAGTGAGGGTAGTAGCAGCAGTTACAGAGCAGGCTGACTCAGAACCCAGGGCTCTGTCCCTGCACCCCAGCTGTACCCCCCTGCATGGGGCAGAACACACTCAAATGCTGCTCAGACGTGACCACAGATGGCTCCACTCTTATTTAGTTGCCCTAGGGCTTCGTGCTGAGTTTTACAGAGGGTCACAAATGTACAGGAGCACCAAGATAAGGTGGTATGATAACCCCCACCCCCATGGTTGCTGTACCCAGTCTGCACAGTTCTATCAGCACAGATGGATAAAGAGCCAGGCTGCTGGGTCCCAGGGGGGTCTCTCCCCCAGCACCTCCAACTCTGCCCTCCAGGGAATCATCCCTGCAGGAGCTTGGGCGGGTGGGGACAGGTGGTGGGGGTGCCTACATGCCTATACCCCTTGCATGTCACCGTGCGGGATGCACTGGTCTTCCTGCTTTCAGAAGACAGGGGACAAATGTTCTGGGATGCTAATAGCTTCCCATGGCAAGCAGGAGTGGCCTCAAGCCTTCTAATAATTTTGTGTATGATCCTGGTAGTCACAGCCCCTCTCTGGCCCTCTGTTCTCCTCTGTAAGATGGGCAGCGGAGCAGGATGAATCATAAAGCATCGCCCAGCTGTAACCTTGGAGACTCCATTGCTCCTGAGCACTAGCCCACAGGGACCGCATCGGGGCTGGGAGTTGACCTGGGAACCTCGCTCTGCCTTGGACTTGAGAATGTCCAGGCCCAGCAGAGCTCCCTCTGTACAAACTGCCTTCCTCTGCCGGTGTCAGGGTCACCAATCTTCCTTAAGTAAACCTGCCTGGGCCCACAACATCCTGAACTTCCGTGGATCTGCTCAGAACACCGGATCTCCCTCTCCTCCCGGAAGGGCATCTGGTTAGGGGGCCCAGGCCGGAGCTATTAAGCAAATTGCTTTCACATGACCACGAGGACGGCTTCACCAAAACAGATCCTTCCCCCAAATTTCCAGAGCTATAGCGCAGGATTTGTAAGAACCAAGACAAGCTGTGGCTGGGGACTGGAGAGGCAAGCTGGGACGCAGCCTGGCTCTGTCACAGGCTCCTAACGTAGACTTTCTCCTCCAAGCTTCGTTTCCCTCATCTGGGGAAGGGGTAGACAGGAGTCTCTAAGGTCCAGCCCAAACCTAGCACTCTAGGACAGGGGCAAATGCTGTAACATAGTGAGTTAAGCAGCTGCTTCGTATACCCACAGCCAGTAACAGTGCTGGGACCAAGTCCCTGCTTCCGAGCTAGTTTACTGCTAATGCACCTGCTAGGCACCAGGTGATGGTCCAAGCATTTAGGTTCCTGCTAGCCATGCTGGAGACCCAGACAGAGTCCCTGCTCCTAGCTTTGGCCTGGTTCAGTTCTGGATGTTGTGGGCATTTGGAAGAGTAAACCAAATGCATTGGAATATCACTTCTCTCTATAACGAAGGCTTTCAAACAAACACATTAAAATAAAATATATGACGGTAGCACTGAGTGTTCCTGGAACACAGCTGCCCCACCGAATCCTGGTGGCTCAACCTCGTACTTCCAAGGATTAAGACCAACAGACTCCCCAGCAACTGCCTGCAACATGGTGTTGGAGAAGGGGAGAGTCCGGGACTCTATCCGATAGTAAATGGGTTACCAATCTTAGAAATGGACTTATTTGGAGAACCCTACTGCTGCCCTCTAGTGGTCGAAGTCTCCTAAAAACTTGCAGAAGGTTTCAGATGTTTTCTTCCCAATTTAAATAAGCAATTATTCCTACACCAGCCCAGAAGTCGCTTCCTCTTCCCATCTATCATCAACCTCATTGTGCACCAATCGCCCAAGCTACAAACTAAGTTTTTGCTTACAAAACTTGCTTACAAAATGAAGTTTTTGCTCTTCCTCAGCCCTCCTTCTCCCATAGTTAACTGGTCACTCAAGTTTTCCCCTACAAGCTTCTCACCCCCAGTCCTCTGCCTCCTCCATCCAGAAGTCTTTATTCTTTTCCTGAATTTGCAAGACGATGCTTAGGTTCTCCATTTCTCCAAGTCTACTGGTGACGGCGTTCAAGGCCTTCATCATCAGGGTCCTCTTTCCATCTTCAAAGCCATCAAATTCTGTGATCACGTAAGGCAAGTTTGCCTTCCTCGTACTTATCACAGGAACTCACCCGTTCACACCTTGGCAGCTGCAGGCCCCTCTCCGTGCAACCCACCTGCCCCTTTCTTTAAGAACACTTCCGCCTTCCACAACCCCCTCAAAGAAGCAGAATTAGTGCCTGACACTGAGGTGCTGCCTGCACCTGCGTCCTAGCAGGTAGCCGATTCTCATCTGCTCATGTTCTCATCTGCCCTTTTTCTCTCCGGCATCTAGAGCAAACACCACGGAAGTGGTAAGTCCTCATCCTGAACCTTTAAGCGTCATTCCTATTATCTAGTCTTCCACCCCATCCTCACTCTGCCTTCAGTAGTCCTCCACCTGGGCCTCAACTTCTTTAACGACGATAACAGAGCTGGACTGGCCCCCATCCCTTCTCAAACCTGCAATGTCACAAGGGCAGATTTCTAGACCCCACGGCCAGAGGTTCACAGGCAGGGTCTGCTGCAGTGCCAGGAATCTGCATTCCCAGATCATCACCCTCCCATCCTCCTCCTCCTCCTTGCGCGAGTCAGATGCATGGAGACCCCTGACCCTGGGCCCGGCAGGGTCTCTCTCTCTCAATCAAGCCTCCCAGGCCGCCTGCAGGTGCTGGAAGGCAGCCGGCCTCCACCGCCAGGGAGTGCTGCGCGGAGCCGGGCTCTGCTCCGCCGGGCCCCCAGTCCAGGCATCCGCGCGGCCGGCGCCCGGGGCGCTGCGAGCGGCGGCCTAAGTGGGACCATCTGCTCCCGTCGTCGGAGGGCAGCGTTTTGTGTCACACTCCCAGCCCCCTCACTCGCCGCTTCCCGGGGCTCGGAGGAGAAGAGCCCTGGAGGTCCGGCTGAAGGTGCGGGCCGGGCAGGACGCCCCTGGGCGCAGGCGGCGGCGCGCGGGAGCCGGCGCGGGCAGGCCCGGTTCCCACCGGCGGCCGGGCCACCGGGCCCCTTTGAAGTGGCCGCAGCTGCGCCCCGGGCCCCGCTAATCCGCGCCGCCGCCTCCCCCAGCACCGCGGCGCTGTCGGCGCTGAATGGCGCGGGCTAATTACCTCGCTCGCACCGCCGCGGGTGAATGCGAGAGTCCGGCATTGTGCGCGGCGAATGGAGAAAATAAGACGGCCATTGTCCCCGCACGCCAAACGAGGGTTTGATGTCGCTGAGGCGAGCGAGGCACCATTTCCCGCCACCCTCTTCCCCCACTACACCCCCATCCCTTCGGCTGCGGATCGCCAGAGGGAAACTGAGGAAGCGGCTGGAGGTGTCCTCGCGGGGAAGGCGGGCTCCTCCTCCCCACCCGGGCCGCCACCTCCACGGGCTGAGGTGATCCCCTGCTCTGTCCCTGACGCAGATAAGCCAGGCCTGGCTCTGCCTGCAGTCTGTGACTGCAGCCCGCTATTTCACCTGGGATCGCGTAAAGCGATGGGATACGGTGCGTGCACTGCGGCTACCTCAGGGCTATCCGCCCTCTGAAGGAGCTGGGAGAGACACTCAGGGGACGGAAGGTGGGGGGCACGTGGGCAGCCGGATGTGGGCGGTGGAGGGGATGGCTGGAGCAGGGAGCGTTTGGGTAAGGGGTGCTTACGGACACCCTCCGTCTCCCACGCGAGCCCGGGGCCTTTCTTTATCACCCGCCATCAGGATATGGGGCAGCTGAGTCATGCAAGCTGTGGACCACACTCTGCACCCCACGGGTTCTCCCGCTGCCTCTGCACCCCTGCAGAAGGGGACTGGTTGTGGGGTGGGGCTGCCTGCCTCTATCGTTCAGGACCAAACAATGTCACCTCGCCACAAGCAGGTGTTCAGACTTTGAGATTTGCATTTTTTTTTTCTTTGAAAGACAGTTATATAGAGATCTTCCATCTGTTGGTTCATTCCAACTGTCACAAAGGCTGGGAGTCCCCCACCTCCTCTACTTCCCATTCCACCTTTCCACTAAATCCATACCCCAGGAGGCAACAGGTGATGGTTCCAGTACTTGGATTCCTGCCATCCCTGTGGGAGAGACCTGGACCAAGTTCCCCAGCTCTAGGTTCATCTGGGCCAGAGCCCGCATTGGCAGGCTTTGGGGAGAGTGAACCAGCAGACAGAGGATCTTTCTCTCTCCTTCTCTTTTTAAATCTGATCTGCCTTCCCAATGAAAATAAATAAATTTTAAGAAAAACAACATTGGGCCTTGGGCCCAGCGGCGCAGCCTAGCGGCTAAAAGTCCTTGCCTTGAACCTGCCGGGATCCCATAAGGCCACCAGTTCTAACCCCGGCAGCTCCACTTCCCATCCAAGCTCCCTGCTTGTAGCCTGGGAAAGAAGTAGAGGATAGGCCAAAGCCTTGGGACTCTGCACCCGTGTGGGAGACCTGGAAGAAGCTCCAGTCTCTTGGGGGATGGCCTCAGTTCTAGCCACTGGGGCCACCGGGGCCACTGGGGGAAAGAATCAGCAGACAGATCTTCCTCTCTCCTCCTCTCTGTATATCTGACTTTCTAATAAAAATAAATAAATCTTTAAAAAAGAAAAGAAAAAGAAAGGCAGCTTCTCAAGGCTTTTTCGTGAAAAGGTAAGACATAAGCCCTTTGCAGGCTATGCATAACAAAGCCTTCAAGCAGGCACATCTACCCAGCCATTGCTCACTGGAGAATAAAAACCGAGAAGGGACAACAGCCCTTGTGGAGGGACAGAACAGGCAGCAGCCAAGCCATTCCTTGCCCTGCCAGCCAGTCACAGTGGATGCTCCCAGGCACTGGCTGTAACCGCCATCCGATCCATGAGCAGCATACAGCTCAGCTCACGGCTTTCCCAACTCTTGATCCTGGGGCAAGGTTTAATCAGCCTCAGTCATCACCCCAGACATGGTCATAGTGTTTTCCTTTATAATTCTCCTAGCTGAATCTTCATCTGAGAGTCATATTTCTGCTTCCTGAGGCTGTAGCAGCATAGGTCCACTTGGCATCCCAGCACCTGCCATCACCAGAACACCCTGCTACGTGGGCCCATCTGTCCCATGAATCACGCTAGAGAACTCCACATGTAAAAGTAGAACTGTTTGTAATTGGCAGGCTGGGAGCCCCAACTCTGGCCTCACTCCCTCTTTTTCGCACCTCCAGCCTCTGACCACTCCTCCATTACCCACTTCCTTCCAAACCCAGAACTCTAAGGAATGACAGAGTCGCCTGTTCTAAGGGAGGTGGGGGGGATGAAGACTTATCCAAGGAAAAAGCAGCAAGAGTTAAGACCATTCTAGTGCCTTCCCCAGGGCAAGCCCTGCCTGGCCCCCACCCTTCTCCTAAGCAGCCTGCAGACCAGGGGAGAGATAGACCAGATTGTCTGCCCCAGAGCTGGCCTTCAGATTCCATCCTCCCACCCACAAGAAGCACAGCCAAGCACGGGGGCCAATGGCTTCTTCTTGATCCAATCGAAGCATCACACCAGCTTGCTCCTCAGGACCCTGACTTTGGCTAGTTGGATGGGAAGATGATTTCAGCAGTAAAAGCAGAAGAAGGCTCCTCAGACAGGCTCTGGCCTCAGGTTCATACTGTGGAGTCTCACTGTGTGTGATCTGGGACGATGGATCCAGAAGAGTCCAATCCCGAGCCAGGTGTTGGTTGCAGCCGTGCAGATGCTGCTTGAGACACCCACACACCCTCCTGAGGGGTGCCTGGGTGAGTCCTAGCTCGGCTCCCAGTTCTGGTACTTCATGCACACCCTGGGAAGCAGGTGATTGCTCAAGCATTTGGGTCCCTGCCACCTACATGGGAGACCTGGATGGAGTTCCAGGCTCCTGGTTTTGGCATTTGGGGAGTGAGTCAGCAGATGGAAGATCTGTCTCTACTCATTTCTCTATTTCTCCTTTTAAAATACCTAAGACAAAAGCATTCAAAAAAATATTTGAAAGAAGAAAAAATTTTGAATATTCTAATCTGACTTGCCCATCACACCCAAATTAGGGCATCTTAGGGTGTCAGAGGCTTCAAATACAGCTTTAAGAAATCTCAAAATTCAGAGTGAAGAAGATTGTTGCAGAAAAAGGGCAAATGAGAAGCAAGTGGCAAAACAAGAATAACCCAAAAGGGGGCAAGGGTGGAAGTGGCAGAGCAAGATCCCATAACTATGTCTATTATGTCATATATGTCATATATGTCATAGACTATGTCTTTGATTCTCGAAGGTGCCACTTCATGTTAGGCCTGAAATTAGAGCTCGAAATCCCTGAGACCCATGGGCACCCTGGAAAAGAACACCCAACACCTCTGTGTCACAGCTCCAGGCACCCAGGTCTTGGGACAAGACCCCCTGTCCATGCACTGTATTTTCATAGAAGTGACACAAACACAGGCAGGACAGGAGGCTGAGGGAAGGAAGGAGCAGCAGGAATGCAATGAATCAGCAAACACGCTCTCCCCTATGCCTGAACGAGCTGCACCTGCTCATGTTCAAGTCTACCATCAAGGCTTCCGGGCATTCCTGGAACTGGTCCATTTCCAGGCTGGCCCACACGCTTGCCTAGCTGTAGACCCTCATTGGCAATTCCAGGACTACACACTCCTAGCCAGTTGGGAGCGAGGGAGCTGAGAACTGAGAGCTCCCTCTGCACTCCCTTTTCCCATGTTTGCCCACTCCAGGCCTCTTCCAGCCTCCTGGTAGGGAGGGGATTGAAATGTGGGAGATGCTCCTTTGGACGCTGTGTGCAGCAGTCCGAGGCCAGCAATGTGTCTGAGGCATGACCTCCTGTACGCCCATGCGTCTGCACAGCACACATTGGGCTCACACTTGCACAGACACACAGGGGGAGGGAAGAGGTGGCCGCTCACAGTGCCAGGTGGATGACCCTGCTCATCCTCACCTGTGCAGGAGCAGCGACCAGCTCCTTCCCCACCATTCCCCGCCACTCCACTTCCTCCACTAGACCATGGGCAGTGACCATGTCCTAGAAATCTGTCTGGGCCAGCCACTTAGGACCTGGGCATGGTTAGGCCTGCCACAGTGGAGGAAGGCTGAGCCAAAGGGGATGAGAACAAGGGTACGTTTCTGCAGAGCTTGCATCTGATGTTCTAGAAGAGAGACCAGGGCCAGTGAGTTGCAGAGTAGGGGTATGGAGGGCATGGGGAGCAAAGGGAGGGGCGGGAACTGGGAACACCCATGGTCAAGACAAAAACTACTTCAGGTTCCAGAATATTCCAGAACTAGGAAGGAACTATAGGAATCTTTGACTATGACCTTCTCCATACTACCCTTCACCCCTGGGGCCCAGGAAAACAAGCAGATAAGGTCACAGTCCCACAGGAGGGAGCTGAAATCTTTCCTTTAAAAAAAAAAAAGAGATCGGGCCCGGCGCGGTGGCGCAAGTGGTTAAAGGTCCTCGCCTTGCACGCCCGGGATCCCATATGGGCGCCGGTTCTAATCCCGGCAGCCCCACTTCCCTTCCAGCTCCCTGCCTGTGGCCTGGGAAAGCAGTCGAGGACAGCCCAAAGCTTTGGGACCCTGCACCCGCGTGGGAGACCCGGGAAGAGGCTCCTGGCTTCGGATCGGCATAGTATCGGCCCGTTGCGCTCACTTGGGGAGTGAATCATCGGACGGAAGATCTTCCTCTCTGTCTCTCCTCTCTGTATATCCGCCTTTCCAATGAAAAAATAATAAAAATAAATCTTTAACAAAAAAAAATCTATTTTTATTTGAAAGGCAGATTTACAGAGAAAGAGAAGCAAAGACACAGAGAGGTCTTCTATCCACTTGTTCACTCTCCAAATGGTCACAATGGCTGGAACTGAGCTACTCCTAAGTCAGGAGCCTGGAGCTTCTTCCAGATCTCCCAGGTGGGTGAAGGGGCCTAGGGACATGGACCATCCTCTTGCTGCTTTCTCAGGCAGCAGGGAGTGGGGCGGCAGGAAACCTATATCCATATGAGATGCAAGTAACCAGATGGTGCTGCAGACTATAAGGTTTAACCTATTATGCCCCTGTGCCAGCCCCTGGAATTTAAGATTTTAAAAGCAGCAGCTTCTCTCTTCCTCTCTCTTCCCTCCAAATAAAAGCAAAAAAGTGGCGAATGTTGGGTTGAGGTGTAGGGGTTATTATACTGCTTTGGACACCCGCGTCCCCTATCGGTGCCCAAGGTTGAGTCTCAGCTCCTCTTCCAATTCCAGCTTCCTGCTAATGTACACTGTGGGTGGTGACTGGTGATGGCTTGCACATTTAGGTCCCTGCCACCCGGGTGGAGGACTTGGATGGAGTCCTGGGCTTCAGCCTGGCCCAATCTGGACTGTTGCAGCCATTTGGAGAGTGAGGCAGCAGATGGAGGTTGCTTCACTGTGCTAAGAGCAACTGAACCCAGAGCTGGTCCTTATGCGGGTGACTGTGCCTGCACTGCCAGCAGCACAAGGTGTCCCCACAGCTGGGCAGGAGTGGGTGGGGCTTTAGTCCCAGCAGTGTTTGGGGATGAAGTTAAAGTGTCCCTGATCTCTTTCCTACAGTCACAGAGTGCCTACAGACACTGGTGGGTCAGGGCTAGATAGGGACACTCAGGGCCCACAGGCTGGGGATGGGACTGGGAACCAGGAACCTCACCAGGAGTCAGGTTGCAGATACCTGAGTGGGAAGAAGCTCTGAGCATCCAGGGACTGTTCCCCTGGTTATGGGGGGGTCCCACCCCAGAGATCCAGATCCCCTCAAACACAGTGCCCTACCCTCCTCCCTAGTCAGGAACTCCCGATCTGTGCTTGGAGTTGGTACCTGACTGGCAGACCCAGCCACCCCAGTCTGCAGGGCCCCACGGTTACCAGGCAGCTAGTTGTCCAGCCATTGTTGAAGGGGCCAAGAGGGCAGGGGCCCCCTGCACACCCCTCCCCCAGGCTGGGAGAGGTTTCGCCGCCTCCACACTAGGCAGGGACTATGAATGAATGAGAGGAGAGGGAGAAAGGGGAAAGGATGTGGCTCTTTGAGGTTTTAAGCCACCTTGCCCTGGGGACACCGGTGGCTATGGCCCAGGCAGGGGACAGGACAAGGACACTCAGCAGCTTGGGTTCTCCAGGCTGATTATGGCTCCTCCCCCCAAGTCCCCCTCCTGCCAGGACCCCTGGGGAGAAGGAGCCTTCTCAAGCCCTGATGGTTCCTCTCCTGTGATTTGTTCTGAATTTTCAAACAAAGAGTAATTATGACAGATGTGCAGCAATCAGCATCATTATGCAGAAGTAAAGCAGGGGAGGGAGCTGGGGGGGGGGCAAGGAGAAGGGGGCTGCCTTTCCTCCTGGGAAATGGCAGCTCCATGGCCCCCTTCAGCAGCCCCAGCACCATCTTCTTGCCAGCACTGTATCTGGCCCCGCTGGTGCCAGCCTCCCAGCTGGTGCCAGCCTATCTGAGGTGAGGTGGGGGGAGTGAGCAGCAGTCCAGCCTAACCCATGCAGAAATGGCTCCCAGCTTGGCCAGGGTTCCAAGCTGCTCTCTGGCCCCCACCTCCCATGTTCACCCCAGATATTTGATATTCAATGCTGCTTTACTGAGGTGGGCAGTAAAGATACCATTAGGATGTGCCTGCTTCCTGTATCAGAGTGCCTGGATCCGAATCCCAGCTCCATTTCTAACCCCTGCTTCCCGCTCATGCATGCCCTGGGTGACACCATGACAGGTGTCACAGCTCCCGAGTCCTATGGCGCTTGCATCCAAGGCCTCTGCAGCCCACCGTGGATACAAACAGCTCAGGCCCCAACCTGCACAGTGAATTACCCTGTCAGGGCCTCAGCATTCTAACCTGGAAAATGGACCAATCAGCCTCCACGTCTTGTTCCACCATTTTCTCTTTTCTTTTTTTTTTTTTAAGAGTTATTCATTTATTTGAAGGAATAATATAAAAACAAGGAGAAAGAGAGAGAATTTTCCATTTACTGGTTTTTTTATTTTCATTTTTTTATGGCTGATTCACTTTTTCTATGACTTGCACAGCTGGAGCTGGGCTCAGAAGCCAGAAGCCAGGAATCTCATCCCAATCCTCCCACATGCAGGAAGGGGAGCAAACATTTGGGCCATCCTCTGTTGCTTTCCCAGGTAAATTAGCAGAGAGCTGGATGGACAGTGAAGCAGCCTAGCCTCGAACCCGTGCTCCAGTATGGTATGCTAGCATCGCTAGCAGTGACTTACCCTTACTCACTGGGCCTCGCTGGTGCTGGCCCCTATCCAGGAGCTCTCAGCCCCTCCCTTGCCCTCCACTGGAAGACTGAGAGGAGAAGAGAGCTACCTCATGCCCTAGGTGGGCTGGGCTGGGCTGGGGACATGGTAGGATCCATCTGCTTCAGCCTACAACTTGTACAGAAGGGTCTGGAACTTGGTTCTCTGTCCTGGTGGTCTGCCCCCTCCTCTCCATTTAGGTGGTCTGGTCTCCATCTGCCCACCCCAAGTCCTTAGGGCCTCCTGATAACAGCACACTCCCCGCCCACCCCCCAACCAACATTCCAGTGGCCTTGGGGGCAGCAGCCAGACCAGAAAGTCCAGTTCCTGGTCATTATCACTGCCTTCCATCTGCACTGCAACCCAACACCAGCATTCCAGACAACAGCCAGGGCTGCCCCCACACCCGCTGTGGTGGTCAGTGTCAGCAGGCCAGGCCCCAGCCGGGCTAGGAGCTCTCAGATTCCACTCGGTGAAGTCTGCCCCAGGGGCGCTCTGATTGGCTGAGGAGGCTACCAGCCTCTTTCCCTTGGGGGTTCTCTTCACCTTGCCCTCTGCAGGGGTCTGAGCTGGAGAAGAGATGCCCGCCAGGCACAGCCCTAAGTTGGGGGCAGGGGGATTCCCACCATCGGAGGAAGCAGGAGGAGGATGGAATGAGAGGAAAGGAGAGACAGAGAGGCTGCAGAATGAAGGGAGGTGGTCAGGTCAGTGTAGGAAAAACTGGTAAGAACTGAGGAATATTAGAGATGAATACACACACCCAGGGGAAGGGAAGGGGACGGGTGGGAAGGGGAGGCAGAGGAACTGGGGGTGAGAGACGGAGGCGGGTGGTAGGAGTGACAAAAGCCAAGAGCACTGAAACTCAGATCCAGAGGAGATGGGGCAGGGTGGGTGTTCGGCCCAGTCACTGAGATGCTCCCATGCCACAGGGGAGTGCTGGGTTCAAGTCCCAACTTCCTGCTAAGCAACCCCTTGGGAAGCAACAGGTGCTGGCTCTGTTCCTTGGGTTCCTGCCATTTACGCCGGATACCTAGACTGAGTTCTGGCTTCAGCCTGCTGAGTTCTGGCTATTGCTATCTAGTATCTGGGGAGTGAAGCAATGGATGGACAGTGTCTCAAATAAATAGATAACAGTTTTACCTGGGCCCAGCATGGTAGCCTAGTAGCTAAAGTCCTTTCCTTGAACACGTCAGGATTCCATATGGGCACCAGTTCTAATCCCGGTGGCCCTGCTTCCCATCCAGTTTCCTGCTTGTGGCCTGGAAAAACAGTTGAGGATGACCCAAAGCCTTGGGACCCTGCACCCACATGGGAGACCTATAAGAGACTCCCGGCTCCTGCTTTAGATTAGCACAGCTCCGGCCGTTGCATACCACTTAGGAAATGAGTCAATTAGCAGACGGAAGATCTGACTTTCTAATAAAAAAAAATTTTAATTAAAAAAAAAAGCATCATCCTGCCATAGCCTGAATCAAGTGAATGAGCATCCCCGGGCTCCTCCAGCTTGCCTGTGAGGCTGCCCACTCCTCCATCTCCCTGGAGTCTGGGGGCCTGGCCAGGAGTGCTCCCTGCTTGAGATGCTTTGTACCATTGCTCTGCCTCTGAGTCTCTCTCAAGGACTCTTCTTAGATTGGAATGCAGCACCAAATGAGCATGTCTCTTAAAAATTATTTACTTTACTTGAAAGTCAGTGACAAAGCAACACAGAAAGAGATTAATCTTCCATCCACTGGGTTATTCCTCAAATGGCTACAATGGCCAGACCTGGACAGGACCAAAGCCAGAAGCCAGCAGCTTCTTCTCAGTTTCCAACATGAGTGGTAGGGGCCCATGGCATTAATTTAGGCCATCCTCTGCTGCCTTCCCAGGCCATTAGCAGGTAGCTGGATTGAAAGTGAAGCAGCCAGGACTTGAACCATCATTGCAAAAAACTGAAGCAAGGAAAGCCAGCTCAGACACCAGAGAGGCTCTTTGAGCACCCAGGTGTCCCGAGCACTTACTTCATGAACCAGAAAACCACAAACCAGGAAGTTATCTGACGCTGGGCTTAGGGCATCGTCGGCTTAGGACGCCTGCATTCCGTATCAGAGAGCCCGGTTCAAGTCCCTGCTATGCACTTCTTAGCCTGCTCCTGCTGCTGTGCACCCTGGGACCAGTAGAGGGGATGGCCACCCAGGGGGAGACCAGGAAGGAGCTCTGGGCTCCTGGCTTCAGCCTGGCCCAGCTGAGGCATCTGGGGAGTGAGTCAGACCAGATCTCTCTCCTTTCTGTCTTTGGTCACTCTGCCTTTCAAATACAATAAAAATTCATCCATAAACATTCCTTTTTTTCTAAGTTTTATGGACACCAACTAGGGCCCATATGGGATCCTGGTGTTTATAAGGGGGAGGATTAACCAACTGAGCCATCACACCAGGCCCTGTAATGTAAATATTTCAAAAAGAGGTAACTGTGGCTTAAACGCTTGGAGGTGCCCACAGGCCTACAATGGGCAGCTGCCAGCCTCCGCCCTGAGGCACTGGGCTGGCCTCCTCTGGACTGGGTGCAATTGGCCTAGATAGGGATCTGGTGGAGTGCCCTCCCACTGCCCCTGGCCTGGCTATTTCCGCCCCAGCACAGGCCCTCTGGCTCATGGGAGGAGGGATTCCTGTAGAAAAGTTCTTTCTGAACACATAGACCCAATGCTAAAGCTCATGACGTGCATCCTTGGAGCTGACTCCTGTAGACGCAGGCGCCCATCCAGGCACACACACCACCGGCCTCAGTCGTCCCTGTTGTAGCCAGACATTAGCACTGCCATAGGAGTCTAGTGGAAGCAAGCAGGGCAGTGCAGTTCAGACAAAGACAGGAGCAAGCTGTGGAGTGTTTCACTCTGGATGCCCTTCTGTCCCATTCTACTTTTATTGAAAAGCTGTGCAGACCAGCCTTCAAGCTGCTGGGGGGAGTCTCTCTCTCTTTCTCTCTCTCTCTCACACACACAGCCTGTGGGTGGTGGTGGTAGGCGGTGTTTTGAAGAGGAGGGCAAGGCAACACAAACCATCCAGGAGTGAGAGGGTCTTTTCTCCTGGGGGTGGGGAGGGAGCGAGGGTGGATGGGCCAGTGCTGTTGCATTCGCAGGCTGCAAATGCCTGTCCTATTCAGCGGCCCACATTCCCAGCCCAGGCGCTCGGCCCGCTGACAATGCCGGGCACGGGAACAGAGAAGATTTGCACATTGTGTTCAAGGGGCCAGCTGGCTGCCTGCACAGTGCGGCCAAGGTGTGGGAACCAGAAGCGCGCGACTTCCACACTCTGAGTTTGGTGGGTGGGGCTGCAGGGGGGGGACCTTGCCCCCCTCCGTCTCCCCTTCCCTCTCCTGCCCCCACCTCTTGCAGTTGGGCCTCAAGAGCCTGAGGACATAGGCTCCAGCCAGCCAGAGAGAGGAAGGGCTAAGTCAGGAGACCCAAGGCAGCCTTTCCATCTGGGAAGTAGCACTCCATCTGGCTGCGGAGTCTCCAGGCACTCGCAGCGTCTGCCTTCTTGCCACCCCCCAACACAGACACACACACACTGCCCATGCACATTATAAGATCCAGGCTGCCCCTCACCCTGCTCCCTGCGGCCATGCTGTCTGTCACAGGCAGGAAGAAAAAGAGGAAAAGAAGCAGTGAATGTTGGAGCTGTGACCCAGGCCACCAGGCTATGCACTCCTTCTGTGTTTACAGAGTTCCGTGGGCAGCGCCACAAGCCAGAGAAGCACAATAGAGTGGGAAGCTTGCACTCTCGCGGAGGAGACAGATGGGCACCTCGCCTCCAGAAGTCACTTAACAAGGCCAGCAGTACCCAAGGGAGGGAGGGTGTGCCCGTAGGCCGCAGACCACAACACGGGATGCCAGCAGCTGAGCAGCCTTTGGGGAGGCATCAAGCATGGGAAGGATGGGCCAGACTCACCAGCAAACACCCAAAGAAGACAGGCATGTTCTGAGTGGGCTACAAGGAAACCTCAAATCCCCAGAGCAGACACAGAGGTCTCAGGGTCCAACCACCCTCTGCAAATTCATGATCAGAAAAGCAAAGCCCAGAGAGGGTAAGCAGCTTAACCACAGGCACACAGCACTCCTTCAATCCACATGGGGCCTCTCCACACCTCCCACAGCTTCTCAGGAGGGTCAAAAGGGGCCTGCTTTGTGGAGTGCTAAGCTCTTTTTCTTTTTTCTTTTTTCTTTTTAATTGGACAATCAGATATATAGAGAGGAGGAGAGACAGAGAAGATCTTTCATCTACTGACTCATTTCCCAAGTGGCCACAACAGCTGGAACTGAGCCAATCCGAAGCCAGGTCCCCCATGTGGGTGCAGGGTCCCAAGGCTTTGGGCCATCCTCAACTGCTTTCCTAAGCCATAAGCGAGGAGCTGGAAGGGAAGCAGGGCTGCCGGGATTAGAACTGGAGCCCATATGGGATCCCGGCATGTGTGAGGTGAGGACTTCAGCCACTAGGCTATCGTGCTGAGCCCAGCTCTCTTAAAAAAGAATTACAATCTGCAGGGCAGATAAGCAGAGGGGGTACAGATCTGTCCATCTGCTGGTTCACTCACCTGGTGCATATAACCACTGGGGCGGGATCAGGAACTCTATCCGGGTCTCCCAACTGGGTGGCAGGGACTCAAAGACCTAAGTCAAAACCTGCTATTTCCCAGGTTGCGTGTTAGCAAGAGGCTGGAGTCAGAGGCAGGAGGAATTCCAACCTGCACACCCTGCACAGGATGTGGGTACCAAGCCAGGTGCCTGCGCCTCCATGCTAAGCTCCCATATGGAGCACAGTGAATGTCTAACCGTCCCTCCCAGGAAAGCTTATTTTCCCTATACATATTTTTTCTAAGATTTACTTATTTATTTGAGAGACAGAGTTACATGGAGAGAGGGGCAGAGGGACCAATAGAACCACCGGCTGGTTCACTTCCTCAAATGGCCACAACAGCTAGAGCTGGGTCACGCGAAAACCAGGAACCAGCAGTTTCTTCTGGGTCTTCCATGAGGTTGGCAGCATCCCAGGCACCTGGCATATCTTCCGCTGCTTCCCTAGGTTCACTAGTAGGGAACTGGATTGGAATAGGCACAGGTGGGATTTGAACCAGTGCCCATATGGAATGCCAGCACCATAGATAAAGGCACTGCAAGGCTAACCATTCAAAATTTGAATGTGATCAGCTCCAGGCTCAATGGTAGGTCATAGAGCTCTTCACTGTTTTCCCGAGACCAAGCTGAGGGCAACAAGTGAGGGACACAGATGCATCGGGCACTGGGCCCCCAGTAATGCCCTTGCTTGAGGTTATTTAATCCTTCTTGGGGGTCATCCAGGCACACAAACCTAGACAGGTGAGAGCCAATGTGTGTGAGCGCTAGGGAGGGTGGCAGGGGGACTCACGTGCTACCAGACTCAGCCTACACCCAAGGGGCTGAGAGAACCTGCAGGCTGGTCCAAGAAGAGGTTAAAATCCATCCAGATGCACTAAGCTCCAATAATTCCATTCCCCAATAGGTTTCCCTGGAGTGTGCCCTAAAAAGGACCCTGGGGAGGGAGAGCTAGGGGTTGGGCGAGGAGCAGGCAATTTGCTGTTACTGGAGATGAACCTGCACAGGCAGCCAAGACTACATACGCCAGGCTGTGCCACGGGCAGCACCTTTAAATGAAGTATGTGGAGTGGAAGGCCCTTTCCTAAGGGCTCCTGTGTGCCAGGCAAAGTGTGGACATGAAGGGCCTCCATAGACATAAATATAAATTTATCTTTAAAAAAAAATTATTTGAGGACCCAGCATAGTAACCAAGTGACTAAAGTCCTCGCCTTCCTTGCGCCAGGATCCCACATGGGTACTGGTTCGTGTCCTGACATCCTGCTTGTGGCCTGGGAAAGCAGTTAAGGATGGCCCAAAGCCTTGGGACCCTGCACCCATGTGGGAGACCTGGAGAAGCTCCAGGCTTCTGACTTCAGATCATCTCAGCTCTGGTCATTGCAACTGCTTGGGGAGTGAATCAACAGATGGAGGATCTTCCTCTCTGTCTCTCCTCCTCTCTGTTTATCTGACTTCCCAATAAAAAAATAAAATAAACCTTAAAAAAATTATTTGACAAACAAAGAGAGGTAGATAAAGCTCCCAGCCTCTGGTTTGCCCCTCAAATGTCTGCAACGCCTGGGGCTGGGCTAGAGCCAAAGCCAGGAACTCTATCGAGGTTTCCCACTGAGGAAGGAAAAAAAAAAAAAAAAAAACAGCTACTTCAGCCACCACCTGCTGTCACCACCACAGGGCCTGTACTGGCAGGAAGCTGAAACTGAGAGTGGAACCAAATGCCAGGCACTCTGAAACGGGGTGTGGACATTCAAATCAGTGTCTAAACTAGGAGGCACCCAGCCTCAACTTTTAAGTGCATTTTTCGTGAACTTTCTGGAATTCTCTCATGAAAGATATGCCCATTTGTTTCTAAAACTGATTGCATTTATTTACTTTATTTGAAAAGTAGGGACACACACACACACACACAAATGAGGGAGAGAGAGAAGTATTTTTCATCTACTGTTCACTCCAAAAAAGCCTGCAATAGGTAGTCACCCGGAGCCAGGAACTCCATCTGGAGCCCCCGACATAGGTGGCAGGGGCCCAACCTCATCCTTTACTTCCAGAGAGTACAAATCAGCAGGAAAGTGGAGCAGGGAGTTGAACCCTGAGACTGTAACATAGGATGCAGACGTTTTAATTGACACCTGGTATGCCCATTTCACAGGTGAGAAAACTGAGCTCAGCATGCATGAACTTGTCCAGCATCTCACCACCACCAAGGTTCAACTTCACGGCAGAGCACTCCAAGGCAGAGAACCATGCTGCCAGGCCCTGCACTGCTCCATCCTACTGTAACCGTCTGTGGGGCAGCCCCTGGATCAGGCTGAATCTCAAGGACATGCTAGGACACTCATGCAGATGGGTGAAAGGAAGAACACTGTCTCCCAGCAACCGCACCATGTCAGCTGGCAGGGTTGGCCATCAGGTCCTACTGACAACTTTTCAAAAGGCTGATGGGCGGAAAGAGGACAACCCAGGCAGTCCCGCAACTTTGAGGGTTATTGGGCATGCTGGCACACTGGTGTGAGAAAAGGGGACCCAACCATGCTTGCTGCTCAACAGCCACCCAGAAGTGCCGACACTCCCTCCTCTCTCCCCTGTCCCGCCCTCCTTCCTTAGCTCAATTTCTTACCCTGTTTGGAGTCCAGGGAAACCAACATCTTGAAGGTATTACCATTCATGGAAAAACACATTACCTCCCAAGGGGCAGACACAAAGCCCTGGGGACTTAACTCCCCAGAATCCTGAGCCCCTGGGGCTGTGTGGCTTCAGTATGGACCCAGACCACGGAGCTGGGTGCACCCATGAGCAATTTCCTTTTTCTGCACTCACAAACCTTCCTGAGGTTCCCCACCCCCTCACATTCAGCCATCTGCTCCAGGCCGCACAGGGATAAAAGGTGGCTGAGCCAGAAGAGTAGCAGGCAGTGTCCACGTCCAGGGCTGCCTCCCAGCCAGCTCCATATGGGAGCCCACAGACACCTTCCTTCGAACAAAGGGACATGTCCCACACTGCCTGCCTTGGAGCCATTCATCACTGGCCAGCCGCTCAGAGCAACTGCTCAGAGTGACTGCCCTCAGAGCCTGGAAGAAACTTGTCAGTATTTGTTCCTTCGTGTAGAGAGAGGCAGCAAGCAAGCTGGAGGCTGTGGGCACCAGGCAGTCCTGGCTCTTTTACTGGCACTGAAGAGAAGAAACTGGACCCACAAAGATGTCACTTGAGGTACCTGTATTCCATACTGGGTTCAAGTCTGATTTCAGCTTTCTGCTCATTGCACCCAGGCAATGGTTTAAGTTCATGGGTCCCCTACACTCAGGTGGGAGTTTCTGATGGAATTCTTGGCTCTCGGCCTAGCCTACTCTTGGCTGTTGAGAACATCTGAAGAGTGAAACAGCAAATGGGAGGTCTCTTTCTATCTCCATTTCTCACTTTCTCTCTGACTTGCAAATAAATGACAGAGATGGGCTATCCACTGGTTCACTCCCCAGATGCCTGGAATAGCTGAGGATGGGCTAAGTCAAAGCCAGGTTGCTGGAACTCATTGCAAGTCACTGAGTGGCAGGGACTCCATCATCTGCTGCCATCTATGATGTGTATCAGCAGGAAGCTGGATTGGAAGTGGAGGAGCTGGAGTCGAGGCTTCTACCAGGCCTTCCGATATAACAGGTGGGCAAACCAACTACTATGCCAAAAGCACAAATAAAGGTTAAAATAAGGTTAAGCCTTAAAATAAAGTTTTGTTGTTGTTGTTGCTTTTTTCAAAGAGATCTGTTAATTTTTATTGGAAAGGCAGATATTCAGAGAGGAGGAGAGACAGAGAGGAAGATCTTCCATCCGATGATTCACTCCCCAAGTGAGCACAACGGCCTGAGCTGAGATGATCCTAAGCCAGGAACCCGGAACCTCCTCCAGGTCCCCCAAGTGAGTGCAGGGTCCCAACACCTTGGGTCATCCTTGACCGCTTTCCCAGGCTACAAGCAGGTCTGCCAGGATTAGAGCCAGTGCCCATATGGGATCCCAGCACTTGCAAGGCAAGGACTTTAGCTGCTAGGCTACCTTGCCAGGCCCTGTTGTTCCTTTTTTAAAAATGAACATGGACATCCCCAAAGGCTCAGTTTACTCCTCCATGAAATGGAATAAAAATGGTCTCTGTTCCCAGGTTCACTGTGATGAATAAACAGGATAAAACTCTAAAAACGCTGCTGGTTCCCACTGGCTGCTCCACTTTCCATCCAGCTCCCTGCTAACAACCCAGGGAAGCAGGGGAAGACGACTTGAGTGCTTAGGCCTCTGTACCCATGTGGGAGACCCAGATGAAGCTCCTGCCTCCTGGCTTTGGATCGGCCTAACTGGCTATTGTGGCCATCTGGGAAGTGAATCAGAAGATGAAAGATCTCTCTCTCTCTCTGTGTCTCTCTCTCTGTGTAACTCTGACCTTCAAATAGATAAATCTTTTCTAAGAAAGAGCGATGATTCTCGGCCATGACTCCCACGCCAGCCTAGGCTGCCACCACCCTGACACATGGATAGTTCAGCTTACACGGCAATGCACGCAGATTAAACAACTGTGGCAGAATGTGTGTGGGACTGGCGGTTAGAACAGACATTATTCTCATCACGAGTGGTCACACAGCACGGGCTTGCCCTTCTCCACTCAGAAAAGTACATTAGCACGAAGGTAAGCAGGAGTGAGCACATCATTGAAATTACACTGAAATTATCTTGCCAGATTTTTTAAAGTTTCTTTATTTGAAAAGCAGAGTTACAGAGAAGGAGGAACACAGAGAGAGACTGAGAGCTCCCATCCTCTGATTTATTCTTCAGATGGCAAGGGCCGTGGCCAGGTTCAAAGCCAGCAGCCAGGAGCTCCCTGCAGCCTCTCACCTGGGTGTAGGGAGCCAAGCACCTGGGCCATCCCCAGTGCTTTTCCAGGTACGTTAGCAGAGCGCCGGACAGGAAGTGGGACAGCAGGACTCAAGCTGGTGCCCGTGTGGGATACTGACAATGCAGGTGGCAGCTTTATACACTCTGCCATAATACTGCCCCTAAATAAACCTTTTAAAAAATATGGTGGGATTGGAGTTGACATGGTACATTGGGTTAAGCTGCTGCTTGTGACACCACCATCCCTTATGGGTGCTGGTTCGAGTCCCTGCTTTTCTGCTTCCAATCCAGCTCCCTTCAAAGTTGCAGGAGAAACCTTGGAAGATGGTCCAAGTGCCGACCACCCACATGGGAGACCTGGATAGGGTTCCTGGCTTCAGCCCGGCCCAGCCCTTGCAACTGTGGTCATCTGGGAAGTAACCAGCAGCAGAAGTGGTTTCTCTCTGTGTTTTCCCCTGTCTTATTCATGTATTGATTTGAAAGGTAGCTCCACAGAGAGAAGAGGAAGAAGAAGAGAGCCACATGGACAATTAGACATCGCCCATGTGCTGCCTGAGACTCCAACCAGGTCTCCCACATTAGTGGCAAAGGATCCAAGTACTTGGGCCATCTTCCAGTGCCTTCCCAGGCACGTTAGCAGGAAGAGGGTCAGAAACAGAGCAGCAGGAACTGAACTGGCTCTCTGGTACGGGATGCTGGAGTCACAAACAGCAGCGTAAGCCACTGCACCACAACTCCAACCAACCCTGTTTCGTTCATGTTTATTAATTTTCACCTACTTAAAAGAGTGACGAGAGAGAGAGAGAGAGAGAGAGAGAGAGAGAGTGTATGTGTGTGTGTGTGTGTGTGGAGAGGGCTAGAGAGCTCTTGCATTGCTGGTCTTATACCACAAAATGCCTGCAATATCCAGGATTGGGCCAGGACAAACCCAGAGCCAGGGATTCCATTCAGCTCTCCCATTTAGCGAGCAGGAACCCAAGCACTTGAGCCATCATCTGCTGCCTTCCGGGATGCACAGTAACAGGAAGCTGGATTAGAAGCAGAGCTACTCTCATGTTGCATCCCAAATGGCTGCTTAATGTACTGTCCCACAACGCCCCTACTCCAGGACTTTGAAAATCAACATAGAATTAAAAATTGCTTGTAGCTAAAACGGTTATAGGGTCTGTTGCAGTAGCCTAGTGGCTAAAATCCTTGCCTTGCATGCACCAGGATCCCATATCAGTGCTGGTTTATATTTGGCTGCTCCACTTCCCAACCGGCTCCCTGCTTGTGGCCTGGGAAAGCAGTCGAGGATGGTTCAAAGCCTCGGGATCCTGCGCCCATGTGTGAGACCCAGAAGCTCCTGGCTCCTCGCTTTGGATGGGCTCAGCTCTGTTCGTTGTGGTCATTTGGGGAGTGAACCAGCAGATGAAAGACCTTTCTCTCTGTCTCTCCTCTCTGCCAATCTGCTTTTCCAATAAAAATAATAAATAAATCCTTAAAAATATTTTATAAGTCATCATTAAAGACTGGCAAGTGTTTAGGCACAGGAATCCTACTCAGGGGGCAGGCCGACTCACAGCAGGTATGAGAGGCACAGGGAAACTGAGGGTGCACACCAAGGGGTCCAGTCACCCCCTCTTCCCGGAGTGTGCGGGTACATTCCTGTCCAATCACATCCAAACAGTTATCAGTTACTCCCACCACCAATCACCAGTTATTGCCAAGGGCGTCTCTATGGCCCCCTGCTGGGCAAGGAATGCTCCAGAAACCACATTCCCTGGGACTGCCCCCTCCCGTTCACTGGCAGGCCACAGGATCACAGCTCACACAAGGGGGAGGACAAGGACGTGCACTTACTTGCAGCCTGGATGCGGGCTTTGCGACTGACCACCAGCCCGAAGCGGTTCTGAGCCACGCACTCATAGTCGCCCTCATCCGAGGGGCTGCCGCCTCGCTCCAGCCGGAAGTGGCGGATCATCAGGGACCCATTGCCAAGCAAGGTGGAGTGGGGGCTGTCGGGCAGCTCCACCCCGTTCTTCCTCCAGGTGACTCGTACTGGAGGGGTCCCCTCCACCTGGCAGCCCAGCACCACAGGCTGCCCAGGCACTGCCACTTCATCACTGGGCTCCATAGCAAACGCTAGTTCTGCAGAGTGGTCGAGACCTGCATGCAGGCAGGGGTGAGAGATGTGAAGAAAAGGGGGTCAGCATGGAATGAGCAGCCAGGAGGAAGTCCCTCTCACCGCCCCCTCCCCGGCCGAGTCCTCAGGCTTCAAGCCACTTGCTGACATCCTGCTGCTTTTTGGTAGTTAAACCAACAGCAGGGCAATGGCTGGGGTGTGTGGTCCCAGTCTCCAGGCTGCGCCTCTTTTGAGCAACCCTAGAATGCTCTGGGCATGGTGAGGAGCGATAAGGAGTGGCCACCTCCAACTCTAATTCCACAAATCTCAGGGAGAAACGGTTCCTGAAAGCTTTACATTCAGATGGACTAGGGAGGGGAGGGAGGAGTTGAGAGGAGGAAGCTGAGTTGAGGAAACAGGGCACTCCACCAGCTCCCACCCGGATCCCCCAACCCCGGGCGCCAAACCAAGTCATCAACTTGCCGGGCCAGTAACAACCTTCATCCCCGCAGGAGGGACGAACTCGGCCACAGACCCCTTCCCTGTCTTTCCAAGGAGTCAGCGACCCCGCAGCCCGTCCCTCCCAGCCGGGGACACTGGCGCGAGCGGAAGGGGAGGGAGGAGGAGCAGCCACGCCGGGGCGTCCCCACCCCAGGTAGTGTCTTAAGGCGTCTAAAAAGTACCGGTCTTCCAGCGTCCCCCAGCGCGCCCTTTCAGTCGCCAGAGCCCCCAGCCCCACCCGTTACCCGCCTCCGGGCCGAAGTTTGTCCGGGATGCCAACAGCCCAGATCGGGTCTGCAGGACCTTCGGCGTGGGAGATGGGGATAGGGGCTGGATCCGTACCCCTCTCCGGGGAACGGAGGCCCAAAGCAGCCACCACCATTGAGGTGATGGAGGTGGGCGAGCCCTGGGCAGTGGAGCCCACCGGGCCCGTGAGCCTGGGTCAGGGTCTCCCCGCGGGAGCACTCTCCGGGAAGGGCGGGGACCGGGGTATCCCCGCCACTCGCTGGCGCTGGATCTCGGGCGCCTCTCCTCCCGGTCCCTGCTCCCGGATCCCGTCCCCAGCCGCCCCCTTCCCACGCGCTGCCCGTGGTAGTCTTCCCTCCCTTCTCCTAACGCCAACTCCTTCTCCTCGAAAAGTCTTCTTCCTCCTCCTCCTCGGACTCTCCCGCGCGCTCGCTAACTAGGTCGGCTTAGCACAGCAGATCAGGTCCGGGTCCCCAAGCCGGTCAGCAGTCTTCTGACTCGGTCGCCTGGACTTCTTCGGGTCCACCGCCAGGTTCCGCGCACCCAACTTACGCCCTCCGTTGGGGACCAGCCGCATGGAGTCCCCTGGTTCGTTTCCCTCTGTCCCCAAGCCCAGTGCACCCAGCAGCTCTTGCCTCACCGCACTCCTGGCTCCTCCGGCCGGGTTCTGGGTCCTGCCCTGAGTCCTGTGCTGAGTCCCGGAGTTACAGTGCACCCAGCCCTGGCCTCTCCATCCTCAGCATCCCCCCTTCCGCCTCCGGCCGCCCAGCCTCACCACTTGTCCCCGTCCCGCTTCCCTTCGTCCCACTCTGTCCCTCCCGCGTGGGATCGGTCCTCAGGTCGGCATCCCACTCTCTTCCCCTAGCGCTCGCGGACGCCCCTCTCGCTCTTCCTCGGGCTCTATCCGGAGCTGCCCCGGCCGCGGCCACCCTGGCTCACCCTTGCTCGGCGCGGGCAGCAGCAATAGCAGCAGTAGCAGCAGCGGCGGCGGCTTCAGCAGCAGCCGGGGCCAGCGCGGCACTGGCGGGCGGCGAGGGGACGCGGCGCGCGGTGCAGCCATGGGGCTGTGGGTCCTCTTCGTTTCCGCGACGCGCTGCTCCCGGGCCTCGAGCAAGCTCACAGTGTCCCGCGGGGCCGGTGCCAAGGCCGGGGCCTGGGCTCCGGCCGGGGCCGAGCCCGAGCAGCGGGAGACTGGGTCTGCATGCCTGTCTAGAAGCTCGAGGCGCACAGGGGGAGCGCTGCTTGCGCCATCTTGCACCCACCCTGGCGATCTGTCAGCCTCGCCCGGGGTGCGCGCTCAGCACTCGCACCGCCCGCGCCGCCCCGCCCTCCTCCTCTGCCCGCCGCCCCCCTCTCCTCCCCTCCCAGTCCCCTCCCCCCAGTCCCTCTCCCCGGAGGCCCGAGTCTGAGGAACAAAAGAGCCGGTGAGCGCTTTAAGCGGCCGGACATTCCCGGCTGTGCGGCGGACGCGCCCCCTGCGCTTTGAACTGTGGCTAGAGCGGTCGGCGCCGTCCGGGGCTGCCCGGGACCCCTCCCACCAGCCCCAGACTCAGGGTAGGGGTGAGGGGTCCAAGGCAGTGAATCTCTACTGCGGAAAAACGCGCACAGCTGCGGGGTTTGTTCTGAGCCACTCGGCCCGCCGCGCCCTCCTCCCTGGTGCCCCGGTGCAGGTTTCAGAGATCGTTACCTAAAAGCTGAACAGAGTTGTTGAAGACTCTACGGGCTTCCTACACTCAAATGCCAGGGCGTTCAGCTGCAAGATTTGCCTTTTCAGGCTGAGGGGACCTGTCGCTGGCCAGGGCTGGGTTGCGCTTGGCTCGCTGAGAATGATGGAGGAGCCCAGGTCCCGCTCCCGGGTCCACCTGCTGCGTGACCCAGCCAACCCCTGGTAGTCACAAGCTCAAACAAGAGGAGGATCTCTATCCCTGGCTGCACCCTGGAGACCTTTAACCGGCCCACGTGGCCTGGTCCCTGGAAAAGCCCCTTAAAGTTAGCGTCCCACTGGCCCATCCTTGCCCCAGAAATCGTCCATGTTTCCAGAGGAAAAGGCTATGGTGAGTAGGTTTGTGTCTTAAGAGACATCTATCCGCGTGGACCCCAGCTCTTGCATCTTGGTCATTCGGTGTGACTCTAAGGCTAGCACCATGTGATAGGATGGTGAGCCCATGTCTGCAGCAGCTGCTGAGTTCTGGGAGGTGGCCCTCTGGAGGTGGTAACTTCAGCTCTTGGCTCCTCAGGCTTGGTCCTGGCTAGGGCTTTGATCCCAGCTCTGGAAGTTTGGGAGTAGCAGCAGGAAAGCTATAATCCAAACCCAGGTTTACATCAGACAGCTTGTGGATGGGCCTGGTCATTAATGATGGAGTTTGCACACAGCCCAAGGGCTCCTTACACTGCTGGGACAGCTGAAAGCCAAGCATGGCAGAGCGTGAGAGCCACAGAAGGTGGTGGAGAAATTGATGGTCAAGGGTCCCAGTACACTAAAGCCACTTCGCACCCACTCATCCCAGTATACTTCCTGGTGGGGCTGTGGAGGCCACAGGTAAGGCGACAGATGCCTGGCCCCCAGGTCCTGGCACTCCTCTCTGCCAAGGCTGGAATTCTCCACAAGGGCTTTTCCAGCTAGTGCTGACTCTGGCAAGGTCAAGGCTGTCCTGAATCACTGTTGCTTTAAATTCATTTTGACAAGTGTTTAACTTTTCTTTATCACAACCCTTGACTGATACGCAAACGATGGCTCTCTTGCCGCATGCAAGTCATGTGATATCTGTCTGTAGGACCTGTCAATTAACTCTGGGTCTACCCCTCACCCTCTGCCCAGTCACTTTGGGGGTGATCCTGCACAGGGCAGCACCCTGGCTCTTGGTCCCCTCCAAAAGAAAGAGCATAATCCAGGTTGGTTGAAGAACGCAACACAGCTGCCAGGCTGTGATCTGGGGTGAGTGTAGTGTGGAATTTGTTGAGCCCCTGCATGGTGAAAGGACCCCAATATCTGTGAAGGTGAAGGTGAACATGTAGAGTCTGACCCCTGGACAGAGCGCGCAGAATAGGAAGTGCAGCCAGGAGTAATTTAAGAGAGAGAGAGATTGATTTATATTTGGGGCCTTTCTCTTGGCTCAGTGAACTAAACCTCCCTCTGTACCGCCAAGATCTCACAAGGGCAGCTCAACTAACTTCACCCACAAACATCAGCATCCCATACGGGTGTACTAATTTGTGTCCTTGCTGCTCCACTTCCCATCCACCTCCCTGCTTGTGGCCTGGGAAAGCAATGGAGGATGGAGCAAAGCCTTGGGACCCTGCAATTGCATGGGAGACTTGGAACAAGTTTCTGACACTATACTTTGGATTGGTGAGGCTCTGGTTATTACAGCCATTTGGAGAGTGAACCAGCAAATGTTCTGTAAATCTGCCTTCCCAATACAAATAAATCTAAAAAAAAAAAAAAAAGATTAATTTTTATTGGAAAGGCAGATCAGATTTACAGAGAGGAAAGACAGAGAGGAAGATCCTCCATCCACTGATTCACTCCCCGGATGGCCGCAATGGCCAGAGCTGAGTCCATCCAAAGCCAGGAGCCAAGAACTTCTTCCGGATCTCCCATGCAGGGTCCCAAGGCTTTGGGCCATTTTTGACTACTTTCCCAGGCCACAAGCAGGGAGCTGGATGGGAAGGGGGGCATCAGGACACAAACCAGTGCCCATGTGGAATCCCAGCACAAGCAAGGTGAGGACTTTAGTCACTGGGTTACTGTTCCAGTATATATATATTGTGCTTGGGGCTGGCACAATGGTTCAATTGGTTACTCTTCCCTCTTGCAAGTGCTGATACCCAGCACCTCCACTTGCCATCCGGCTCCTTGCTTGTGGCCTGGGCGAGCAAAGGAGGGTAACCCAAAGCCTTGGGATCCTGCAGCCATGTGGGAAACCTAGAGGAAGCTCCTGACTCCTGATTGGCTCAGTTCTGGCCATTGCAGCCACTTGGGGAGCAAACCAGCAGAGGCGTGATATTTCTCTCTCCTCCTCTCTGTAAATCTCTTTCTCCAATAAAATAAATAAGTCTTCAAAGGAATGTTTCCTGTCCTGGTAGAAGTTAAACTATGTAGGGTACAAAGGCTGAGGAAGTCCCCACCACTGGCTCTGCAGAGAATCACACACACACAAAATCTGGAAAACAGTTTATTCATTAGAGGAAATGATACATGAGCAATGCCTTAGCTTAACACTAAAGAATATAATTGTAAGGAGGGAGCAAAAAAAAAAATGCTGGGGAAAATAATTAAATAAAATAACACACAAACAGAGATAAATGAGCAAGTACCGATTACGCTTGTCATGCATGGGAAAAAGGAAGATTATAAAACGAGACTCAAAAAAGTAAGGCCTCCATGGCAGGTGGATGAAGGGCTTAATGCCCTGTAAGAGAGCAAGAAGTTCTTTTCTAATAAAACCACTGATACAAGTCTGACGCTTCCAAATCAGTGACAGCCCAATCCTACACACCGCTAGTGAGGAGCGGTTGCTCTCTTATCAACTCTGACTTATAGGCAGATACCAGATTTATTA
Organism: Ochotona curzoniae; assembly: GCF_017591425.1. Classification (NCBI taxonomy): domain Eukaryota; kingdom Metazoa; phylum Chordata; class Mammalia; order Lagomorpha; family Ochotonidae; genus Ochotona; species Ochotona curzoniae. The sequence goes on from NW_024467060.1 coordinate 665,901, forward strand.
CTTATTTGCTTTTGAGAAACAATTTTCCACCCAACCTAATGGGTTATAAATTGTCTCATTTGCAGCTATTTAATTTAAACCAGAACCTTGGTACCTGTTAAACAAGAACATGAAAAATGACTATGTGCTGTAATGCTCAGAGCCTGCTGTTAAAACAGCCACTTAATTCAGGGCCATTTTTTTTTCTTTTTTTAGGAAAAAAAAAAAAAGAATCAAACCAGCAAAAAATAAAAATGAAGCTTCTGACCTTCAAAGCAATGAGGAAAGATACACTGTGCTGTTCGCCGGGCGACACTGAAGGCTGCCGAAATGGAACAAGTGACAATTCTGTCTTTAACGAGATACAAGTGCAACATGAATAATCCGTAGTGTTATCCTAGGCTGGCTGCGGCGGGAGGAGGGCTGGGCTGGTAAAATGTAGGTGCAGATGTCAACTATGAGTGACATCCGAGGCTGAGTGCAATAAACACGGGTGCTCTAGGGTTCGGAGGAAGCTCCACTCTGCCCAAGACATTTCACCTTTTTTTTTTTTTTTTTAAGAAAAAAGAAAAAGGCAAGATAGACTGGATATTTCTAATTTGGCCCAGAAGCCAGAGTTAACTCTTGAAGTGCCAGTCAGTGAAAAAGACACAAGCAGAGAAGCAAAGATTGCCTCCCCCCAACCATGGTTTATATTCCTGTGAGAAGAGGAGGTGAAAAATCAAAAAATGACATAGCTGTCACAAAGCACAGAATAATCACCAAGCTTGTCCCCTGTGTGGTAGGATAACGGCAAATGACTTCAGGATTCAGTTGAAAGGGGACACAAAAGGAAATGAGCCAACCACCCTTTTTCTGTGCAAAGGCATCCCTTTTGGAACTCAGGATGGAGCCGCAGGTGTACAGGCAGGAAGCTTTCCCCTCCTTCATCCTCAGCTGGGAAGCCATCTCCTAGTGTGGGAGGAAGTTGTGGCATGCTAAGCTTCGGGGGTCACAGCCTCCTTTTCTGTCTTAAAAAGAAGTCTCTCCCCCATGTGACTTGGGTCCCTTATCTCTCCCTACCCTGACCCCAAAGGGAAAGATGCCAGGGCAGCTGGCAAGTCTTCCCCAGCCCTGTGCCTGGGTCTGTCCAGGCCAAGGAGGGTGTGCCAGGGGAGGTCCCCAGCAGACACAGCAGCCCAGCCGTGGTCTTGAAGCGGATGTGAGGTAGCCATGTTGTTAGGGAAAAGCAGATGACAAGGTCAGAGGGAAGTATGAGAGACAGCCAAAGTCTAGGCTGGGGCTGGGATATGTCCAGACAGTGAGGACCACAGAAGTGGGGTAGGGGGTGGGGAGGCAGGCAGTAAAGGGCAATGGGAGCAAGAGAAGCAGTGTTTCCAAACCAGGCACTTCCCGAATCACAAAAACTGAGTGGCAGGTAGGGTGGCTGCAGCCCTCGGAGTGTCGGGGTCCCAGCCCAACCAGGCAGGAGAGCTGGCTTGTCATTGTCCTTCAGCCAGGGCCAGGAGACACTCTCAGAGTGTGTAATACCAGCCTGGGGGCCCACAACAAGGCTAGGGACTGACCCTTCAGAGGCACTGCCCTGACTTGGAGGGCCAATGAAACCAGACGGCCCACTGCCTGGGCCACAGCTTGCCAGCTCACCCAGAGCGAGTACATGTGTTTCCCAATGTGCACATCACATGCACCTGTGTTGTCCATGTCTCTCACCCATCACCTGTGTGTCCTCATGATCCATTTCTTCCTCTGCTCTCTGTCCTCCCAGCCCAAGCATCCCAAGAGGCTCCAAAGGGCTTGATGGATTTAGGAGCTATAGATGCACAAGTGCACATGTGTGGCTTTGCATGCCACACCCCCGATGCAGAGCGACCTGTTCAAGACTGCACCCTTCAGGAAACTAAGCAGATGAGGAAACCGAAGCTCGGGGCAGGCTGGGGCTGGCCCCTAGTGTGCAAGGGGCTTTGGGCTGGCAGCTCTTCCCGGGGGTCTCCTCCAGGGTCTCCCTAGGCTGGAGGTCCTGGAAGGAGCAGGGACTGCTGACTACCTCTGGTGAGCAGGTGAGTCGGTCTGGCCCTGGAGCTGCCTCATTCTCTCCCAGGTCCCCGTCCAGCCAGTCTGTCCCCTGCTCGATGCCCACGATGCCCAAGGTCACGTCAGGGGCCTCCGAAGGCAGGGGACTCTCAGGCTCCAAGTCTTGGAGTTGAAGATCAGGGCTTCCGTGGGAGGCACTGAAATCAGAGTGCACGATGACCTCGGCCTCCACTTGGTTCCTGCAGGCAGGGGGTGGCTTCTTTCTCCCGGTGCCCTGGACAGAGCAGGGAACACAGACAAGATGGCCGTCGTGAGCAGTGCATGGGGCAGTGGTTGGGGGGGACTGACCCTTCATCACGACATCGTCTTGTGGGCAGTGCTGAGGACACATGGACAGTGCAACATGGAGGCCAGCTGGGGACATGGAATTCTCCCCCATCGACCTTTGTCCTGCACTTCCATGAAGGCAACCTCAGCCAGGCTCCTTCCTGGCAATGGGGGGAAGAGCGAAATGCTCTCAGGCCAGGGTCACCCATATCACCATGATCCATGATAATCTTGAGTGGAGGAAGGACTTTCCCCAACTCGAGGGACTCCTCCCACTCTTATTACCCCCCTTCTCCCATGCTTCCCTATTCCTGCTACAGTCCTCAGGGGAAAGTTACGGCCCCAGGGGTGCACGGAGACCCCCACACTTCCTCCAAGGACACTGACCTTTATGGCGTCATACACCAGAGCCTGCAGCAACAGTGTCTGCCCAGTACCGGCAGGAGGCAGCAGGGCCCGGGTCAGAGCAGGTCTGGGGCCCGTCTGGGGCAATTCACAGCTAGCCCAGGGACCTGCCCAGCTCGGCCCACCAGGCTGGGCCCAGGAGATCTGCAGTGGAAAGAGAGCAGGATGCTGGGTGTGTGAGGGAGGGCCCTGACCAGGATTGGCTGGGCTGGGAGGAAGGGGAGACAAGGAGGGAAGGAGAGGGGCTTCACTTTGTTCCAGTCCCCGTTCCTCTTGGCCACAGAGGCTGGGTCATGGAGCTTACGCCCAGCTCCAGGGATGTGGTGTCCTGTCCAGGGGTCCCCCCTGCTTGTCCACGCCATGGGAACCAAGGGCACATGCTGTGCTCTGGCGCCCTCTGGCGTCCTATCTGGAAACGAGCCCAGCCCCGGCTCACCTTTCTCTTAGAGTGGCCCCGGCAGTCGGACACACCGCCTCCCATCAGGCTGTGCACTTCAGCCCTGTCCTCCACGTCGGAGGGCGGCGGGGACCAGTCCTGGGGGCGGGGGTGCACGAGGGACTCCAGTTCATGGGCAGCTGGGGGGCTTGGGGGACCAATCCGGGCTCTGGAATAGAGCGCTGGGTTGCCAGGGGTGGTTGTGGAGGACAGCCCCGGCAGGGCTTCCCTGGAAACAAGGCATAATGGGCAGAGGGTGAGGGGCTCTGCGGGAGGGTTGTGCTTGACGCTGCAGCCTGGTTTCCTCATCTGCCACTGTCCAGGTGACCTCCTTCCCCCTCAAGGTGTCCCATCATCCTGCAGGCATCCCAAGACCTGGGGTCCCTCCTTCCAAGAAGCTGGGGGCAACTGAGAAAGCAGCAGCACATACTGTGGGGCTAGGAGCTGCCCTAAACCCACCCTCCTTCTCAAGAATATATCACTCCCCGCCCCTTACATCCCAGCTGGGAAGGGATTCTTGGGAGTGCCTAAGGCCCATTTTAACCTCATTCCCGTCCCTGCTGGCTGATCTCGGGGTGGGGGCAATCTCCTGGGCCCACCTGTGGGGGCTGCGGCGCAGGCCAGCGCACATGCAGGCCAGGAGGCAGAGGAGGCCTAGACACACGCCCACGATGATGCCGGTGACTGAATGCACATCCAGGGAGTCTGCCGGGGAGAAGAGGGTCAGGGCGGGTGACAGCCAGGAGATGCAGCTCCCACTGCACGGATGCCACTGGCCTGCACCTCACCAGAGGACTCTCCATGATCTTCTGGGATGAGGACAAGAGGGGCTGGGGGGTCTTCCAGGGACCCCCCCCCACTAACCTTCCCATCCTCCCTGCCCACTGTACTCCCTGCAGCAACCCCAGAAGGCATCCCATCCCCTCTCCTCCGAGGCTGCCACCATCTGAAAGCCCTTCCTTAAAATGAAGGTTCCCTGCATGTCCAGGTGGCCTAACTCACCCCTGGAGCTTGTCACCCCACCAGGCCGGTGACAGGGGATGTGAACTGGGATAGGGTGGGGTAGGGGACACCCTGTTCTCCCCTTCCCCACTACCTGATAGCCTCTCTTGCAGAGTGATCACGTCCTGCAGGTGTGAGAAGGGCCCAGGTCCCACCTCCGTGCGAGCTCCCATCTTGAAAAAGTACCGGGTGTCACTCTCCAACCCGTGCACCTCTGCGCTGAAGATGTTTCCTGGAGGGGAGAGGGAAGGGGCATGGCTGAGGCTGGAGGGGGGCAGGGCTGACAGTCGGCTCCTCCCACTCGGGCCCTGGCTCCTGGGGGCTCCCTCCAAGAAGCCCCATTCCCGGCAACCCTAGGCTAACCCAGCTGAAACTGGGAGGGGAACGTGCCCTGGTGCTCACCCTCCGTGGTGAGCAGCGTCCACTGGTGCTCGGGCTGAGTATGGTTGTTGCTGTACAGGATCAGGTACTCCACAATCTCTCCATTGGGCTCTGTGGGCGGGCACCAGTGCAGCCGGACCGTGGACGGTGTCAGGGGGCTCAGGCGCAGGTCAGACGGGGGCGTCGAAGGCCCTGGGATGCAGGGGAGGATGGGAAGAGGCTGGGTCGTGGAGAGCCCAGTGTGGGCTTGGGGGAGGCAGGCCACGAGGTCACAGTCTCCCGTCTTCCTCCCAGGGCCACTCACGGTCAGGCAGAGTGGAGCGCTCCACCACAGAGCCGAAAGGGCCGTCCATGTCCACGCCATGCGACTGCACTGCGAATTCGTATTTGGTGAAGGGCTTCAGGCCTCCGATGAGGATGTCTTCTCCGGGGCTGGCGAGGCAAACACCAATCTCTCCCAGTCTGCTCCTCTGCCTTCAGCCACAGGACCTAACCTGGGCCAGGAGAGTTGCCAGAGCCTCCTACTCCAGGAAACCCTTCTGGATTACACCAAGTTCTGCTCCACCCAAGGAACCACCCGACGGGCAGCATCTCCTACTGGGCTGGGTCCTGCTGGTGGGGTAACTTCATGGTTCAACTGCCCCTGATGCAGGGTCTGCCCCGTTCCATGAGCTGGACCGCAAGTGAGTGCCCCTGCCCATTAGGGTGGACACGCCCGGAGGTAGCAGGAGCATGCAGACCCAGCAGGCATGAGGCAGAGCCGCTGCAACCACTCACTGTGGGGTATCCCCGCAACCCCCATGCCACCCTCTGCCCACCTGGTGTAATAGGTGACCAGGGAGGCGTTCCGAAGCCCCCAGGGGCTGAAGCGCACAGTGTAGTTGACGATCTTGACTGTGGTGAAGTCTGGCTTCTTCCACCGCAGCCAGATGGACGTGGAACTGTTGGATTCGGCGTGGACATGGGCCGGGGGAAGCGGGGGACCCCTCTGGATGGGCAGGTCTGCAAAGTGAAGAACACGGTGAAAAGTGGCTTACAGTTCTGGGTCACCCCCTCTGTCCATGCAGTGAGCTGGGAGGCACCTTTCCCACTTCACAGGCAAGAAAACAGAGGCTGTGGGATCGATGCGGTAGCATAGCACCCTAATTATCTGCCTGAGGTGCCAGCATCCCCTATGGGCGTCAGTTCAAGTCCCGGCTGCTCCACTTCCCATCCAGCTCCCTGCTTACAACCTGGGAAAGAAGCAGAGGATGGTCCAAATCCTTGGGACCCTGAACCCACATGGGAAACCCAGAAGAAGCTTCCACCTCCTGGCTTCAGCCTGGCCTTTTTCCAGTTATGGTAGTAGGTGGAACCAACAGATGGGACTCCTCATTCTCTGCCTCTGGCTAGCTGTGTGACTTTGAAGAAGTGGCTTAACTCTTCTGTGCTTCTGTTTCCTACCCTGAGGAGTGCAGCAGTACCTACCCCATGGGGTTGTTTTAAGGATGAAATGGGTCGATTTCTATAAAGCAGGTGGGAAAATGTCTGGCATTTGGGAAGAGCTTCCCAATGATAAAATGTCTACCTTACACATGTAGACCACCATCAGTGACGGGGGGACCTAATCTGGGTCATTCATCACTACATCCCCAGATGCTCAGTAAAATATTGGCCAAAGGACTGAACAAATACACTGCAGGACCCATAGTTTTGACTTGGAGCGCTTGCTCAGCCCGCTAAACCACAGGGTTGCATGCCAGCCTGGGAGTCAGGGGCAAGGGGAGGCCAGGGAGGTCCCCCATGGTGCGCTGTGCAGTTCCACTGTGGTGGGAAGATGGCTGCCTGGGAGCCAGGGTCCTGGGCCTAGGCTGGGCTTGGTGCCATCCTGCACAAGCCCCTGGCCTTGCTGAATCTCAGCTTCCCAGTGGGTTCCATGGGAACATGCTCCCTGCTGGCGTGTTCAGGGATAACCTTTTATCTCCAATCTTTAAAAAATGATTTCTTTATTGGTGAGGCAGAATTGAGAGAAAGTTTTCCATCTGCTGGGCCATTCCCCAGATGACAGTAATGGTTAGTGGTTACTTAGGTCAAAGCCAGGAGCCAAAGGATTTATCTGGGTCTCCCAGGTGGATGCAGGAGCCCAAGCACTTGGGCCATCCTCTGCTGCTTTCCAAGGCTCATGAGCAGGGAGCTGGATGGGAAGTAGAGCAGCCAGGACGCGAACCAGTGCCATAGGGGATACCATCATTTGTAGGCAGAGGATCAGCCAACTAAGCCACCGCAGCAGTCCCATAAATCTTTAAAAACCAAAACAAATAAAGCAAGTGCAAACAGCAGCCATCAGGAACCAGAGAAGGCATCTATCTGGGAGAATGGGCATGAAGGTAGGCGGAGATGATCGCACCTGTGGCCCACCAGGCCTGGCTCCCGACCTATGGGTTATAACTGCCTGCTTGCCTGCCCTGCCCTGCCCTGCCCACCACCCTCACCTGGCGTGGGTGCCTTTTCCGTCTTGCCCTTCCACACGGCCGCGTAGCCGTCCTCATGCTTGTTGAAGGCCACCAGCTTCACCTCGTACAGCTGCCCGGGCACTGGGGGAGCACAGAGAGTCAGCCGCTGGCCCCTAGGACCACACGCCCTCAGCCTGTCCCTCCACTGCTGCCCAGCGCTCCTCACCCAGCTGGGTCAGCTCGTACTGCTTCACTTTCTTCTTGAGGCGTACAGGTCCCACGTCCCACACCTGGTCCTCACGGCCCCCCGGGGGGCGGTCACCATCGGCTTCCTCCTCCTGTTCCTCGTCGGCTCCCACCTCCCGCCAGTAGAGTTTGTAGCCAGAGATCTGGGCAGGGTGTGGGGGTGGCTGCCAGGAGACCACCAGGGACTCCATCCTGGCCCGCACCTTCAGCTCTGCAGGGGCAAAAGGGACTGTGGGGGCACAGGGGCAGGTGAGGTGGGCGGGTGGTGGGGGAAGGAGACAGGAAGATGGGTTCAGTGAGAGCATTCTCCCAGGACTGCCCCACATGGCTGTCACCTTGGGTTGGAGGAGCTCTGGGCTCAGCTGGCTCAGAGCGCTGAGGATGCTGGGATGGCACCTGAAGAGCAGGTGGGGCACCCCTGGAGGCACCACTGCAGGTCCCCCAAAGGAATGATGTAGATGAGGGGTTACCCAGGTGAAGGAAGAGGAGTGGAGCCAAGAGAGCCCACGAGGAGCCCAAGACACAAGGGGCTGTTACACGTGAGATACCGCTCGAGGCCTCTGCGTTAGAACTTTGTCCTCCTAACCCTACAAAACAGCCCCCAATACTGCTACCTCCATTTTATAGATTAGAAAACTGAGACTCACAAAAAAAGTCATCCAATGCCCATATGGATGGCACGCATCCCAAGTTGTGCCTGCATTTAATCACTCATTCGTGTGTACCTCTTGTGTAAAAAAAGCAGTTTATTTCTGATGCACAAGTCACTTTTGTGCCCCCTCTCCACAGCCAGTGATGCCTCCGGGCTGTGGCCCCTGCATGTGCACGCAGGATCACATAGCAGACAGAGGGGCCACCTGGGTTCCTCGGCTCCACCCCACACCATCACGCGCACTGCCCTGTCCTGGCAGCCATACCGTGGCTCTGGTTGTGAACGCTGGGAGTTCTGTGCTGCACCCACTGGGACGGGGCCCCATAGCCGGCTCCTGTACTTGCTGAGATCCGCACACGGTAGCCCTTGTTGGGCAGAAGCGAGTGTAGCGTCAGCTCGGTTTCATTCCCCGGCACCTCGGTGGAGGAGATCTGATCTGCGGGCACAGGGAGGGCTGGGCTGTGGGTGGCCACCCTGGGCTCCCCCGTATTGTCGCTTGCTCCTCTGCTGTTGGCTCCGCAGTGTCCACCAGAGTCAGAGGCCTCAGCACTGACCCTGGAGTTGATTCTGGGGTCCCCGACTACACTTGTGCACAGCCTGGGGCAGTGGAAGGGGCACGGGGCAGAAGACGGGTATGTTCTCACCCCTGACCGCCACACCGGGGTACAGGCCTAAGGGATTGACTTGGAAGGCTAGCAGGTGTCGCTTGGTACCTAGAACCCGATGACTGTGCCCCGTGGTTGCTTCCTCACTCTTCCTTCCTTCCTCATCCTCACCTTGACCCCCACTAACCTGCCTCCTGTGTATCCGTTTCCCAGCCCCACCCATACATCACTTACACCTGCCCTAACACAGGTGTCCTCGTGCCTCAGTTTCCCCATCCTTCATCTACCTTTTAGGCTGAAGGGATGCCAAGGATGAGCCAGGCTCAGGAGCACACACCACAGACCCAAGTCCCCCTCTACCTCTGTTCATCCCTGCAGCCAATCCCCCAAATCCACACTCCTTTCCAAGGTCCCCCTCCTCATTACCTAAAACCAACCCTTCCTGCTGACCCCCACTCGCTCCCCCGCCCCCATGCTCACCTTCTTTCCCCAGACCATACTCAATCTTATACTTCACCACCTGCCCGTTGCTCAGGCTGGGGGGCAGGGGCAGCCATGCCACTCTGATGTCTGAGGGGTTGGGACTGGACAGGGAGAGCTGGGGCGCCGTGCTGGGGACTGAAACAGAAGCATGTCCATTGGCTAAGTTGGCATCACTGGCATGGGTGGGGGAAACAGGTTGGGGGGCCAAGGGCCTGGGTCACATGGCAAGGAGGCCCGAGCCCAAAGCAGGCCTCTCTCAGGGGAGCCCCAGGTTGGAGCAGGAGGCTGTGTCCTTTCCACTTGGAAGCTGCTAAGGGTTTGGAGGTAGAACCTTCCAGAACGAGTGGGCTCTGTGTAACACACGGGGGTCAGGGGCAGCTGAACAACAGAGGCAACCATAGCACCTGAGCTGGAGCCTCAACTGAAATCATGGCCAGGCCATGTCTGTCTCCTCTTCTGGGCCTCAGTTTCCTAATCAGAAACTTAGGAGGAACAGCCATGGTCACTCCCTCCCAGGGTGTAAAGAAAGTTACAAGTAAAGAGAGGTGCCTTGGAGCCCCGGGGGAGGCACTGGGCCCCAGCTGTCAGGTCCAGAGACCCCTACCGTCATCCAAGGTGTGGACCAGTGCTGGGGTGGATGTGCGGCTGGCCCCTAGCTGGGAGTAGGCCACCACGTAGAACTCATAATCTGTGTTGGGCTCCAGGTCTCGAACCTGGAGCTCAGTGGTGTCATTGTTCACAGCAAACTGGTATTCCACATTGTCCATGCCTGGGGGTTGGCAAAGGAGACAAAAGGCGGACAGTCACAGGGTCACCCCAGCCCTGCACCAGCTGTTGTCTGTCTAGGGCTCCTTCTTGTTGTCCCGGTTGTAGAGTCCCTTCGTTTCTGAGGAAGTTCCTCTGGGTGTCTAACTGAGATGATTCCTGTTGTGGTTGGTTAGATAAGATGGGAGACGACCCCGGGAACACAAAAGAGTATAGAACCTGACCCCTCCCGTACCAGGCTGAAAAGAAGTGTACAACCCATCCAGTCCATAGCCCCGTGGCACCATCAAGACACCCCAGGTGTCCCCCCACATCCCCTGACCGCCTGGGATCGTACCTCGAGCCTTCTGGTAGTGCAGGGAAAATCCGATGATCTGCTCACTGTGCAGCTCTGGCCGCTCCCAGGCCACCAGCACAGCCGAGCTGCTCAGCGGCGTGGCGGTGACACGCGTGGGGGCGCTGGGCAGGCCCTCTCGGACCACTACTGCCAGTGAGGCGGCGGCGCACGCCGTCCCCGCGCCATTCTCGGCCACGCACTGGTAGTAGCCGGCGTCCTGCAGGCCGATCTGCGTGATGACCAGGCTGCCGCCGCCTCCCTGCACCTTAACGCGCCCGTTGGGCCGCAGCGGCGCTCCGTCGTGCAGCCAGCGCAGCGCCGGACGCGGTTCCCCGGACGCGCGGCACACGAAACGCGCGGTGCTGGCCCGCGTCCGCGACAGCGCCTCGGGCGCCTGCGAGATGGTCGGGGCCGCTGCAGGAGGAGCACGGGTGTCAGGGGCTCGGACTCCCCCGGCCCCGGGTACCCCGACAGCCCCACTCCCTCCTGTGGCCACGCTGGGATTCTCCCAGCCCCTACTGCCTCGCTACAGCTCCGTGTCTTCATGATCCCATGATCTCTGGAGAGCTTCCTGTCCCCAAACTGTCGCAGGTCTCCTCCCCTGCCCCCTAAATACCTGCCGCCCTGGCACCTGCAGCACCTGCCGATTTTCTCTCCACCCCTGGCTCCCAAGGTGCCACCCGATCCCACCCTCCACCGTCGCCTCCAGACGACTCCAGCCTGGCCCTCGTCAGCCTCCTGTCTTTCACTCCATCCCGTCCACGAAGGGCTCTTCCCCATCAGCCCTGTCTTTCCCTCGACCCTCCCGACCTCCAGGATCAGACCTCGGGAGTTCCTCTGCCTCCCGCCCGCGTTCCCTTCTGCCCCCACGCCTGGCCGCGCGACTCACCCAGCACGCGGAGCTCGGCGGCGGCCGTGGCAAAGTCGCGCGTGCGAGGTTTGTTGGCGCGGCACACGTACACGCCCGAATGTCGGGGCTGCGCGCTGGCGATGAGCAGGTTGGTGCGGCCTAGGACGATGACGTCGGTGGAGATGGGCTTCCCGTCTGCGGAGGGGTGGGGTAGGGAGAAGGGCTAGCCGAGCTGCAGGGAGGCGCAGGGGGCTGCCTCCTGTCTTCTCTCCAGCCCTCAGAAACCGGAACCCTCCATACCCGAGAAGGGGAGCCAACAAGTCCCCCCACCCAACTCTCCTGCAATCACAGGACCTCCTGGGGCGAGCCCCCCAGCCTCAGGTGAGGTGGTGGGAGGTTAAGACCGAAGGGACTCCTCACTCCCGCAGCGCCATGACAGAGCTGAGGTGCAGAGAGCTCCAAGGGAGAGGGGCGCCAGCGCACAAGCTCTGGCCTAACCACAGGAATAACTGCAGAGGGCCGGGAAGCAGAGCGTGAGCACCTACGTGGAACCAAAGACGCGCATCCTAGCAACACGGATGTGGGGACAGGTGCTGCTGCACACACAGCAGGCTAAGTCTGCTTGGGATGGTGACAGCCCACACCAGACAGTCCCTCCTCCTTGCTGATGACACAAGGGCTTGAGTCCCTGCCACCCATGTGGAAGACCCGGATGGAGCCCCTGGCTCCTGGCTTCTGCCTGGCCTAACCCTGGCTTTTGCAGATATCAGTGAATGGGGGTTATATCTTGCTTTCTCTATCTCATTTTCTATCTCTGCATTTTAAATAAATGAATGAATGCATCTCTTTGAAACTGAATGTAGAGGGGCTGGTACCGTGGTGTAGTAAGCTAGTCCTCCACCTGCAGCCACCAGCATTCCATATGGGTGCAGGTTCAAGTCCTAGCTGCTCCACTTCCAATTCAGCTCCCTGCCTATGACCTGGGAAAGCAGTAGAGAATGATCCAAGTCCTTGGGAGTCTGCACCCATGTACAAGACCTGGAAGAAGCTCCTGACTTCCAGCTTCAGATCAGTTCATCTCTGGCCGTTGCAGCCTTTTGGGGAGTAAACCAGCAGATGGAAGACTTTCCATTACATGGACATTAAAAATAGTTTGGGGAAAAGTTTTGAGGTGTGGAGATGCTTATGACATATTACTAAATGAATGCACATCTTGAAAACATTTTCCTAATTTTAGGGAAAATTTTAACATGTATATAAATATTTGTAGGAAAAAATGCACTATAATAATATTTTTTAAAAGATTTGTTTATTTTTATTGGAAAGTCAGATATACAGAGGAGGGGAGTGACAGAGAGGAAGATCTTCCATCCCCTAATTCACTCCCCAAGTGACTGCCATGGCCAGAGCTGAGCTGCTCTGTAGCCAGGAGACAGAAGCTTAACCAGTGCCCATATGGGATCCCTGCGCATGAAGGTGAGGACTTTAGCCACTAGATTGCCGTGCCAGGCCCTACAGTAACATTTTTAAAAGTATTTTTAAAGACTATTTGAAAGTCAAAGTGGGGCCTGGTGTGGTGGCCTAGCGGCTAAAGTCCTCACCTTGAACACACTGGGATCCCATGTGGGCACTGGTTCTAATCCCGGTGGCCCCACTTCCCATCCAGCTTCCTGCTTGTGGCCTGGGAGAGCAGTTGAGGACGGCCCAAAGCCTTGGGACCCTGCACCCATGTGGGAGACACAGAAGGGGCTCTTGGCTCTTGGCTTCGAATCAGCACAGTACCGGTTACTGCGCTCACTTGGGGAGTAAATCATCAGAAGGAGGATCTTCCTCTCTGTCTCTCTTCCTCTCTGTATATCTGCCTTTCCAGTAAAAATAAGTAAATCTTAAAAAAAAGAAAAGAAAAGAAAGTCAAAAGGCAGAGAAAGAGAGACAGAAAGCCATCTGCTGCTTTACCCCTACATGACTCCAACAGCCAAGTCAGCAAGCCTGAAGCCCAGGGCCAGGTCCTCCCGGGCTCCCACACAGGTGGCAGACACACAAGCCATCGGGGCATCTTCCACCACCTTCCCTGGTTAGTTCAGCAAGAAGCTGGAACTGGAAGCCCCGCACACTGACCTGGGCTGCAGGAACCCCATGCAGTGTCCCGGCTGCTACGCCAAAGACCCTCCCCTGACCTGAATGGTGGTCTGGGAAAGTGGAGATGGCGCAAGTTCTTGGGTCCCTACACCCACAGGAAAGACGCAGAAGAAACCTGTGGCTCCTGGCTTCTGCCATTTGGGGAATGGAACAGCACATGGAAGATCTCTCTCTGCTCTCTCTCAACCTCTGCCTTGCAAATAAAATAAGATTTTTTTTTTTTAAAGAGATGTAAACTTACAGAGAGGAAGCAATACAGAGCTGACAGGATGCGTTCATGTAAAGAACACCACCTTGTAGCTTCACTTCTGCTAGCAGCCTGGGACAGGTTGCCTAGCAACCAAGGGCAACTGGAGAAGTCTTGCTTCCAGCAACGAGCACATTGGGGCTTCTAAAGCTTGGGTCTCAGCTGTCCTCTCCCCAAACCCCAGTTTTGTAATCTTTCCCTTTGGAAGAGGAGTCCTGTGGCTCTGCCTCTCCTCAAAGGGGCCCTGAAGGTGAGGACAGGACGTCTGCTTGGGAGGCTGCAAAGTGCCACCTGTCACAGCCCCAGCCCCGAGGCAGCTCCAGGAATTCTGCCCCCTTAGTCCTTCTCGCCTGCTGCCCCGAGACTGTGGAACTCCTTCCTTCCTCGCACTGTAAGCTCAGAGGGACAGGTCTCTGCTTCTCTCATCTGTTTGTGCTGTTGCCATGCCCATGCTGAGCAGCCATACCAGACACGCTGGTTGTGGGGGCGGGCACAGATGGCATACGAAGGTTGGGGACCACTGAGTGGTCACTCATGCCACTCCCTGGATTGCAGGTATGTGAGATGCCACATCCTCTCCTTCCCCTGACCTCAGATTCCCACTTGTCCCTTCCTCCCTGCTTACCTTGTCGGACCCAAGACACAAAAGGGGTTGGGTTAGCCGAGGCCACGCATTCCAACACCACGCTCTGGCCAGACACCACGGTGGTGTTCTCGGGTGCCGCCACAATGACCACGTCCTGTTCCCTAGCAGACACCAGGGACCCTACAGAGAGAGGCCAGGCCAGATGTTCAGTGACCTGGTGGGGTAGGTGCGGCCCAGAACCAGCCAGGGCTCCATCTGATGCTTGCAGAAAGCAGTCACCAGGTCCAACAGAGCTGGCTGGGAATCAGAGCCCTTTATCTCAGAGCCGGAATAGCCTGGCCTCTGACCTGGCACCAGAGTAGTCCCTGGGTAGGCCACAGCAGCACCATTCATCCCTCCTAAGTCCACTCACTCTAAATAGAGAACGGCAGGCATTGCAGGTGGAGCGCCTGACTTGGTTGGAAAAGAGTTTCCAGTTGAAGCACTGTTGTGACCGTGTGGCCTTAAGCAAATCCCACTCCGAAAGGGCCACAGGCTCCCATGTGCAAAAGGTGATGAGGGGATAGGCTCCAGTTGCTGTGGGCCTGGCACCTCCCCAAGCCCTGACTCCCTGCCAGGGGCTGGGGGCGTTCCTGGCCTGCTGAGTAGAACAGCGAATACTTGGTTTGACCAGCAGGTGGCAGCAGAGACCCCCAGGTGCAGGTGGGAACACACAGTAGCTGGGGTGCTGTTCACCCCTTTCCGCCACCAGTTCAGCCCTGGAGAGTGGTTCCTAATCCAAGAGTGGGAGTTGGGGGGTGACAAGAGGTGGGAGGGAGGCGAGGCGGAGGAGGGACAAGTCAGGAGTGAATCAGCAGAGCCCCCGTGGGTGGCCGTGTTCCCCTCTGAGTGTGACTGTTCTGATGCTCTTTCTTAGCTGGGAATTTGAGAAGGTGCCCAGGGTCACACAGATGGTGAGCAGAGAAGGCAGGATTCAAACCAGGTCTTTCTGACCCAGAACCTGTGCCCTTGTCCCTCCTGTCACATGGGGGGAGGGGCTTTTCAAAGGAGGAGGGAAGGATGGCAGCCAAGGCATGGGGTGGGGGTGGGATGGACAGCTCAGCGCTGGAGCCCTCGGGGCATACTGTGGGGTAGGAGGGACAGGGCTTCCCAGGAGGGGACACGGACAGCATCCTCAGATGTCTCCCTTCCCTGTTCCCCTCCAAGCTTCACACACGCAGAGATCCTGCAAGGGGCTGTATATTGCCCCGCTAGTGGGAACCCTGGCAGCCAGTCCTGCTTCTATTCCCCACTTCTGCCCCAGGGGACTGATGCACCTGTCACCTAGGTGAGAGCAGAGCCTGGACCTCTTGAGGCACCTGCTGGCTCCTAGGTGGTTGACTCCAGAATCAGCATCCCTCCCCGCTCCCAGGGTTCCCATCCCTATCCTTTACCTCTGGGGACCACACTGAGCAGGGCCTCCTGGCTGACACGTTGGCGGGCCATGTTTGTGGCCACACAGCGGTAGGAGCCGGCATCGCTGTCCTGGACGTCAAGGATCTGGAGGACTCCATTGGGCAGAGTGATGAGCCTGCGAGGGGAGAGGGCAGCTGTGAGGCAGGCACACAGGGGCTCCGCTGCAGCGGGGGCTCCTGGCAGGCTAGAGGCCTTCTCCACCTGTGAGGTCAGTAAACGTGAGAAGGGTTAGAAAGGAAGGGATGGGGGCGGGGCATGGTTAGGGGGAGGCAGGACAGCTGCCTTGCTGGTGGTCGTGCCATGGTGGCTGGACACATCCTAACACCAAAGTTGTTTTGACCCAGCAATGCCCCCTCTGGAACTTGACCCCACAGAAATGTCACAGGATATTCACTCAGGCCTGCATGAGAAGACCAGAAACACTCCATTTGTCCATCTAGGCGGGGACTGGTGCATCAGGGTGGGTACCCAGGTGGCTGTCCTATGTGTGCCAGTAGGGAATGATCCCAAATAATAAATGGGGTCTCTGCCTATGAACCTGTCAGGGCACTGAATGTCTCTGTGGTTGGGAGATGGTGAGGAGGGGCTTCCGTCCAGTCTACTTGCTTAAAGATTTATTTATTTTTATTTGAAAGGGAGAGGCCTTCCATCTGCTGGCCCACTCCCCACATGGCTGCAATGGCTGGAGCTTGAGTTGATCTGAAACCAGAAGTCAGGAGCTTCTTCTGGGACTCCACTGTTGTTTTCCCAGGCCATTAGCAGGAAACTGGGTTGGAAGTAGAGCAGCTGGGACTCAGACTGGCACCAACGTGGGATGCCCGTGCCGCTGGAGGAGGCTTAGCCTGCTGTGCAATCGCACTGGCCACCAGTCTAAATAGTTTTACTTCCTGACTGTTACTTCCTCCTTCCTCTTTGATACACATCAACAGATTTGACTGGAAAATAAGCCCAAAAGGAATACAACTTCCATTCGGTGACAAAACCGAGGCTTGGGGCTGGCTCGTTCACCTGCCACCTGCAACACTGGTGTCTCATAGAGCACCGATTCGAGTCTCAGCTGCTCCATTTCTGATCTAGCTCCCTGCTAATGTGTCTGAGAAGGCAGTGGCTGATGACTCAAGGGCTCAGGCCCCTGACACCCGTGTGGGAGACCCCAAGGGAGTGCTAGGCTCCTGGTTTCAGTCCGAGCCAGCCCTGTCAGCTACAGGCATTTAGGTGTGAACTGACAGATTTTTCTTTCTCTTTCTCTCTTTTTTTAAAGATTTATTTTATTTTTATTGGAAAGTTAGATATATAGAGAGAAGGAGAGACAGAGAGGTAGATCTTCACTCCCCAAGTGACCGCAATGGCCAGAGCTGCGCCAATCCGAAGCCAGGAGCCACTTCCAAGTCTCCCATGTGGGTGCAGGGTCCCAAGGCTTTGGGCCATCCTCTATTGCTTTTCCAGGCCACAAGCAGGGAGCTGGTTGGGAAGTGGGACAGCCAGGATTAGAACTGAGCTGAGCCAGTCCAAAGCCAGGAGCCTCTTCCAGGTTTCCCACATGGGTGCAGGGTCTCAAAGCATTGGGCTGTCCTCAACTGCATTCCTAAGTTACAAGCAGGGAGCTGGATGGGAAGTGGGGCCACCGGAATCCCATATGGGATCCCAGAACGTTCAAGGAAAGGACCTTACCCACTACGCTATCATGCCGGGCCACAATAAATAGATAAATCTTAAAAAAAAAAAAAAGTAAAAACAGGCCTTAGAAGAAGGAGGGTGTTTTCTGAGATTCTCATAGCTAGGATGGAGTTAAAACTTGAACTTCCGGTGCCAAACACCATGTTTCCCCTCCCCGCCCCAGCCTGCCCGTGGCAACATCCGTCAACACTGATGCAAGGCCAGTGGGGTCCAGCCTGTTGCTCAGGCCCTTAGCATGATTCAGGGCAGACTCCACCAGGGTGGGTGCAGTGAGGAGCAGGCAAGTGGCGATCCCTGCTGGGCCAGTCCCAAGGGCAGAGTGCATCTCTCAGCAAAGCCAATGGGGCTGGCTCCTGGGCCGCAGACTGCGGTAGGGCAGAGGGGGCAATAGGGCAAGAACCTTTAGCTGTTTGGGGAACAGGGCCTGAAAGAAAAAAACATGGGAGAGGAGGGACCCAAGGACCTGGAGACTCGGACACATCAATATTCAGAGAGGGGGCTGGCATGTTGGCTCAACTGGCTAGTCCTCTGTGTCTAAGTGCCAGCACCCCATATGGGCACCTGTTCGTGTCCCAGCTGCTCCAGTTTCCATTAAGCTCTCCGCTTGTGGCCTAGGAAAACAGCTGAATTGGTCCAAGTCCTTGGGCCCCTGCCCACATGAGAAACCTGGAAGAAGTTTCTATCTCCTAGCTTCAGATCAGCTCGGCTCTGGTCATTGAGGCCATTTGGGGAGTGAAGATCTTTCTCTCTGTTTCTCTTTCTTTCTGTAAATCTGCCTTTTCAATAAAAATAAATAAGACTTAAAAAAAAAACCCTCAGAGAGAGACATAAAGTGGCATTAGTTTTCCCCTCGCCCCTAGACAATGTGCCTCTGCCCAGCCTCTCTCAGGCCCCCCAAGAGTGCTGAGGTTGGTTAGGGGGTCGAGGGTGAAGGCATAGGGAGGCAAGAGTGCCTGGAGGAAGAATTTTGGAGTTGGGTCCCACTTGCTGCCATGGAATAGCTGGGATGTCCCTCATCCAGGACTCTCCATCATGTTCTGGCTTTGCATTCTTCCTCTTTCCATCCTGCCTCCGCCTAGCTGAGCTTACAACATGGCCAGGAGCTACCCTGGTTTCCTGATCTCACAGGTCTTTCCAGGGAAATCATGCTTCAAGGACCCAAGGACTACAAGGGCCCAAATAAAATAATTTTTTTTAATTACATTTTGTTGGGCACGGTACAGTAAAATCCTTGCCTTGTATGTGCCGGGAGCCCATATGGGCTCCAGTTCGTGTCTCAGCTGCTCCACTTCCTATCCAGCTCCCTGGCTGCGACCTCAGAAAGCAGTGGAAGATGACCAAAGTCTTGGGACCCTGCAACCATGTGGGCGACTTGGTTCGTGTCCTGGTTCTGCTTTTAGTCCAACATCCTGCTCAAGTGGATGCTGGGAGGCAACGGGTAGGTGACAGCTCAAGGAAAACCTGGGTAGAATTTCTGGCGCCTGGCTCCGGCCTGGCCCAGCCCAGGCTGCGGTAGGCATTTGGGGAGTCAACCAGCAGATGGAAGATTTCTCTTGCTCTCTCTCTCTCTCTCTGTCATTTTGCCTTTCAATAGATGACAAGAAATAACAGTAAGAAGTCTTCTCTGGATTTAAAAAAGAATTGTTAAATTGCATTTTTAGCCGCCCAAGTATGTGGTTAGTGGGGCAGGAAGACATCATCGAACGGTGTCCATGAGGCAATTCTATTTTTGGAAAACAGATAATTGACAGGCTAGGATGTGCCCAGAGAAAGTCAAGGATGGCAGGTTGGAGAGCCGTTTCCTTCCTTTCATGGGAGTGGGATGATTGGAGACTTATGTGTTGTGCTTGTGAAAATCTGTGTTTTTACAATGAATATGTATTAGTTTGGAAATCTAAAAAAAATTTTAAATTCAAATGTTTTAAAGCATGTGTTCCCATTCACTTTGTTTTGTAACTCTAGCCTCTGACAAGACAAGCTGCTGTGGTGTGGTGGAGAGAACTGGTTCCAACATGTGTGGCTTTGGCAGGTGGCACTGCATCTCCGAGCCACCATTTTCTCATCTGAGAAATGGGTCGGGTTCCCCTCCTGCTCATTTCAACAACGCTGAGCGGCTCCCCATCAGATAAGGGACTTGACCTGAAAGCTCCACGCTTGGGAAGGGAACAGGCTCTAGGGAAATGTTTATGAAATTTCCAGGGAACACTGCATATGGCCACAGCTGGGCTCAGCTGGTGGGTAACTTTCTGTCCTTTTTGTTAATGTTGGCATGACTGATCAATGAACAAAAAATGCATGCATCAAACTGGAGGAACGTGCTAGGTATGGGAGGCAAGCCTACGCCAAAGGATGGGATTATTCTTTATCCAAAGAATCCAAAGACCCCTTGGATTCAAGGACACAGAAGGAGCGGCACAGCTGCTCTGAATTTCCCAAGAGCCATGGAGCCCCGCCCCAGCCGCTGTGAGCTCCGCCCGTGGGAGGTCGGGATCACGTGAGGTTGAGAGCCCATGGCAGACACGGGAGCGAGCAGGGCAGAAGACAGCACCAAGGAACCTGGGCTATTGAGGTCCACTACTTCTTGTGTTCTTGGAATGTGAGCAAATAATGGCAGCACAAGGACTTCAAGGGGCTCTGCTGGACGCTCATTTGTTTTATTCCAGTGGTGGCAGGTTTATCTGCATCTTCTATTTTCAGTGTACCTGGTTTTATTTAGGATGTTTAATATTTCTGTTTTATTGATAATGTATTGTTTGTTTGTTTTTATATGTGTTAGAGCAAGTTGAGATAAAGAAAAGTAACAAGAAGACACCAGGATTCCTTATGGGTACTGGTTTGCATCCCGGCTGCTCCACTTCCCATCCACTCCCTGCTTGTGGCCTGGGAAAGCAGTCGAGGATGGCTCAAAATCTTGGGACCCTGCACCTGCATGGGAGACCCAGAAGACGCTCCTGGCTCCTGGCTTTGGATCAGCTCAGCTCTGGCCATTGCTGCCACTTGGGGAGTGAACTAGCAGATGGAAGATCTTTTTCTCTCTCTCCTCTCTACAAATCTGTATTTCCAATAAAAATAAATGAATCTTTAAAAAAAAAAAAAGAAAAATAATAGCAAGAGGGGAAATGGTATAAAGATGGCCAACTCGGGCCCAGCGGCGTGGCCTAGCAGCTAAAGTCCTCGCCTTAAACGCGCCGGGATCCCATATGGGCGCCAGTTCTAATCCCGGCAGCTCCACTTCCCATCCAGCTCCCTGTTTGTGGCCTGGGAAGGCAATCAAGGACAGCCCAAAGCTTTGGGATCCTGTGCCCGTGTGGGATACCTGGAAAGAAGTTCCTGGCTCCTGGCTTCGGATCGGCATAGTGTCAGCCATTGCGGCTCACTTGGGGAGTGAATCATCGGACGGAAGATCTTCCTCTTTTGTCTCTGACTTTCCAATAAATAAATAAATCTTTTAAAAAAAAAAAAAAGATGGCCAACTCAGGAAGCCAGTTGGGCATGCCCAGCAGGTGGGAAGCATCTGTCACCAGTTCCTATGGAAGACAAACTCCCAGATAAGTGGACATATGGGTAGGACCTGCAGAATGGCTTGGTGTGCACTGTCAGTTCCAAAAGCGCACACCTGCGCATCGGCTGAGTGTGTCCATGCAGCGCACATGTGCCCAGCCCCCACCCTCCTTCAAACCCCAGGGCTGGGTTCCTGAACAGCGCCATGTGTTCACACAGTCTATCTGGGTATGCGTCAAAATACATACCGTGGGCATCATCAAATCGCTGTTTGAAACAACTCCCTATCCCAACCCCCACACTCCCCAACACACACACACACACACACACACACACACACACACACACACAATGTGCTGGGACAAGTGAGCCACGCTTATTTATAGATGGGGATCATTTTTCAGAGCACAGCAGGGTGACCACTCCCACAACCCAGGCTCTGGCCTGGGGCTTCAAAGGATCAGAGGTCTGAGCGAGATGCTGAGAGGGGAGGGTCAAACCCCTCTGTTTGCTGGGAAAATGTAGTGGGGGGCATGTAACTTCTTTGCTCTGAGCCCATGCTGGACCAGAGATTCCTCATGGCACCTGCAGCCCCCACTCAACCTCCACTCTGCACCTGCCAGAAATTGGAGTGTCACCCACAGTAGAGCTTGGGTGCCCCACACTCCAAGGACAAGCTGTAGGATCTGGGCTAAGTGACTCCCAGCTCTAATTTTCCTTTACAGAATAGCCCAGCTCACAGCACCATCCCAACCACGCACACAGATCTGAAAGGGCACTCTCTAGGTGTCAAGTAAAAATAAATTCAAGTTGTGATAGGACCCCATTTTGTTTTAAATCAAAGATGCAAGGCATCTAGTGTGCACAGTAGGCAAAAGAGGCTACTTAGAGAGGCTGGTGTTGTGGCACCAGTGGGTTACATTGCAGACCCTGGATTCAAGTCCTGGCTGCTCCACTTTCCCCCCAGCCCCCTGCTAATGCACCAGGGGAAGCAGTGGGGCAAGGCCAAGTGCCTGGCCTCCTGCATTCACAAGGGAGACCTAGATGGAGTTCCAGGCCCCTGGTTTTGGACTGGCCCAGACATGGTCATTGTGGCTATTTGGGGGAATAAACCAGAGGACGGAAGTTCTCTCTGCCTCTCCCTTTCTCTGTAACTCTGCCTTTCCAATAAAATAAAGGAATCTTTATAAAAAGAATTCTTAAGAACTTTTATTCTACAGAGACTGCTTTTTGGGAAACTGGTTTCTAATTTGGTCCTTTCTTTTCCTTTCATTTTGGGGACAGCAGGGGAGTGGGGCTGGCATAGGGTGGGCACAAAGGAGTGACTCGCTGAGAGCCACCGGGGACTGACCCGCTGCTTAGGGAGGCAGGCTCTCTCATACCCCCTCTCCTCTCCTTGGCTCCCACAACCTACCGTGGCTTCTCTCCCCCAAGTGTCTCCTACATCCACACCCCAACTCAGACTGGGACAAAAGCCTGAGGGGTGTGGCCAATCCGGCGCTATCTAACAGCCTGT